>NC_080704.1:177278228-177878228 GCF_030445035.2 Dasypus novemcinctus
AACATTGTGAATTTGATGAATGTCACTGAATGGCATACTTGGTAGCAGTTGAATCGGGAAAGTTTATGTTTTATATATGTTGCCATGATTTTAAGAAAGGAGCAACTAAACAGAAAATGACGATTAAAGGTAATATATGATCGGGACAGGATCTAATCAGGGAGGAGAAAAGGCTCAAATAACATTACTGAGACATATGAAAACATGGAATATAGATTGTATGCTTTACATCAATGTTAAACTTCTTGAACTTGAGAACCTCATTTATGGTGGTTTTATAAGTGAATATTCTTGTTCTTAAGAAATGCACATGACACTATTAAATGTTCAAGGATCATAATGTAAACAACCTACACTCAGGTGTTCAGAGAATTGATTGATAAAGAGATTAAGATAGAAGGTTTGGGGAAGTGGACTTGGCCCAGTGGTTAGGGCGTCCTTCCACCACATGGGAGATCCGCGGTTCAAACCCCGGGCCTCCTTGACCCGTGTGCAGCTGGCCCATGCACAGTGCTGATGCGCGCAAGGAGTGCCGAGCCACGCAGGGGTATCCCCTGTGTAGGGGAGCCCCGTGCACAAGGAATGTGTCGTGTAAGGAGAGCTGCCCAGCGCGAAAGAAAGTGCAGTCTGCCCAGGAATTGTGCCGCACACACGGAGAGCTGACACAATAAGATATTGCAACAAAAAGAAAAACAGATTCCTGGGCCGCTGACAACAACAGAAGCAGACAGAAAGAACACACAGCAAATGGACAGAAAGGAGAGACAACTGGGGCAGGGGTCGGGGAGAAAGGGAGAGAAATAAATATAAAAAAAAGAAGGAAATAAAAAGATAGAAGGATTGATGGATTGACAGAGAGATAGAATGTGGAAATGTTAATCTTGGTAGATCTGGGTTCCTGGGGGAGGAAATGGTATGTTGGTGTTCTTTGTATGGGGTCTATCATGAAGGATTGAAAGTATTTCAAACTAAAAGTTTAAAAAAATTTCAAGAAGTAGAAAGTCGCTCAACTGTGGCTCAACTGAAGGCATTTACATTCCTGGGAGGATAAACAGTAACGAAGAGAGCTATTTTAATGTGATCCATATGCAACCATGAATTGGACTGACTGTTTGCTGGTAACCATCCTTACGTGGCAACATCTACATACTGATTAGTTCCCTAGAGTTTCAGTGGTGAATTTATGTAGGAAATAAAACTCCAAGTGCTTCTTCCTGGAAAAGAAATGAGGAAATAGAATAAAAAGAGAGCTCACTTACTGCTCTTCCATTTATCCACTTGCCATTTAGGAAGCCTAAGTGAATTCATGCTTGCATTGGGATAAGGTTCCTTCCCCACCTTCCCTCCACTTCCTCAGCATTGGCTGTGCAGCTACCCAGGTAGTGTTGGAGCCTGCATCTGTACCACATGTCTGCAGATATGTTGGGTTGTCCAAGAGCAGTGCATGGCTCCACATGTCTGTATCAGCAAACCACTCACTTTAGAATACACTGCTATTTCTCATAGCCATGCCCACTCCTGAAGGCACACACTCCTGTCCTTCAAATAGATGAGATAAAATGGAATTATTCCTGATAGTCTCAGAAAAAGGTGACCTACAAGTTCAAGCTACAGTCCAGAATATTTACTTTTATTTCAGTCACCACCCTGCAGATCATTTATTACCACGGTGATCTTGACACACTACTGATGTACAACTAAGAAAATTATGCCCAACTCTCTTCCCATTTTCATAAGTCCTTCTCCTCTGCCCTCAATATCGTTAAGAAACTACCCAATAAGTTCAGTTTATTTTCTCAATGTTCCTTTCCTCTTGCTCTAACTGAAATGTGACTGTACCCTGAGGTGTTTGTTTTCCCTGCAGTCCAACTTTTCGCCTGTGCCTATAGTCTCTTGGCTTATATCATTAATATTTATGGCTTTGTAGGCCTCTTTTTCTGCATTTATATCTCCAGTCCTGAGCTCCTGAGTTTCCTACTTCATATCTACACACAATAATCTTCTCAAAGAGTTTGTGGCAGAATTTTTTCTTTCCCTCCCTCTAGTCTTCTCCTTCTACGAAAATGGCCTCATTATCCACTTAATTGCTCAAATAATAAACCTAGTATCCTAGTATTTCTCACTTTTCCTCACTCATATCCAACATCCAATCCTTCAACAGGATATCAGCTCTTCCTTTGTAAGAGACAGTACATTCCTATCAGCCATGAATTATTAGGATTCCACTTTCTCCGCTTAGCAACACTTATTTTCCATTTTTAAAAAATTTAGCTATTCAATTGTGTATAAGTAGTATCTCCTTGTGGCTTTGATTTTCATTATCCTAATGACTAATGATGTTCAGAATAATTTTAATGGGCATATTGAATGTTGGTATATCTCCACGGAGAACTGTCTATTCAAATGTTTTGCTCATTTACTAAAATATTGAGCCATTTTGTTTATTGTTGAATTGTAAAGGCCTTTATATATTCTGGATACAAGTCTTTTATCAGACATATCATTTTCAAATATTCTCTCCCATTCTATGTGTTGCCTTTTTGCTTTCTTGACGGTATCATTAAGAGAAGAAAAACTTTTAATTTTGTTGTAGTCCACTTTATTTTTCATTTGTTGCTTGGTTCTCTTGCTATCATAGCTAAGAAACCATTGCTTAACCCATTTCCACATGATTCTAATCTCCTTAAACTTGGCCCAAATTTCTCAAGCCTTTTCATTGAAGAGATATTTTTCTGACCACTTGCTATGTGCCAGTACTTATTCTAAGTACTAAGGAGTCTGGATAAGGATTAAAGAAGGATATGAACACTTAGCATGATTCCTGTTCAATAAATGTTACTTCTGTAGCTATTATTTGGGTCTATGTGTGCCCGAGTAATCAGCAGGGGTAGAAAAGAAGTAAGAATCCCCCACGTCACTCGGCAGATAAATAGTACAACTAGGACTGCACTCCTGTAGACCAAGTCTCAGACTTGATGGAGTTGGCAGTCTTTCTGCACAGTTTCTCTATTGATGGAACAAGTAATTCTAAACAAACTTAACCAATAATGAAAAGACTATACTTTGGGAATTTCTGATCTCATAAATGCAGTTTAAACCAAAAGTAATATAGGAACCTTGGTTATATGTTTATGACATTTTTAAATGGTGTATAGAACTTCTTGCACTTGCATAAACTCATGTATACTAGTTATGCAACAAAGGATCTGACTCTATCTTTGATTTGGGTTTCTGACAGCTTTTAAGCCTCACCCTTCCCTCATCCCCTTATGTCAATACCTGGGCAAGCTGATAAGAAAGCCCAGATGCTCCCTGCTTTAGGGCCGGTGGGAAGTTCAAACCAAACAAGCCCTAGCTGACATGCAAGAGCACTTATCCAGCCTCACACAGGCATTGCCATAAGAGCCAAGCCAGTCTTGTTTCCCTCCTCTCAAGACATCACATTCTTGTACCTGCTTGGGAAAACTCCTTTTCCCAGGAAGTCTCATGTGAGTAATCAATAATTTCATACTGTCTTGGGTACATCATCAGTCTTGATATCCAAAACCGAATTTTGATGGGACATTATCCTATCTCTGTGGGTTGTCCACAACAATTGGGACTATGGGAGGATGTCTAAGCACTGTCCACCATCACTGGCAATCTTTCTTTGTCTTGATAACCAGCTCTTTAGCCTGCTGAAGAGCATTCTCTATGGGGTAGTGCTGCTGGCTAGCTTGGGCTTTGAACTGTGAGACTTTGTGCTGCATTTACTGAGCTCTGCCAAACCTCTCATAGAGTTAACCCATTGGAGCTGGAAATATGGTGTTTAGGGACAGCATTACAAAATTGAAACCTTCTCTAAAGTAGCCCGGGATCATGTGCCCAATCTCTGACCAATCTACAAATGACAAATTGAATCGTGTGTCTCAATTCCAGCATAAACTATCCCTGACATACACTATAGGTGACAACTTTCACCTTGTAACTTTTGGTGTTGTGAATCAACATGGTATTCGCCCCATTCTATAGAGAGCTCAAGGGAAAGACCTGTATCCTATGCAAAGCATGGGGCCATCAGTTCTTCCTCACACATGTGGAGGAAGAGCAGGTGCAATGTGGCACTCAGAGGTCACACTACTAGGACTTTGGAAAGTGTTTCTACTGCTGCTACCTATACCTCTCTCTCCAAAAGAGGTCCTGATCCTCACAGTCATAGGGAAAACACCTTGTGGCACAGCCCAGGTGTTAATTCAACCATTGGCATGGGGGGAGGCCCAATATCTTACCAATACTGATCTGATGCTCTCTGGAAGAAGAAACCTATAAATATGATCAGGATGGAAGACCCTCCCCCAAAGTATGCCCAGTAACCACACACACACAGAAAAGCATACACACACACACACACATTCAAAAAATTTCCTGATTATAAACCGGGTAGTGAATGGTCTTCAACACCATTGTTAGAGGGAAGTGGGGTGATTCACATCATTACTGAGACCTAAATATAACCTCATTAGCTCAAAAGGATTTTACGTGAAACATCCAAAATTCTAGGTAATGGTGAAGAAAGGAAGAGAACAGAAGGAACCACTGAATGGGGGTTGCCAATGGGAACGACTTGGAGAGAAACACCCTCTCTGTCATTCGAACTACCCATATGTGAACCACAGGGGATAAGGAGAGGTGACAGGTCCCTTTGGAAGGCTTTGCGGGATGTACTAGAGAAATTCCCCCTGTCTCTAACCAAAGCACATCAGCTCCCCCACCACTAAGCAATGCTGCTTTATGATGCTTCAGCCATCCTGGACTACCATTGGCTGGGGAGAAGACCTTGCTGACACGCAAAGCTGAAGGTGTGGTTTTTCACTGTCATGGGTACTTATATATAGGAAGGTCAGGAGCACTGGGGGAGGCCACTATTGTCTATACCATGGGAGAAGTGACGACTAAAAAAGACGAGCCTAATATAGATACAGAAAACGCCATCATGAGCACAAAAGAATCAACCACATGCACTGGAGTGACAAAGAAGACTGACAGTTAATGAAGACCAGAGAAATTAACAAAGTTAGATGGCCCTATTCATCCTCCTCCTTTTCTACCCCCAATGAATCCACACCCCAGCGTTCCCACCTGTCCTTGCCTGGTATAAACCCCCTCCTCAGCTCACACTCCTGATTACAAAGTCCCTTTACCATCCCTGACCCCCATCCACTCCCTCCCAAAATAATGTCCTCCTGGGCTCACTCTTTCTCTACCAGATGAAGAAGATAATCAAGAAGGCAAAACTCACACTTCAACAGAACTCAGGAAAGCCTAGCATAACAAAACATCCCCAAATATTGGTCTTCTATCGCAGGTTGAATAAGAGAAAGAATCAAATTATGGCAAACCAGGAAGAAGAAACCCTGGAGAACTCTGCCAGTCCAAGTATTGTTCTGTGCCTCATAAAGTCCAGAGGCTAAAACTACCCAGTGTGTCTACAGAAGAGACCCCAGAGAAAGTGTCATGCGAATAGAGAATCAGTCGTACACAATATGGTATACTGAAGATAAAAATAAACCAAGCAAGTTGTGGAAAATTTCTCCTTGCAGGAACTCTAAGTGTCTCACTGTGAGTTCTCTGATGGTGAGAAATGAGGAAGGAAGAGAAGAGTCAGGTGTGTGAGGAGGGAGAGAGGTGGGCTCCTGAAAGTTTAGGGGCACACCATGCAGACATTGGGGATAAGCAGTGAGTCAGGATTGAGTATTGAAGGAAAATTCCTCCTTCCAACTTGAGTCCCTGGAGAAGCAGAAAAGGACTTGGTTTGTGTGTATTTGGGAGAGGAGAGAAAGAGAAAGGCAACATCAAGGGTTAGATTGCCAGAACCCTTGGCGAGGGGAGATGTTTTGTTTGATGAGTGGATTGGCAGTATGTAGCAGAATCCAACTCCATTTGTGATGGTTGACATCTGACAGAGTTTAAGCCTCGCCCTTCCCGATCTCCTCTGCCCTACATCTGCACAAAGTGAGAAGAAATTCTTTGTGTCCCCCAACCCACCCTTGGCTTTGGCAGGGGATTCAAATCATGGAATGCCCTTCACACAGGAATGCTTACCCCAGCCCCATCCTCAAACCACAATAAAAGCCCAGGCTGGTCTCCTTTCCTTGCTCTTTCAAGTCATTTCAGGCCTGCTTGAGCCTCTTGCCCTGCTCCCCTTAGACACCTCCATTACTTCAGTAATCAACCTTGTCATGCCCTCTTGGTGTATGTGGGATCCATCAGTCTCAACTTCCGAACAAAATTTGGGGTGGGAGTCCACCTGCCTCTGTGGATGACCTGAACAATTGACACTGAGGGCAACAGTCCTAGACGGTGGACACTGCCAATGGAATCTTTCTTCTCTTGCTTTGGCCTCCTAACAGGCACCATTGCCTGCTGGCTAGCTTGTGCTTGAAGCTAGGCTATGGTGTGCTGTATTGCTGAGTCCAAAGTAGACCTGTTACAGATTCTGCTGAATTAAGTTGTCAGTTTTGAGAATTCGCTCGTGCTTAGGGATAAGAGTTTGAACCTGGTTATGGTGTCTCTGCTGGGACCTCTCTGTGTGTCTTGGGAGGAAACTGACTGATGCTAAGGCTCCATGGAAAGAGTACATCCTGTAACCAGTCGGTTGTGTGACTTAACCAGGCATTGGCCAATTGATCTACAGAGCACTCATGGGAAAGACTATACCTTGGGCAAGATAGAGACACCAGGACCATTAAATAAGTTCATTGCTGCTGCTGTGCATGCTTCTCTTGCATTAAGATCTTGAGCCTCAGGGCTACAGGGAGGCACACCCATGGCATCCCTGCCCAAAAGCACAGGGGTTCATTCCAACCCAACTGAAATCCAGGTCTCTAAGAACACTATGTAATAATAATAAAAGTTGCAATCTTCAATGAAGAGAGCACTTTTGAATGTATGCACATAGTAAAAACTGTCAACGTTCTAAAGCAACAAAAGGGTAAATCTCAGATGATTAAGGTCACTAAGACCCCTTATCTTGCTCATAAAGTTTTCCTTCCCTCCCCTCCCCTCATACAGTACTGACCTCCCTTCCATCCTCTCACAAAAGCCTTCCCTCACACACTTCCCCCTTGCGAAGGACTTAACTCCCTTATCTCACTTCAAGGAATACTAACATTCCTCAATTTGCCTCTCAAAGTCTTTCCTTCCCTTTATTCCTCTTTCCAAGACCTCCCCTTTCTCGCCTGCCTTCAGATAGTACTAAGTTTCTGGTTCAGTACATAACTGATGAACAGATCCAAGATGTGGCTCTTTAAAACAACAACACACAAATGTCAGCTCACATACTCATTTGAAATGTGGAGAGAGCACAGATACACAAAACGGAAAAAAATGGGTAGATAATAAATTAAGAGGAAATTGTGTGAGAGACAAGACAATGCGTACTCAATTCTATATGATTATGTTTAGGAAATTAGGGAAATCTTAACTTTTAAAGGAAAATATAAATTAACTAGCCCCAGTAAAGAGAAACTCTTTCTGGGTGTTGCTCAAAGGGAAGCAGTATAAAAAGCACTAGATTAACTGAATTCAGAGGGAAATTCAACAAAATCTTTTAAGGTACAGGTAACTCCAATGCTGTTTAAGCTATTCACCCACGGGATTTATTTGAAGAATGCAAGGATGGTTAAATATTAGAAAAGCTATGAATAGAATTCACCATTTTTGTAGACAAACATGAAAAATCATGTGATCATCTCCACAGATATTGAAGAGATCATTAACAAAATTCAGTAGTCATTCTTGCTTTACTAAAGAAAACTCTCAATAAAATCAGATTAGGCTAAACTTCCTTAACATGATACCTCTATATCAACCCAAATTCTAGCACTATGATTAATGAGAAAAACACAGAAGGATCACGATTAAAATCTGGAAAAAAATAAAGATGTCCCATATCAAGTCTGCAATTCAACCTTCTTCTGAGGGTAGACCATAAACTCAGACAAGAGAGAGATATATGCATAAAAATGTGGAGTGGACACAACCATTCCAAGGTCAACAGGATGGAGGGATAGAATATGTATTAGAGTGGACTTACTGATATTCTATTCATGAACTATAATGAATAGTAATCGAAGAAAATGTGGCATTGGTGTGGAGAATGTGGCCATGGTGGCTGCTGGGTGTGGGAAATGGGAGGAAGAGATGAGATGTGGAGGCGTTTTCAGGACTTGGAGTTGTCCTGGGTGATGCAGCAGCGATAGTTACCGGACATTGTATGTCCTCCCATGGCCCACTGGGTGGAACGTGGGAGAGTATGGGCAATGATGTGGACCACGGACAATGACGTGCAGCGGTGCTCAGAGATGTATTCACCAAATGCAATGAATGTCTCATGATGATGGATGAGATTGTTGCTATGGCGGGAGTAGTGGGGTGAGGGGGTTGGGGGTATATGGGGAACTCATATTTTTTTTAATGTAATATTAAAAAAATAAATAAAGATGAAAAATCTGAAGGGGTTGGGAAAATATCATTATTTAAGGATGATGTAACTGTTCACCTAAAAAACCAATGTAATCCAACCGAAAATCTATAACAAATGATAAGAGAAACTAGTACAGTGGCCTAGTACATAACTGATATGCACAATTCAAGGGCCTGCACAAATTTAAGCAATAACTAGTAAAGGTAAACAAAATGCCATTTTCAATGATAAGAAAAACTATAAAGTACGCAGGAATACATTTAATAAGAAAATGGGCAAGAGAAAACTTTAGAAGCTTATTAAGGGATACAAAAATAAGCCTTAATCAAATTTATTTTAGTAATATGCTTTATTTAACCCAACCATATCCAAAATACTATCTTTTCAACATGTAATCAGAATAGAAGGCAATAATGAGCTATTTTCCATTATTTACTGATACCAACTCTTTGAAATCCAGTGTGTGCACTTACATCTCAATTGAGACTGACCACAATTCACGTGTTCAATAGTCATATGATTTGTGGCTACCATAATGGGACAACCACATTCACACTTTGCTGATGGACAAGTAAGTGTACGTAATCTACAGGAAAATGAATTTGACACTTTCTATCAAAATTTAAATACATCATTTGACCATAAAATTTCACTTCTTGGAAATTATCCCAGAGAATTTGTTTCGGGGCATTTGGGATTTTGATATCATTGCTCATATGGCAACTTGCGTCCAGAAACGTTTTAATGGTGTTTTTTTTAGGAGGCACTGGAGATTGGACAAAGGAACTCCTCCATGCCAAGCAAGTGCTTAACCACTGAGCTACACATATTCACTTTGAACACATTGCTATTTTAATCAATGAAATTTGTAACAATTGTTTCAATTCACATTTCTTTGATTTTGACCAAGACTGTTTTTTTCTTCTTTTTTTTTCTTTTAAATGTTACATTAAAATGTATGCGGTACCCATATACCCCACATACCACCCACCTCACCCCTCCCACATCAACAACCTCTTTCATCATCACGACATATCCCCTGCACCTGGCGAATACATTCTGGAGCACGGCTCCACCCCAAGGATATTGGTCCACATTGTAGACCACACTCTCCCCCGGTACACCCAGTGGGCCACAGCAGGACACACAACATCCCGCATCCGTCCCTGGAGCACCACCAAGGACAAATCCAAATTCTCAAAATGCCCCCACACCATATCTATTCTTCCATCTCCCTGCCATCAGCAGTTGCCGTGGCCACTTTCTCCACATCAATGCTATAATTTCTTCCATTACTAATCACAATATTTCCAGAATAGAATATCAGTAAGTCCACTCTAATCCATACTCTATTTCTCCATCCTGTGGATCCTGGATGGCTATGTCCAGTCCCCCTCTACATCAAGAGAGGCCTTAGATTCCACATAGATGATGGATGCAGTTCTCTTGCTTGCAGATGTAGGCACTTGTGGCTCCCTGGTGTGGTGGTTGACCTTCTTCACCTCCCTGTCAGCTGGCCAGGGTAAGTCCAACAAACCAGAGCGTAGGAGTTGCAAGTCTGCTGAGGCCCAGGGCCTGGATATCACATGGTCAAGACTGGCTTTTTATCAATATTTTTATTAGTCATTCTACTTCTTCCTCTGAGAATTGTCTTTTCATGTTCTTTTTTCATTTTGCTTTTATGTTTCAAGGAGTAGGAATTTTTTACCCACTTAGATATAGTTTATAAATTAGGATAGTATTATTTTGGTTTTTAGATGGAAAATATTTTTCCCAATTGACTTGCCTTCATTTTTGTGCAGAGAAATCTATTTTCCTTTGTGATCCGTTTCCTTGCTCCAGGAGTTTCATTCTGCCTTGAAAAAGCTGTATATTCATTTATATTTTACTCTTTATCTATCTAAAAATTATTTAGCTGTGAGGATCCGACTTTATTTTGCTTGGTTTTTCCACATAGCGTTACACATTGCCCAGCACCATTTATCAGAGAACATTTGCTTGCTGGCTTGTGGATGGCAGCATCATGTGTTAAATTTTTACCCGTAGTGGAGTGTGTTTGTGGACTTTCTATTCTGTTCCACTAATCTGTATGCTGAGTCATCTGCCAATAGCACTCTGCTGCAATTATTTTACCCCTTAATATCTGGTAGGATATCATCTCAACCATTTGTTCTTCCATGTGAGCCGTAAAAGCTCTTTCTCGATTTAATAAAAAGATGGTATTTTAGTCCTGTTTACCTGGAACCTATAGATTAACTTAAGAAGAATGGACTTCTTTAGCGTGTTGAGTCATGCCTTCTTAAAAAGGGGATACGTCTCTTCGTGCCTCTCAAAGAAGCACTGAAGTCTTTTCCTATAGGTTCTTCTCACTTCTTCTTAAGGAAATTTTACATCCTTGAAGCTGTTGCATACGGGATAGTCTCCCATTACCACTTCTAACTAGTTTGTACCCTGGAATTTAAAATGTTATTGATTTTTGTAATACTTATTTTGCACTAGATAAATGCACTGGTTGTTTTTCTTAGTCATAGTAGATTTTTGCTTGATTCTGTAAGGTTTTCTAGAGATACAATCATATTTAGGAATAAGGATAAATTTTATTGCTTCCTTCCTTATAGTTATGCCTACACCATCTATTTTCTGCCTTATTACATGACCAGAATTTTGACAAAATATTCAATGACCCTTGTGGAAGTGGGGCTCCCTCTCTTATTTCAGATCAGAGTGGGAATGCCTCCAGTGCTTGAACATTAAACATGAAGTTGGCCAACTTGTTTTTAAAAAGGTATTCTTTATTTACCAGTTAAGGAAAATATTCTCTGTGTATAAGCTTGTGCTCAGATTTAGGCATGCTGGTGATAATGCTAGTGTTATGGAAAAAGATAGAACCTTTCCTTTTTTATACTCTGCAACAAATTAAGTAACATAGGCATTATTTCTTGCCTGAAGTTTTGATAGAATTAGCTGGACTGACTGCCATCTGCTGAAGCAAAACTTTGACTCTATTGCTTCATTGTTTTCTTGATTGACCTACTTGGTTTTCCTACTAACTTTTGAATTATATTTATAGAGTGATACTTTTCTAGGAAATTTCTCATTCGATCTAGATTTAAAATTTTATTGTCAAAAAATCATACAGGGTGATTTCGTGAATTTTTGAAAGTTTGTCCATATTTTCATTTCCATTGTTAGATTGTCTTCTCATTTGTAACACTGTCAATTTGACGGTTACTTCTTTTTTTCTTCTTCTTCTTTATTTTCTTTTAAATGATATATTCAAAATATATGAGGTCCCCATATACCCCGCACCCCACCCACGCCACCCCTTCCACATCAACAAACTCTCCCATCATTGTGGCACATCCACTGCACCCGGCGAATACATTCTGGAGCACTGCTGCACCACATGGACAGTGGTCCACATGGTAGCCCACACTCTCCCCCAATCCACCCAGTGAGCTAAGACAGGACACACAACTTCCAGCATCCGTCCCTACACAGCACCACCTAGGACAACTCCAAATCCTGAAAATGCCCCCACACCATATCTCTTCTTCCAACTCCTGGCCATCAGCAGCCACCATGGCCACCCTCTCCACATCCCTACTACAATTTCTTCCTTTTCTAAAGCCTGTTACTTCTTTATTTATATTGTCAGTCTCCTTCAAAACACAGTGCTTGGTTTCATTAACCTATCCTACTGGGCTTTTAATAATTAACCTTTTTTATCTTTATTAGTTCTTTGCTTTCTCTGTTTTGTTATTATGGTTGTTCATTTAACTATTGCACTTGAATGGTTCTTTCCTTTGTTTTCCT
This sequence comes from Dasypus novemcinctus, assembly GCF_030445035.2. NCBI lineage: Eukaryota > Metazoa > Chordata > Mammalia > Cingulata > Dasypodidae > Dasypus > Dasypus novemcinctus. The sequence continues at coordinate 177,290,509 of NC_080704.1, forward strand.
TCCTTTATATTAATTAATAAATGTGTAAGTACTTTTTTTTCTTCTCTAGATCTGACATTGGCTCTCATAGGTTTCTTTTCTCTTTCTTTCCATTTGTGTCAATATCTGGGTTATGCTAGCTTCTTAAAAAATGACTTAGATAGCTTTCCATCTTTGAAGAGATCAATAAGGATTGTAACTGTCTATTCCATGGACTTTCAAAAAGAATCTTCAACCTAAAACTTTATAAGCCTGGAATCTTTTCAGGGGAAATGCATTTGATACATTTTGAATTTTGGTACCTGAAAACTGAGAAAAGAAATCCCATGTAGGTTTAATTTGTATTTCTGAAATTATGAGTGATGGCCATTTTTTCTTATTTTTAAGAGCCATTTATATTTCTTTTTATGTGAATTTTTGTCCACATCTTTCATTCATTTTTCTATTGCATTGTTGTTGATTTCTTTTTGCAATGAACATCAATTGAATTTAAAACAAAAAACAAACAGTTAAGATAGCTACAAACATACCCACATAAGCTTATCTACCAGTATATCAATGAGATGTATTATAATATGATAAACTGCACTATTTCCGTCATTCTTTCAACCTATATTTACTAAGAGCCAGGTGAGCAAGACAGACAAAATATCTGGCCTCACGAATCTCACAGTTTAATAGAGGGAGACAGTTAATAAACAGATAAACAAAATGATATTTATGAGCTTGAAATCGGCAGTGCTGGGAGTATTAACCTGATGAAACTCAGCAAATGCTATTAATCAGGGCCCATCCACACACCTCCCCGAGAGTCCAGGACACCTCTAGGTACAAGGCACACTTTTGAAATAGCCGGTGCACTCAATAGGGTCTGTGTGGCTCTGGAGCCAATACTCATAGAAGAAACTTCCTGATACTTGGATCAGGATAGGACAGTTTGTTCTCAGAACGTATGTGGCAGTCAAGAGCTTCCTGATTCTTTCTACCTCTTGTGGCCCACCTCCCTTATCAGGGCACTTCTGAGGGGTTCTGGGACTTATTCCCAGAACCTCAGACAACATTCCATTCTTACAGATCTTTAACTGATAGTTTTAGGCACCTTGTTTTCTGCGTTCAACTCTTCAGAGAGGATTATGATATCTGAAAATGAATCCTGACTGATATATACAAAGATATCTGCACACACGCATACATATACATGGTATGAGTAGGAAAGAAACGGCATTCTCACATGTGCTTGACTGAAGTTTAAAGAAGAAAAGACTATCGACAGAGATGTAAGAATGTGAAAGGGACCAGTAAGCACTGGTGGGCTGACTCTTAATGGCTCATGAGTGCTGGATAGTAAAATGTCAGAAACTTTGTGAATTGGTTGTACAATGCAGTCATTATTAAAATGCCAACTACGTAACCATACGATCAAATCACTTATATTAAAATAAAGTTGGTAAATAGTCAAAACTACTCACTTTATAATTATTTTTCCATGTTTTATTGTTATCTGTGCTCTGGGGAGGAGTAGCTATATTAATATCTGACAAAGTAGACTTTAAATGCAAAACAATTGTGAAAGACAAGGATGAACACTACATATTAGTGAAAGGGATAATTTTTAAGAAGAAAGAACAATCATAAACATTTATTCCCCTAACAAGGACACCTTCAAATATGTGAGACAAACACTGAGAAACTAAGTGAAGGAATAGATGTCTCTACAATTATAGTGGGGGAACTTTAACACACCACTATCACCATTGGACAGAACATCTCAAAAGAAAATCATTAAAGAAACAAAGACTTTGAAGAATGCATTAGAGGATCTGGACCTAATAGACATATACAGAACATTACACCCCAATACAGCAGGATATATATTCTTCTCAAGTGGACACAGATCATTCTCCAAGATAGAGCACATGCTATACCACAGAAAAAGTCTCAGTGAATTCAGACAGATTGAAATCGTACAAAAGATCTACTCTGATGACCCTGAAATGAAGCTGGAAATCTGCAAGGGCCAGACACCCAGGTTGAGCACCAAGATTTGGAAGCTAAACAACACACTCTTAGAAAAACAGTGAGTCAGGGAGGAAATCTCAAACAGCAATAATCCCCCAAGTGCAACAGCAAAGTCCAAAAAAGAATGATGGTCCAACAATGAACCCTTGATACTAATGACTATGCTTGTGAGCCTCTGCACCTGAAATAAGAACATGGCCTAGAGCTGCAGGGTACCCAAGAGTTACCTCCTGAGAGCCTCTGTGTTGCTCAAATGTGGCCAATCTCAAAGCCAAACTCAGCATTGCCTTCCCCCAGCATAGGACATGACCCCTGGGGATGAGCCTCCCTGGCACTGAGGGATTACTACGAAGTACCAGCTGATGATGTAAGTAGAAAATGACCTTGAATTAAAGGGTCAACTCGGACCAGCAGAATATCTCAGTCTACATATAATACCAGGAGTTAAAAATGCTTTTTGACCTGAATCAAAGGAGAAATGGAAAAGACAAATGAGTTTATATGGCTATGAGTCTCCAAAAAGAGCTGGGAGGTTATCAGAGGGTTTGCCCTTATGCACACCTCAGCAGAGTCCCAGAGACCGATAAAGTAGATACAACCTTGGGTGTTGGTTCTTTTGAGAGCTACGGAGACCCACAGGTTCTATGGTCATGGCAGATGGAGATCAGTGCCATGTCAGATGGCCCTACTTTGGAGCTTGTGTTTTTGTGTGATGGAGCTGGACTAGAGGTGATCTTTGTTCACAAGCCTCTCCTGTTACTTTTATCGGAACGGTAGTTGGTGCTGGGGTTTAATATATACCCAGGGAACCTGAATCTCTGGCCTGACCATGTGGTAGCCAAGCCCTGAGCCTCAACAGACTTCAGCTCCTACACCTGGTTTATTGGACTTACCCCACTCAGCTAACATGGAGTTGAAGAAGGTCAACCTTTCCTCTTTCTTAATAAATATGTTTACAGCTCTAAAATTCCTTCTCAATTGTTTTAGCTAAAGCCCATAACTCTTTGCAAGTTGTGTTTTTCTTTTCATTCACCACTTCCTTTGTGAAATCTTCTTTTCCACATTGTATAATATATTCCTTTCCTAGAGCTTCTGTACCACATTAGCACAAACAGGGTGGCTTATAAAAATGCAACTATATTCTCTCATAGTTCTGGAGGCTACAAGTACAAAAGAAAGGCTATACTCACCCCTTTTTTGCTTCTTTTAGCTTCTGGTGGAAGCCACTAATACTTGGCTTTCTTTGCCTTGCAGGTGCATCACTCCAAATTTCTGCCTCTTTTCTTATATCCTATATTGCCTGTTCGTCCAAATGTCCCTCTTCTTATAAAGACACCAGTCTTTGGAATAGGGCTCACCCTAATCCAGTATGACCCTCATCCTAATATAATTACATACACCAAGATCATATTTCCAAATAAGTTCACATTCACAAGTACTTGAAGTGAAGACTTGAACGTATCATTTTTGGAAACACAATGCAACTCACAACAGGTATTTAGGAGTATTTTTTAAATTTCCAAATATTTGTGAATTTCCAAATTTTCTTTACATTATAGAATTCTAATTTCATTCCATTGTGACTGGAGTACATGCTTTTTACGTTTTTAATCTGTCTACATTTATTGAGGCATTTTTTATATCTTAGCATATTATCTATCCCGATAATTTTCCATGAGCTCTTGAGAAGTATATATATTTTCCTTTGGTATATCCAGTGATCTATAGATGTTTGTTATGTCTACTTATTTTATAATGTTCAGTTCTTCTGTTTCCTCGCTGATCTTCTTTCTCATTGTTCTATGCATTACTAGAATTGGTTTTCAACAAATGTCCTTGAGGAAAAGACATTTTCCCCTGAATAAGCACAAGTCATATCAAATAAAGACAGTCTAAGAAAACCTTCTTCCAGGAAACAACCAGATGGTTCAAATAATGAAAATTATCTAGAACTGAGGCTTTGGAAGAGGTCCAACCCTGTTCTTCTCCATCCTCGTGGCTTCCAGGATGCTGACTTTCATGGTCATCGTAGGCTATTGGTTTGTTTGGCTACTGTGGAGCGAAAGAATGGGGGCATGGGAATAAGGCAAGTAAGGGTGCCATTAAACTCACTCTTGTTATCTAGATTGATCCATTTTTCTTTAATGAACACTTCCTGGATGGCTGCAAGCATTTTTTATCTTCCAGCATCCTGAAAAAAATGATTCTGGCCCTCTTTGCCTGAATATCATTGCTTTTGGGGAACAAAGGATTTTCAAAGGCCTTTAGAAATCCATTTTCACTCACATGACACTATTTCAATTTTTAAAAGAGGAACATTACCTGCTTCCTTTGGAATCCTGCACTGAAGTCATTTTCCCTTAGACTTATGCACAGGGTTTACATTTGGCCAATATATTGATTTGTACTTTGTAAAACTGAAGCACCTTAGAACAAAGCCTCTCCTGCAGAGTCACTAGAGTCGTTCTTCTGTGAGGGTAGAGTAGAAAAAAGACCAAAGTTTCTCTTTTTTCTTGTTTCCCTTCTCCTTCTTTTTCTTCTTCACTACTCCATATAAAAAATACATGACTGGGGGTAGGTGTAGCTCAGTGGTTGAACACCTGCTTCCCATGAACTAGGTCCCTGTTTCATACCCCAGAATCTCCTAAAAAGTGCATTACTATTGTAATTAGTTGTTAAAATATATGTAATAGCAACAACTAATATTAAGATCTCAATCCCATGATGTATCTCTTACTCTAAGTCCTTCCATTTTTTTTTTTTTACCATGTATCTCTAGTGCCTTAACCTTCTTAGGGGTCAAAAACAGTAATCATTCAGTTATTTTTAAAATTAAAACTGGTTGACCATTAAACTGCTGATACTTCTGATATTATCTCACAGTAACTGGTTCTATACAATGTAAGGTGTCCATGGCCTAATCCATTGTTTGTTGAGAACCTTTCACCGTTCCTCAGAAGTCTCCCAAGAAGTTACAACTCTTGTTTAAAACGTACCATTCGAACCCCAGTGGTTGGATTTGGCAACATAACCAGTTGGATTTGAAATAATCAAATTAGAATTCCTGGCATCGAGCCTCAATCTCTACTTCAACTTTCCCTATTCTCATATTGGGTTTCCATTAACTGGACGTTTTCAGCATAATTTGAGTTTTGGAAAGATAACATTTCAAATGAACTGATTTTTAGGCAGCAAAGGAAATTTGAATCAGAAAGATTAAGCAATATCTAAAAATATATGTAAATTATATTTTAGAACTTCTATAAAACAGAAAATCATTGAAGACAACAATGAAGATATTTAAAGACAGAAAGTAAGTAGAGGAGAATATAAGGAAAGTGTGGAAATGATTGTGAACTTTGGACTTCTGAGCAGCCAGAAAGGGGAAAAGAGGAACTCCAAGCAAAGCAGTCTTTGACTCCCTGGCTGGCCTTCACAGATCCTGTGTGAGGTACAACCTCTATCACTTTCCTTTGAAAGGTTTATTAGAACATTATCCACCTTTCCAGCTTCTCAAGGAGATTTTCTCCTTAGTTTGAAGGACTTCTGTGAGTTTTGAGACTAAGCATATAACAGACTTCAAATATTCTAAAATCTTTTTGTTGCTTTTGGGTTGTTTCTTTTGATAGGAGGGTTGGAGGCAGATGACTCTTAGAGTTTGAACCAGTTTGATGCTTGTAGTCACTTCCTATTGGAGCTACACTAATGTCCCAAGAACTTTGCTCACTTTTACCTCCCTAACCGATGCTTGCATTGCACTGCGTTTAAACTCTATAGCTCTTACTACCATTTAGAAATTAAACATGAGGACAGACCACAGTTTGAATTTAGGCACTTCGGTGGTGCTAAAATTGTTGCAAGAAATGTCATAGAACAAAATTTAGAACAGAATCGGGGCCCCACTTTTAAACCCCCTCCATCAGGGCCAAAGACAATCTTGTACCTTCCTCTGTTTTCTCCTTATATATAGACTCAAAAGAGGAGTCTTTTTTGCTAAACAGTGCTTAGGTCAATCTACATAATACAGGAAAAAAGAAAAAGAGTGTGGAGAGGGAGAAGACATCTGGAAAGTGCTGGGAGTATTTGTCCGGTGCTATTAAAGTGCGTAGGGGCAGAGAAAGAACTATGTGTTGAGATAGTTTTAGTGGATTTTAAGATATGCAAATGAAGGCGTTGAACTATTAAGATGTACATTGTGCTGTTGAACTCTTTCTTAGACCCTGACACCACTCTGAACCTGCGTTGCATGGTCTAGTCCTTGATCAGGTTACCAAAAAGGACTGAATTTGAAATTCCAATGACTGGGAAATGAGGGAGACGACTAAACAGTTCATTAAACATCACATTCTTTAACGTGTGCTACATTCAGTGCTTCATGCTTAACAGATGCTCTAGCCATGGTTAAGTAAGGAAGTTATTCTAGCAGTATTTTGTTCTTTTCTTTCTCGTAAAATGTATAATTTAAATTCATTTTCTCCCTTTACAATTTCTTATTTCTTGAAATGAAACAGGGTGCGAATATTCCCCCTCAATATATTTTAGATGCATATACGAATTTTCTGCTGTTTCATTCCTTGCTGGGGAGTATTTTGAAGTGAATTACTGAAAAAAGCTGTTAGAAAGTAGCATCTTCCATCTTTCTACCTTTTATCCTGTAGTGTTTGTGAATTAAAAAATTGCAATTTACTACCCCTAATTTTATCCTTTCTTTTGCCCCATTCTTTCAGTTTCATTTGGATTTGATAATGCAATATACAGCGTTTTCCTTTTTATCCTGAAGTAGTAAAAGAGAAATGTAACTCAAATTATGGAAAAACCTGCAGATGAGCTGTGGCATGTGCTGCTCTTTTTTCTTGTGTTGTTTTATCAGTACTTGTGTAAAATCATGTCATTCTGGCTCTCTTTTCTGTGATTTGCCATGAGTACCTCATGCAGCATTTCAATCTGCTTATTTCACATTTGCCATGTTGGTTTCCTCTTCTGATGTTCAAAAACTAAATAAGGAGGGGATGTGGATCTATAAGATGAGCTCCCGTCTACCATATGTGAAGCCCTCGGTTCTCTTCCTGGGGTCTTCCTGTGAAAGCAGGCTCACTTGCATGCTGTGCAGAGCTGCCAGCCTGCAGAAGCCATGGAGAGACAACTCAGCAAGGTGGCACAACTAAAAGAAGGGATACAAGTGAGAACACAGAAGAGCTTGCAGCAAATGGACTCAGAGAGCCGAGAGCAATCAAGCAGCAAGGGGAGGAAGGGAAAAAAATAAATACAGACACAGAAGATCATACAGAGAATGGACACAGAGAGCAGATAGTACACACTCACAAAAAAAAAAAAAAGCCGTAAAGGGGGAGGGGATAATTTTAAAAACCTAAATAAGGAAGGTTCCTCATTCTCCTGTCCATGTCAGAAAACAGTTTATCAAATAGGGTCCTTGGGAGACCATCAAATCTAATAAAAGACCTGCAGTGAAATGAATTTTAAGAGATCTTGGGAATTTAAATATTATTTTTAATAATGTTTAATTGACTCAATTCTCTATCAAACATCTAATCTTGGAAAGTATTTCAGAATTGAGGATATTATTGGACAGTTAAATATTTTCTATTTTTGATAAATTAAGAATTTTATTATGCTGTGATGCTAGCACATGCATTTTTAACTCAATTTTTTTGTTTGATCACATTGCACACTGTTACCTTTCTGTTTTACTGATAGTTTCTGAAAAAAATTCAATTGCATAAAGCTACACAAAGCTATATGAATACTCATTAATTTGAAAGAAGGATGCACCTGGTGGATTGGAAAGGGTTGATTTCTGTCCCCATGAAATTAAAGTGAACCAGGACATCAGTAATATCATAAGGGCTCCTTAGTTTCAGTTGGCTGGAGAAGGCCCTGCTAAAGAGGTGAAGTGCATGGTGAAGTTTAGGCTGAGATCTGGAGAGTGAAGAGGGCAGCCTTGGGGAGCAGAGGCTCCCCCATCCCAGTTACTCCTGCCTGCAAGGAGAATCTGGCATTTCCCTGCAGTCGGTGTCTGCCTCTCGCTGATCTGGAGAAGAGGCATTTAACTCCAGTGGCGTTCTGAGTCTAATTGAAAGTACAGGGATGTTATCACAAGTAAGACCCTGATAGAATTTCTGTTAGAAACGAGAATCCAACCAGACTGCTCGTGAAAAATTAGCTTTAGTTCTTTCAGGGGAATAAATGACTTACACCCACTCTGACCTGCTTTATCTGCATGCTCCTGCCAGCCGGCCATCCTCTACCCCATCAACATGGGCACGGGAGGGCTCCTGCAATGAGTCTGTCCTTTCCAATTCGGTCGAGCTAAAAAGTCTTTGGTGAGCATTGATTCTGCCCAGAGCTCTGAGGGGACAGGAGTGAGGGCACAGCCTCTACCTTTGAAAGACACACAGCTCATAAGAGAGTGAGATTTTTATGTATTCTTTCATTCAACAGATGAAACTGGAGCATAACATCATATGACAGACACTGTGATAGTCACTGGGGATGGGAAAAGAAAAGACACAGCCCCGCTCACATGGGCTCCAATAAGATGTGTCAGATGTGTCAGACATGAGCGAGCGTAGTACAGTGTGAGCAGTGAGCAGGGAGCCCAAAGTCATTTACCAAGAACACGAGTGCAGGAAGGCTTCCTGAAGAAGCAACGCCTGAACTGAGAATTGAACATGAAGAGTTAGCAATGAACAAACCAGACAGAGAAGCGAGGACATAAGCATCACCTTGAACCAAAGCACAGAAAACCAGGCACATTTAATGATAATTAAAGAAGTGCTGTATTCCTGCCTTTATGTGGATTAAATCACCTAAACTCCAACAGCCTTCTGAAGTAGACTGTGATATCTTTTCCCATTTTCAAATGAGGAAATTTGGATATTATATACAACTAGTAAATTGAAGACCTGGATTCCAACCGAGGTGGTCTGAGTATTGAACTCATTTCTAAACCACTGTGCATACACTACAAGTATTTGGAAAATTATCTATATTTCTGTGTAACTGGATAATTGAGTTATAAGGGGGTGATAGGTAGGTAGGAGAATGGTGCCAGGAATGGAGGATTTTAAACACAATCATTGGAGGAGTAAGATCTTCAAGCAGAGATTGTAAGTAGGGGAATAGCATGATTATATTTGAAATTTAGAAAAATGTCCATGGAAGGAGGATCTTTTGGATGGAGTTATTGGAGTCAGGGCAACCAGTGCGGAGGCTGTTGCAATCTTCCAGGCAAGAGGCGATGGTGGCTTGACCAATGGATATGGCCCAGTGGCAATGGAAGAAGTAGTGTATTACAGAAAATGGGCAAGACTTAGTGAACGCCTGCATATGGAGGGGGAAAATGGGAGCCTTCACTTTTCTGGCTTTATATAACACTACCACAATAGGTGAGATGAGAAGAAAATTATTTTTTTCTCCCCAAATGAGCGAAGAAAAGAAGTTTTGGTTAGTATTTCAGCTAGAACATGAGGATGAAATGGTTTGGCACCCAGGAAAGTAGGCTATTACCTTGATATCTCCCTCCATACCTGGTAATATAGGAAGGTATTGGGGGACAGGTTCCCTATGTCTATAATAAAGATACTCAAAAGAGAGCTTTGCTTTGGAGGGCAATCTGAGGAGCAGGGAGAGGTGAGGAATACAAGGGGTCACAGCTGCAAGATGTATTTTGCTCTAGCTAGCCTTTCTTCTTAACTCAGCTGGAGCAGCCTACTGGGAAAGAGGAAGCACTCAGACCCAAAGGGATCAGGGAGCTGACAAACCTGCAGGCAAAGAAATGAAAGAGCAGGAGAGAGCATGGCAGATTAAGAGGTCAGAGGGCCAGGAGGAGACTTCACTTGAAGGGATGCCCTGAGGTCTTCCCACAGATGTAGGAGCTCCTAAGGGCACAATCCCTTTTGGTCAGTATCCAACACAGGCAGAGTTCAAGCATTCTGAAGCACATGGGGGCTGCTGTCCATTGCCCTGAAACACGGTTGTGCTCCAGGGTGTTGCTTCTAATTCTAAATTCTGATCACAACTGTCACATCTCTCCCAGTGTTCATAATTGTCCTTTATTTCTTGATGAAAAGATTGTGATTTCTGTGCTAATGAAGAAAAGAAAAAAGACTGAGCCTTGGCGTACATGAGTAGGTATCTAATTTTATGGGTGTTTGATTATGTTTCCAACAATTATATAATGATTTCCACTCTGGGAACTTGGGTGGAGAACTTACCACCTCTTAGCCTGATTTGACATGCTTTTGGGTAGCAACTCATCCCTCAACCCCAGTATCCTGATTTGACATGCTTTTGCATATGAAACTCATCCACACCCCCAACTCAATATTCTGATTCGATATGCTTAAGGTTCTTAGGGATCTAATTGAGGAATAAAATAGTTTCAAGGTAAACACCAGTTTGGATGATGTATTTGTTCCGTTCTTTAAACAAACAATTATTGAGCACTTAATATACTACAAGGAATTGGGAGGCATGGAGAATAGAGGTGAGACACGGTTGTGCCCTCATGGAACATACATAATCCAATGTTTGTACAGACACTGAAAAAGTAATTACAAGTGAAATGAGTGTTCCACATAGGCGGCAAATATTGTGTGCCTTCTAAATGTAAGACACAGATGCTATAAGCACACAAAGTTCGCTAAGACATGGTCTCACATTTCAAGCTGTTTGTTTGGGAGGGTAGAGTAGCCACAGATGAAACAAGGATAAAATACCATAAAGAGTGGCTCAGACAAAAAGGATGTAGGGATTTCAGAGACATCCATCCGGACTGGGATGATTGGAAATGGGTTTGAAGAGAGGTGGGATTGATCAAAGAGGAGTAGAGGGGGCCACAGCAACCATCTTGTGAATGTTTCAGGGATGGAAAAGACAGGAGCCTAGATGAATTAAGAATCAGAAGGACATAAGGTTGGAGAGGTTTGCTTGTTACAGTCCTGGAGGGTCTTGAAAATCAAGTCAGCCCATTTGAGTTTTATCTTCTTTCAATGATGGGCAGGTGAGTTGTATTAGGATGAAAGAATAATTCTTGGATTAGTGATCTGATGACCAGGGTCTGAATGAGTTATTAAAAAAAAAGGAGAATCCTCATCTTCTGTGTGAGGGGAGGGACAATTATGGTAGGTGGGAAACACAGGTTCACGTCTCAGGTCAATCTACATAGATATCTGCGGGAAGGAGAAATAAATTAAGCCAGACATGGTAAGGAACTAGGATGCAATCTTTAAACTCATTCTTTCCTTTATTCATTCAAATATTTATTTAGCACCTTCTTTGTGTCCAACTAGAAGTTGCTGTTAATCCTTTGGTAAGAGCAGATGTAATTCCCACACTCAGGCTTCATTCCTAGTGGCAAGGACAAGTGTGGAGCAGGTAATAATTAGAATCAGAGGTAGCTCACGAAGCACTAGGGGATTCATCTAGTCTGGAAATCTGTGGAAGTGATGTGTAAGCAGAGGGTCTGAAATCTCAGCAAGAAAGAACAGGCGATGGAGACAAGATGGACCAGTATGTGAACAAATTGATGGGGGGCTGCCAAAAGAAATGAAGCCCAAGTGAGTTCTTACGAGAAACCTCCGAGTACAAAGAAAGGCCAGCATGAGGTCACTAGGATCTCAAAGCAAATCAAAAGGGAAAGGGAATGGTTTGAGCACAAGACTGAGAAATTTGATTCACTCTCAGTCCACAATGACTAATCTCATATTTTAGAGCTGCCACATCCAGCTTCCTGTCTTCCCCTCTTTTGTTCTTTGTCTTTCACTGTTAGGTTTCTCTCTCTCTTTTTAAAACTGTAGAATCATATATCCAACATAAACTTTCCCATCTCAACCACTGCCAAGCATTCCATTCATTGGAATTAAGGATGTTTGCAATACCTCTCCACCAACCATTCCCAGAATCTTCCTCTCACCTCAAATGGAAACAATATACCAATTATGTATTACCTCCATGCCCACTCACCTCCACCCCTTGCCCCTAGTAACCTATATTCTACCTTCTGTCTCTATGAATTTCCATATTCTAGCTATTTCATATACGTGGAATCGTGCAATATCTATTCTTTATATCTGATTTATTTCACGCAACATGCTGGCTTCAAGTTTCATCCATTTAGAAGGATGTAACAGAACCTCCATTTTTATTGCAGATTTATTTGTTTATTTATTTCTCTCCCCCCCCCCCCCCCCGCCCATTGTCTGCTCTCTGTTTCCATTCACTGTGGGTTCTTCTCATATTCTCTTCAGGCAGCACTGGGGATCTGTATGTTTCTTTCATTTATAATCTAGCTGCTTCAGCTCTCCAAGTGTGCGGCACCACTCCTTGTTGGACTGTAGTTTCACGCAGGGTGGCTCTCCTTGCACAGGGAACACTCCTTGATCTGGAGGCACCCGTACGAAGCGTCATCCCTGCCTGGGCAGGCAGTCTTTGTGTGCAGCAGAGTGCATGGGCCAGCTCACCACATGAACCAGGAGGTCCTGGGTTTCGAACCCTTGGACCTCCTATATGGTAGGCAGATGCTCTATCTGTTGAGCCCATCTGCTTCCCAAACTCATTTATTTTTTACAATTGAATAATATTCCACTCTATATGTATACTATATTTTATTTCAGCATTCATCTACTGATAGACATTTGGGTAGTTTCTACATTTTGGCCTTTTTGAATCATGCTGCTATGAACATTGCTGTAGAAATATCTGTCCGAGTTCTTTCATGACCTTGCCAGGCTAGGCTGACTACCATCCCATCCCATGTCAAGTGTCAGCACCTCCAAGGAATTCCTATGGAAGAGCTCTTGGTACTACTCAGTTTTGAGTGCGAGATACCACATTAGCCCTCCCATTGAGCTCATTCCTACAACCACTCAGGAGGCAGACGATTTTCCCCCAATACCCATCAAGGTAGAGACAATATAGCATAGAGGTTGAGCACTTCGAGAGCTGCAGCCCCACAGGCCAGTATTCCACTGTATACACCAGGACAGATGTATTCACTTCTCTGAGCCTCGTCTATAAAACAAGGCTCACACTGGGAGCCCTCTCAGGATGGGTGTGAGGGTTCATGGAGTCATGCCTGTCAATCACATAGCACATTACCTGGCTCACAGTGCCTGCTCTATCCACTTCCCCTCACCAAACAAGGACCCAAGACTCAGATGTGTGAAATAAGGTATTCAAGGTCATGTGTCGAAGAAGTGGCAGTCCCTGCATTTGAACTCAGGACTCTCTGATTCTAGAACCCAAGTTCTTTCCCTCTTTGCACGATTGCTTTGTTGATATCTTTTCATGTTTTTGCACCATGCATTTTAAAAACACAGAATATCTGCTTAGCTTTGCACAAACACAATATCGTTTAAACCTCCCAATGACCATCTGAGACTGAAATTTTCTCTTTCTGCAGTGACCTGCTTGACCGATCTTATCTCCCTCCCAAAACTGGTCCAAGCTCAGGATTTCCCTTCTCAGAAAAGTCACCACTCTCCACATGGCTGCTCAAGCTGAAACCTGAGTGTTTTCCTTGACACCTGCTCTTTCAACCACTCCCTCAAACCATATCTGATCTGATCCCAAGGACCTTTGACTCTAAACAGTTCTCTGCTAAATTTTGTTCACTTTTCCATCTCCACTTCTAGCCGAGCTTCCTCATCTCCCACCTGCACTGGTCTTTTGCTTCCACGTTCTGAAACGCCCATCCAGAAAGCAGAGTGATCTTTGATGTATGGTTATGTCACCTTCACATCCGTGCTTAAAATTCCCCAGTGATACCCCATAGATCTTAGGAAAATGTCTACTCTTCCAGGTGGGCTTCCGAGATGACCTTTGGCCGTCTCTCAGATCAAGGATTTCCATCACAAGGTTCAGTGCTGGTAAGAAAACGAATAAGCTCAGGGTCGTTCCAGTTCTGAACCTTGGCATACTCTAAAGGTGCATATGCTAAGGCAGGCACTGCAGGGGAGGATGTTACTATTTGATGACTTTGAGGGCACGGGGTTGACAGTAGAGCACAGCCTTTGGGAGGGCTTGCTGAGAGGAAGCTGGGGAGCAGAAAGAGCCATTACCTTCGAGTCAGGCCCCTGGGTTTTGCCCTAAGCTTGATTCCTTCCAGCTGTGTGACCTCAGGCCAATTGATAAACATATCTGAGCCTCAGTGATGTTCACTACGGAAATGAAAAAGTTAGATGAAATGAGCTGTACAAACTATAGTGTTTAACAGCAAAACGGGGCATTAGATTGAAATGTGTTAAACTGCAAATATTTGACACATTTTTGTCTACTAATTTCACATGTTTATACTTCCAAACAGGGGTAAGAAAACTTTTCCTCTAAAGAGCCAAGAGTAAATATTTCAATGTGTGCAGGGCAAACAACCTCTATTGCAGCTACTCAACTCAGCCGTTGTTGGGCAAAAGCAGCTAGGGATAATGCATGGGGGAGTGGGTGTAGCTCAACTGCTTGAGCACTTGCTTCGCATGTGCAGGGTCCTGGGTTCAATATCCAGTACCTCCTTTTAAAAAAAAGAAAGAAAGAACAGGACTGTGTTCCAATAAAACTTTTTTTACAGAAATACTTGTTGGCAGAAACAATTGTTGCTCAGGTGTTATGGCTTCCACCTACCTTATGGGAGGACCCGGGTTCGATCCTTGGGGCCTGCTCATAAAAAGGAAAGAGAGAAAGCTTGCCTGCACAGTGAGCCAGTGCCTTGAGATAAGCTGAGTGCCCACAGCAGGCCGAGTGCCTGCAGAGTGAACCAGTCACCACACAAGTGAGTCATGCAGTAAGACGATGATGCAGCAAAAGAGAGACTAAGGGGAAAGTCAAGGAGGAGTACAGCAGGGACCAGGAACTGCGGTTGTGCATATGAGAGAGAATCTCTCTCCACGTCAGAGGACCCTGGGATCGAAACCAGTTGAAAAGTGAAGGAAAAAAAATGAGAAGAGAGGACAAAAAAAAAGAGAAATAGATACAGAAGATCACATAGCAAATGGACACAGACAGCAAAAACAGCAGGGCCGGGGATGGGGAGAGGAAGGGGAAAGAGAAAAAATATAAAAATAAAATAATATCTTTTAAAAATATAGGTGGTGAGCCTGATTTGGCTTGTAGACTATAGTCTGCCAACACTTGCTTTAGAACCCATGGATATTCCATTATCAAAATGTAGGGTAGGAGAGCGAATGTGGCTCAAGCAATTGAGAACCTGCTTTCCATGTGGGGAAGTTCCGGGTTCAGTTCCTGGGGACTCCTAAAAACAAAACAAAAACAAACAAAAGCAAAGTGAAGCAGATGTGGATCCAGTAATTGGACTCCCGTCTACCATATAGGAGGTCCAGGTTTCAATGCCCAGGGCCTCCTGGTGAAAGGCAAGCTGGCCCACTTGGCGAGCTGGCCCACGCAAAGTGCTGGCCTATGAGGAGTACCCATAGAAGTGCTGCCCCACACAGAGTGCTGCCCCACACAGAGTGCTGCCCCACACAGGAGTGCTGCCCCATGCAGGGGAGTTGTCCCATGAAGGATTGCTGTCACAAGGAGGATTGCTGCCCCACACAGGGGTGCTGCCCCACACGGGAGTGCTGGCCCATGCAGGAGTGCTGCCCCAAACAAGAGTGCTGGCCCATGCAGGAATGCTGGCCCACCGAGGCGTGCTGGTCCACGTGGAGAGTGAGCATGCAAGATGATGCAACAAAAAGAGAGACAGAGGAGAGATAATAAGAGATGCCACAGACCAGTGAGGTGAGGAGGTGCAAGAGAATAATTGCCTCTCTCCCACTCTGGAAGTTCCCGGGATCAGTTCCTGGAGTTGCCTGAATAGAATACAAGCAGACACAGGAGAACACACAGCAAATGGACACAGAGAGCAGACAATGGAGAGAGGGGGGGAAATAAATAAATAAATCTTTAAAAATAAATAAACAGCAACAAGCAAACAAATGAAAAAAATAACTCAGAGGAACAGATGTGGCTCAACAGTTGAGCGCTGCCTTTCTGCAGACAAGGTCCTGGATTCAATCCCAGCCCTGGTACCTCAATATAAAAAAAAAGATGGAGACATGACTCTGATGTGGAATCTTCATAGAGGAGGTACAAATGCCTAGGATGTTGCCTGGCTTATCACAAATACGTGGTCATTTCCTTCCTTCTTCATATCTTCTCTTCCAAGAAAGGCAACTAGACAGAACCAATGTGTGGATGCCTGGCCATCCCTCCCTGTTCAAACTGCACCTTATATATTTTAGGAATGGAGAAATGTACAAGCAGGACCATCCATCACTGACTGGTCCAATCTTAATGACATCATGGACAGCGTACAGGATCCCAAAAGTCCCAGCCCCTGAAAGCTCCTGCACATGGCTGGGCCTCCCTGAAATTGACCCTGGAATGAATGAGGATGGTAGAACTGGGCAAGTTTCCTTAACACACCAGATGCAACTTGCTGTCTGCCCTGAGTCACCTTCCTTAGTCTATTTTTCCTTTTGATAGACCACGAAAGTACTCTAAGCCTAATAGGAATTCCAAGTTCCTTGTGCAAACAGAATGCCGTGCATTCAAGTTGTGAGCTGGGAAGGAAATGAATGTTTCCCTCAAATTAGGCCAAGTAATGCCCATGTTCTTGAGAGGGAAAGTATTTGAATAGTATCAAAATCATTTTCCATGCCATTAAATATTCTGGTCTGTTTTTTCATTGAGATGATTACATATTTCCAAAAGTGAGAAATGCTATTTGAAGAATCAAGTCTATTCACTCTTCTTGCTGGAACTGACAAGATAAGCACCTCCGAGGGCTGCAGTCCACCACCTAGCCTGCCTCTAATCCTATTCTACTTCTTTAGTGCTGACCTGGTTTATTATTTTTCGTTAAGAAATAAAAATATAGCTTGGAGAGCCTCCCAGAGCACTGGAATCATTGAGTTCTTCAAATAGAATCAAACAAGACAGTCTGTCTTCTTCTCTTTAAAGGCTTGGGTTTATAACTAGTGGCAAGTGATGGACGCTGGCCATGACCTCTCAGTAGATGGCTGGTATATGTCTGTTTAAAGGGACCAGAGTGTCAGGGGTCATTTCCAAACTTTGCTGCTCCCAGGCCCTAATTCTAATTAACAAATGACTCGTGTGCATCTTTTAGGCTCCTGGCATCCTTCTTACTCCCTGAAGGGACTTCCAGTCTGGGTGAGGAGATACGTCTGAAAACATGTCATTAAAATGCAGTATACTCAGAGTGAGAATATAAACCAAGGCCCACAGTAAGGGTTCCCATAGCTCTCATCCTTGTTGCTGTTAATTAGCTGTGTCATTGTTTTTCATCTGTCTCCCCTTCTAGTCTGCCAGCAGCAGTAGGGTGGAGGACAAGTCAGTCCTATTTCCACTGTATCCCCAGTGCATGCAGAGAGAAGGGGCTCAGGAAAGATTGAATGTATAAAAGAAGAAGGAATAAACCCATGAATGGATGAAGCCAAAATACTGCAGGAGCACAGGGGAGGGAGAACCTACCTCTTCCAAAGGGAGGTGAGAACGACTCTACTGAAAGATGATGCCAGGGCTGAGATGTGTAGGATGAGCAGAGGTTTACCAGATGGCCAAAGAATGAGAAGGCATTGATAATAGAGAAAATAGTGCTTGCAAAATCGTAGCCATGTAATTAAATCAAGAATAAACATTGATTCAGTGTTCACTATGTGTTAGGCTCTTTATATGCATCTGCTCATTTAATTCTCAACAAACCTAGGCAGGGGTGCTCTTATGCCCATTTCACAGATGAGCAGACTGAGGTCATGGAGGTGAACTCCCAACCTTACATCACTAAGAAGGGGTGAAAGTGTGACTCCAGGCTCGGTTGAAGCCACTGGGATTTATTGCCTGGCCTGCCAAAGCATTGGGTTTAGAAAATGTCCAGGAGTTTGAGATGGCTGTAGCGGAGTGTTGGAAGGTAGGATACTCCATAGAGAGCCTTGAATACCAAGCAAAATATTTTGCATTTCCATTGATAGATCAATGTTTCCCAAACTGAAACCCTTTGGAACCCTGTTTGACAAGATATAAATGATTGAGAATTGGGGAAAGGGGAAAAGGGAAGGGAACGCATGTGCAACTTACTTGGGCAACATGGTTTAAACTAAGTTGGACACATTTTCTTTTTTTAAAATCTATTTTATTGATACAGAGTAAGAAAACTTAGATTTCATCCAAAGTGTACAATCTATGGTATTTGGTATAATGACATAGTGGTGCTTTCATTACTTCTGTAATTATTAGAGAATTTTCATTATTTCGATAATATTATTAATAATAAAAAAAAAAACAGGCGAACAAAGAAAATTGTTCACCTCTCAATCTCACTGTTTCCCCTACTGTATATAGCTGCTACTTCTGGCTATTCCTTCATAATTATTTATTTGTATATTAAGCAGTTTTATTGCTCCTTTATTGAGCTACAGTTATATATCATGTGATTAAATTGGGGGGCGGGTGAGGGGAACACTTGAACATAGGAGATTGTCAGGTGTGTGGTTGAAATTATGACGTAGAGAAAACAATTTAGAAAATATAATAAGGAAGGTTACCTGTTTAAGATTCTTAAGTGGGGCATCTGACACAGGGCAAGGTTCTAGGGAGTTTGTGAATGCTCATTTTATCATATTGAGTTATATCATTGGGTGGAGACCTATAAAATGAGAGTGAAGCTGTACTCAAATCCTGGGGAGAACTGATCTTCTAAAAGAGAACTGTATTCCTCGAGAGAATTGGTGGCTCCCAGTGGGTTAGGGCTTTCGATTATGTCAAGCCCTCAGCATTGTTGCAAGTATCTCTGAATATGGTTCTTCAAGAAATGAAGAATGATTGTCACAGTGGGCCCTGAGGGGAGGGGGAAGGAGTTATTGAATAGATGGAATCAGGGTAACTGTGAGGGTGATGGAAGTGTTCCAAGAGATCATGCAATGATGGATATAGGACAATTTAAATTACACTACAAATGTATAAAAGTCTATAGGCAAAATGTAAAGCGTAATGTAAAACATAAAATAATTATAATTTTAGAAAATTGTATAGTCTAAAATATAAATTGAATGTAAACGCAAATGGAAACATGTTAGAAAGCTATTGTTTCAATATCTGTATATAAGCTGCAGCAAATATAATATGACCATGTGAAAAATCATTGGTGGGGAAGGGACAACGTGTTTGATGTTGGATATGTAGCAGTACCATATTCTGTACCTGTGAATAACTGTGATCTCAAATTTTGTGAAGACAAACTTAATAAGTTAAAAAAAAATGTAGACACTGGGGAATAAATGGAAGAAATTGCCTTGCCATTGCACATACAGGGCAACACCTATAGCAGTGATGAAAGTCAAAATGTCAAAAACAAAGCTTTTTCATTTTTTCATTTTTGAAACCCCAATTTATTTTTTCTTTATTTAATTTTTCTAAATTAGTATGGATTCGATATCTAACCTTTCAACTCATCACTATATTCCTATTTTACTATTAATGGAACCTGGCAACATATTAGGCTTCATTTTTAAAGAAGTTTCATACCACAGAGAAGTTCAACTATGTCAGTGGAGGAACACTGGTATAGGGTGTTATTGGTAGGGGGCACATGGTTGGGAGGGAGTTTTCCAGGGCATGTATACAGGGTACAAAAAATGTTTAAATATTTTCATAGTGGTTTCAGTTAAAAACAACAACTGAGCGAGTGCTGAGCTCCTAGGCAGGGGAGCTCTATCACATTTCCCAATGGAATAATCCCCTAATTGCAATGGCAAAGACCAATAAACACAAATCATTCAAAAATGAGCAATTGATACTGATAGTTCTGATCATGAGCCTATGTGCCTGAAATAAGAACTAGGCCTAGAGCTGCAGCGTGCCTAAGAGTTACCTCCTGAGAGCCTCCATGTTGTTCAAATGTGGCCACTCTCTAAGCCAAACTCAGCATGTAAATGCATTCCCTCCCACACAGCATGGGATATGACTCCCGGAGATGAGCCTCCTTGGCCCCGAGGGATACTACCAAGCACCAGCTGATGATGTTATTAGAAAATGACCTTAAATAAAAGGGTCAACTCAGATGAGCAGATTATCTCAGCCTACATGTAATATCAGGTTTAAAAACTGTTTTATGACTTTGGATAAATGTGGGAAATGGAAAGAGCAAATGAGTCTATATGGCTATCAGTCTCCAAAAATAGTCAGGAGGTAATCAAAGGGGTCCCAGAGACAGCCAAAGTAGATAGAAGCCCAGCTACTGGTACTCCTGAGGACAACAGAGACCCCAGGTTCTATGGTCATGGCAGAGGGCTCTAGCGTTCAGTGCCAGGTCCGTTGGCCCTACTTTGGAGCTAGTGTTCCTGAGTGGGATGGAGTTGGACTCAGATAGGACCTTTCTACACATGCCTCTTCTATTACTTTTACCAGACCTGTGGTTGCCGCTGGAGTTGGTGTGTCCTCAGGAGACCTGAATCACTGGACTGTCCATATGACAGCCAGACCCTGAGCCTCAGCAGAGTTGCACCTCTTACTCTCTGGTTTATTGGACTTACCCTCGCCAAGTAACAAGGTGATGAGGAAGGTCAACCACCACACCAGGGAGCCAAGGGTGCCTACAACTGCAAGCAAGAGAAATGCATCCATCATCCATGTGCAACCTAAAACCCCTCTTAATATAGAGGGGGAGGGGCATAACCATACCAGGGTCCACAGGCTGGAGGAATAGAGTATGGATTAGAGTCGACTTACTGATATTTTACTATGGAACTACTGTGATTAGTAATGGAAGAAATTGTAGTGTTGATGTGGAGAATGTAGCCATGGTAGCTGCTGAGGGTAGGGAGAGGGAAAAAGAGATATGATGTGGGGTCATTTTCAGGACTTGGAGTTGTCCTGGGTGGTACTGCAGGGACAGATGTTGGACATTGTACGTCCTGCCATGGCCCAATGTATAGACTGCGAGAGAGTGTAAACTACAATGCAAACCACTATCCGTATGGTGCAGCAGTGGCCAAAAAGGATGCACAAAAGGCAATGAATTTGCCATGATGATGAAAGAGATTGTTGGTGAGGGAGAAGTGGGGTGAAGGGTGTGGGGGGTATATGGAGACCTCATATTTTTTAATGTAACATTAAAAGAATAAAGGAAACATAAAATAAAATAAAAGACCAAAGTGTATAATCAATGGCTTTTAGTATAAGCACAATGTACATTCATCATCTCCAAAATTTTAGAAATTTCATTACACTGAAAAGAAAGAATCCATGTCCATTAGTATTCCTTCCCCAACCCTACATAACCACTAATCTAATTTCATCTTTATAAATTGATTTATATTTACTTTTTATATAAATGGAATCATATAATATATAGTACTTTGGAGCACATTTTCATTTTGCTGCAGGCCTTGTCAGAGCCTTTAACATGTTGGTGGGCATTGCTGTTGTCCAAGAAGAGGAGAATGCCTTTTTGAACTTCCTTTTGTGGCCCACCTCTCAATTGCCTGTGGAATAGTGGAATTGGGGGTTGCTGGCATAGATGATGGAGAGCCCTTGCAGGGGTTTTAAGGCAGCTGAGAGGAGACATCAGAACTGCAGGGTAGATGGTGGCCTGGAGAGACTAAGAGGCAGCAGTTAGAGTTTGGAGGCTCTGCTGCATCCAAGGCCATCCCTGCCAGCATGTGTGTGAAGGTCATTGGCAGGCCTGAGGCTTCTACTCATGGTGGGTCCAGCAGGGAAGAAACTGAATTAATACCCAGAGTAGTAGCCACACAAAGCCATGTTCCTTCTGTCTAGAACAACGGGCTGGCTTTTCAGGGCAATTTAATGACTGTGGCATATTATCCAGGCCATCAATTAAATTCTATTTCCTTCCAAATCTTTCTCTGCCTTGGGAGTTCCTTTCAATGTGGAGCAAATCTGGCTGATGAGGCCGGAAGATGGATTGGTCAAAATGCACAACGACTCTGATTTCACAAGAGCCAGCCTCTCTGATCCTGTCTCCCATTCCAAAGGAGTACATCTGGCATTGTCAGAAAATGAGATAGAATTAGATCCCAGGAAAAAATATTAGTGACGTCAGGATTCTTGTGTAGCCTATTACCTCTGCCCTGTTTTACTTTAGAGGAACCTGAGGCTCTGTGAGGAGGGGTGGCCAAACTCACACCACCATTAAATATGCTTCCTAAATGGGTCTCCCTGCTTTCTCTCTTTCTGCACTACAGCCCACTCTCCATTCAGCAGCTAGAGGCATCCAGTGCCTTAATCTGATCCTATAACACCTTGGTGCAAAAATCTCCCCAGGGTCACCAGTTAAAATTAGATTAAATTCTAGGTGGCTTGGGAAGCAGGTGTGGCTGAAGAGATTAGCTCCTGCCTACCAAATGGGAGGTCCCTAGTTCGGTTCCTGGTACCTCCTCAAGAAGAGAGTGAGCTGACACAATGGGGAGGTGCAGCGAGCTGACGCAAATAGTGACAAGAGACTCAGGGACGAAAACATAATGAGAGACACAACAAAGCAGAGAGCAAAGGTGGCTCAAGCGATTGGGAATGTCCCTCACACTTTGGAGGTCCTGGGTTCGCCTCCCGGTGCCTCTTAAGGAAACAAGGAAGACAAACAGATATACCAAGTGCAAACAACAAGGCAGTGGGGAGAAAGAAGTAAAATAAATCTTTAAAAAATTCTAGGTGGAGTGGAGCAGAGTGCACCTAGCGCAGGGTGACTCAGTGTTAGCTCTGTTGACGTGTGCTAGATCCCTGTTTGCTGTTGGAGGGGAGAAGGCTGTCCTGCTCACTGTAGGATCTTGAGTGGCATCTCTGGACTTGGACCCACGGGAGTCAGTGGCACCTCTCCGCCTCAATCGTGACAAACCAAATTGTCTCCTGACATTGCAGATGTCCTCTGGGAAGCAAAATCGCCCCCACTTGAGAACCCCTAAGCTAGGAGGAAGGGCCTAGAGGGCAAAAAGCCTTTGAAGGAAGTTTAGGGGACACACGTCGGCTGGTTTGCTTACTGGATGTGATGGCTTTGCATGGTACTGTACCGCTCTGAGCCTCAGTTTCCTGATCTAGAAAACGTGAAGGGTACTTTCCCATCCAAGGGATTATTTATTGCAGGATTAAAGAGAGCAATGGTTGCTCCTGTCACTGTACCTGAAAAGGTGCTATAAAAATATTAAATAATTAGCTATCCCACAGTTCAAGGCAACGTTACTGATACAATAGTGTGATCATGGGCCTATTATGGGACATACTTTTCTCCATGCCCAGAATTCCCTAAAGCAATTCTCAAAGGTCAATGCGTGTATGCGTCACCTGGGATACTTGATAAAAAATGCAGACTCTTTGTCCCACCCCCAGAAAATCTAATTCAGGCGATCTGGGAAGGGCCCCAGGAATCTGCATTTTACAAACCAGCCCAGGAGATTCTGCTGCAAGTGGTCTTGTGAGAAACAATGGTCTCAGGGAAGGCGTGAGTTCCCCAGACTCTGCATTAGCAATGGCTCTCTGGCAGAGGATTCGGAACTTAAATAGATGCATAAACCTGGCATGTGGGAAGGAAAAGGTATCAACAATGCTGCCCCAGAGTCAGCCTGATAACCCCAGTCTCATTGTTTGGGGATCCCAGCATCATTGCATCTTCCTGTTCATTTGGAAAATCGAGGTTAACCCCAATTTCCAACCCACCAGCAACCACCAATGACTTTATTTTTCATTTGCTATTTGTGAACTCTGACTACCTCCCAACAATATTTTGATGCTAACATACTTCCAACTCTGATCAAAATTATGGTAAAACACTGTCTTGTCATGAGGCTAATAAAGCAGGTTCTCCTGCCTGTCACAGAAGCCGCCTCACAGATGCTGTTTGCCCAGGAGCCAGGGTCCTGCATTAATCTCCCTCCCATCTGGCTACAAGGAATAGAGTCTACCATGGGAAGAGCAATATGATATTATGTCGCCCACGGATGTGGTTCCAGCTGGAGCGAAGGAGTTGTCATTCTCGTATCCCAAGCCTCCTGCACAAAGGGAGAAGACAGTAAAAAAAAAAAAAGAAATAAAAACAGGGAAGAGAAGCCATCCAAGAAGAAAAGAGGAGGATGGAATTAGAAGAAGGGCAGTGGAGAAGGAGTCAGAGGAGTGATGACACAAAAATGGATATGCATATTTGTACTGGTGTTGCACAAGCCTGGGACAGTGCTCTGCCAGCTCGCCAAAGCGGTCGGCTGATCATTTCACTGTTTCGAGCCCCAGTTGACTTAACTACAAAATGGGCAAAACATTGGCGCTGACACGGAAGATCTTCGTAATGATTAAAGAAGACGTACATTAGAGTGATGAGCTTAGCTCTTGGCACATGGTAAGGGTGTGATAAAGGTCAGGTATGATTGTTGCTTTTGCTGTTTTGTTGTCTTCTTCCTGAGCGGCATTGGAAAATCACTTTCCCCCAGCTATAAAATGAGAAATCCTTCACATCTCTTTAAAAAATACAGAAAGGAGGAGAGCTAAGTTGTAATAATAGAATCATCTGAGATTTGGGAGATAAGAGATATGGGTGCTAATGGTGGTGTGTGTGTTTCTGTGTGTTTAGGGAATTAAGCATTCCTAATAAAAGGAGCAGCATAAGCAAACACATGATTGCAAAAAAAGTGAAGAGGCAAGTTTGCAACATAGGAGCAATTTCTGTCTTCAGGGCCTTACAGCGAGGGGCATGGATTCAGATGTCTTTGAGATGTAATGATGGACTACCACAGAATTGCGTAACTCGAATTTTATGCCCTTTCTTCCAGCTCTTCCTCATCCAGCAAGAAGTCAGGGTGGGCTGTGGGGGGTGCCCTGCCTCCAGCTTAAGGCCTCATTGCCAGGAAGCAAAAGTGGCTCAAATGATAAGGGGTCCGCATACCATACTCGAGGACTCAGGTTCCATCCCTGGGGCCACCTGGTAAAAGAGGGTTAGAGAAAGCGTGCCTGCGCAGCAAGCCAGTACCCACGTGCTGAGCCAGTGCCCACACGGCACGACAAGGGTCCGCGAAGTAAGCCGTGTGCCTGCGTGGAAAGCCAGTGTCTGTGCAAGTGAGTCACATGGGAAGATGATGACGCAACAAAAGAGTGGTGAAGGGGAGAGCCAAGGTGAAGCACAGCAGAGACCAGGAACCAAAGTAGCACAATTGACAGGGTAACACTCTACGTCAGAGGTTCCCAGGATCAAATCCTGGTGAATCCTAGAAGAGTAGGATGAGAAGAGAAAACAAAAAGATGAGAAAAAAAGACAAAAAGAGAAATAAATATAGAAGATCACACAGTGAATGGACACAGACAGCAAGAACAGCAGAGCCAGGGCAGGGGACAGGGAGGGGGAGGGGGAGAGGGCTGAAAAAAGGAAAGAATTAAAAGAAAATGCCTAGTTGCCTAAGGCTGGCTCCCATGGGATAGCTCTTCCTGGCAGGTCCTGGGATGTTTGCCATCCCTCCTCCTGCCTCGAATCCTGTCCACTTGCCTCCTACTCCCGTAAGTGGGCCACCATGTTGGAACCTCATCTTGGGCGAGCTCAGTCCCCAGATTCATTTCATGCTTAGTTAAAGAGATGGCTGCGATAAGCAATGCCCGTTCAAGTATGTCATGAGGTGTCCACTAATGATTCATGAACGAGGATGAAGTGTGACCAGCTGACCCTTGAAAATGGACATTTGTATTAGAATCATGCCTGATGGGCCTATTTGGATGTTCTCTTGTTTTGGATTTTTATCCAAACCATTCATTTGGCACTTAATATGTGCCTTCACCCCCAAGTCCTTGAAGGATAAGCACCAGGGAGCAGCAATAAAAATGAAAAACTACTATTACTATTTATATAAGCAGCCTTAGGTTTCTGCTTGTCTATTGGTTTTGCATCATTGGAACACAGCTGGATAGATTTTATTTCATTGAAACTGGAAGACTACTGAATCTTTGAAAATATCTACCAAAAATGAACTTTCCATACCCTGAAACCAAACTGGGTTTGGAATATACAGAAGAAAAAAGGGCATATATATGCACCAAAAATCCATGTAATAAATGTTCACAGTTGTATTATATATAATTGCCAAAAACTGGAAGCAACTCAAATGCCCATTGGCAGCAGAATGGATCAGTTGTGGTATTGTCATCAACTGGAATACTATGGAACAATAAAAAAGGAATGAACTACCACGCACAAAGAAGATATAGTTCACAAACATAGTGCTGAGTGAAAAGGGACACATACAAAAGTTGTGTATTTCCAGTCCCAATCTAATGCTTTCATGAGCAAGGAAAACTAATCATCAGTGGTAGAAGGTACAACAGAGTTACCCCTGGAGCTAATCTGGTTGTTGGAATGTCCAGTTTGAGAAAGATCATCAAGGTATAGCCTTACATTCAATGGACTTTTGTATGTATCCTTTACACGGCCATGAAAGATTATGAACCACTTGAAGAGGCAGGTGTGCGACCAACAGACTTGAAATATGGCCCCTTTGGGTGTTGGTCTCAGGAGATCCAACTTCTCAATCAATGGTCTTTTCCCTCGTCCAAGTTGCATCTGGTTATATTATGACTAGTGGCAAAGAAGACACTGTCCAGGCAGGGGTGAAGGACAAACCTCAGGGCACCCCTTGCTCCCAGTTCCACAGCCTCAGACAGGCATGTGTGCAAAGGTGCGAGCTCACTTCCCTTTCACCTCCTCCCTCTAGAAGGGGACTGCAATATTTAAACCACCTTCCGTACTGCTTGACGCAGTGCTGGCACCCGGGGGGGACTCGGTGAGTGATTGTTGAATGACTCTATGAGGGTATGGATGGATGAATGAATGAACTGCAGTTGTGAAGTTTAAGCAAGATTATGGGTTTGGAGTGCTGAGATGGAATAGAGTGAGTAGTTACTATGTCAGATGGACCTGGGTTTAAATCCCCGCTCTATCATCCTCTCCCAGTGTGGTCTAGTGAATTTCCCACTCTGAGCCTCAGTTTCCTCATCGGCAAAATGGGGAATGTAATACTGTCCCCATCATAGGGTAGTTCTGAGGATTAAGGAAGACATTTTATGCATGATAAGGCTTGTGGTGTGGTGGCCGTCATTGTCATTCTTTTAGAAACTCTTGGTATTGTGAATGAAACCACGGATTGTTTGTGAGAAAGGGAGAGAGCGTCTTTCCTTTTCCATCTTTTCTGTCTCTCTTTCTCTGTGCCACAAGTCCCACATGTGCTTGGCCGACCCTGGCATCCTTCCCCCACTCCAAGGAGATGGCTCAGAGCCACGGTTGCGGGCACACTGCCCGTGAAGAGAACCAGCTGGGCCCGGGGCACTGAAGCTCTCTGTGTAGGCCCTGCCAGGGTCAGGGGCTGAAAAAGGCTGCTCTGAGGACTGCTCAATCTCCTCCTCCAGATCTTCACCCAGTGCCACACCCACCAGCTGCCCACTCCAGAGGCGGGGCGCCTGTGAAGGGGGTCTCTGGGCGACACCTCTGCCTCAGGCCCACATACATCCGAGGTGTTGTTCTTGTGGGCCTGGGGAGCCCGTTAAGCTCTGGAGAGATGCTGGCTGGACTCCAAGAAGCCCAGGGTACAGGGAATGGTGGAACATGGGGCTTGGCCTGAGGCCATCCCACTACAGCACGCATGGGGGCATATCTGCCTGGGGAGAACCTTGACCATGGAGGCTGGGAGGAGAGATGGTGATTTAGGCTTCTGTGCATCTGCCCAGTAGAATGGGCACTGAAAACACAATTATAGAATGGGACCATGTGGAATGGGGTGGAATGGAATGGGATAAGGTGGCGTGGATGGGATAGGCTCTAATGGGGTAGGGTGGGATAGAATGGAATGGGGTTGGGATGGAATACAATGTGATACGGTAAGATGAGGTAAGGTAGAATGGAGTAGGATAGGGTGGGATGGGTGGGATTGAAAGTGATAGGGTGGGATGGGGAATAGAATGGGATTGAGTAAAATGGAAAGGGATGGAATTGGGTGGAAGGGAATGGGATGAGATGGGGTGAGGTAGAATAGGATGGAGTGGGTGGGATGGCTGCGGTGGAATGGGATGGAGTGGAATGGCGTGGATTGTAATGACTCAGGGCTTTTGCTTCTCCTATTGGGGGCCCAAATACCCCTTGGCGTTGACATAGGAGGTGGCAGGTGTGGACGTGGCATGAGCATAGTCCCTCTAGAGAGCAGGGGAGTAATAGGGAAAAGCAGAAATTATGTCTTCCCTCAAGATCCAACATTTTCAGCCATAACTTCCCAAAAATTGTCTCTTAGAATCTCCTGTCCATATGATATCATATCTGGAAAAGATATTAGAAACCACCTTGTCTAGTGTATTTCAAACCCCTGCCCCACCACTTACTGGCTGTGTTGCTTTGGGTAAATGACTAAACTTCTCTGAGCCATGGTTTCATCATCTGTAAAACCGGGGTAATAATATGACCTACCTCCCAGGAGTGTTGAGAGGAGTAAATGAAATGGCCCATGTACTAGCATTTGCTACAGGACCTGGCATATAATAAGCATTGATTCTCCATAGCCACCATTGTCACCGTCTTCTCCATCACCATCCTCACCACCATCCTCTCCATCCTCTCCATGATCACGGTCATGACTCAGGTAGGGGGAAAAGTTAGGGTGCACTTCTCAGGCTCCGGCCCAGACTCCCAATTACATCCACGTGGTTCTGATTTTGACCAATTGTATATGTCATTCCTCTTGAGGTTTTATGTGACGAAATGATTCCATCGTTCAGATGGTAAAACTGAGTCCCAGAAACGAGAACAGACTTTTACCAAAGGCCACAGGTGCTTCCCGACCATCCCAACCCAGAGCTTTCTCCTTGGCTCCACGGGCCGCAGTTTGCCCATCTGTAAAGTGAGGGTGCTGGACCAGCTCCCCCTCCTCTAGGAAGCCTTTGGGGTGTGCCTTGGTGGAAGCCAGTTTCCCTGCTTTTCTCTGCAGCCCCATTCTTGGGAAGAAGACCTGGTTCTCTGTGACTCTTTGCACACATCCAGCACTCTCCTTCATCCCAAGGGTTTCTGCCCAAGGGGTCTCCAGGGGTCTTTTAGACAGAGCAGATCCTTGCTTTATTCATGGTAGGTGACACAGAAGCAGTCAGGCCAGGCTTCACAGCCAGCTGCAGGAGCGACACAGAGCAAAGGGAGCCCATTCCCTCATTTCGTTGGGGTATGGTTGAAAGGGTCAGATGGCCCTAAGATCAGATACTGACTTTGCCACTTACCCACTGTGGGACCTCTCTTGGCCTAGGTTTTCTCATCCTTAAAAAGAGGGCAGCAATACCTGCTACTCAGAAAAACAAAACTAAACGTCTTAATGCCCTCTGGGAAGGCATAAGGAGAATCTGTTATGTCCATAGCAAATAAAGCTGTTGTTATGCACATTACGTTTGAAGAGAGGAAGGTTCTCATCGCAAATGAAATGAATTGAGCACTGCAGTTCTTAAACAGCCTCGAACATCTTCAAATGTGATCGGACACATAACCCTCCTGTCCTCGGCCTCGGTTTTGGTTTCTCTGAACTTGAGCAGACAGGGAGCGCCCTCCTCGCTGTACAAAGCAGGAAACCAGGGCTTAGAGAAATGGCATTTGCTCCAAGTCACAGAGGAGCGTGTTGGCAAAGCCGAAACTTGAACCCTGGTCTCCTGGCTTCCTGGATCTTCTCCATCTCTGAGCATGTCCTTGAAAGCAGGCTGGGGTGCCGGCCTGTTTTGTTCTTGTCTGTGAATCTGAGCAAAGAGAAGTGAACTCACTCCTGATGTCTCTTAATTTCGCTCGTTCCTCCCCACGGATTCTCTTGGTCTCTGTGAATTCCTGGGTGATCCATTCTGGAGAGATTTCCCATCTCGGCTTTCCTCTCCTGGGTTGTCCGAGTTCACCCTCAAAGACTCACTGATTTTCCTGGGCACAAATCACACTGTTTTTCTCTTTACCCACCACTGCCAGCAAGAAATCACACAGTCACACCTCAGCTATGAATGGAGAGGGGATGGGGATGGGGATGGAGGTAGGCAGGGAGAGGAGTGTTTAAATGCTAATCAGCTGGCACTGATGTCAGCCACGCTTAATCAGATGGTTAAAGCTACAAGGGCAGGGTGCCACCCCCCACCCCGTGCCAATGGCTATTCGGGCTCATTCATGGAGAAGATGGACGCGCCACCCAGCCACCAGTCCAGTGAGAGTCTTCAAGGCTTTCTGGACTCAACATGAATGACAAACGAGTCCCGTTCATGGGGGAGAAGCCGCTCACAGAGGACAAGGATCAGAGACTTACTCTTGTAGCTGAAACATTGAAAGGGTCTTTTCTTGCTTGAACGAACCCCCACACTCGACACTTGCCCCAAGTCCAAATTGGTTCCCTGGGCTCTGCAGCAGCCTCAGAGGGGGTCTGGGTGGGCCATTGGGTGGACTGCTTCGACGACAGATGCATGCATCATGCCAAAAGTTCCCCTCTATTCATGTGATGGTGACGTGTTACAAGGTGCCAGAAAACTGAAGAGACCAACTGGGAAATTCACGAACTAGCTTCTGTTGGTTCTAATGCAAAAAAAAAAAAAAGCATGTGATTGAGGTGGCTGAGCTGCCTTCTTGCTCTCTGCCTGGACCATGCTGAAGTGGTGTTTTTCCTTAGAACAAGAAGGTTTGTATCTTCAACTTGGGCATCTCTCCATCCGTGATATCTTAAACTGAAGCCTGTTTACTAGGATTACGCTTTACCAAGGATTGACCTTTATGATGGCTAGGCGTGCAAACCGCCTGAGAGTCTGCAATCCCTCATTTAAAGGGTAGGTGTCTTCTGATACCCTGAGGCTTGCTCTCTGTGAGTATCACTGTGTTCCTAATCCTTTAAATAGATATGCATTAGGGGACTACGATGTTTCAGGCCCACAACCATGGAATGAGTTCTGAGGAGACGGAGAAGAAGAGGACATGAAGGACCGCTGCCCTCAGGAAACTTAGTTTTAGTAGGAAAGACAGGGAAGTAAGCAGTCAATTACAAGGCAGCGTGGTGAGTGCCGCGCCTTACCTCCTCGTGACATTAAGAGTTAGGGGAAGAGAAGTGTGATCCAGGAGGAGGTAAGAGCAGGTATGAACTGTCAGAGAGATCAGAGGGGAGGGAAAGAGTTTAAGGTTGATTGCATGAGCAAGCTTAGGAGGCCTGAAAGGACTGGGGTGTGATGTGGCCGAGAGCAAGAAGTGAGGATGGGAGAGATTGCTGGGACAGATCCCCGGGGCACTTTGAGGAACAGTCAGGGAACTTTACCCAGAGGGCACCACTGGCCGCTGAAGGAGAGTGGTCTAGATGGATTCCTCTGGCTGTCATGGGGGGAGCGGTCTGAGGGGCAAGAGTGGAGGCAGGGAGGCCACTGAGAAGGCCGCTGGAGGTCAGATAAGGATGGTCAGCAGGGGGTTAGGGAGTGAAGACTAGGAACAAGTGGCTATCCCAATATGTCTTTTGAAGATAACACGGGCTCGCTTTGCTTCTCTCTTGGTAGGACCAGCCCCTTTGGTGTATTGTAAAAATGAAAAGTCAAGTTCATCCAGCTCCCTGCATCGTGCTGAACAGAACCTGGTCCCTCAACTGCCCCCTGGGACTGGCACACCTTGACAGTCCCCGTCCGGTCCGTGAGCCCACGAGGTCACCACCAATAATCACCTTCGGCATTTCTGTTCAGAGCCCTGGACGCCTGAGCCTGGTGGAGTCGATCTCTTGGTTGAGGCTGATCTGTATTGAGGAGATTTTCCCACGTGTCTTGGCGTGGAGAGCAACTGCCTGTAGAGAGCTTTCCTGGGGGCCACATTCTCCTCGGTGGGGGCCGCTCCTGAGAGTAGAGGAAGGCTAGCAGTCTTGGCTCACGATGTCGGGGTCTAATCACAGAGAGCCAGTCAATGATCCCAGCCTTCTCGTCTCCCCTTTCCTGACACTCGTTTCGCTGCCACTGAGGTCCTCTCCTGGCAGTGGAGGGAAATGGCAGTATATAAATTGGGAGAAAAGGGAGGAAACTAGAACAACTGTCTCACGAGAAGGTGGGGAACAAGGCTGCCAAAGCTTTCCTAATGACGAGGCTCGGGCACGTCGCCTTGTGTAAGTGAGGCCAACGCCCTGCTCCCCACCACCCACGCACATACACAGAATTCTGAGATTTCAGGATTAGAGAGAACCCTCCTCGGCTTCTAGGCCCTTGCTGAACACCCCACCACACCCTGTGTCTTCTCCCTTGACAGTGGTTGGGTGTCTGACGCTCTGGGAAGTCTAGGCGACGACTAGCCTCCCCTTGCCTGCCCTGCTCCCATCCCACCCCATCCTTCCTTCTCTTCTTGCTCTTCTGACTTCCTTCCTGGATGCATTCAACAAATATTTCCTGGATTTCTTCTACGTGGAAGACCCTGTGGTAGGTGGTGGGGGATGGAAGGGGAGACAACATAAAGGAAGTTTACATGCTTTTGATTTTCACTTTTCCCCCAGCACTCCGTTCACTTAACTTTAGGAGAGAATGAAGGACAGCGCACAACACAGCAGGCGGGACAAGAGCAGAGGGGGATCCTGGGGTTCCTACACGGTGCCTGCCTGTCCCAGTCACTCCACCTTGGGGCCAGGAGAGGCGATGCTGTGTAGAGGTGAAACATCTCTTGGAGACAGACAATGAACAAGAAAGCAGTCACCAAGATGAATTCAGACTGCAATAAGCACTGTGAAGGAAATTCAACTGGGGAATGTGAAATGAGCTAGATCGTGCTAAAGGGCATCTTGGGAAGGTGAGATGAGATCTGAATGACCAGGCAGAGCCCAGCCTAGCAAAGATGTAAAGGAAGCAGGGACCGCATGTGCAAGGGCCCTGGGGTGCAGAATGAATCTGGAAGGTTTAAGGAACAGAGAAAACCTGTGTGTGGCTTTATTGTAGTAAAGGAGAGGGCGGTCCCAGGCGGGAATGCGAAAGGCTTTGTAGACCATGGAAAGGAATTTTGATGTTATTCCTATTTAACTTTTTTAAATTTTTTGTTTATTTTTTTTTATATTACATTAAAAAAATATGAAGTCCCCATATACCCCCACACCCTCACCCCTCTCCTCCCCCCATAACAACAATCTGCTCTATCATCATGAGACATTTCTGTGTGATGGAGCTGGACTCAGATGTGATGTTTGTTCACAAGACTCTCCTGTTACTTTTACCGGAACTGTAGTTGGTCCTGGGGTTTAATGTATACCCAGGGGACCTGTATCTCCGGCCTGACCATGTGATAGCCAGGCCCTGAGCCTCGACAGACTTCAGCTCCTACACTCTGGTTTATTGGACTTACCCCACTTAGCTAACATGGAGTAGAAGAAGGTCAACCACCACACCATGGAGCCTAGAGTGCCTACAACTGAAAGCAGGAGGATTGCATCCAGCATCCATGTGGAATCTAAGCCCCCTCTTGACATAGATGTGGAATGGACACAACCAAGCCAAGGTCCACAGGATGGAGGAATACAGTAAGGATTAGAGTGGACTAATGATATTCTATTCATGAACTATCGTGGTTAATAATCGAAAAAATGTGGCATTGGTGTGAAAAAGTGGCCATGGTGGTTGCTGGGGGTAGGGAGTGGGAGGAAGAGATGAGATGTGGAGAGTTTTTGGGAATTGGAGTTTTCTTGCTTGGTGCTGCAGGGACAGTTACCGGACATTTATGTCCTCCCATGGCCCACTGGGTGGACTGTGGGAGAGTGTGGGCTATGGTGTGGACCATTGACCATGCGGTGCAGCGGTGCTCAGAGATGTATTCACCAAATGCAATGTTATTCTTGATGTGATGGGAAGTCACTGACGAGTTTCAAGCAAGGAGGTTCCATGATCTTATTTCTATCTTAAAAGGACTCCCACCCCTGATGATTTTTTCCCCAAAATTAAAATATAGAGTCTGATTATTTGAGCATTTCCAGCAGCACATATATTACAAATCCTGACTAGAGATCAATTTCAGAGATCAGGTGGAAACTCTTCAGTGTCTGACAGCCTATTTGCATCCGAATATTTCCATCTGTCTTGCCAAAGGTCGAGGACCACGAGGTCACTGGATTTAACCGCAAAGTCAGGACTCCCTGGAACAGCGAGGCATGGTAGGTGAAGCCAGGTTACAAGTGCTTAGCATAAGTATAATAAACAAGACCGTGAAGGAGATGCTTAGAAGGGGCTTTGGAGACTCTGAGCACTAATTAGGCAGTGGGGGGTGGTGGTGTCATCTCTGATTTTTTTTTGAGGTACCAGGGCCAGGGATTGAACCCGGGACCATGTATATGTTGTATATGGGAAGCTGGATCTCAGCCACTGAGCCACATTGGCTCCCCTGAGTTGATTTTGTCCTCTGTTCACTTGCTGTTGGCTGTTTTGTTTTTAGGGGACACCAGGGATCAAACCTGGGACCTCCCATGTGGGAAGCAGGTGCTCAACCTCTTGACCCTCATCTGCTCACCTCATCTCTGATTTTGGCCAACTAGAAAAGAGACTCAAGAAAGCACATGGGACCAGTTTTATTTCTGGTCAAGCTGGGCTGCAGACCATAGCTGGGACCTGAGGTCCAAGTGGGCTTTTCCACACAGTGTCCTCTTCAAGTGATTCAAATTGGGTACCCAGACATAAGAAGAGAGAGAGAAAGTGCCACCCCACCACTTTCCAGAGCAGTGGCCTGGCCTTGCAAACAGGATTTAGTGGATCGACACCAGCGAGTCCTTAACACCTTCAGTCAGATAATCCCTCCTGCCCCCATGTGAGCAAGGGACAGACGGAAAGGAGCAGAGGTGCCCATTTCCTGGAGACTCCCAGAGGAGGGAAGTAGAGTTTCCTGCCTCCCATGGGAATGTAAGAACAGTTAGACACCCTGAGAAAGGCTACTTCTTCTAAGGTTTGTTCTTTGCCTTGCTCTGCAATTGTAGTGACGAAACTAAGGGAGGTTTTTATTTTTATTTTAATTGTTATTATAAAAAGTTCATGCAGGAAGCGGATGTAGCTCAGGCAATTGGACTCCTGCCTACTTTCCAACGTGGGAGGTCTGTGGTTCAGTTCCAATTCCTCCTAAAAAAGACAGCGAGCTGGCACGACGGGCAGGCGTGGCAAGATGAGACAACAAGGTGAGGCAACAAGAGACACAAGAAGGAAAACATAATGAGTGACGAAACAAAAGCAGGGAGCAGAGGTTCCCAGTGCCTCCTAAAGAGAATGTGAGCAGGATGGCAAGCTGACGTGACAAGCTGATGCAACAAGAGACAGAAGAGGAAAACTATAATGAGAGACACTGCAAAGCAGGGAGTGGAGGCAGCTTAATCAATTACCCACCTGCCTCCCATATTTGAGGTCCTGATTTGGTTCCTGATGCCTCCTAAAGAAACAAGGAAGATTAACAGACAAGTGCAAACAACAAGGAGGTAGCGAAAGATGAATAAGTCTTAAAATATAGCATGTACATGGCGAAATTATCAAACCATATAAAAGGATACATGATAAAAAGTGAGGCTCTTTCCCAACCCCAAACCTCGGTCCTGCTCTACTAGGGCAACCCCATTACTGTGTTCAGTTGCCACCCTTTGCACACGTTGAGAGCCAGTATACACACTCCACTCGGTCTTGATTTTTTTCACTTGATACTGGGTCGTGTTGGCACATAACTCCCTTTTTTTTTTTATTTTGTTGTATACATCTGCACATTCTTTTCTTACAACTGCCCAGCATTCCAGAATGAATGTTCCATAATTGATTCATATTACTGACAGATATTTGGATTGTCTCTAACATTTTACTGCATGGCTTAACCTAGAGTGTTTATGATTTTACACATGTGCAAATGTCTCTGCAGGGCAAATTCCCAGAAATGGACTTGCTGAGCCAAAGGGAAGATAAGCCAGTGATTATGAAATTTAGTGCCATGTTATTCAGCCTGTAATTCACCAGTGACCTCATCTCATTCTTTTAAACACTGAGTGTGTTTCATTGTGCATTTCTAAAGTCAATGAACTCTGTCCTATGGATAGACGTGTAACGTGCCTCTGGATTTTCGCTTCTACAAACAATACTTTGTATTTTGACTGTTTTGTACGTTCCTAGTCAATACTGTTGGCCAGAAATGGGCCAGGACTCAGCACGTGATTTTCCTTAAAAAGTACTGCTCTGTAAATGGGTCCCTTTTGTTTTTGGGCATTTTCATCCACACTATTCCTCATTGGCCTGGTTTGTTCCATTACTCTGGCTGATGCAGGGTGGACCTGCAGAGTATCCTCATAGGCCCTGTCTCCCCGGCTGCTCTTGAGAAAACAATGTGGTGAGGCAGGTGACAGGTCGGTTCCTACTGTGGGTACAGCTTCAGGTGGGAAGAAGTGACTGGAGAGAAGGTAGAGAGCATCTCAGAATCACCTAAGAGCTTTTCAGA
The DNA here is from genome assembly GCF_030445035.2 of Dasypus novemcinctus. NCBI lineage: Eukaryota > Metazoa > Chordata > Mammalia > Cingulata > Dasypodidae > Dasypus > Dasypus novemcinctus. The sequence continues at coordinate 177,326,945 of NC_080704.1, forward strand.
AAGGTGCTGTGCCTGAGCCTGACTGCCCCAGATTCCAATATGGGCAGTCTAGTTAAAAGTCATCAGAAGTGGGACATGCTGGGGCCAGCAGCCCTCCCATATGAAAGTGGTAGCAGGATAAAGAGATTTGGATTATTGTGGAGGGTGATTTTTCAGTGTCAATCAATATTTCAAATATTGATGGGTGAATATTTTGACCAAGCAATGCACCTTCTAGGATACTCTCACAAAGGATTAATCTTACATTCAAAGATAGATAACGCGACAAGATATCCATGATTTCCATGACAGGTGTTAAATTAAATTTTGGTGGTGGAATACTATGCAACAGTGAAAATTGTATTCATCAGAGCTACACTTATCAGGATGCATTAATCCCACAAAGTGTTGAGCAAGAAAAATAAAGCAAATGGCAGGAGGATTCATACAAGATGAGAGCATTTATATAAAGTTTTTTTTAAAGGTTCACTTTTTAAATTTATTTTCCCCCCCTCACCCCATTCCCTCCATTTCCCTCATTGTCTGCTGTCTGTGTCCATTTGCTGTGTGTTCTTCTGTGTCTGCTTGTATTCTCATTAGGAAGCTCCAGGAACCCATCCTGGGACTTTCTGAATTGGGAGAGAGGTGGTTACTCTCTTGCACCACCTCAGCTCCCCTGTTCTGGTACATCTTCTTCTTTTCTCTCCTCTTCCATCTTCTTATTTTCTGTCTCCCGTTGCATCATCTTGCTGAGCCAGCTCTCCTCATCAGTCAGCACTGCTGCGTGAGGCAGCATTCCCACACAGGGCGGCTTTCCTGTGCAGGCCCCAATTTCCGCATGGGCCTGCCCCCCACATGGGCCAGCTTGCCCTCACCAGGAGGCCCTGGGCATAGAACCCTGCACCTCCTATATGGTAGACCAGAGCCCATTTGGTTGAGCCACATCCATTTCCCTATATAATGGTTTTTTTTTTCATCATCATGAGACATTCATTGCACTTGTTGTATACATCTCTGAGCACCGCTGCACCTCATGGTCAATGGTCCACACCATAGCCCACACTCTCCCACAGTCCACCCAGTGGGCCATGGGAGGACATACAATGTCTGGTAACTGTCCCCGCAGCACCGCCCCGGACAACTCCAAGTACTGAACCCCTCCCCCACATCACATTTTAAAACATGCCACGCAATGTCGTATATTGTTCAGGTGTAGAGACACGTGCAATAAGTAAATGCGTGAGGACAGCAAACACCAAATTCAGGACACTAGATACATCTACCGGTAGGGGAAGAACCCACATTGCATTGGTTATATTCCTTTTCTTAGGCTGGAGTTATGGGTATTTGTTGTCTTAGTCTTTAGGATTTTGAATGATGGAAATAATTCAAAATAAATGTCTTAGTAGGTGTGAGAACAATATATTTAATGGGATGTTTTGGTAAACATTCAGATAGACGGAAAATAACCGTGACTCTCACGACAGCTGACGGGATGCAGGTGGTGTGTTGTACAGGCGTTATTTCATTTTACTAATGGCCCTAAGAGAAAAAGGCTGGCATCGGCCACCTTATAGGTGAGAAGAGTGAGGACCAGGGAGGGACAGGGGCCGTGCCACATCTCACCAGGGGTGAACACGAGCAGTTCTCACTCCCAATTGCACACTCCTCAGCGCTGCTGCCCTTTCTTCTCTGAAATTAAACAATATGCTGTTAACAGGGATTCCCTTTAGAGGGCAGGGTTATTGAGCTGGGCAGGGGAGATGGGGCTGCACTCAGACTTCCGATTTCATACCTTTTGTAGATATTCTCACATTTTCCGAATAAGCCATCTTATAGCGGAAAAGAACATCTGGGGGTGTGAGAAAGAGCACAAGGAAACTGTGACCGAAAGTGTCCAGCTCTATCCCTGTTTGCGCTATAAAGTGGGAAAATCAAAATGTCAACCTCACGGTGCGGCTGGACGCTTCCATGGGGCTGAGGTTGGAAATGGACTTTGTAAAGCGTCCATCTCTATCTCATCAGAGCGGTCAGCGTGGGCTGCAGCTGAGGGAGCAGATTCCAGAGCCCCCGCCCCCAAGCCCATCCCTGCCCTTCGCCTTCTGACCTAGAAAGCCTTCTCCAAGTTCAGGTGGCATCAGCACCGGGAGTGCATCCCACAGTCCTCACCTCCCCAGGATTGGCGCCAGTGAGCCGCGTCCTCTCTGGCTGAAAGGAATGGGTTGTGTTAATCAGTCATTCTCCATCCCAGGAGGACCTCGGAGGGCCAGCACCTGACGCCTGGCCCCGTGACTGGCACGTGGTAGGACCTGGATGAATGAAGGAATGAACGAAGCATCCATCAAACATGAGTGGTAGGAGGAGACTCAGACAGCGCCCAATCCAGTTTCCTTACCTACAAAATGGGGATTGATCTTGAAGTTTCTCTCCAACCCTAAAATTCATCGATGAAGGAAACAAAGCTGATCAGAGTTCGGGGAACGAAAGGGGAAGGTCTGCTTAGTTCTAGGGGCGGTACCAGCCTGCCTCCAGGTCGTCCAAAAACTACTCCCTACGTGCCTCCAGCTTTATTTCTGGTGTGGTCTGTTTGTTCGGTGTGGTTTCTCAAGCCTCTCCTAGCCTTATTCTGTAACTGCACTAAGTAGCTGTGTGATCCTGGGCAGCCCATTGCACCTCTCTGCACCTGCGCAGTTGGTCAGTACGAACTAGGGGAGCCTTTTAAGCTTTAAGATACAATCTCTACTTTGTGATTTTGTCCCCGTTGGAGCCAAATTAACCAGGGCAGGCTGGGCAAGTCCTCACTGTGGATCCTCAGAGTACAAGAAATCCCTGTATCGTGGATGTATAAGAAGGATTAGAAGAGAGGAATGTATTTTAGGACCTTTACCAAAAATATCTCAGCTTATTCACCTGCCAAACCTTCCTCTTAATGGTACTCACTGTGCGAACCGTGCTATGAGGGAGGAATTCTCATTGTTCCTATCAGGTTCAATGAGGTTCAGTCACAGCAAATGAAACTACCATAATTACAAATGTGTGTGCACCTTCCAAAGGCCTCTCGACTGCTGCACACCAAAGCCAGCATTTAACCTAGCTCTCGTTTTGTGAAAGATTTTTCTTTCCTTCAATTTCTTTCTTTCTTTCTCTCTCTTTCTTTCACTCCTCTTTCTCTCTCTGTCCCTCCCTTCCTCTGTCTCTTTCTTTCTTCCCTCCCGCCTGAGATGGTTCTATCATCTGCCTGCTCACTGTTTACTCAGCTTCTCCAGCATGTACCAGGAACCTAATCCAGGATGTCCCACATGAGAAGCGAGTGCCCAACTGCCTGAGCCCCATTCTGGCCCAGCGAGCTGCAGTGTCTGCTGCCTTGTGGCCTCTGCTTGTTTAGGCATCTCCTTGTTGCGGGGGTGTAGCGTCTAGCTTGTTGCGGTGGGTGCAGGCATCTGCTCATCTTCTTTAGAACGTACCAGGATCAAAACCCAAGACCAGCCATGTGGTAGGCAGGCGCCCAACAAGTTGAGCTACATCTGCTTTTTGTAAGTATTTTTTTTTCCCTTTCAATAATGTATTAAATGCATTCTATGCACATTTTGTAGAAAAGTGGAAGGGAGAAAACACCACCGTCAGCAGTGCCACCACCCAGAGGCCACCGGGGCTGCCGTTTTGATGTTGACCCTTCAATTCAAAGAAACAGCTCTCCATTGCTATCTATTTTACCTGACTCTAGGGACCCCGCACCGCCAGGCTAGTCACGTCCAATTGAGAAGCTGCCCAGGGCTTGACCCTGCAAGCTCTCCATTGCTATTCCCATTTTAAAGGCAGCTGAGACCCAGAGACATGCCTCGGCCTGCCCGAGGTTACACAGTGAAAGCCAGCCGGGTTCAGATCCTTTCAGTGTTAACACATCTAAGGGCACCGGCCTCTTCAGCCTGCGTTCAGATCATCCTCCCCTCCACTTCCCCAGACTTGATTAGAAAATGCACTTGGGGTGTCTCTTCTTCCGCCTTCCATCGTCTCTTCCATTTTCGAACAGGGAAGCGTCAACCATAAATCCATTTTAGGACAAACACAATGTGGCCAGTCATTGAAAAGGGAGAGCTCTGGATTGGAACCCTGGCTCTGTAACCTGCTTGCTGTGTGAGTCGGGCCCAGGCACTGCCCCTCTCTGAGCTTTAGATTTTTGTTTTTTTTCTTCTTTCCTGTAATTTTTCTTAGTAATATTGTTATAGCTGTTTTGTATTCACTTTTAAAAGATTTCGTGTGTCATAAACATCCTACTTCAATAAGACCCATTTAAATACAGTTGATTTTTAGTGGGGATCTTTCACTGCAATCATGTATTGTCTTTGGAAATTGCTAGTTGGCTACACATGTTTTCAAATGCTGTTGGCTGGCTATCGGTCCATATTGGAAATCTGTCCTCTTTATTTACAGCAAAATAGATTCTGTACAATTTGGTCTAAATATTTTTTAGATAGATTTGTATGTTTGTATAGAAGTTAGGAATTTAAACACTGGTCGTATGTTCCATTTGAATTCATTATTGCATTGTCTCCTATTATCAAAAACAAATTCTGCCAAGTGTTTTGCCTTATTTATATTTCTCTTGATTCTACTGAAATTTCAATTCCCTACTGCTTTACTTAACCAAGTTATACATGACATAAGTTTCAGCTAAAATAAATCCTCCCCAAAGATAAAGTAAAGCAGATCAAGAGTATACAAAGGAAGATGCCCTCCCCATATTCTGAGTTTACAACTTTATGAGGTAAATATTGATTATCTAAGCTTTAGTTTTCTTGTCTATAAAATCTGGCTGAAATCTGGGCACCTAAGACTAAGAAATGGGGTCACCCCTCTGAACTGCTTAGCTTGTGCGCAGCAGCAGGGAGTCTAAGTGAGCATCTCCTGTTCACCTTGTTATTTTTATTGTCATGTTGATGCTGGAGCCAAAGGAGAATTAGCAACAGTGGGGGAGTGGGGTGAAGGACAGGAGAACAAAGGTGCCTCCAGAGGCTGGCCCCTGCCCCCTACATGGCCATCTGAGAAGTCACAGATAAGCTGGCCCTAATTAAAGTCTTTCCTCCATCTCTGTGCAGTGTGACCCTCTCTGACCTCGAGGGGCACATCGACTCCAGAGACTACCCACCCCTGCCCCTGAACAACTTCCTGGAGTGCACGTACATCGTGACCGTCTACACCGGCTACCTGGTGGAGCTCCATGTCACCGCAGCAGCTGCCCTGCCCTGGCAGCCCCACCCAGCAGGAGGCCTCTGGACGTTTGTCCCAGTCAGCCTCGGTGTTTCACTTCTAACCAATCTCAGTCTGGTTCTCTCCATCGAGTGCCCAGCTGCAAGAGCTGGAGGCACGTGGAGGCGCCGTGCTGACGAATCGTCGTGACCATTCCCCGATGCCCTGCTTCTCAGTCACACACGTGCGTGGCCCTTTCCGTGCACACACACTCCCGGGAGCCCCGCCTGAGCCACTTGCTTCTTCCGGGTGAACTGTGAGCTGAGAATGGCAAAGCAGGGCGTGCGTAGGAGCTTGGGTTCTGGGATCAGCCATCCAGGGGTTAAGGCCCAGCACTGCCAGTGGAGTGTGCAGATGTTGAGCAAGGGACTGTTCTGAGCCTCAGTTTCCCCATCAGTAAACTAGGGATAATAATGATCGTGCTTTACGGAGTTTCAGGGAGGAGTAAATGCAGCACTGAATATAGAGGCGTCAGCCAGAGCCCAGCAGAGAGAGAGCTGCTGGCAGGTCAGCAGGTCTCCTCACTGTGCAACCCTTCTGGTGCCAGGTGTTAGCCAACTGCCCTCTCTGTGGAAGTCCTTTTGAAAGTGGACCAGAGAGGCCTGCCTGGGAGTGATGAGCTGTTCAGTTTACTGTTCCCCAGGGGAAGGAGGCTGAAGCCAAAAAGGAGGCTGGTACCTGGTAAAGTAGACCCTCTAGGCCAAGGTTACAGCGCTGTCTGGTTTCCTTATTCTTATGACCAATAAAAAGCCTTTGGGAACTGTATGCTTTATGAATTTGTATCAATACAATTGATTGGTTTTTTAGAAAATGAACTGCTAAAAAAAAAATTAGCCTTCGGAACTTTTTGAGCTGGGTTGGTTGCAAGACCTGATCCAAACTTTCCTTTAGGAAAATGTACCTGATTCATACAGGAAGGATAAAAGGGAAGCCCCTGAGCAGCAGAGCTGGTGGTCTTCCCAGCCCCAGAGCTGTGCCCAGTGGGTGGCACAAAGTAGATTCTTCCTAAACGTTAGTGGAACTAGACTAAACTAGAGAAGAGTTGTGGCCTGTCTGACTTTGGGAGCCAGAAGAACCCTTTCTTTCACACCAGGAAGAGACCCACTGTGTGTCTAGTCCTATATGGATCTCTTTATCAGGCACCTACTATGTGCCAAGCACAGTTGTGGACATTGGGGGGGGGGTATCATGATGAACAGAACTGATGTGGTGCCTGTCCTACAAGAGTTACAGTCTCATGGTTGAGGCAGACCTGCTTAGAGGACATTAGAATGCTGTGTGTTAAGGACCCTAGTTGATATTTATAGGGGATATTGTAGAATCCCAGTGGAGGAAAGGGCAAACTCTGGCAATCAGGGAAGGTTTCACAGAGGAGGGCAATTTGAGCTGGGCTTTGGTGAATGAATAGGAGTTCATCAGAGAAAAGACAGTAAGGTGTATGTATGGCCAGAAGTAGCAAGGGCTTGTGGGTGAGGCTGCCCTGCTTAGATGAGAGGCAGAGATCCTGGAATTGCCTACTCAAAATGGGCACTAGGAACCATCTAAAGCACCCCCTCCATTTATTCAGTGTCCCTAGATACAAGTGACGTATCTCCCTTCATTTCCCTCCAAGCCTGTAGAGTGGACCTGGCAAAGCAAGCGCACAGCTCTTTGAGGAAAGAGTTGAGTGCTCTGGAGTTGGGGGGGTCACCGTTGGGGAACATAAGAGAGTTGGCCTGAGAATGCCCTAGCAATGAGCACCCCCGCCTCCTCACTTACTGTTTTATGCACGAGAAGGAAGAATGTGTTCAGTCATTCTAGGAAATAGTGCCGGTCATTATCCTAGGTGCTAGGGACACTGGACCACACAGAAAATTCCCTCATCCTGGTCTAATGCCTGCTCCTGTCTCCCTGGAGTCTGTGCCTCCCACCCAAGCTGACCCCCCCACCAGCTCCAGGAGCATGGATCTCACTTAACAGGATCCAGAAACCTCCATCAAGAACCCTTCTCTAGGGGGTCTCACTATGAGTTCACAAGGACCACAGGCCTTTTGAAATGCCTCTGCCCCTGCAGTGCCTGGGACTGGCTGGGGCGTGCGCACTGCAGTGCCTGGAGCTGTTGGGGGTGACCCACTGCAGTGCATGGGGCTGGCTGGGGGTGCCCCACTGCAGTGCATAGGGCTGGCTGGGAGGTGCCCTACTACAGGGCCTGGAGCTAGCTGGGGGTGCCCCACTGCAGTGTCTGGAGCTGTTGGGGGTGCCCCACTGCAGTGCCTGGAGCTGTTGGGCTGTCCAAGGCAGTGCCTGGGGCTGTGAAGTGCTGCATGGGCAACCTTACAACCTGGGGTGAGGGATTTTTCAGGCATGACTCAGTTTCTGCGTCTGCACTCCCCCTCCCAAGGTGAAGTGCATGCACCTGTGGGAGGGGGAGCTGCTCTCCATGGTGGGGAGGGCGGCCCCACCCTGACCGTCCTGGCCAATCAGACGCTCCTGGTGGAGGGGCAGGTGATCCGCAGCTCCACCTTCTACTTCCAGACCTTCCAGGATGACGGCCATGGGACCTTCCAGCTGCACTACCAGGGTAGGCTCAGGCCAAAGCTGATAAGATGCCAGCGTTTGCCACAGTTTCCCTCTGGAGTCAGGAGGTCTCCAACTTTTTGTCCAGGGATCCCTCTGTGAACACCGTCTCAGAATAATGTATTTAAATGCATAAAATAGAGGCGGGGCAAGATGGTGGCTGAGTGAGTGCACTTTATAGTCTCTCCTGCCAAGAAGCGGCTGGGCAGCGTTGGAAATTCTTCAGGACCAGGCTGTTTCGGGGTTTTGCAGGGCAGGAGGTGTCTGGACATCGATTTGGTGGGTCGGTGACAGAGAAGATTATTGTAAAAGGTAGAATTGAGGCTTTCTTTCATGGAGATAGGGGCTGTGCACAGGACGCTCCCCCCTGAGGCAAACGGCACGGCAGTGGCGATTCCTGGAGGCTCTGCTGTGCTGGGGAATTCATAAGCCCTGAGCTGGCTATTCAGGGGCTTGCAGGGCAGGGAGTCTTTGGAAACCGATTTGGTGAGAAAGAGATGGAGATTTTTAAGAGTCATGGAATTTTGGGTTTCTGACACGGAGATCAGTGATTCCGGCTAGAGCCCCACACCCTAGGCCTGGCTGCCGATCTGCAGCGGTCCTTAAATTGGTCGCAATATAGAGGTGCCCCCAGCAGGCTGTTTCGGGGGATTGCAGGGCGGGAGGTGTCCTGAAGTCAAATTGGTGAGACAGCGACAGAATAGACTCTTGTGAGAGGGGGAATTTTGGGTTTCTGACACAGAGGTCAGAGTTTGCGGATATGACACCCCCATAGGGCTGGCACCCAGCTGCAGGGATCCCTGAAGTCTGAGTTGCACTGCAGTGCTCCCAGGCTCCCTGTGAACCGGATTTGAAGTTGCCAGGTCTGTGTTATCTAAACCCTGGTGGCCCACACCCCAGAGACTCACACCTCTTCAGTCTGCAATATCACAGACTCCCATACCTGAATCCACCATGTCCTGAGGTCCATCTGAAGTCCTTGATTGTCCTAGCACTTGATGTTTGCCGTTTTTTTCCCTTTTTTTGTCCTCTTTCCTTTTTCTCTTTGTTCTTTTTTTTTTTTTTTTGTCTTGGTTGCTAATATTGAATTATCTCCTAGTCTTTTCTCCCATTGTATCACTCAAGGTCTTTTTTCATTGATTTAGGAGTTGTTTCTTTTTCTCTTACTTCTTTTCTTTTTCTTGCTGTTTTCCTCCCTTTTCTTTGCCCACCCCCCTTTTTTCCTTCTCTTTTTTTTTCTTTTCCCTCTTTTTCTTCTTATTTTATTTTATCTTAATTATACAACAGGTGCTGCAGGGAACACCTCACATTTGCTGGGTTTCCTCATCCTCCATTTCCTTGTTTCTGTGTGAATTGATTTTGGCCACCTACACTATCCCCTTTCCCCACATCTTGATATCCTCCATCATCTACTGTCTCTCTTATATTCCACCTCCCTTTCTTTGGTCCCCAAATTGTCTCACTTTTATATTTCTAATACCTTTGTTTTGTTTTCTGTCTTTTATGCACTCTTGATACTATTGTCTTTCTTTTCTCTTTCCCTCTCTCATGAAAACACTGGCTTTTTAATTCATACTATATTCCTCCCATATTCAGTCGACTACCTCATTATAGGTACTCTACTTACTGCTATAACTCTACACAACAAACATAAATCTAATACCCATCCTACCGGATCTCATATTGTTGCTCTGTTAACATTTATTACCAACACTACTTTACACATTTTCCTTATTTACACAATTGCCTTTCCCTGGCCCTAATATTTTCCTTCAAAGTGAACTCAGCCAGCAACAACAAATTAGAATGAGAAGAACAAAGTGACAAAGAGAAGATATAACACTTACGCAAGAATAACAGCTAATTAATCCCCAAGACTAGACAAAGTAGCTAAGGAACTGATTAAAACCATCAAGATAAAATGATGACCAGACAGCAACAAAAAACTACAAACCAAACCAGTAATCAGGAAAACATGGCTGAATCCAATCAACAAACTAAAAACCAGGAAGGGGACCAGAACTTTGGACAAGTAATTAAAGATCTCAGAACATATATCAGAGACAAATTTAATGATGTAAAGGAAGAGTGTAAAAATATGAACAAAACAATTGGAGAGGAAATTACAGACATACGCAAAAAGATAACAGATATGATTGGAATGAACATTGGATAACTTGACAAGTATTTGTCTTGGGGTAGGCCTTTTGGGATTTATGCTGTTCAGGGTGCATTGTGCTTCCTGGACATGTACATCCTTCTCCCTCAATAGGTTTGGGAAGTTTTCAGCCATTATTTCCTCGAACATCCCTTCTGTCCCCTTTCCCTTCTTTTCTCCTTCTGGGATGCTTATAATACATATGTTTTCATGTTTTGCATTTCCCTTCAGGTCGCTAAGCCTCTGCTGGATTTTTGCTATCATTTTACTGACAAGTTCTACTATCTGTTTGATTTCAGATGTACCGTTTCCACATCACTTAAACTCTCCTTTGCCTCTTCGAGTCTGCTGTTATTTGCTGAGAGTGTGTTTTTGATTTCTCAATTTGTGCTCATCATCACCAACATATCCGTTATATTTTTGTGTATGATTGCAATTTCTGTTGTATACTCTACAATTGTTTTCTTCATATCCTTAATCTTTTCTTTAACTTCATCAAATTGGTCCCTAATGTATGTTTTGAGATCTTTAATTACTTGTTCAATGTTCTGCACCTTTTACTGGTTTTTAGTTTGTTCTTTGGATTGGGACATGTTTTCCTGATTATTGCTTTGGTTTGTAGTTTTTTGTTGCTTTCTGGTCATTATTATATCTTGATGAGTTTAGTCAGTTGCTTAGCTTCTTTGTCTATTTTGGAGTTTAATTAGTTGCTGTTTTTGCATGCGTGTTAAGTCTTCTCTTTGTCACTTTGTTATTTCCTTGTTGTTGGCTAAGTTCACTGGAAGGAAAATATTAGGGCCAGAGAAAGCAAAAGGAGTAGGAAAAAAATGAATAATAGTAGTATTGATAGGAAATATTAACAGAGGAACCATGTGAGATATAGGAGAATGGATATTAGACTCATGTAAGGATGTAGAGTTATAAAAGTAAGAAAAGTAGAGTATGCAAAAATCTTAATATGTGGAGGAATACAGAGTGAATTAAAAGACTTGTGTGAGATGGAGGAATACAGTATGGATTAGAGCGAACTTACTGATATTCTATTCATGAACTACTGTGATTAGTAATCAAAGAAATTGTGGCATTTGTGTGGAGAAAGTGGCCATAGTGGCTGCTGGGGGTAGGGAGTGGGAAGAAGAGATATAATGTGGGGCATTTTCGGGGGTTGGAGTTGTCTTGGGCGGTGCTGTGGGGACAGTTACCGGACATTGTACGTGCTCCCATGGCCCACTGGGTGGATTTTGGGAGTGTGGGCTATGGTGTGGACCACTGACCATGATGTGAAGCAGTGCTCAGAGATGTATTGACTGAGTGCAATGAATGCCTCATGATGATGAAGTAGGTTGTTGTTATGGGTGGAGGAGTGGGCTGAGGGGGGTGGGGGTTATATGGGGACCTCATATTTTTTAAATGTAACATTAAAAAAATAAATGAAGGAAACAGACTTGTCCCAGTGGTTGGGGAGTCCGTCTACCACATGGGAGGTCCGCGGTTCAAACTCCGGGCCTCCTTGACCTGTGTGGAGCTGGCCCATGCGCAGTGCTGATGCGCGCAAGAAGTGCCCTGCCACGCAAGGGTGTCCCCCGCATAGGGGAGCCTCACGAGCAAGGAGTGCGCCCATGAGGAGAGACTCCCAGCGTGAAAAGAGAGTACAGCCTGCCCAGCAATGGCGTCACCCTCACTTCCCGTGCCACTGACGGCAACAGAAGCGGACAAAGAAACAAGACACAGCAAATAGACACCCAGAACAGAAAACCAGGGGAGGGGGGGAAATTAAATAAATAAATAAATCTTTAAAAATAAATAATTAAATAAATGAAGACAAAAAATAAAATAAAAGTCCTGTGGGTTCAGGAGATAGCTAAAGAGAAAAGAGAGGACAATAATATAAAGAGTGAATATAAGGCAGAAAACGGAACAAAGGTATTAGTAATAAAATGTCAAACACATTGGGGAGCAAACAAAGTGAAGTGTAATGTAAGAGAAACAATAAATGATGGAGGATAGAAAGATGCAGAGGAAAGGGAATAGTGTTGGTGGCCAAAATCAATACACATAGAAAAGAGTAAATGGATGATGAGGAAATACAGCAAATGTGAAGCTCTTCCTGCAGCACCTAATGTAAGATGCATAAGAAAGCAGAGAGAGAAAGAAAGAGGAAAAAAAGGGACAAAATGGAGTGTGAAGTAAGCAGGAAAAAAAAAAGAGAAAGAAAGAAAAAAGAAAAAAAATGGCCTTGGGGGGATAAAGAGGAAGGAAAAACAAGTAAAAACCAATCAAATACTAGGGAAACTGTCAAGCAAGGAATTCTCTTTGTAGTTACATAAAACGCTTAGGGATCTGACGTTCCCCCTTTTCTCTCTTCCTCACTTCCCTCTCTTCCAGGCAGCAGGAAAGCTGCCTGAGAGGTCTGGTAGGAGATTCTAGTGGGTCCTTGTTGAATCAGCTCTGCACAGAAAACAATGACTCTTAATTTCTAGAGATAGAGCACCCACACCTCACCAGGAAACCCAAGTATGCTACTGGAGGCTTGGAAAGCAGCTCCTAAAGTCCCTCTCCTTTAGGTGTGCTATGAGAGGGCTTGTTGATTTTCTGACTCCACCTTCTCCCAGGCCAAGTTTCCTATCCCAGGGTAGTTATGTGAATCAGATTTCTCAACAGATTCGCCACTCCTCTCTTCCCAGACTCTCCCCAAGCCAGCTTCCAAGAGCAAAAAAGAAAAGAAAAAGAGAAAAGAACAAAGGCGGGGCACACCAGAAAATCGAGGCCACACTAACCAGGCCCCCATACTGCACCCCCCACTGAATCCCTCCCACCCAGGGAGTCAGTCCAAAACCAGAAGGCCAGGGCAATCCTGGACCTCCAGGAGCTTTGGACTTGGGAAAGGGAAGTCTGGCACTCTGCAGTCCCAGGGCATAGAAGTCCGTGGAACACGGGCTGTGGGACCTCAGGGGAGACTGAGCTGGGGACCACGCATCCAGGGACCACGGGGCCCAGGAACGCCACCGCAAAAAGGTCAGTTTTCAGGAAACACCCCGGCCGCCAGCCCCAGGGGGAAGGGTCCCACCAGCCCAGAGCTTCCGACCTCTGTACTTGTAAGCCGCAATTCTATCTTCAGCAAGCACCACCTCCGCCTCTCTCTCTCCAATTCGATGTCCACACATCCTCTGCCCTGCAAACTCCCAAGACAGCCCACTCCAGCAAGACTCCAACCCCACTCGACCGCCTCTTCTCCGGAGAGTCCATAAAGTGCACTCCCTCAGAGCCACCTTGCCCCGCCTCTATCAGCAGTAAACAATTTTGACCTGTGCTTTTCTTTGCGGGTTGGTTTTTTGTTTGCTTTTTTTATTACTAATTTGATCTCTTTAATGATTACAGGCCTGTTAAGATTATCTATTTGTTCTTGAGTCAGTTTTGATAGTTTATGCCTTCTAGGAATTTGTCCATTTCATTTAAGTTACCTAATTTATTGGCATACAGTTGTTAGTGGTATTTCTTTATAATCATTTTCTTTCTGTAAGGTTGTGATACTTCTTTCATTACTGATTCTAGTAATTTGGGTCTTCTCTCTTTTTTTCTTGCTCAGTCTAGCTAAGGGTTTTTTGGTTGTTGTTTTCTCTTTGATTCAGACGTGTTTTTTTTCTTTTTCTTTTTCTTTTTAGATAAAGGTTTGTCAATTTTGTTATTCTTTCCAATGATCCAGTTAGGTTTCACTGATAGTCTCTATTATTTTTCTATTCTCTATGTTATTAATTTCCTATCTAATATTTATTATTTCTTCCCTTGCTGTAGGATGAGTTTGCTTTTCTTTTTTCCACTGTCTTAAGTTCAAAGGTTAGGCTACTAATAGGAGATCGTTCTTCTTTTGTATAACATGCATCTACAAGTACACAGTTTCCTCTAAACACTCTTTAGTTGTATCCCATCTGTTTGGTATGTTGTGTTTTGTATTTTCATTCATCTTCAAGTATTTTCTAATTTCCCTTTTGATTTCTTCTTTGAACCATCGGTTATTTAGGAGAATGTCAACTTCCACATATTTGTTAGTTCCCAAATTTCTTTCTATTATTGACTTCTCATTCACTTCACTGTGGTCAGAAAACATACTTTGTAGTATTTCATTTTCCAAAATGGTAACCACTAGCCACTACTAACATTTAAAATAATTTCAATTAAAAAATTAAAAATTCAGTTCCTCGGGCTCACTAGCCAGATTTCAAATACATGAGCTAGTGACCCCTTTGCAATGGACAATGCAGATAATGAAACATTTCCATCATCACAGTAAGTTCTATTGGACAGTGGTAGTCTAAATCTCCTCTCAGATATTCAGAATCGCCAATTTCATCCTCACTGAGAAATTTCTCCTGGAGCTTTTCACCTCTGACCAGTTCTAAATGGTTGTTCTCTTTGACTGATACCTGTTTCCCATCCTCGAATCTACCTTCATAACTCTTGGGGATACTTTGCCTGTCTTTTCCCTTAAATCTCCTGTTTCCCTTGGCCTTTTCCTAGTTTTGCTCCCCTTTTAAGTAGCATGAATCCTCTGGCAACTACCTTAGAGAGGGTTTATATGGAAGTATTTGTGGGTTTTTTTTGTTTTTTGTTTTGTTGTTGTTCGTTATCTTGCTTCTTTTTTTTTTTTTGCTCACTGTCTGCTTGGGTTTTTTGCTCATTATCTGCTCATTGTTTTTTGTTCATGGTCTGCTCATTGTTTTTGCTTGTTGTCTGCTCGATTTTTTGCTGGATGTCTGCTTGTTTTTTTGATTGTCTACTTTCAGAGGCATCGGGGACCCAACTTGGAACCTCCCATGTGGGAGGCAGGTGCACAACTGCTTCAGACATATCCGCTTCCAGAAGTAAATTTTTTAGATATTATATGCCTAGAAATACCTTTTTTCTGGCCTTACTTTTTTTTACCTAGTTATGCATTCATCACTTCAATCATTATTAGAGATTTTCATTATTTTAATAATAATAATTGAAAAACAAACAAGAAAATTCTTCACCTCTAAATCTCTCTATGCTTCCCTGCTATACATAACTGCTATTTCAGGCTATTCTTCCATGTTTATTTATTTAATTTTCCCTTTGATTGAGATATATTCACATACCATATAATTTATTCAAAGTGTATAATCCATGGCTTTTAGTATAATCACAATGATGTGCATTCATCATCACAAAAAATTTTAGGAAAAAAAAAGCAAAACAACAACAACAAAATTTTAGAACAATTTCATTACTCCAGAAAGAAAAAGTCCACACCCCTTACCATTCCTTCCCGAGCCCTACATATCCACTAATCTAATTTCATCTTTATAAATTGATTTATATTTACATTTTATATAAATGTAAGTATCTGAAAGTCAGAAACTAAATAATTGGCTTTCTAATTCTAAATATGCTTTCTCCCTGGTCGGTTTGAGTTCAGCATGGCCATCATTCTTTCAGACCATCCACAGAACCTGAGTTTTATTGCTGAAACACATTTGACAATATTTTGATGAGTGTTTGCTACTGCAATAAGATCTTTTCAGGCTGTCGGATAGTAGTCTCCTTTTGAACTAGCTAGATCTCTGGAGACAAATATAATAGGCGTTCTGGAGAGATACCGCTGTTCTTAGGTTTTCCTGGTCAGAGATAGACGTCCGCCATATTTTCAACTTGCCTGTGCTTTTGTTAACATTGCTCCTTTGGAAAGGGATTCCTGTAGCAGGGAGTAGACATTCGTCATCATTTCTCCTTTGCTTATTCCTTCTCTGTCAGATATAAACTATGGCCTCATAGGAATAAATAAGGAAGATGTACCAAGCAGTTTACAGAGTGCCCATCCCATGATGGGCAGCATTTCCACCATGCCCTCAAAACTGTACTTTTTCTTTATAGTTTAGGGAGAAAAGGGTCCAAAAGAGCAGGGCAAGAGATCCCATCCTGGACAAACTACTCATGTCAACGTTGGTGGATGGCAGCTCCACACTGCCCTCTAGGCATGGAGAGAAGAGAAAAGAACTTTTTTTTTTCAATTGTCCTTGAAATATACTTCGGCCCATTTTTTTCCTCCATTATTATATCCAGTCAATTGTCATTGTCTGTTTAGCTTCTCTCTCTCTTTTGTAAATTGTGAAAATATACATATGACATAAAATTTTCCATCTCAACTACTCCCAAGCATAAAACTCAGTAGGATTTAATCACATCCACACTGTTTTGCTCTCCTTACCACCATCCATTACCAAACTTTTCCTCCATCCCTCACAGAAGCCCTGCACCATGCACTAACTCCCCATTTCCCCTGCCCCCTGTCCCGGGAATCTGTACTCTAATGTCTGTTTCAATGAATTTGCAAGTTCTAATGATTTCATGTAAATGGAATCGTATAATATCTGTCTTTTCATGTCTGACTTACTTTACTCAACATTGTGTCTTCAAGGTTCATTCATGTTATACGATGTACGGCCGAATAATACTCCTTTTATGGATGAATAATATTCCATTGTACGTACATGCCACATTTTGCTTATCTAGTTACCTGTTGATGGATATTTGGATTACTTAAATAAATCTGTTTACTGTCATTTTAATGAGGTTTGGGAGGAAACTAAATGTCAAACTGAACATTTACGCAGAAGTCAATAAATGTGGAGTTTTCTTTTGTGGTTATTGTGTATATCCCATCCCCGCCCCCATGGCTCCCTTGTCTGTTTTATCATTGTTTTTCCTTGTTTGATTGGTGGGGGGTGGGGGCGGCCCCTCCTGTCCCGTCCTGGTCGAATGACATGCAGCATCTCATACTTGTGGCGATTCTCTCCCTTGAGCAGGACAGCCTTTTGGGGATACAAGAGGTATTTTTCAGACTTCTTTGGGGGTACAGAATGTCCCTGGGAGTGGGAGGTGGAAATGCGGGCAGTGGGACTGGCCCAGCCCCTCCGTTGGCACGAATACTCCTGGGCCCCTGCATTGTGTCCACACGGAGACCAATGGGGGTGGCCAAGGTACACCGGGTCCCGCAGACCTTACCTAGGAGGTGGTGAGGTTCTCCTTCGATTGGAATCCCCTGCCCAAGCTACCCTCCTGTCCCATTCCCTGCACAGGAGAAAAGGGTGGGTGGGGCTTAACCACCTGGGATAGCTTACAACTTCCAATCTATGGCTGGGTGAGGGCAGGATGGGGCAGGGTCAGATGTGACCTTCCAGACTCCTGCTGGCTGTAAGGGGTCTCCAGGCAGCCTGCCCTGCCGGCCCTGGCTCTGCAGCACAGCACCCTCATAGAGCATAGGGAGCCAGGGAAGCTTCTAGAGAACCATGCCATGTCCCCCTGGTCCAGAGACCCTCCAAGGCCCGTGCCGCAGCTCCATTTGTCTCTCTTTTGGGCCCCCCTGCTCAGGGACAGCCCCTACCCTTGGCCAGTGGGCAGCTTCTGTGGCAGGGAGGCTGGCCCATTGCCTCCAGCTGCCCCCACCTGCCCCCAGGCAGCCCCAGCTTCGGCCAGGCTTGACAAGAGCCAGATGCCCTCAGCCCTCCGCGGGGTCATAAATGATTCATGGGGCCACCTCCCTGGAGGCCACTTGAGCAGCTGCCCCTCCCTCCCTTGGCCAGGCAGGGCTCTCCTGTCACCACTGTCATCCCTGCACGGCCTCCCAGCTCCCCCCTCCCCCAGGCCACGTGGGGTAAGTTGAAGAGGGAATGCAGCTGCCCCCTGGGAAGGAGGGGCCAGGGCTCCTGGCTTGAACAGATCCAGGCCTGCAGCTCTCCCCTTGGGCTCCAAGTTTGCAGCGACAGCAAGGAAGGAAGGGGCATGGAGGGAAGGAGGGTCAAGGCTGTGGAGGGAGAGGGGGAGAGGGGAAGGTGAGGAGCAAGGACCACTGGGGCAGGGAGGGGGTGACCAGGGAGGGGAAGGGGTTGGAGAGAACTGGAGGGTCTCCTGCTTTGGGAGTTGGTAGGAAGATTCCCCCAGTCAACTCTGGGGTTTCTTCTCTCCATCCCCGCCTCCACTCCCTCCCCGATATTGTCAGAGCCTCTCAGGCTCTCGGGGTCCCAGTGAAACCCTGAAAGGGAAGTGGCCTCTGAGGTTGGGGGCAGCTGCGCTTCAGAGGAGTTTCACCTTCACCACTTCAATTCCCAGGGGTCTCCCTGGCAAGGAAAACTCCAGACAAGCATCTTTATTGTCTGCCGAGCCTGGGCACCCAGTGACTTGTGCACGTCTGACACAAGGAGCCTGGAATCTGTAAGAGCCGATGCCGACGGCCGCGTGGGCAGGCCAAGGATTTTATTCTCCGTCGAGCTGAACTTTCCTGCTGGCCATGTTTCAGTATTTTGCATTTTAATTCCGGATAAGATGCCCCTCCAGGGAAGGATGCGTGTATTTTTATACTTCTGCTTATTTTGCCTGAGGGCGAGGGGTGGGAATGAACCCCAGTGTCTAGAGGTGCCTCATTGCTCAGAACGGATATGCCTGAGCCACCCACTTCATGCCATCGGGGGCTTTTATGGGGAGGTGTCCTTAGGGCCCCTGAAGTGTACGGGGGGAGGGAGGCCGAAACGGGCAGCGCTGCTCTTCCAGCCTGGAGATCTCCTCTTCTCACTGGGTCACGTGGGCGTGTGTCCAGAGCTCAGCCCCTGGGGTTCGGCGAGGGGGGAAGTTCAGTTAGAACACTGGGCAAGCGCCATTCCATTCCATTCAGGTTTACAGCAAGGGGGGCACAGAATCTTCCCCCCCCCCCCAAGGGCCTTTTCCAGCCTAGCAGGGCCCCTCCAGCTAGGCCCTTTCTCTGCGGGTTTATCCTGTCGTCTCAAATCTCAGTTCTTCTAAGCCCGCCTTTCTGCCCCCCTAAACAACGGTCCCTCTCTCCTCCAGCAGTGGGGCCCCTGCCCCCAGCTCGGCCCTCATGAGGGGAGAGCTGGTCTCACGTGTGGTTTGTGGAAAACAAACAGGGACCTTGTTCTGCCCCACAAAGAGGTGAAGCTTATGGGGAGGTTTTCGGTCAGTACCTTGGACAGCTCCAGGTAGAAAAAGGAAAAAAAAGCAGCTGGGGCCTGGGGTAGGACCACGGAGAGATTTGCATCTGAGACTTGTAAATGCCTGCCCATGCCACGTTCTGTCTTTGTCAGGCAGGGTTCTGATTTGAACGGGGTTTGGGAGTTAAATGTTTGCTCCGTGTGGTGAACTTGAGCTGGAGTGTGGGCCTGGGAGGACAGTTGCTTTCCCCCACACTCCCTGGGCCCTGCCTGCACAGCTTCTACCCTGGGGGCCCATTTCCCTTATCCTATGGGCCACGGGGACTGACACGCAGATGCCCCCACCCCAGAAGCACACCTGGCAAGGAGACTTCCTGTTGAGCATCTGTGCCAGGCAGCACCTCCTGGTGGGAAGGGTTACACACCTTGCCACCTTAACCTGACCCGACATTTCGGCATCTGTAAAATGGGGTGAGAGCACCCACCATGCAGGATGGCTCATGAGAGCAACTGGGCAAATTCATGGAAAGCATCGTGTCATGCGGACAGATGCCCACTAGTATTGTCGCTTCTTCCCTGAAGGACTTGAACTGACACTTCCAGGAAAGGTGGCTCAAGTGCAGAGCCACTGGGCCTCACTCCCAAATGGCTGGTCCTGGCCGACACAGCCATGATGTGACCAGAGCCACAGCCAGAGGTGCCAAAGACGCCCCGCCACCCTCTCCCTAAGGGCCGCTTGAAGTGGGAGGGCAGGTGGAGCCTGGAAGCATGGCCAGGGGAAACCCAAAGACCCAGCTCCCAAGATCCAGCCCCGCAAGACCAGGCCCCAAAAGACCCAGCACCCAAAGATCCAGACCCCAAAGATGCAGCCCCCAAGACCCAGCACCCAAAGACCCAGCAACCTATGACCCAGCACCTAAAGACCCAGCCCCCGAAGACCCGGCACCCAAAGTTCCAGCACCCAACGAATCAGCCTCCAAAGACCCAGCCCCAAAAGACCCAGCCCCCACAGACCCAGCCCCCAAAGACGCAGCACCCAAAAACCCAGCACCCGAACATGCAGCCCACAAAGATGCAGCACCCAAAGACCCAGCATCCCAGCATGCAAAGATGCCTCCCAATGGGCCAGGCCCTTTGCGACAGAATTCAGCAAGGGACCAGTAGGACACACAGGTTGATTCCAGACCAGTCCCTGCCCGGGTACAGAGAAGGGCTGAGTGAGGGAGTTTGGAAATGAAAGAGTCCGGCCTTTTCAGGGGTTTTACTTGGCTTGGGCTCACACCCTGGGGACCTTGCTTGGAGGGTGAGGGAGGGGACAGACCAGCCTGGAGCCCTGAAGTGAGTTGGGGGCGGGGCTTGCCCTTTGCAGAGGAGCTGCTAATACAAGCCCAGTGGGGTGCAGGGCGCCCAGCTCCTGGACTTGCCTCCAGGAGTCTCTGGGTGGCCCATGGGGCTTGAAAAAGCCCCAAGTGGCTGCTGGGTTTGGGGAATGGGAGGAAGAGATGAGATGTGGAGGTGTTTTCGGGACATCGAGTTGTCCTGGATAGTGCTTCACGGACAATTACGGGACACTGTAGATCCCCCCAGGGCCCACTGGATGGAACGTGAGAGAGTCTGGGCTATGATGTGGACCATTGACTATGGGGTGCAGTGATGCTCAGAGATGAACTTACCAGGTGCAATGGATGTGTCATGATGATGGGAGAGAGTGTTGCTGTGGGGGGAGTGGGGGAAGTGGGGAGTGGGGGCGGTGGGGTTGAATGGGACCTCATTTTTTTAATGTAATTTAAAAATATAATAATAAATAAATAATTTTTAATAAATAAATAAATAAATAAATGAGTTATCCTAAGGAAAAAAGAAAAAAGAAAAAGCCCCAAGCTGCCAGGCGGAGGTGGCAAAGGAGGAAGCATGGAGCGAGGCCCCTGGAACAGAGCTGGGTGGGGCCACACTCCAGCTCTGCTAGCCTTGGGCCCCCCGAGGCCCTTCATTTTCCGGGGCCTCCGGTTCTCACGGAAGGAAGGGAGAAGGTAAACCCAGGAAAGGGCAGGCGCTGCAGGAAGGAGACAGAGCTCTAGGCCCCGAGGGCAGGCCAGCCAGGGCTGCTGAGTGCTGAAGGAGGGCACCGGCCCTGCTCCGTCTGCCAGCTCCCTCCACGCGGCCTCCCACTGCCAGCCGCCATGCTCCTGGGGCCCGGCCCTCCTCGCCTGGTCTTACCTGGGCCTTTTCTTTTGGAAGTTGGGTTTATTGAGGTGTAGTCAGGGCACAGTAAAATGCCCCCTTTTTAGGTGGAGTGTCCTATGACCCCTAACCAACATATACAGCTGTATAACCACCACTGCAATAGCAACTTGGGAGGCTCCATCTCCCCGCAGCCATCCCAGCCCCCTCTGCATCCATCCCGGCCCCCTCTGCATCATCCCAGCACCCTCTCTGTCAACCCAGCCCCCTCTCCATCATCCCGGCCCCCTCTGTAGTCCTCCCAGCCCCTCTGCTGTCCTCCCAGCCCCCCTCCATCATCCCGGCCCCTCTTACAGTCCTCCCAGCCCATCTGCAGTTCTCCCAGCCCCGCCTCCAACATCCCGGCCCCCTCTGCAGTCATCCGCAGCCTCCTTTGCTGTCATGCCCAGCCCCTGATGCCCCCTGTTCTGCTTTCTGACCCCATCCCTTGGCCCTTTGCAGATGGCCCCACAGTTTGCTGAGTTGGGGCTTTTGCAGGGCAGGAACAGGGTTCCCTCGTCCCCTGAAAGGGCTTTAGCTTTCATTGGCACCTGCTCCGAGGAAAAAGCCCATGTACACAGCAGGCCTGGAAGATGCTACCCGAGGCCAGCGTTTGGTACAGGAAGCTCTGCCCTTGGCAGGGTCTGCTGAGCATTTGCTCCCCGGCACCTTCCATCCCCACAGCAGTCTTCCATGGAGGATGCTGTTGTCCCCATTTCACGGGCGAGGGACCCCAGGCTCAGAGAGGCTCCGTAATTCACAGCAGTCACACAGCTGAGGCTCGAGCCCGGGTCTAGGCTCTTCCCTCTTCCATGCAGATCTAGAGCTGCTGCTCAGGTGGGTGATCCTCACCAGAGGTAGGTCCAGCGCGGGCCCCTGCGGCAGCTGGGGGTGGGGATGGAAGGAATCCTCCAGAACTGAGCCCTTGTTTCCAAGGGGGCCCTTCAAGGGAAACAAGCTTGCCTCAGATCCTCCTGAGTAGACCAGGTCTTGAGCTGTCCTGAAGGCACGGGGGCTTGGGCACCGCGTTCCGTGCCCTCCCTGTG
Organism: Dasypus novemcinctus; assembly: GCF_030445035.2. Lineage (NCBI taxonomy): Eukaryota > Metazoa > Chordata > Mammalia > Cingulata > Dasypodidae > Dasypus > Dasypus novemcinctus. The sequence continues at coordinate 177,349,108 of NC_080704.1, forward strand.
AGGGCAGAGGCTTCTTCTCTCCCTGAGGCCTCCCGGCCATGCAGGGGGGAGGGTGCCTGGCGTGAGAGGCAGGGCAGGGGTGCCTGGGACCCCAGACCTGGGCTGTGGGGAGATTGAAGCCGTCCTCACAGGGCCTGGAGTGGACGGAGGCCCCCAGAGCTTCAGCGGGCGCGCTGGCCAAGGGGAGAGGTCAGGGCAAGGACAAGAGTGCCGGCCGGGCCTGAACCCCACTACACCTTACAGGTCATGGTTTGTTCATTCCCTGAGTAATAGGAGACACCAAAAATGAGGATATGACTTAGCGAGCCCCTCGCCTCCCCGGCCCTGTTCAGCAGACTCGGACGAAGGACGTGGCCCAGCCTCGCGCCGGGTGCGGATTTGGTGGGGTTTCCAGCCAAACCTTCCATCACATCTCCAGGACAGGGTCCTGTCCCCTGACCGTCCCCCGCTCACACTTGGTGCTCAGGAATGGAGCGGCCAGCAGGCTGCGAGGTGTCACTTCCCCAGGGGGAGATGTAGGGCCGTGGGCCCAGGGGACATGGGGGATTTGATTCTGCAGAGTCACGCCGCTCACCTGTCCCCAAACCCAGCGGCCAAGGACAGCCATCGGGGCCCCTGGAGGTGGGCAGCGCAGGGTGGGTGAATTAAGAACCAGCCTCTTTCCGCTATTTTGCATGTGGCAGCCTGGGGCAAACTAACACAGAGACGGGGCCTTAGTCCTGGGGTAGGGGTCCGCGGTGACCGTAGCAGCATGTTTTGCCCGGGGGTCTGCCGTGGACGGACCCAGCAGGACCTGGACACAGAGTCAGGCCCGACACTCGGGAACCCACAATCTGCTCGCAGAGACGGGCTCCCAACTGACAGTGGTTTCCGTGGGACTTTTTACTTCTCGACCCTCACAGTTCAGAGAGGGGTGATTGCCTGCAGGGGGAGAAGGGGTCAGGGAGGACCCCCCTCCTCCAGTCTCAACCGGAGCCGTCTTGGACCCCGCACACAACCCCCTCCTCCCATCCAGAGGGGCAGGGTTCGACGGGGGCCCCTGCACCTGGCTGCCACCACCTGGAGAAGCAGACAAGGTGCCGCCGGCCAGGCCAGTCCCGCAGGCCCCTCGTGTCTCTGCTGGGCGCAGCACGTGCTTGCCGCTGTCCCTTTCTGGGCTCCATGTCTTCCTCGCTGGCTGCCCCCCTCGGACAGAGTGCTCAGGGAAGATGAATGCTGGCACCAGCAGGGGTGGGGAGCAGGTGGCCAGAGTGTCTGGGCTGGGGGCCACATGGAAGGTTGACAAATTAAACCGGCTGCTTCTCAGCAGCCTCATGCTTTCGCTTGGGAGGCACGCCCAGATCTAGGAGGAGAGAAGTTGGTCCCACCAAACCCTGCTGCCTGTGGTGGGAGTGCGCTCCCACGTGGGCCCTGGCCGTCCACAGCATTACTCACTTCCCAGGCTTTCCCATTCTAAGAAAGAGGCAAAGGGACCCTCCCACTTCCCGAGTGCCCTTTCCCAGCTGTGGGCAGGTCATTCGGGGCAGCCTCAGGGGGCCCTGCACGCCTCTTCCCACTCGGCCAAAGAGTTCCCCAAGGGGCTGCACACCCTGCGCCTCGCACTCTGGGAAGCTCATGCTCACGTTCCCGAGGGCACCGCTCTGGGACTGAGCCCAGGGGCCTCGAGGCAGGGAGGGGTGCAGGAGGCCCGCGTCGGCCGCGTGGACCGCGGGGTTTGTGCCCAGGGACGGACAGGCCCGTCCCCTGCTCAGAAGAGGGTTCAGGGCCCATGATGCAGACACAGAGCCACGTAGCGCAGTCTGCACCGGCCACCCTCCCGCATCCCTCTCTGTAGGGGCCACTGGAGGAAGCATCCTGGCTCCCCGAACCGGAGCGGCCGCCCCGGGGCACTGCCCACCTGCCCGTGCTGCTTTCCCAGCAGGCTCGGGGGTAGCGGCAGAGCGTGCTCCTAGGCCGGGCAGGCCACACTCCAGGCCGGCCTGGGGTCAGCCCCGACCACGCACTGGGGAGACCTTCAAAGGAGATGGTGAGCACACACCATCCCGCGGCTCCCAGCAGCCCGGCGTTCAGTGGTCGTGTGTCCTCAGCCATCATTGTCACCAGGCACTTCTCCCGCAGATCACATTATTCCGGGGCAGGCTACTGTTTGCCTGGTTTGCTTTGGGCTCTGATTTTCATCCACTTGACAGATTGCCAGGATTGGGGTCTCCTGGGGAAACAGGGCAGTGGCCTCTCAGCCACTCCAGAACGAGGCAATCACTAGTGCGGCACTCGCCCAGGTCCTGGAGACCAACGTGCATTGAAGCGGCCTAGGCGTGCACTCCCCAGCTCCTTTCATTGCCTGGAGCAGCCGGGAACCCGGGAAGTCCACGCCGAGGCAGGGCGAGGGCACAGCAGGCAGCAGGGCGGTGAACGCCGCGTCCGAGTCTTGGCTGGCGCCAGGGGCCCGGTGTTTTTGGCATCTGCCAGTGTGATCGGGAGCGGCCTACCCCAGTCCAGCCCCTCTGCAGCCCCGTCACCGGCCTTCTTTCTGCCTTTTCTGGGTGCTAAAATGAAACCTCCAGAAGGAAGAGCACAGGGCAAGGGGTGGGCAGAGGGCAACCAGTGCCCACTGGGGGATGCGCGGCCCGCCTCGCCCAGGTGAACCTTCACGTTGCCAAACAGCCCTGCAGTTCAGGGGTGCTGCTGCCCTTTTAGGCAGGGGTGGGGTGGTGTGCTTTCTTTTCTCCTGGGGGTCTCTCTGGGACACCTGCACACCTGTTGCCTTCGTGTGTGCTCTTAGATGGGGCATTGCTGCATCCAGAACAAAACCTAGATTGTTCTAAAAAATTAACAGCAGCTGCCTCCAGTTTGTCTCCTTATTTCTCATCACCTTTTCCTCTTCAGACCCGAAAGCCTTAGCCCCGTGCAGTGCGAGGCAGGGGCATGCTGAAAGCGACGGAAACCTACGTCCACCCCAAGACCTGCCCCTGAGTGTTCACAGCAGCTTCATCTGTAATGGCCGCAAACCCCAATCAGCCCAGACGTCCCTCGATAGGAGAGCATCTGAGCAGACCGGGGTGTGTCCACGCCACGGGATCTGACCCAGCCATGAAAAGGAACGGGCTGTCGCGTCACACCACATCCCACGGGACTCTCCAGAGGATGGTGCTGGCTGGAGGAGCCAATTGGAAAAGACTGTCGATGGCAAGATTTCATCCATGTGATCCTGTGGAAAGGGCAAGCTCGTGAGCATGCGGAACAGATTCATGGGTCCTGGTGGACAGGGAAGCTGATCAAAGGGTGACACGAGGGAAGCAGGTGTTGCTCAAGCTGCTGGGTGCCCGCTTACCACATGGGAGGTCCAGGGTTCTGTTCCCAGTGCCTCCTTAAGAAGACGAGCAAGGCAGCCAACTGGAATGGTGAGCTGACACAACGAGATGACACAACAAAGAGACACAGTGAGGAAACACAGTGAGAGACACAACAAGCAGGGAGCGGAGGTGGCACAAGTGATTGGTGCCTCCCTCCCACATGGGAGGCCCAGAGTTCAGTCCCAGGGCCTTCTAAGAAGAACATGAACAGAGCAGACATGAATGTGAAAACAACAGAGGGGGATAAATAAATTAAATAAATCTTTAAAAAAATGGTGATGCGAGGGACACGCATGGGGATGGAACTCTTCAGTGTCTTTATTGTACCAGCTCTCTGTCTTGCTCGGGTTCTCCAGAAAACACTGGGAATCAAACCTGGGTCCTCCCGTGTGGTAGGCAGGAGCTCAATTGCTTGAGTCACATCTTTTTCACAAAACTGTAAGCTTTTCATCTGATAAATTCCCATTATAAAAGACAACTCATTTCTGGTCTGAGGTATAGGGCAGCCTTTAGCAAACTAGGACAGTGGGAACTAGAGCCTCAGGGCTCTGGGCCATCCCCAGCTTCTGTCGGAAGGCTGCTCGGGAGATGTCTTCCCTGTCCGAGATGGGGTGGCGGTCAGCAGGGCTGCAGAGGGGAGGGATGGAGGCTGGAGATGTGTTAGCCAGGCAGATGACGCTGTGGAAGGGGCTTTACAGAAGAAGGGAGCTGGCCTTCCTCTCGGAGATGAAGCACTTTCTAAAGGCAGGCACTGGCAAGGGGTCTGGTGGCAAGGGCAAATGGTGCCCCCTGCACACGCACCTGGCATTTTGTTGGAAGGGAAAGGGTGCTAGAGGGCCTCGCCTGGTGCCCTTTGAAACCCAGGTGTGCAAAACTCTTTTGAGGCCTGCCCGTTTTGTCTCTTTCTTAAGGAATCCCAGCCAGCTTGAGTATTGATCACCCATGAGTTAACTCTGGTGATCTGTTTACGAACTTTAATTCCGTGTCGTTCTGGAGGCAGTCTCCAAAAGTGCCGAGTTTAATAGAGTCAACTCAAAAGACGAGGAGAACAGAGAGAAAAAATAAAGGGGTCATAAAATAAAGAGTAAGCAGTAGTCAAGCTGGATGCCAGTGCGAGTCTGGCCTGCAGGATTCTGGTTCATTCCAGGACCCGGGTGGGGCGGGGCGGGGGGGAGGTGAAAGCCTTCCCTGGGGGTGAATGAGGGAGGGCAGGGGCTGGGGGAAGGCCTCCACCCCTGCCCTGTGGGCAGACACACACGTGCTGGGTGGGAGGACACAACTCCCCCTTCAGGCTCCCCCAGATGTGACTGTGCTCGCCCAAACTCCCCTCCCATTGGCGCTCCATCATGCACCTGTCTGTTGCAGATCGGTGCAGATTTCGTGACCTTGGGCTGCATTTTCAGCCAACTCCTGCTGGGGAGGAGGGTTCTGCTCCTGGGATCCTACATCTGGAAATTGTGTGCGCCCTGTTCCCTCCCGCTCGCCAGACTCCTCCCAGCTCTAGAGAGCATCTTCACAGCGCTCTGCTTCCCCTTACTAAGTGGAGCAGCCTGAACACTTCGGCTTTCTTCTAAGAGGTCAGCATTAAAAAAAGACAGCAACAATAGTAAAAGCCATTGAAATATTATTTTCGTTAAGAAGGCGTCAAGACAGGGGCCAGGGTTTCAGCATGCCCTTCCTGGGAAATCTGTGAGCCTGTCTGGTCTCAGCTGCTGGCAGGACGCTCGTCTGCAGGGTCCTTCTCCACCCACCTGACGGCCCTCACCGGTATCACCATTAAGGACACTTGACCTTGTTGTCTCAGACACATCTCACAACTCTCTCTTTTCTGGAAAAACTGGCAAAGGAGACACACTATCTTAGGCTTTGGTATTTATCAGGTGTGCTCGGGGAAAGGCAGGTAACATTTGGAGCCTCAGTTTTCCTGTGTGTGCAAGAGGGGTGCTGACTGGTAAGGACTGAAGTCTTTAATCGTATGCAGAACGTGATCATGTCGGTAGGTCCCTAAAATTCTATGAGAATTTTCTCACCTGGTTGTCTGAGACTGTCCAATAGTTCCGCCCCGGGGAGTGACAGTTTAGCACTCAGTAGACCTTACTGTCTCGTTCTGTAAGACTGACCTTGGCCCTCATGCTTGGACTTGCACCTTTCCAGCTTGCACCATTCTGAAGGTGTGAGTAGGGTTTTATTACCTACCTCACAAGGACCCCTTCACCCATCGTCTTGTCGTATTGTGACCTGCTTTCCATCACACAATAGCAGTACCGCCCCTCCCCCAAATGAGGGTGTGATGTGATGGAATCAGGCACCGATGTCATAGATTTCTGCAAGAAAAACAAAATGATAGTAATAACTCATTCTTACCTGGGAGGTTGGAATTCCACTCTCCCCGGGCATTTGCTGTGTTTACAGAGGAAAAGCAAAGATCTCTGTATGGGCTATGTTTATGGTGAAAATAAACATCTAAATAAATATCAAGCTTTTAAAATGAGAGCACTTGCAGAAGTCAAGGCAAATGGATGGAGGCAAGGCTGCTAATTCAGGCACACGTTCCCAGATTCGCTTCACGGCATGTGTGTCTTTCCGTCCACGTGGGGAGAGCAGAGCCTGGCTTTCAGGTGGGGGTGGTGAGCATTTATTTTTGGAGTATCCACACTGAGCTTGACATTTGATGTGCAGGATCTCATTACATTGCTACCCAACCCTAGGGGCAAGAATTTTTAAGGAAACCTAGGCTCACACTGCTTAAAAGCTTTGTGCAAACTGACATGATAACCAGTTGATGTACCCGGATTTTTCCCTCTACCAGAATGAGAGAGAATTCCTGACTGCATGCATGCCGGTGGGAGGCAGCACCCCCTCAACTCAGAATATGGACCAGAGCAGAGGGCAGTGGCAGTCATCGTACATGCCAGCTCCATGCTAGCACATGTAAGCTCCGTGCTAGTGCACCCCATCTCCATGCAAGCCTTCTCCAGCTCCACACTACTGCATGCCAGCTCCATGTGAGACTTCACCAGCTCTGATACCACATGCCAACACCATACTATCACACACCAACTCCATGCTAGCACATGTCAGTTCCATGCTAGCACAAGCCAGCTCCATATAGGCCTTCTCCAGCTCCATGCTACCACATGCCGACTGCATGCTAGTGCACACCAACTCCATGCGAGCACACAGCAGCTCCATGCCAGCACAGCCAGCTCTAGGCTAGCTCATGCCAGCTCCATGTGAGACTTCACCAGCTCTGATAAAACAGGCCAACTCCATACTATCACAGACCGACTCCATGCTAGCACATATCAGTTCCATGCTAGCACAAGCCAGCTCCATATAGGCCTTCTCCGGCTCCATGCTACCACATGCTGACTCCATGCTAGTGCACACCAACTCCATGCGAGCACACAGCAGCTCCATGCGAGCACACAGCAGCTCCATGCCAGCACAGCCAGCTCTAGGCTTGCACATGCCCGCTCCATGAGAGCCTTCTCCAGCTCCATGCTACTGCATGTCAATTCCATGCTAGTGCACACCAACTCCATGTTCCCACATGCCAAATCCATGCTAGCTCATAGCAGCTCTGTGCTAGCACATGCCTGTTCTGTACTGGCCCCCGGCAGCTCCGTGCCGACACACCAACTCCATGCTAGCCCTTCCCAGCTCTCTGCTGACCTCCAGCAGCTCCATGCTCATCCGTGGCCACCCTCGGCTAGGGCATGGCAGCTCCGTGCCAGTGCATGCCGACACTGTGCCAGAGAAGGCAAGGGCTCTTCTCTCCACTCCCTCCAGAGCAGGGTGCCTGGCTGCTCACACATTCACAGCTCTCCACCCCACAGGGGGGCCTTCCCCGGAAACGCCTCCAGGCGGCCAGCCCCGCACCCCACCAGGACGGCCCACCCCTTAGGTTCCATGAGGGGTCTGCCGAGAGTGGGCAGGAGCTCTGTGAGCGGACTTGCAGCTGGGCCTCGTCTGTGCTTTACCAGCAGGCGTCTTGGGGGGAGATGAGGTTTGCAGATTCCTGTCATAGAGAACCAAAGCTCCTGGGAGCGGCTGGAGAGCACGTCGCTCACTTCAGGGTCGACTCCGGAGGGCTTCCTTCTCTGGAGACGTGTGCTGTTCATCTTGCACACACACCACCCCACATTTCTAGCAGTTCCTCGGGTTGCACTGCAGAGTCAGGTGGCCCAAGGAAGGTGCGTGGGGGGTTGGGGTAAGCGGCTGCTGAGCCGCAGCCCCCACGCGATGGGTGCCCGCCACCAGGCCCCGGGCAGGTGCGGCTCAGCTCCACCCGCCTGGGGTCGGGAAGGCTCCACCGGCCCTGTGGGGGCAACTTCCAGGGCACTGAGGGTGGGTAGCAGAGCCCTGGTGGCCAGGCAGGGGGCTGGGGGTTGACAGGACGGGGCCTCGGTCTCTCAGCGGCTGAGGACAATGGGCACGGCCGCGCCCACCTCGTCTCTCTTGCCCCTGTGAGGTGACATGAGGGGAGAGTTGAAGACGCCAGGCCTGCTCAGCCATTACAAGTGCAGACTGTTTTTGTCACTGCTCTCCAGCCCAGGCGCGGGCCTGCAGTAAAATGTCACTGGTGCTGGGAGCAGACAGTGGCCCTTCGTGGGGCGGGAGGCTCGGCGGCCCTCAGGCAGGGGCACTGCTGGCCCGGCCCTCGACCCTGACTCGGCACATCTGGAGAGGCCTGAGAGAATTATTTTTTATTATTTTGGCTTAAATGAATGTAATTTATTAGCTTAAAATTTGAGGCCAGGAAAATGTCCAAATCAGGGCATCATCATAGCAATGTTCCTTAACAAACACTTGGCTCTCCCTGACCTTTGGCTCCGCTGCCACATGGCAACTGCTGGTCTCTCTCTTCTCTTCCGGGTTTTGTTTCTTTCAGCTTCTTGCTTCCATGCCTTTCTTTGTCTTACATCTCTTTATAAAGGACTCCAGGAATAGGATTAAGATCCATCCTGAATGAGGTGAGTCACACCTTATCTGATGTAGCCTCATCAAAATGTTGTACTCACGGTGGGTTAACCCCACAGGAGTGGATTAACTTTAAGAACGAGTTTTTCTGGGGTATATACTGCTCCAGATCACTACACTACATTACAGAACAACTGGAAAATACCACATGGCCATCTCAATAGATGCAGAATAGGCATTTGACAAAATTCAGCTATGCTTCTTTATTATTTTTTAAAATTGTTTAAATGTACTTTTATTTTTTTGATTCTTTGATCCCTCCAGTTTTTTGAAAATGTTGCCTTCAAGAAATACAAGAGGTTCCCATATACCCCCCAACCCCCTCACCTCACTCCTTCCACATCAAGAGCCTCTTTCCTCATTGTGGGACATTCATTGCATTTGGTGAATACATTTTGGAGCACTGCTGCACCCATGGATACTAGTTTACATTATAGTTGACACTCTCCCCCAGTCCTTTCAGTGGGTTGTGGCAGGATATATAATGTCCAGCATCTGTCCCTGCAATGTCATTTAGGACAACTCCAAGTCCCAAAATGCTCCCACATCACATCTCCCCTTCCCTCTCCCTGCCCTCAGCAATGACTGTGGCCACTTTCTCCACATCAATGACCTTCCTACACATGCCTCTTCTGTCACTTTTACTGAACCTGTGGTTGGCGCTGGGGTTGGTGTATACTCAGGAGACTTCAATCTCTGGAATGTCCATGTGACAGCTTAGCCCTGAGCCTCAGCAGACATGCAACTCCTACCCTCTGGTTCATTGGACTTACCCCAGCCAGCTAACAGGGAGGTGAAGAAGGTCAACAGCCACAGCAGGGAGCCAAGAGTGCCTACAACGTCAAGCAGGAGAAGTGCATCCATCATCCATGTGGAATCTCAGCCCCCTCTCTGTATAAAGGTGGAGTGGACATAAACTTCCCAGGGTCCCCTGGATGGAGGAATAGAGTAAGAATTAGAGTGGACTTACTTATATTCTACTTTGGGACTGTTGAGATTACTAAAGGAAGGGAGGCTTCATTTGTGGGTGTGTGTGTTTATTTTTATTTTTTATTTTTTTTATTATTCATTTTTAAAAAATATTACATTCAAAAAACATGAGGTCCCATTCAACCCCACCGCCCCCACCCCACCACTCCCCCCACAGCAACACTCTCTCCCATCATCATGACACCTCCATTGCATTTGGTAAGTACTTCACTGGGCATCGCTGCACCTCATGGTCAATGGTCCACACCATAGCCCATACTCTCCCACGTTCCATCCAGTGGGCCCTGGGAGGATCTACAATGTCCGGTAATTGTCCCTGAAGCACCACCCAGGACAACTCCAAGTCCCGAAAATGGAGAGGCTTCATTTTAACGCGGAAGTTGCCGGTGCAAGGACCACATTCAGAGTCGCAAGACCGAACACAGGAGATTTCCAAATATTGAAGTCATTTCCATTTGGGGGCCTCCACTGCCATTTTCTCCACGAAGCTCTCCAAGCAGCTCACCCCCTAGCTTGGTGACCCCATGCAAAGGGTCTTGGCACTGGCTGCCTCGCCTTCCCCCTCTGTGGGGCAAGAGGGGTGATCAACCTGGCTCATGGGGTTGGGGTACTGAAATGAAATGATTAAATGAAATGATAGGGATGTGCTTCGGTCCTTTACAGCACTGTATAGACATGAGCTCCTGCCCTTCTCGGGTCATCTTTTACTTTCACATCTCCTCGGTACATCAGCGATGGGGTGTGTGGCGATAAGTGTTGTTATCAACAGAGTAGAGTTGGGTGAGGTAGAGCGCTGGGCTGAAAGGAAGTGTGGGGGCCTAGGGGCCCGGTCCAGGAGAGGCTGCCTTGGGCATCGTCCCAGCAGTCTTGGCAGGCACTGTCCCTCGCCCTACTGCGCCTCGTCCGTCCTCGCCTTGTGGACAGGTCCTACATCCCCACTCTAGTCCCTGCCTCTCCAAGCTGCCCTGTGGTCTGCAAGTCTGTGAGGGCGCCCCTCGTGACTTGGGGTCACCCCTGGACTCCAGGCCTGCTGCTCAGGCCAGGGGAGTGTCATATGTGAGACGGGCCAGGTTGGTGTTGGCTCAGTGCCAGCAGCGGGCAGGGACTCCCCAGCCCCCGGCAGGGTGGGCGGGAAGGGGTCAGTGCCCTGCCTCCTGGCTAGGAGCCTGTTTGCGCAGGCGCGCTGAGAGCCCACGTGGCAGGGCCCAAGGGGGCGGAGCTTCGGGAGAGCAGCTCAGTCCCTCGAGGCAGACGAACAAGCGAGACGCGTGTCCTGAGGGCTCCGAGAGGCAGGCGGGCGAGCGGAGGCCATTGAGGCCGGGGAGGAGGACGCGGCCGGTGGCGCAAGTGGCCCTCGCGGACCTGGAAGTGCCGGTGGTACCAATCGGCAGGCTGGCCCCGGGGGTCCCGGGAGCCCTGGTGGCCCTGGCGGCGCCATTAGGGCAGGAGTCGTGGGTGCTGCAGGTGGAGGCGCTGGCCCGGGCGCGCCCGCATCTCTTGCTCTGGAGTCGGGTGCTTCTGGTGCTTCGCCAAGGCGACTGTGCACATTGTATCCTTGAGGAGGGGCCATCAGGGCTGTGGAGAGGGACCCCTCACTGTGGGAGGGAGGTCGGGCAGGGTGATCGGGGCACCCAGGGGGTGCAGATAGGGTGTCAGCCGGCTGGGGGCGGCTAGAAGGGACTGGCTGGAGGGAGGGGGCAGGAGGAAGGCCAGCGTGGCTGGAGGAGGTGTGTGTGTGTGTGGTTGGCGGGGTGGAAGGCCTGAGTGGGGAGCAGGAGAAGGCTACGCTTGGGGTGCAGGGGGGCGGGGGCAGGCAGAGATGACCCAAGGGTTGACCTGAGGGATTGGACAGGGAGGTGGGCCAGGGGGTCACGTGGGCACAGGCCTGAGGTGGGAGGAAGGCTGGCCTAGGGGCACAAGGTGGCCTGGCGCCCAGGCATAGTCGGTCCAGGCTGGTGCCTTAACCACATCTCCTCCAGCACCCTCAAAGGGCCGTTCACATCCTACGAGGAGGCGGAGAGTGTGCGCAGGTCCCTGATGTCCTCCCAAGGACTTCCCCTGCAGGCGATTCCGGTGGAGCTCTCTGTGACCCGCCGCTTCATGGTGGTGTCAGTTCTGGAAGGGACCTGGGGTGGCGATGGCAGGGGTGGGGGATGGGATGGGGGCGAGGGGGGCAGCCGGGCATGGGGGTGGGGTGGCAGCCTGGTGCAGGGCCAGTCTCACCCGAAGGATGACTCTCCTGGAGACCCAGAGACACTAAAAGGGAGTTCTGAAGACCAGGCATGGTGCACCGGGCCTAGGGGAGAATTTACCTTTGGATTTGATTTTCTTTTGTTCCCCTCTTTTTTAGCAAATGGATTTTGGAAGACTGTGCGCTACTCCGAGTTCCTGCCGCCTCCTTCCTGGGGAAGCGTGTCGTGCTGGTGCGGGCCAAGAAGCTCGTCGGGCCTCCATTTCCCACCAAGTGTCCACGCGGAAAGGGGGCCTGAAGCCTCACCTTGGGTCCCTTCCCAGGCAAAGCATCCTTCTCTGGGGCATGGATTCCTGGAGTCTGTGCCACCTCACATTTTCAGTCAAATTCTTTCGCCTATGTGAGTTGTTGGACTCTTGTTTTGTTCCCCAATTGCAGGAAGAAAAGCGAGTCTAAGTTACTGCAGCAAATAAAACTGAGTTAACTCTCTTCCATATCCGAGGTTCTTTTCAGGGACCGCTCACCCAAATTTTCTTCCCTTTATCCCTTGGGTTGGACAGGAGGTTCTGAGATTCAGATACTCAGGGTGGTACAAGGTAATGAAGATATGTAAGGAAATGAAAATCAATTGTGCCCTGTCAGTCAGCATTAACTACACTCAACGTCTTCTTACCTTTATAATTATATTAAGACATTAAATGCATAACAATCTTAGATAATGTTTACTGTTTTGAAAGTTTAGGATTAAATTTTTCCCTGCATTCTTTTTTCATTGAGTTTATGGCTTTTCCTCCCGCCAAAAATTTTCAAAAACACTATTGAATGGATGTGTAAAGAGGCATTATAAGGTAATTGTTGAATACTTTAAATTGTCTTCATTTTTTTCCTTATTGTAGGTAATGTTTCAACTGAATTCTTGTATATAGGTCTTTGCATGGAAGGTTATTTTCTTAGGATAGATTCTGAAAGGTAGACTTAAACATTGACATTTCTATTTACTTGTTTGTTTACTGTGCTTTTAAGATGGAGGTGAACGTCACCCAACAAAAAATTACTCTTCTAAAGCAAACAGTTGACATGGCATTTAATAAGCTCACAGTGTTGGGAATGTCCCAAACACCTTCATCATCCCCAAATAGAAACCCTGTGCCCTTTAGGCAGGAAGCAGTCACTCCCCATCCACACACCAGCCCCCGCCACCCCCCGGAACTGGCATCCACCAATCTGCTTTTTTCTTCATAGCTTTACCTATTCTGGATATATCATATCCACGGAATCACACAACTCGCCACTTCTTTCACTTAGCATGTTTTTGAACTTCAGTCACCCTGTAGCATTTATTCTTTTAAATGCCTGAGTAATACTCTATCATATGTGTATATACCACAGTTTGCTTAGCTGATAATCCTCTCGTGGACATTTGGGTTGTTTCACCCTTTTGGTTACGGAGACTAGTGCTGCTATGAAACTGTGTGTACATATTTAGTTTGAGTAGCTGGTTTCGATTCTTTCAGGTATAATTTGAGGAGTGTTATTGCTGGATCATATGGTAATTGTCTATATAACTTTTTGAGGAACTGGCAAACTGTTTTTACAGTGACTGACCTATTTCACATCCCCACCAGTAAAGTAGATGTTTTTGATAACTGATTCAGTCTCTATTTGTTATCGGTCTGATCAGTCAGTGTTTGTAGTTAGTGTGTTTCTAGGGATTTGTCCTTTTTATATAGGTTATCTAATTTGTTGGTGTAGAATTTTTCACATTATTCTTTTACGGTCCTTTTTATTTCTCTTATGTTTGGTAGTGATACCCACACTTTCATTTCTGATTTTAGTCATTAGTTTCTTTTTTTTCTTCTTTTTGTTTTTGTTTCTTTCAAGAGGCATCCATTGGTTTTATAATGAAAATAATATGTGCTTAACCTAGAAAATAGAGAAATTTATAAAAATTAAAATAAAAATTCTCATGTCATCATCTAACGTAATATCAATTAGGCTTTTTTTGTATTACTCTATTCTTTATTTTTTTACTAAATTGTCTTTTTTTTAATGTACATAGATCACAAAAAATATAAGAGGTTTCCACATGCCCCACACACCACCCCCCACTCCCACATCAACAACCTTTTTCATTCGTTGGATGAAAAATTGCCAATTCTTGTTGATCTTTGCAAATAATCCACTTCTGATTTTTTAAATTTTCTCCATTGTTTCCCTATTGTCAATTTCATTCATCTCTCTTCTAATCTTTATTATTTCTCTCTTCTGATAGTTTTGAATTTGTGCGCTCTTCTTTTACTAGTTCCTTAGGTTTCTGATTTGAGATTGTAAGTGCAATCTGTGCTTCCTCAGGGACTCTTTCTGTTAAGACTCTGACAAGAGCAGCTAACATGAGAAGAAAGCGAGCAAGTAAAAAGGTTCTCTGAGTAATGGGCAGTGGGGAGCAAGATTAGCGAGATCTGCACATGCCCTTGTACAAAGCTAAGTGGGACTTCAAACCTCCCAATCTGTTACAGAAGACAAAACAAATGCTCTGTTCCAGTTTATCCTGTGGCTGAGCAAAGGTGGAGCTGTGAGCAGAGGGTTTTAGTTTGAAGGGTTAGCCAACAGGGCTTGATCCTCCCCTTTGCTTCCTCCTGAGAAAAATGCGTGGCTTCGTTATTTGGACAAGCTGAATCATTTGATTTCTAAGGAGTTCATAATACCTTCGACTCACACCTGCCGTGGATTCCTTTTTCATCCCTTTCAAATTGGTCAGCTTCCCGTCTGAAAATGAGTCTCTGACATGTTTCAACAAAAATATCACTTCTTTCTAAGGCTGATTTGGAAGAATGTGGCTTAGGTGGGAGGGCCAAGGGGACGTGCTAACTCCCGACTGCCCACCTGGACCTTGGGACAGCCCAGCTAAGGGAAGGGTCGGGGCTTAAGACGGACCTTGACCCAGGGTGTCGCCTTCCACTTGCAGATTCGTTCCTTGTCACGTTCTCACACACTCTTTGCCACACACTCTATCGCACACTTTCTCATATCTTCATCAAATTGTTTCCATCCAGTCACTCTTTTACACACTCCTGGTCACACTCGAGCTCCTGGTCAGATGGTTTTCCTGTTGCACTCTCCAACACTATCATGCTACCTTTGTCTTGGTCTTTTCTCAGGCTGCCTGTCACACTCCGTCATCTCTTCACCAAATAACGTCTGTCACACTCGTCCTCTTTCACACTCTTCTTGTCACACCCTCACACCTTGTCATTCTTTTTGGTCAGATTCATTCCCTGTCATATTTTTAAACACTACCACACTATCTTTTTCACAGTCTTTTTCAGATCATGTTTGTCACCCACTTCACACACACACATTCATTATCTTTTCTTTTTTATCACCCCCTGCAGCTTTTTTTGCTTGCTGCTTGCTCCCCCATCCATTCGCTGTGTGTTCTTCTGCATCTGTATTTATTTTTATTAATCTCCCCCCCCCCTTGCAGCTTGCTTGTTATCTGCTCTCTGGGTCCATTCCTTGCCTGCTGTTCTGTGCCTGTGTGTGTGTTTTTTTTCTTTCTTGTCTCCCTTTTGTTTTGTCACCTTGCTGATTCGTCACTCCGCTGTACTTGCAGGCCTAGCAGTGCTCCTCAGAACCCATGCCGGCAGCTCTCCGAGGCATGTGGGTGAGCCTGCCTTCACAAAGAGGACCCGGGACCCGAACCCAGGGCCTCCCATATGGGAGACAGGAGCCTACATGATTGAGCCACAGCTGTTTCCCGCTCATTATCTTTGGTCTAATTCTGTCACAGTCTCTTTCACACATTGTCATATCACACAGGCTAAGATATCTTGGACAGATTTCTTGCCTGGTCTCACTGTATCTCCTGGATAATTGATATGTCACACTGTCTTATATTCAGTCTCTGTACTGTTTTCCTATCAGACTCCATCTCTATCATTCTCTCCTTCATTCTCTCTACTACACTGTTTTACATTCTCTCCCTGTCATATCCTCTCTGTCACACATTCTCTTTCCCACTCTTTGTTACACTCTTGCTGTCTGATCTATTTTCTGTCACAATTCTCTGTGTCACCTTATCTCTGTCACATACACAATTACCCTGTCTCTCTCAAACTCCCTCCGTCACACTCTTTCTATGTCAAACCTTAACTTTGTCAGACTCCATCTCTGCTATTGTTTCTGTATTAAACTCACTTTTTGCTGCCTGCTTTTTCTCAGGCTCACTGTATGCTCCTTTTTTGTCTGGTTCTCTCCTTGTCATACATTCTCTCTTATATTTTTTCCTGTCACATACTCTGTCATTCTCTCTGCATCACATTTTCTTTCTGCAACATGATCACCGTCTCTGTGTACCTCTCCAATCGCTCTCTCTTTCTGTCATACTCTATTCTTGTCAGATTATAGCTTTGTCAAACGCTGTCACCTACTGTCTCTCCCATCTATCAGATTATCTCTCGCTTACTCCCTCTTTCATTTTCTCTTCTGCTTCCACACTTCCTGTTTCACATTTTTATTTAGTCGCTCCCTGTCACACTTTCACAAACTCTGTCACACTCCCTGTTTCACTCTCTCCCTCACACACTATTTGTGTCACACTTTTTCTCAAACTCACTCAGTCACCCTGTCTTTCACACTGTCCCTGATAGATCCTCCCTGTCACCACACTGTCTCTTTCACACTTATTTGCTTATTCTCTTGTTGTCTGATCCACTTTCTGGAATAATTCTCCTAAGTCACATAACCTCTCTGTCACTTCTCCCTGTTACAGTCTTTCTCAAACTCACCGTGAGATACTCTCTGTCTCACTCAATTTCTTTCAATGTGTCACACCTCAAACTTATTCATTATTACTCTATCAGATTCATTCTTTCCCACACTCTAATTCACTGTATTACATGCATGCCTGTCATATTATTTCTGTCACACATTCTCTGTTATATTCCTGTGTCACTCTATCAATATCTCAATCACACTCTGTCTCACCTTATCTCTGTTACATCATATTTTGGTCTCACTATGCCACAGAGTGTCTTTGTCACTGTCTCTGCATCAAAATCTCTGTCATGTTCTCTCTCTAACGTTTTCAGTCACTCTCCTTTGTTTAGAAACATTCCTGGTCTCACTCTCACACACTGTCACACTCCCTCTCTGTGTCATTGTCTGTGAAGCTCATCCTGTCATACCTTCTGTCTCCCCCTGTCTTTGTTAGACTTATTTCTGTCACCGTGTGTCATGCCTTCTCTCTGTCCATGTCATTGCCTTTGGCATGTCCCCTTACAGACCGCAGCTTTGAGACAGAAACTGCCCCTAGGGCCTAATGGGGCACTATAATCATCACGGCTTTTGAGAATTGCGGGAACTAAAAGTCTTGTTAGATAACAGTGGGCTAGAGGCGGGATCAGGACAGACACAGGGAGGCCCCGTTCCCCCAGTTGTCAGCGTCACATCCTGCAGTGTGTCCCCTGAGCAGGGACCAGAATGTGCATCCTCAACTACTGAGGAGGCTGAAGGAACAGGGGGAATCGCTCTGGAGGGCCGCCGAGAACAGGGCAGCAGGGCACCTTCAAAGTGCGTGGGGCGTTTAGGGAGGAAGGACGGCATGAACCCTGATGGGGGAGAAAGAAGAGCTGATTGTAGATCAGGAGACGTGGGGGTTATTCCTGACTATCGCACCAAGGGCTAAAGCTTGCAATTGAAAAACAGCACCTCCCAGGGACTCAGACCCCCATCTGCAAAATGGGGATACTGACAGCAACCCCCACATCCATCAAGTCGCAGGACAGGCCTGTCTCCTGACTGGAGCTAGACTTAAGGAGCAATGGGGCAGTGGGGAGAGACCCCTTGGGAGAGGTGCTGAGAGCGAGGGCCGGAATGTGGGGCAGGACATGCAGCCCAGTGCCCCGCGAACACCCGGCTGTCATCACTTGTCACCTCTGCTCCCCTGTGGGAATGGGTGGGGCTAAGGAGGGTGAAAGGAGCGGGAGCGGGTCAGCCCTGTCCTTCTGCTCTAGACACCTGCCGTCTGTCCTGCCCTGCCCTGCTCTGCCCTGTCACAGAGTTCTCAAATGGTCAGACTTTTCTATATAAGTAGCAGCTTTAAACCGATGTCAGCTGCCTCCTAACAGAACAGACCAGAAAGCAGGGTGCAAGGGGCAGGCCATGCTCACTGCCCTGCACCTCACTTCCTGCCAGGGTGGGATCACCCCATCAGAACCCCTAGGTCCGGAAGGCTTAGGGCATCTGCAGAAGATGAACCCGAAGCTCTGGGAGTTTAGAAGACTTGTTCGGGGTCTCCGTGGTTCCTGGCAGGGGGAGAATGAAACCTCACCTGCTGACTGAGCTCAGTGCCCTGCCACTCAGCTGTAAGTCTAAGTGAGGAATCTCTGGACTTAGGCGTTTGTTCAGATGAACAGAAAGGAACGTAGCAGCAACTGGCAGAAACAGATTCAGAAGCTCAGAGCTAAAAGGGCCTCATGGACCAGGTGGGGAACCTGAGGCCCAGCAGCTAGAGCACTCGGGTCACAGAGCATCTTGGTGGAAGAGCTTGACCAAGGCCCTGCCAGCCCACCACCCAGGGCTCTGCTCTGTCCATCGTGCCACAGGACTCAGGTGTTAGTAGGAGCTGTTGAGAGCCAGCTCAAGTGGTGCAAACTCCAGAGAAAAGGCGAGGATTGGGTAGACATAGAGCACTCAGCCAGGGCCTGGCACAAAGGAAGCACCTGAGTCCAGCTCATAGACAGATGCTTGCTTTTCCGGGCTCTAGCTCCCCTCTACCTCTTCCCCTAACCCGCCACTTGGCCCTCGCCAGCTTCCTCACCCCACTGCACTCTGCTATCCACAAAGCTCATGCTTCCTCAGCACCTTTGCATATGCCATTTTCTTCTCCCACATGGTTCTTTCCCTTTTCCTGGAAGTCTCTGCTCAAACTCTCCCAACCAGAGGTTTTCTTTCTAGAAAATAGTAATCCTCATACCCCAACCTTGCTATACGGCTCACCCTCTGACTCCAGATGGTCTTACTGATTTATTACTTCTCTGTCTTCCCTCACTACGGTGTCACCTCCATGAGCAGAGATTTAGTCATTGTTCAATGTAGCATCCCCAGTCCCTAGAATAATGTTTGACATAGAGAAGCTCTCATTAAATATTTGCTGAAGAAATGAACGACAGCCAGTTCAAGGCACTGCAGGGAACATGCACTGCTCACCCAGCCCTGTGTGCCAAAGCCTGTCACACTACGTCATTGCCATTTTTTTCTTTGTCATTTTGTGTTTATTAGTTTTTATTTATAAACAGTGTATATTCACCAAGCAAAGGCTCCTCCTTCCCCCTCTCCCCATCCTCTAGTAACCTCTAATCCACTGTTTCACTATGCAAATTTTCTATTTCTAGATATTTCATATCACTGACATCGTACCGTAATTGTCCTGCGCCCTGCTTATTTCACTGAGCTTATTGTTTTCAAGGTTTGTCCATGTTGCAACGTGTCTCAGAATTGCGTTCCTTCTGAAGGCCTAATAATACTCTGTTGTATGTAGGTACTGCCTTCTGTTACCCATTCATCTATGGGTGGGCGCTTAGCTGGTTTGCACTTTTGGCTCTTGTGAATAAGTTTGCTGATGACACGGGAGTATGCGCATCTGTTTGAGACCCTGTTTTCACTATCTTTGGATATATACACCTGAGAGTGGACTTGCTGAGTCATAAGATAATTTCGCATTTAAATTTTTGGGGAACTGCCATGTTGCTATACATATAATAATCTATACGTTTTTAAATTTCATTAATTTCCCTTTCAAGAACAAGAAATTACAGAACTAAATGGACAATCAGATAAATTCCTATTTATGTTATGTTAATTTATGTTATGTTAGCATACCTCTCTTAGTAACTGAGAAAACAAGCATACAAAAAATTCAGGGGAAACGGACTTTGGCCCAGTGGTTAGGGCGTCCGTCTACCATATGGGAGGTCCGCGTTTCAAACCCCGGGCCTCCTTGACCCGTGTGGAGCTGGCCATGCGCAGCGCTGATGCGCGCAAGGAGTGCCGTGCCACGCAAGGGTGTCCCCCGCGTGGGGGAGCCCCACGAGCAAGGAGTGCGCCCGTGAGGAAAGCCGCCCAGCGTGAAAAGAAAGAGCAGCCTGCCCAGGAATGGCGCCGCTCACACTTCCCGCGCCGCTGACGACAACAGAAGCGGACAAAGAAACAAGACGCAGCAAATAGACACCAAGAACAGACAACCAGGGGAGGGGGGGAAATTAAATAAATAAATAAATCTTTAAAAAAAAAAATTCAGGATAGTGAAAGTTGACCAATGCAATAAATATGCTTACCCAAAAGTACTCTGTACCCAACTACTGTACAATATATTCTTTAAAATGTGCATGGACCATTTACAAAAACGATCCGTGTGCTAAGACCTAAAGCAAATTGCAAAGTAATGAAAATATACAATATATGTTCTCTGATCAGAGAGCAATGAGGCTAGAATGAGAAGGAGTAACCAGAAAACTTCAAAATATCTTAAAATTAAGGTTGTACTTCAAAACAACCTGTAGTTCAAAAAAGAAATCACAGTGGAAATTAGAATAAAGTTTGAACTGAATGATGATGAAAATGTTATACCTCAAAACTCGTGGTAGCTAATAGCAGCTAAAGCTGCACATAGAAGGCAATTTAGACCTTAAATGTGCATATCCGAAAAGAAGGAAGGTTGCAGACCAATGATCCATCCTTCTTAAGGAGAAACAAGGACATCTCACGTGAAAAAAGAACAGCGAATGAATACCCCCAGGGGGAAAAAAGAAATAATAGAAGGGAGGGAATAATAAAGACAAGTGGACACCTTTGTTAGGAGCACTTCTTAGCAGCGGTAGCCTTCCCTGCCACACAATGCCATTGGCCAGAACCTAATCCCATGAACACATCAAGCTGCAGAAAATGTGCAGTCATGTATTCCTAACATGCAGGAATACTATTGTTCAGGAACGGGAGAGCCAGTACTGGGGACAATTAAGTCTCTACCACACATTAGTTACCTAGAGACACTTATTAGACACCCGCGTGGAGAGGCTGAGTGTGAAGATAAGAGCCAGGAGCTTAGGGAGTGGTTTAGGCTGCAGGTGTGGATGTGGAAGCCAGGAAACCACGACACAAGGCAGGATCATGGGGGAGCACACGGAGAGACGGGGAAGGGGCCAACACTCAGAGGCTTCGTGTAAATTCCCAGCATAATCATGAGGTTAAAGGGAATCTGGATTTTTAAATCCCTGTACAAAACTGCCCCTCAACGTGGTTGTTCCTCTTGAAACCAGAAGTATATGAAACTATTTCCTGTCACCCTTTCAATAGCAGAGAATTTTTTGTTGTTAATGATTTATTTTATTTCTTTATTTCGACTAATCCCCACTCGTTACTCTCACTGTCTGCTGGTTGTGTGCTCATCTTTTTTTTAAATTGAAGTATATCATTCATACCTGAAAACACATAAAGAATAAGTATATAGTAAAGATTGCGAACGTACAAAATAAACATACCTAATCACATAGGGGTCTCATTCATCACCCCCCACCAACTGTTTGCACTGGTGTGAAACATTTGTTACAAATTGGGCAGAGCATTGTCAGACTATAACCACCAACTATATTCCTTATCTTACATTTGGTGTATTTTCCCACCAATCCATAGTTTTTATTAAATGTATGTTTGTAACATATTGTGAATTTGCAAAACAATCATGCAGATGTGTAGATTTCCCATACAACTCCACACCCTGGTGGAACATTTGTTACAGATTATGAGATAAAATCCTCAGACTATTACCACCAATCATGGTCCATAGCATACATTTGGCACTGTTTTTCAATACACCTCCCTTATAAACACAGTATTGCTTGGCATTAATGCAAGAAAATTATAGTATTGCTGCTAACCACAGTGTATATGTTACACCAATTGTAGTTTTCCCATGTTTCTCCATATTCCCATCGCTATCGGGAGCACCAAAGGAAAACGGATGCAGTTGCTGGGGGAAATGCACTGGCCGAAGGGACGGCTGGACAGGCAACCAAGGGGGTCCTCGAGCTGCAGCCCCACCACTGGTGCCTCACCTGTCCCTTTTAAAACAACGCATGGAAAGGCTGAACTGCACCCCGGGGAAGCAGGAGTGGGCAAGGAAGGGGAGGGACACAAGACCCCAGAAGGATCTGGCTCCTCCCAGGTGGCAGGGTGTGTATCCCAGAGGGGGCCGTGTACACCCTGGTTCGACCATACCACCAGATCGCCCACCTGGGAATAACTGCTGGAAAGGCCCTGCTCAGAAAACATTGCTGCATTTGCCTGACGACCTCGCTGTGCACCACTGTTGGCAGCCGGGGCCAACCTGCGCTGAACGCGACCCCTCCCAGGACCCCCAGGCTCCCGCCTGCTTCCAACACGCAGGAGGTGCCCCTTTAAGAATTTAACAATGGACTCTGCCAAGGTGAAACCAGGTCAAAGGCATGGGCGCTTGTTAGGAATAATGTGCACCTCCTCAGGCTGGGTCAAGGCCTTTCCCACCCACACTGAGAAACAAGGAAAGTACTAAAGCTTTGCTCTGACAGATAATTCCCCGGCACGGGATGCCTTTATCCATAAGCAGCAGCAATGGCCCAGCTTTCCTGCCAGCCATTGTCCAAGAGCTAGCAAAATGTTAGGGATGAAGTAAGACATCCACACAGCACATAGGCCTCAAAACTCAGGGAACTTAAAATGCAGAAATCAAACCCTCAAAACAGCCCTAACCAAGGTCTGTAAAAATAAAATCCTGCCCTCCTGTGAGGAAATCTACTCCCATTAGCCCTCCTTAAAGTCAGACTGCACCCAAGCACCCTCAGGCATTTCACCTTTTGAAATTCTCTTTAAACAACCACCCCCAATTATTCAAACCTTCAAGGGAAATCTCAGCTTCCTAGGAAAACCTGGCCAGGATTCTCTCCTCCAGCAGTTAAGACAGCCTAGCCCAAGTCCACAAAACTGTCCTGTCTCAGGATCCCATGCCATTAGGAAACCTCATTTGGGTGAAAAAATAACCTGGAAAGAGCGCCTCTACCCAAACTGGACAGGCCCTCATCCTGCTATCCTTGCAACCCCCACTGCTCTCAAAGTGTCAGGTACTGGCCCTTGGATTCATCATACTAGAGATAAAAGGGCACACTCCTATGAAAAACAAAACAACTGGACAACTCACCCTGTACCTGACTGCCCCTTGAAAATCTGAATTTCCCAGAGCCACCGTGAATCACCATCACCCGACTAGATGAACTCCTCCTCTCTTTGGTTCCTACTCCTCTTAGGACTGCTCGGCTGGCAGTTTGGGACTGGACTGGCAGCTACAGCTCCCAGACAGTGGAGTGTAGCTGAGAAAACACTGTTCTTACTAGTATACTTGTACATTGGAGGATACTTTAATACCTTAAGTTGTCTTTCCACTTAGCATGAGTGACACCTTATAAAAAGTACATAGGGGCATCAGAGGGGGGAAATGTTGAGAAATAAAAAGGATATCCTAGCAAAAATATCTAACAAGTCATGCCTTCCCCCGCTTCTGTGGATCCGGCTGTGAGGGCTTGGCCTTGCAGGGGAATGTGAAGTGACTAACTCCTGCCCCCTGTGAAAACATCACCTAGTAGAAAGATATCAAACTAGTGACTCCCCCCCTCCTGCTTCTGTAAATCAGCCTGCAAACTTGCTGCTGCATTCTGCCTCTGTAACCCTCCAGCTTCCAAAACATCACCTAGCAACACATTAGTCAATGAGGAAATGTTATGCTGATCCCACCTGAAATCCTATGTAAACCTAAGAACCTGAAAAACAGGGCTCAGAATTTGGAGATTGCCTCTTCCCTGGGCCTACATATAAAAAATTTGTTCCTCCATCACTGTGGAGTGCCGCTTTGGGGTCTTTCTTCGGTTCAAAAGTCCTGGCTTTGCTGCAACAAAGGAAATTGCTCAGAGGTTCCAGTTCCTTGACCTGGCAAAGTAAAATGTCATTGTTACAAAAGGGATTCCAATTTCCCTATTTTTTACTGGGAGAGAGAATGATCTCAAATTATATTCTTCCATTTAAAACCACACACAAAGGCTCATGTGAAAATTCTCTACTTTGGGTTTTCTTTTGGTTATTGATTTCTACCTTAATTACACCGCATTTAAATGCTATATGCTACAAACTCTTTGGAAAGTGTTGAGACAGATTTTATGGCAACCACCCCTTGAGTCCCTTCCCTGAGACGAACTGTCCTGGGCCCCCCTGGACCAGCGGCCAGCTCTGCCTGGGCCCCCCTGCCCCTCTGCATTCTGCCCTGAGTGCTCCCAAGGCCCCCACCTGGGCCTGGACACCAAGCTGGGGACCTGGAGGCGTGGCCTGCGCACACCTAGCTGCCCGCTGTCCCTCCTCTGGGGCCATGTAGAAGGCCGAGCTCCCACAAGACCGCATGTGCTCCCCGGGTCGGGCACCCCTAGATGGAGCGCCAAGCGCCTTGACATGCTGCAGTGACCAGGAGGCACGAGGGCTTCTCTGGTCATGCCACTCCTGCTCCTCGGCAGGGAAGAGGCGTCCCCTGTCCCCAGGCTCTGAGGAAAGGAAGGTCCACGTCTGCTGGTGGTGCAGGTGCAGGTGCAAGCCCTCCCAGAACGGTGGCTCTGCTTCTTTCCCGGCTCCTGTCCAGGCCCCCCATTCCATAAGCCCCCTCCTGCAGGCTCCCAGGGCTGGGCTCCCATCCTCCTCATGTGCACTCCAAATCCCACTGGCTTCCCATCAGTTACTGGCGCGGGAAGTGGCCACTCTCCCTCCATCGGCCTCACCCATGTATGGTCACAGACAAAGCCTTTAAAACTCACCTGCCTGCTGTGGGCAGGTCAGACCAGTCTCCTGCACAGGCCAGGATTACTGAGCCCCTGAGCCATCTACCCCACACACACACGTGGCTCTACATGCATGTATTAGATGTCTATATGTGCATCTTCCACGTGGTGCACACGCATGCAAACACACATGCTCATCAAGTGGAAAGTGTACAGAATTGGCATAGCACCCAGCTTTGCCTGCCCATCCTGGGTGTTGCTTCTTGAGTTCTGACCCCTCCTGGCCCAGGTCAACTCCCACCCACAGACATCTCCTCCCACCTCCTCTGGATACACCTAGAAGTGTCCATGAGCTCTCTATACAGGTGATGGTACCTAGAAGACCTCAGTGACAGGACAGGAACAACTGATGGCAGCAGGCAGAGGGGCAGGTCAGGGGGAACTGGAAATGAGGAATCGCAGACAGCGAGGCCAGACCCCTCTTAGGAGGAGGGTGCAAGCTGGCTGAGAAGAAGAGAAAAAAGGTATGTAATTGGAGGGGCTTAGGGGTGAAAGATGAGAACCATCGAGATGCAGGGGAGCTGGGCTCTCTCTGTGTAGAAAAGGGCCATTTCCCAGGACTCTGGGAGGTCCAAAGCCATGTCCAGTCCATCAGCACCTCCCGTTGGCTCGACCCTCTGGATTTCTTCACAATCTGCTCACTTCTCCACACCTCCACTCTCCCCACCCTGGTCCAGCCACTGTTTCCTCTTGAGTGGATAGCCGGTCTCCCCACGTCAGCCCTGGCCCCCTCAGCCTGTGCTCAATGGGGAGGCAGAGGGACCCTGCAAAGCTGTGAGGCAGGTCACGTCCCCCTCTGCTCACCCCCCTCCAGGGCTTCAGTTGCTCCCAGGACTCCTTAAAGTCTGGCAGCTCCTTCCTTTCGCAGTTTTATCTCCCGCCACGGGCACCTCCCTGCCTACCTCTTACACCCACACCTGTAAAAGGAGGGTGAAGGTGGGGCTGGGACAGACCTGGATCATTCTGGGTCGAGGAAATGGAACTTGGCGAGACATGATGAAGGAGTGAGTGTGTCCAGCTACTCTGTGCAGGAAGGCACTGCTCTAGGAGCTTGGGTACAATGACGTGGGGGGAGGCAGGCAGGTGGGGAGGTGGGTACCATTGTCGATTGGGTGTCCAAGATGGCCTCACAGAGAGGGTGGTGTCTGATCAGGACCTGGAGGTCTGGGAGTGAGCCAGGTGGAAACCTAGGGGAAGAGAGCGCCTGACTGCCAACAGCCAGTGCAAAGGCCCTGAGGCAGGAGCGGGCCTGCTGTGCTTCAGAAAAGGAAGAGCAGCCCAGTGTGGCTGGGTCAGAGGGAGAAGGGGCAGAATGGGGGGAGAGACGACAGAGGGTCGTCTCCTATTAGGCTTCCTCAACCCCTATCACCAGTCTTCTGGTGGGAGGTTCACCTTCTGGACAAGAATTATATATTGTATACCAAGAGCTCTGAAAATAAATAGAAAATTATTTTAACTGAATAATTCTACCTCTAGGAATCTAAAGAAAATAGCCATTCCTGCAAAAATAATACATGAATGTCATTTAATAATTACCTATATTAGCGAAAAATGGGAAACAAATTAATCAACAATTAGATTTTAAAGTATTTTTTTATGCATCCATTCTATTGATTTTTAGAAAGAGGTTAAGTCATATATAAGTGAAAAAATCAGGGAAAATTAATGCTAAACTTTTATCAAGGATACAGTATTATTGTTATATATTTAATAAATAAATGTGATCATTGAACTAAGAAAACATTCCAAGGCAGTGACGGTAGTTCAAGCTAAATGACAGAACAGAATTGCTTTTACATTCTCTAAATCATCTTACTTACTCTGCACTACTTGCGTACCTGAATCCCAGAACATCCCCTCCAACCTGAAGACTAGGTAATAAAATGTGGATGTTCAGGAAATGAAAAGAAATTCAGACAAGGATAGCAACTCAGCTTTATTTGATGCAGTTCACAGACATTTAAGCGCCACACGAAATAAGTGTGCCCGGAGTGCACATTCGGTGCCAACAATCAAGTGGCAGGCCCTCCGGGGACCCAAGCCCCAGGGAAGGAGGCACTGCTGGGAAGGAATGCAAGATCAGGTCTCAGGTCTCTTCTCCTAGCCGAGGCTTCGTGAAAACAGGGGTGCAATGCGCTGGATGATCCACACGATCAGGGAGAGCTCACTGAGGAAGGCAGTGATGGAAATTCGGGGAAGGGCAAGGTTTTCAACAGTCCATCTCCTGCAAGTGAGGGGCAATGATCAAGTTGAAGGTGAGACCCCTGTCCTAGGACCGTGGCTCCACACCCCATCAGAGAACCCCAGAATGGGGTGGCTCCCCGTCTCCATGACCACATTCCTCGGGGTGAGATGGGCCCCAGCACCCGCTGCCACCCTCCAAGCCGGCCCCGTCCAGAACTCACACAGCCAGGACGCTGCCATTCACGGTGATCCTCCGAACCGCTTGCCCCTGGCGGTGGATATCAGGCATCAGGGACCTGCCGGCCACCTCCGCCTCCAGTGCAGACCTGAAGGGCACGACGAGGGTGCTGGGGGAGGCGGGGTTAAGGGACCATCGCCTGCTGCCTTCGCCTGGGCCCCGGGCCACCTGGCCCCTGGGAAGCTCTCCTGCAGTGGCCCACTCTCCCCCTCCTGTCAGCTCAGGCCGCTCGGGCCTGCCTCCTTCCCCCTTCCAGCCCTCAGGAATCCCCTTCCACCATCCGCCCTGGAAGCCCCCCAGACCGGCCCCCACGGCAGCCCCTCCACCTAGAGCCGGCCCTGGCCCCCCATGGCCCCTGTAAAGGATACAAGGTCAGAAGTCGGCTTCCTGCTCCTCCAGCCCCCGGCACTGCGTCTCCCCCAGACCCCGGGGCACGTGGTGCCCGCGCGGCCTGGGGGGCACCCCCGGCGGCAGCGACCTCCCCTCCCGCGCCGCAGGGGTCACAGGGGCTGCCAGGGCCGCTGGCGACCCCCGAGCCTTCGGAGTCAGCAGGGATGCTCTGGCAGACGGGGCGGCCGGGGCCACCCTGGCCATCAGGGCCGCTGGGGTCGCCCTGGTCGTCAGGACCCACAGGCTCCTCGTGGCGGTCGGCGTCACCCATGGCACCCTGGCCTTCAGGGTAGGCCGCCTCACCCACAGCGCCTGCGCCTCCGCCTTCCCTCTCCCTCACAGCTGCGGCAACCAGGCTTCCCTCCACCTGCCCCAGGCACTCAGCCTTCCTCACGGAAGCGCCGCCCCTTAGCCTTTGGGCCGCGTGGGCTCTCAGTGCGCCTGCGCAAACACGCTCCCAGGGGGGCGGCAGGGCACGTGACCCGTTCTTGTCCCCAAGCAGAAACCCTGTCCCCTTTAGGCAGTGAGCAGGTCCCGCCCATCCACACAGCAGCCCCGCCCTCCCGGGACCTGGCAGCCACCAATCCGCTTTTTTTCTCCAGGGATTCACCTATTCTGGATATATCACCTAAATGGAACCGCACAATTGGCCACTTCTTCCATTTAGCATGTTTTGGAGCTTCAGCCACCCTCTAGCATTTATTCTTTTATATGCCTGAGTAATACTCTATCCTATGTGTACATACCACAGTTTGGTTAGCTGTTAATCTGCTGATGAGCATTTGGGTTCCTTCACCTTTTGGTTATGGTGAGTAGCGCTGCTCTGCACCTGTGTGCACGTGTACTTGTGTGTAGCTGTTTTCCATTCTTTTAGAAATAATTCGAGGAGTGTTCTTGCTGAATCCTATAGTAATTGTACATGTAACTTTTTGAGGAAACTCCAAACTGTTTTTACAATGACTGAACTATTTCACATTCATACCAGCAAAGAAATTTTTGATAACTGATTCAATCTCTATCTGTTATAGGTCTGATCAGACTCTCTTTTCTCAGTCAGCGTTGGTAGTTTGTGTGTTTCTAGGGATTTATTCCTTTTTATATAGGTTATCTAATTTGTTGGTGTACAGTTATTCACATTTTCTTACACGTCTTTTCATTTCTCTTAAGTTTGCTAGTGATGCGCACACTTTAATTTCTGATTTAGTTATTAGTTTCTTGGTTCTTTTGTTTTTTTCACATGGCATCCATTGCTTTTATTATGAAAATAATACATGCTTAACATAGAAAATAGAGATCCTTATAAAAATTAAAACAAAAAGTACTCATGTCATCATCTTGATGTAATATCAAGTGGGAAATTTTTGTATGAGTTTATTTTCTTATTTTTTTTACTAAGTTTTCTTTTTATTAAGCTATATATTCCACAAAGAATTTAAGAGTTTTGCACATGCCCACCCCTAAATCCTCCCACATCAAGAACCTCTTTTTCCTTAGTTGGACAAAAATTGCCAATTTTTCTGGAAATTTGCAAATAATCAACTTCTAGTTTTGTTGGTTTTTTCTATTGCCTCGGTGGCAGGTGAATTCTATGGGGGCCCCTATATTCTGGGGGGAGTGTCTCAGACATCCTCAATACATTCCTATTTATTTCTAACAGGTCATGGAGCCCCACCCTTCTGCTGCTCTGAGGATGGTCCCTGAGGCCACAGCCTTCATCTCCATGCCACATCGGAACTAGGAGTGAGGGGAGGAGCCTCTGACTGACAATTCTGCCTGTGACCTCCCAAGGCCGACAGCAGGGGCAGCCTTCAGTGGTGCCTGCTCTTTGTAGGGGTGGGACACTCCCTTAGTTTTCTCTCAGAGTCCTCACCTTGATGCCTGGCAGAGCCTCGGACCCCTCCCTTGGCTGACCACAGTCCACCCCCTCAGACGGAAGTCAGGTAACACCATACCCAGGGACTCGACCTGGGACCTCCTTGGCATAAAGGACCAGTTTCCCTGGAGTCTGTGGTTGTAGATCCTGTCAGTCTTTCCTGCGGGACTTTACGTCGAATCCTGGCAGGGCCTGGGACCTCTGCCTTTGTTTATCTGAATCGTTGCTCAGAGGAAGCCTCACTTCCCTCAGAAGCCCATGTCACAAGTCAGGAAACTACATTCGGGGACCCTGCCTGGGGCCTCTCAGGGCAGAAAGAAGGGAGAGGGTGGGCCGGGTCCCCTTCTGCCTGGGGTAGGAAGACCTTCAGTCGTCCCTCACCTTTCTCACTTCCACACTTGGCAGAATCTGTGTCCCCTCCCTCCTCTGACCTGAAGACTGGCTCCTCGGACCAGAGCCCTCCCCTCTTGGACCATCTGGACAGAAGTCATATACTCCACATCCAGCCGCGAGGCCCTGCAGCTCCCAGGGCTGATAGCAGGTAGGGAACTGCATTCTATGTGGTCGTGTCTATCTGGGGTGGGAGGACCCCTCCTTCAGGGTCCTCGCCTTGATGCCTGGCAGAGCCTGGACCCTCTCCCACTTCCTACTTGAGTTTGTCCTTCAATGACAATAACCCTCACCTCCATGAGACACCTGAACATAAAATGACGGGGCTGAGAGGGGAAGAGGACTCTGCTTAAGAGACCTTCATGGGTTTATGGGGACTGACATCAGGAGCAGGCCAATTATTTTGCATGTGGCTGTACTGTTATCCTAGACCTTTTTTTTTTTTTTTTTTTTTTTTAATTTTTTTATTTTTTATTGACTTTGTAATAATATTACATTAAAAATATATATGTGAGGTCCCATTCAACCCCACCCCCCCACCCCCCCTCTCCGCCCCCCCAACAACACTTGTTCCCATCATCATGACACATCCATTGGATTTGGTAAGTACATCTTTGGGCACCTCTGCACCTCATATACATTGGTTCACATCATGGCCCATACTCTCCTCTATTCCATCATGTAGGCCCTGTGAGGATTTACAATGTCCGGTGATTACCTCTGAAGCACCATCCAGGGCAGCTCCATGTCCCGAAGACGCCTCCACCTCTCATCTCTTCCTGCCTTTCCCCATACCCTTTGTCCATTATGTCCACTTTTCCCAATCCAATGCCACCTCTTCTATGTGGACACTGGATTGGTTGTGTCCATTGCACCTTTATGTCAAGAGGAGACCTTTTTTTGAAAACACTATTCTTGGTGATCTTTCCTCATTGAATGTTCTTGGCACTCGTGTGGAAATTCAGCAGACAATAAACATGTGGGTTTATTTCTGGACTTGCCATTTATTTCATATTCAGGCCTAATTTCCCTGCCTGGACTCTTCAGTAAAGTGTTGAATAGAAGTGGTGGGAATGAACACCTCTGTGTTGTTTTCATTGTTGTTGTTGTAGGGAGACTTCATCGTGTCTTTCACCATTAAGGATGAGTTTAGTTGTGGATTGTGTGTAGATGGTTTTATCAGGTTGAGAAAGTTCCCTTCTATTCCTACTTTGTTCAGTGTTTTTGTGAAGAAAGGAAGTTGGATTTTGTCAAACACTTTCTATGTGTCTGTTTAGATAATCATGTACACTTTCCTTTTATTCCATTAATATGATCTGTTACACTGATTAACTTTTGTATATTGGGCCATCCTTCCATTCCTGGGATAAGCCCTACTTGGTCATACTGTATAATACTTCCCATATATCCCCTGATATTTTGTTTGCTAGAAAATTGTTAAGGGTTTTGTGCCTGTATTCATAAGGGATAATGGTTGGTAGTTTTTATTTCCTGTATGTCTTCATCTGTTTTTGGAGTCTTGGAAATACTGGACTAATAGCATGAGTTGGAAAGTATTCCCTCTTCTTCTGTTTTTGGAAGAATTTGTGAAGGATTGGCATTGATACTTCTTCTGCTAAGTAGAATTTACCAGTGAGGCAGTCTGGTTGAGGGCTTTTGTTTATGAGAGGTTTTTCAATTACTAATTTAATTTTTAAATTTTTAGATGTCAATTGTCATTTTCTATTTACTCTTCAATCAGTTTTGGTAGTTTAGGTCTTTCTCTGAATCTTTCTATTTCCCCCAGGTTATCTAATTTTTAGCATACAAACTTTCATAGTATGACGATATAATCCTTTCTCTTTAAGTTGGTAGTAGTGTTTCTGCTTCATGCTAATTTTACTGAATTGGGTCTTTGTTCTCTTCTTGGTCTGGTTAAAGTATTCTGTTTGTTTGATATTTTCAAAGAATACACCTTGGAATTGTTATTTTTCTCTATTTTTTATACTCACTATTCAATGTTTTCTCCTTTCATTTCTATTAGTTCCTTCCTTCTGTTTGCTCAGCGTTTAGGTTGTTGTTCTTTTTTATAGTCTTAATTGGGAAAGTTACCTTTCTGAGTTGTCATTTTTCTTTTTGTTTCGTTCTTTATTTTTATTTATTTTTTTGTTTATCCCCCTTTGCCCCAGATGCTTTACCCCTCTGTCTAGTCATTGTTTCCTTGCTTGCCTTCTCCAGGAGGCACTGGGAATCCAAGCGGGGACCTCCCACATGAGAGGTGAGAGCCCAACGGGCTGAGCCACATCTGCTCCCCACGGGCTGCTACATCTTCTAGTTCTGTTGGGTCAAGGGGTGGCATCTAGCTCTGTTGCATCCAGAGGCGGCATCTGCTTGTCTTCCTTTCGGAGGCGCTGGGGCCTGAACCCAGGAACTCCCATGTGGGAGACAGGCACCCAAGTGGTTGAACCACATCTGCTTTCCTTTCGTCTTTCTCAATAGATATCTTTACAGCTATAAAATTCGATCTCAATTGTTTTAGCTAAAGCCCATAAGTTTTTGCAAGTTCTGTTTTTCTTTTCATTCATCACATCCTTTGTGAATTCCCCTTTTCCAATTGTATATTATAGTGATTTCCTAGAACTACTGTGCCACATTATCACAACTGGGTGGCTTATCAAAAACCAACTTTATTCTCTCATAGTTTTGGGGACTAGTAGTACAAAATCAAGGTGTTAGCAAGGCCATATACCCCACTTTCTTGCTTCTTCTGGCTTCTGGTGGTTGCCGGTTGGCTTTCCTTGGCTTGCTGATGCATCACTCCAATTTCTGCCTCTGTTCTTATATCATGTTTTCCCTGAGTGTCCAAATTTCCCTCTTCTTATAAAGACACCTATCATTGGGATAGGGCTCACCGTAGTCTATTATGACCCTCATCCTAATTTAATTACATCCTCCCAGATCCTATTTCTAAATAAGTTCACATTCGCAAGTACCTGAAGTGAAGACTTGAACATGTCATTTTAGGATACACAATGCAACTCACAACAGGTATTTAGGAGTACTTTTTAAATTTCCAAATATTTATGAATTTCCTAATTTTCCTTGCATTATACAATTATAATTTCATTCCATTGTGCCTGAAGTACATGCTTCATATGATTACAATCTGTCAAAATTTTTTATATCCTAGTACATTATCTATCCTGATAATTTTCCATGTGCTCTTGAGAAGAATATATATTCTTCCTTTGGTAGATCGGGTGATCTCTAGATGTTTGCTATGTCTAGTTATTTTATAGTGTTCAGTTCTTCAGTTTCCTTGATGATCTTCTTTCTTGTTGTTCTAGGCATTATTAGAATTGGTTTTCAACAAATGTCCTTGGGGAAAAGAATTTTTCTCCTGAATAAGCAAAAGCCAGGTCAAATAAAGACAGTCTAAGAAAACCTTCTTCCAGGAAACAAACAGATCGTTCAAATAATGAAAATTCCCTAGGACTGGGGCATTGGAAGAGCTCCAACCCTATTCTCCATCCTCATCATTTCCAGGATACTGGCTTTCATGGTGATTGTGGGCTGATTGTTGTCATGGCTACTGTGGAGATAAAGAATGTGGGCATGGGAATAAGGCACGGGAGGAAGCTATTAAACTCACTGATTTTACCTAGACTGACCCGTTTTTCTTTAGTGAACACTCCCTGGATTGCTGCAAGCATTTTGTTATCTTCCAGTATCCTGAAAAAAAATGATTCTGACCATTTTTGCCTGAATATCATTGCTTTTAGGGAACAAGGGGTTTTCAGAGGTCTTTAGTCGTACATTTTCACTCACATGACACTGTTTCAATTTTTAAAAGAGGAACGTTACATTCTTCCGTTGGAATCCTGCACTGAAGTCATTTTCCCTTAGACTTAAGCACAGGATTTACATTTGGCCAAGATTTTGATTTGTAACCTGTAAAACTGAAGCACCTTAGAACAAAGCCTCTCCTGCAGAGTCACTCGAGTTGGTCTTCTGTGAGGGTAGAGTAGAAAAATGACCAAAATTTCTCTTTTTTCTTGTTTTCCTTCTCCTTCTTTTCTTCTTCACTAAATCATATAAAAAATACATAAGGGTGAGTAGGTGTAGCTCAGTGATTGAACACCTGCTTCCCATGTACTAGGTCTCAGGTTCATTCCCCAGTACCTGCTAAAACACACATGACTATTGTAAATAATCGGTAAAATACCTGTAAGAGCAACCACTAATATGAAGATCTCCATCCCATGATGTATCGTTTAATCTGTCCTTCCTTTTTTTTTAATAAGAGTGTTTTCTTTAAATTTATTTTATTTTTTTTAATTTTTTAAATTTATTTCTCTCCCCACCCCCACCCCGGTTATCTGTTCTGTGTGTCTATTTCCTGCGTCTTCTTTGTCCGCCTCTGTTGTTGTCAGCGGCACGGGAATCTGTGTTTGTTTCTTTTTGCTGTGTTATCTTGCTGTGTCATTTCTCCATGTGGGCGGTGCCATTTTTGGGCAGGCTGCACTTTCTTTCACACTGGGCGGCTCTCCTTACGGGGCGCACTCCTTGTGCGTGGGGCTTCCCTGCGCGGGGACACCCCTGTGTGGCAGGGCACTCCTTGCGTGCATCAGCACTGCGCATGGGCCAGCTCCACACGGGTCAAGGAGGTCCGGGGTTTGAACCGCAAACCTCCCATGTGGTAGACGGACGCCCTAACCACTGGGCCAAGTCCGCCACCTCCATTTTTTTTATACCATGTACCTCTATGGTCTTAACCTGCTTAGGGTTCACAACCAGTCACCATTTTCTTATTTTTAAAATTAAAGCTGGTTGACCTTTTAACTGCTGATATTTCTGATATTACCTCATAGCAGCTGGTTCTATACAGTGCACATGTCCATGGCCTCTTGTATTGTTCATAGAGAACCTTTCACAGTTCCTCAGAATTCTCCCAAGAAGTTACTACTCTTGTTTGAAATCTACCATCTCAATTCCAGTGTTCAGATTTGGAACCAGAACCAGCTGCATTTGAAATAACCAAGTTAGAATTCCTGGCATTGAGCCACAATCTCTACTGCAAGTTTCCCTATTCTCATATTGGGCTCCCATTAAGGGGATTTTTTTCATCATAATTTGAGTTTTGGAAAGATAACATTTCAACTCAACTGATTTTTAGGCATCACAAGCAATTTGAGTCAGAAACCTCAATCAATATTTAAAAATATATGTAAATTACATTTTAGGATTTCTATAAAACAGTAAACCATTGAAGACAACAGTTAAGATGTTTAAAGACAGAAAGTAAGTAGAGGAGAAAATAAGGAAGGAGTGGGAATGATTGTGACTTTTGCACTGCTGTGCATCTGGAAAAGGGAACAGGGGAACACCAAGCAAAGCAGTCTGTGAAGCCTGGCTGGCCTTCCCAGATCCTGTGTGGGTTACCACCTCTAGCACTGTCCTTTGAAAGGTTTATTAGATGACTATCCACCTTTCCAGCTTCTTAAGGATTTTTTCTCCTTAGTTTGAAGGGCTTCTGTGAGTTCTGAGGCGAGGCTTATAACAGACTTAAAATATTCTAAGTTCTTTTTGTTGCTTTTGGGTTGTTTCTGTTGATCGGAGGGTTGGAGACAGATGACTCTAAGTGTTTGAACCAGTTTGATACTTACAGTCACTTCCTATGAGAGCTGCACTGACTTCCCAAGACTTTGGTTCACTTTTACCTCCCTAACCCAAGCTTGCCTTGCACTGGGTTTATACTATATATCTCTTACTACCATTTAGAAATTACCAGTTACAGTTACTGG
The DNA here is from genome assembly GCF_030445035.2 of Dasypus novemcinctus. Taxonomy (NCBI): domain Eukaryota; kingdom Metazoa; phylum Chordata; class Mammalia; order Cingulata; family Dasypodidae; genus Dasypus; species Dasypus novemcinctus. The sequence continues at coordinate 177,384,388 of NC_080704.1, forward strand.
ACTGTAAAATTCTCTAGGACTGTTTTTGTATCTGTTCTTAATTTCCTAAGACGATGCTTGCCATACTGAATGAGTAGAATAAATAATTGTTGAATGACTCTGTCACTGATTAATCAACGTAAGGAATGGATTTAGGAAAGATATTACCTGCACTTTGACATGCCATTATGTGAAAGGGAAGGAAAACCAAAGTAGCTATATAGTGACTCTTTAATTTTTATAGCTATTGAATTATTCATCATTATAAACTGGTTGATATCTTTCAAAAATTCCTTTATTAACATTTTATTTTAAGTATGTCACAGTTAGTTAAGCTTTAGATGGTTGGCTTAGTGACAAAGGTTTCTAAAGCACCCGGAAAAGGTGATGAATAGGAGGTAGTAAGTCATTCCCAGAACAGAAAAATTGTTCCCATCTCCCTTAGCTGTATCACTTTGAACAGTGTGCAGATTTTATATTTTAAATTAATTTATTTGAAACGTATTCACAAATGATACAGTCCATCTAAACTGTACAATCAATGGGTTTTGGTATAATCACAGATTGTACATTCATCACTGCAGTCAATTTTAGAATATTTTCATTACTCCTGAAAGAAAAAAAAATATCCATTCATAGTCACATCTCAATCCCTCTATCCTTAACCTGCCATTAATAACTGTTCATCTATTTCTGTAATTATAAACTTACTTTTATAGAAAGGAGTCAAATAATATGTAGTACTTCATGTCTGGTTTCTTTTACTTAGCATGATTCCTTTTTTCCTACCATTAATTGGTTAATATTAATATATTATTAGTCCCTATACTCCATGGTTTACTTTAGGTGCATTTTCACCCAAATACCACCCTATTATTAACATCTTGTAACGTAATGCACATCTGTTGTAAACATTCTTATATTGGCACCATTAGCTATACTCATTATCCACAAAAAAGTTTGCTATGTTTTTTTTTTGTTTTGTTTTTTTAAGATTTTTTTTATTTATTTAATGTCCCACCCCTCCCCTGGTTGTCTGTTCTTGGTGTCTATTTGCTGTGTCTTGTTTCTTTGTCCGCTTCTGTTGTCGTCAGCGGCACGGGAAGTGTGGGCGGCGCCATTCCTGGGCAGGCTGCTCTTTCTTTTCACGCTGGGCGGCTCTTCTCACGGGCACACTCCTTGCGCGTGGGGCTCCCCCACGCGGGGGACACCCTTGCGTGGCACGGCACTCCTTGCGTGCATCAGCACTGCTCATGGCCAGCTCCACACGGGTCAAGGAGGCCCGGGGTTTGAACCACGGACCTCCCATATGGTAGACGGACACCCTAACCACTGGGCCAAAGTCCGTTTCCCAAAAGTTTGCTATGTTCTACGGTTCCATGTTTCATCCTTTAGATTTCCTTGTAGCTATATACACGACTGTAAACTTTCCCTTTCAACCACTATTAAACCCATTTATTAGCACTGCAAATTACACTCACTAAAATGTGCTATCACCTCTATCCATTTCCAAACGTTTCCAAACAACCCTTTTACAGATTCTTCACAATTAAGCATCGGCTTTTCATTCTTTATCATCATTCTATCTTCTGGTGACCTAATTCTAGCTATTAAATCCCTGAGTTTGCAAATTAAATTGGATATTATTAGTGAAATCATTCAATATTTGCCCTTTTGTGTCTGGCTAGCTTCACTCAACCTGTTGTCCGCAAGGTTCATCCATGTTGTCATACGGCTTACGACTTCATTTCTTACATCTGAATAATATTCCATAGTATGTATATACCATGATTTGTTTATCCATTCATTGGTTGATGGACACCTGATTGTTTCCATCATGTGGCAACTGTGAATACTGCCACTGTGAACATCGGTGTGCAGATGTTAGTTCATGTCCCTGTTCTCATTTCTTCTGGGTATATACTTCTTTGTGGGCTGGCCAGATCACATGGCAGGTCTCTCTTAACTTCTTTAGGAGTCAGTAAACAGTCTTCCACAGCAGATACACCAATTCTAGGTTCCTACCAATATTGAATAAGTATTCCTATTCTACACATACTCTCCAACAGTTTTAGTTTTATCTTTTTGTAATAATTGCCATTCTAATGGATATGAAATGATATCTCATTGTACTTTTGATTTGCATTTCCCTAATAACTTGTGATGTGGAACATTTTTTCATGTGTTTTTTTACTATTTGTATTTCTTCTTAGGAAAATGTTCATTACCCATTTTTTAATCATATTATTTGTCTTTTTATCATTAAGTTGTAAAATACCTTCATATATCTTGGGTGTTAAACCCTTATCAAAGATTTGATTTCCAAATACTTTATCCCATTGAAAAGTCTTATCAAGCACGAAAGCCTTTATTTTTGAGGAGGTTCCATTTATCAGTTTTTTCTTTCATTATGTGTGCTGTGGGTGTAATGATTAAGAACGCACCTCCTGGGAAGCAGACTTGGCCCAGTGGTTAGGGCATCCATCTACCACATGGGAGGTCCAAGGTTCAAACCCGGGCCTCCTTGACCCGTGTGGAGCTGGCCCATGCGCAGTGCTGATGCGCGCAAGGAGTGCCATGCCACGCAGGGGTGTTCCCCGCGTGGGGAAGCCCCACACGCAAGGAGTGCGCCCCATAAGGAGAGCTGCCCAGCGTGACAGAAAGTGCAGCCTGCCTAAGAGTGGCGCCACCCACATGGAAAGCTGACACAGCAAGATGACGCAACAAAAAGAAACACAGATTCCCATGCTGACAACAACAGAAGCAGACAATTCAGCAAATAGACACAGAGAACAGACAACCGGGGCGGGGGGAAGGGGAGAGAAATAAATAAATAAAACTCTAAAAAAAAAAAAAAGAACACACCTCCTATCACCAAATCTCAAAGATGCTTTCCTCTAATATCTTCCAGTAGTTGTATGGTCCTGGCTTTTATTTTTCGGTCTTTGATCCATTTTGAGTTGATTTTTGTCTGGAGAGCGAGATGGCGTTGTCTTTCATTCTTCTCGTTACAGGTATGCAGTTCTCCCTGCACCATTTATTGAAGAGAATGTCTGTCCCAGTGAGTGGACTTGGTAGCCTTGGCAAAAATCAATTGACCATAGAGGTGAGGGCCTATTTCTGAAGTCTCAGTTTGATTCCATTAATCAATGTTTCTACATTTATGCCAACACCATGCTGTTTTTTGTTGTTGTTGTTGTTTTTTTAAAGATTTATTTATTTATTTAATTTCCCCCCCCTCCCCTGGTTGTCTGTTCTTGGTGTCTATTTGCTGCGTCTTGTTTCTTTGTCCGCTTCTGTTGTCGTCAGCGGCAGGGGAAGTGTGGGCGGCGCCATTCCTGGGCAGGCTGCACTTTCTTTTCAAGCTAGGCGGCTCTCCTCAGGGGCGCACTCCTTGCGCGTGGGGCTCCCCCACGCGGGGGACACCCTTGCGTGGCGCGGCACTCCTTTTGCGCGCATCATCACTGCGCATGGCCAGCTCCACATGAGTCAAGGAGGCCCGGGATTTGAACCGCGGACCTCCCATATGGTAGACGGACGCCCTAACCACTGGGCCAAAGTCCGTTTCCCGCCATGCTGTTTTGACCACTGTAGATTTATAATATGCTTTAAGGTGGGGAAGTCGATGACTTTTATTTGTTTCTTCTTGTCTAATTGCTCTAGCTAGATATTCTAGCCCCGTGTTGAATGACAGTGGTCACAGTGGCCATCCTTATCTTGTTCCTGATCTTAGATAGAAAGCTTTCAGACTTTCCCCAATGAGTACAATGCTGGCAGTGGGATTTTCATAGATGTTCTGTTTCATGTGGAGGAATTTTCCTTCTATTCCTATATTTCAAAGACTTTTTTTTTAATCAAGAAAGGATGCCAGATTTTTTGAAATGCCTATTTTGCCTCAATTGAAATGATCATGTGGTTTTCCTTCTGTAATTTTGTAATGTATTGTATTACAATACATTGTGATGTATTATATTAATTCATTTGTGTTGAACCACTCTTGCATACCCATGCTTTTGGATTTGATTTGCAAGTAGTTCGTTGAGAATTTTTGCATCTGTATTCATTGGGGCGATTGGCCTGTATGTTTCTTTTCTTGTAGTATCTTTATTTGGCTTTGGTATTAGAGTGGAGTTAGCATCATACAATGAGTTAAGGAATTTCCCTCCCCATTACTTTTTTGGAAAAAAGAATTGAGCAGGATTAGTATTAGTTTTTCTCAAAATGATTGGTGAATTCACCTGTGAATCCATCTGGTTCTGGGCTTTTCTTTGTTGGGAAGTGTTTGATGACTGCTTCAATCTCTTTCATTGTGTTTGGTTTGCTGAGGTCTTATATATCTTCTGGAGTCAGTGTAGATTGTTTGTACATTTCTTGGAATTTACCCATTTCTTCTAGGTTCTCTAATTTATATGTATACAGTTTTTAATAATATCCTCTTAGGATCTTTTTTATATCTGTGGGTCCATAGTAATGCCTCCCCTTTCATTTCTGATTTTATTGATTTGCTCTTCTCTTTTTTTGTTTTGTAAGTCTAGCTAATTGTTTGTTGATTTTATTGACCTTCTCAAAGAACTAACTTTTCATTTTGTGTTGTTGTTGTTCTCAATTTCATTTATTTCTGCTCTAATCGTTGTTGCTTCTTTCCTTCTGCTTGCTTTGGGATTTGTTTGCTGTTATTTTTCTCATTTCTCCAGGTGTTCATTTTGTTCTTTGATTGCAGCTTTTTCTTCCATTTTAATATAAGTGTTTAGAGCTATAAATTTCCCACTTAGCACTCTGTTTGGTGCATCCCATAAGTTTTGATATGTTACAGTCTCATTTTCATTTGTCTCCAGATATTTATCGATTTTTCTGTCAATATTTCCTTTGATCTGATAATTGCTTGAGTGTGTTGTTTAGACTCTATATATGTATGGATTTTCCTATTTTTCTCCTATTATTGATTTCTAGCTTCATTCCATTATTATCAGAAAAATACTTTGTATAATTTAATCTTTTTAAATTTATTGAGGTCTGTTTTGTGAACCAACATGTGGTCTATGCTTGAGAAAGAGTCACGAGCACTTGAGAAGAAGTTGTATCATGCTTATTTAGGTGCAACAATTTGGAGTGTAATGTTCTCTTATGTGTGTTAGGTCTAGCTTGTTTATCATATATTGGTCAAGTTTGTTTCCTTGTTGATCTTTTCTCTAGTTCTATCTATTGGTGTGACTGGAATATTGAAGTCTCCAACTGTTATTTTAGAATTGTCTCTTTCTCTCTCCAGTTTTGCCAGTTTTTGCTATCTGTAATTCGGGGCACCCTTGTTAGATGCATAGGTATTTATGATTTTTATTTCTTCCTGATTAATTGCCCCTTTTATTAATAAAAAATGGCCTTGCTTATCTCTTATAATATTTTTGCATTTAAAAATCTGTTTTATCGGTATTAGTATAGGTTCCCCTCTTTTTTATTCCCGTTGGTTTCTGTTCGTGTGGAATATCTTTTTCCAACCTTTCACTTTCAGCCTATTTTTATCTATCAGTCTAAGTACGGTGAGACTCTTGTAGACAGCATGTTGATGACTCACGCTTTTTTTCCAAAGTGTACACTCAGTTGTATTGGGTATAATCAAATAATTGTGCATTCATTACTTCAATCATTATTAGAGCATTTTCATTTTTCCAATAATAATAATAAAAACAAAATAAGAAAAAACCCGTCATCACATGGGCAGTTCCTAATAGGGAGGTCAGAAAAGTGTGCCAAGCTTTCAGTGTTATTGCAAGTAATTATGAATCTTGTCCTTCACAGAGTGAAGTACAACAGTCGCCACAGGCCCTGAGGGGAGGGGAAGGGGAATTAGAGCAGATGGAATGACTCATGTTTTTTATCCATTCTGTCCGCCTGTGTGTTTTGTTTAGGGAATTTAATCCTTTAATATTCAATGTCATTACTGTGGAGACATTGCTTACTTGGACCATTTGATCCTTTGGCTTTCAAATGTCTGTCGCGGTTTGATATTATTAATGAATTCGAAAAAGAAATATTGGTTATGTTTGTAAACTGATCTTTTTTTTCCTCTGAGCATATTAGATTATATTGGATTCATAGGTTTACCTGATTAAGTAAGCATGTAAACCTCTTCTGCCAGTAGGACATGACAAAGGACAGAGTGAAGGGGTCTGAATGTTGGAGTTTTTGATGTTGGAGATTGATGCTGAAGCCTTAAGCTGGAGCCCCAGAGGAAACAAAAGCAAGCCCCAGGAAGAAAGAAACCTGAGCCCAGGAAAAAAGAAGCCTGAGGAAGGGAGGAACCCCGGAAGCCTGAACCCTCACAGACCTCAGCAGCCATCTTGCTCAAACACGTGAAAATAGAGTTTGGTGAGGGAAGTAAATTATGCTTTATGGCCTGGTATCTGTAAGCTCCTACCCCAGATAAATCCCCTTTATAAAAACCAACTAGTTTCTGGTATTTTGTATCAGCACCTCTTTGACTAATAAATACAGTACTTCTAAATTTAGCTTCCTGAGGAACTGCCAAACTATTTTCCACAGTGGCTACACCATTTTACCTTCCCAACAGCAGTAAAGGAGTGTTCCTAGTACTTCCTATCATCCCCAATACTTGTAAATTTCTATTTTTTAAATAGTAGCCATTCTAGTGTGTGTAAAATGATGTCTCATTATGGTTTTGACTTGCATTTCCCTAATAGGTACTGATGTTGAGCAACTTTTCATGTGCTTTTAGCCACTTGAATTTCCTCTTTGGAGAAATGTTCATTTGAAACTTTTGTCTACTTTTAATTGGGTTGTCTTTTTATTTTTGAGTTATTGGTTTTCTTTATATATTCTGGATATTAAACCCTTAACGGATATGTGGTTTCCAAATATTTCTCCTACTGAGGAGGTTATTTTTCACTTTCATGACAATGTACAAATTTTAAATTTTTAAATATTTAATTTTTTTTATTGACTTTGTAATAATATTACATTAAAAATATATATGTGAGGTCCCATTCAACCCCACCCCCCCCACCCCACCTCTCCCCCCCCAGCAACACTCGTTCCCATCATCATGACACATCCATTGGATTTGGTAAGCACATCTTTGGGCACCTCTGCACCTCATAGTCAATGGTCCACATCATGGCCCATACTCTCCTCCATTCCATCCAGTGGGCCCTGTGAGGATTTACAATGTCCGGTGATTGCCTCTGAAGCACCATCCAGGGCAGCTCCATGTCCCAAAGACGCCTCCACCTCTCATCTCTTCCTGCCTTTCCCCATACCCATCAGCCACCATGTCCACTTTTCCCAATCCAATGCCACCTCTTCTATGTGGACATTGGATTGGTTGTGTCCATTGCACCTCTATGTCAAGAGGAGGCTCAGATTCCACATGGATGCTGGATGCAATCCTCCCACTTTCAGTTGTAATCACTCTAGGCTCCATGGTGTGGTGGTTGTCCTTCTTCAACTCCATCTTAGCTGAGTGTGGTGAGTCCAATAAATCAGATTGTAGGTGCTTGAGTCTGTTGAGGCTCATGACCTGGCTATCACATTGTCAGTCCAGAGATTCAAATCCCCTAAATATATCTTAAACCCCAACATTAACTGCACCTCCAGCACATTAGCATGAAAGTCTTATGAAGGAAGATCCCATCTGAGTCCAGATTCATCACACATAAACACCATTTCCAAAGAGGGGCCATCTGACCTGGTAGTTAACCCCATCGGCCATGACCATAACTCCCATGGGTCACTTTAGCCTTCAAAGGAACCAATATCTGGGGGTTGTATCTGCTTTATCTGTCTCTCTGGCTCTGCTCAGTTGTGCATGAGGGCAATCCTTCTGCCAGCCTCCAGACTCTTTTTTAGAAACTCGTAGCCATATAAACTCATTTCTCCTTTCCATTTCCCCCTTACTTTAGGTCAAACAGCATTTTAAAGTCATGTTATTTTATGCAGACAGGGATATTCTGCTGATCCGCATTGAACCTTCCATATAAGGTCATTTTCCAGTTGCATCATCAGTTGGTAGTTGATAGTGGTCCCTCGGTGCCAGGGAGGCTCATCCCCGGGTGTCATGTCCCACGCTGGGGGGAAGGCATTGCATTTACATGCTGAGTTTGGCTTCGAGACTGGCCACATTTGAGTAACATGAAGGCTGACAGGAGGAAATTCCCAGGCACAATGTTGCTCTAGGCCTTGTTCTTATTTTAGTCTTATCAGCTCACAAGCATAGTCATTAGCATCAGGGGCTCACTGTTGAACCCTCACTCCCTCCCGGTCCCCGCCGCTGTACCTGGGAGACTGTCGCTGCTCCCCTAGGGACCACGACAGAGCACCACTGGCCAGGAACCCAGTACCCCCCCTGCTGTGGTTTTTAATTGTTGCCACTATGAGTATATCCAAACATTACCATGCGCCCTGGACATATGTTCTGTACAGCTCCCTGTCAGCCATATATCACCTGTCATTGGTATCCCATACCAGTATCCCTCCATTGCCATTGTTGAAACACTCTGTGATCCAGAACTCCCCGAAATTTGAAGCCCAATATAATGTCATGGTCCCTTACTAGGGAATGGCATATAGCGATGGGTTTAAAGGTTAGATAAAGAACTTGGATAAAGTTAGATAAAGAACTTAGATAAAGAATGTTGACTTGAAAAAATTCTACATCCTATCTTTTTCTTTTTTTTTTTCCCCCCCTAATTATTCAGCTTCTCTTCACAGGAGTCCTAGACCACAGCAATGCATATATATAGTATACAGCACTCCCATACATCCACCACAAAACCTTTTTCCTTCCACAGCGATACTCTTACACCCTATTCACATCATATTTACTTAACGTGATGTACAGAGTCTGAGACTTTAGCTTTCTAACAAGGTGACATCTGTGCTTACATTATGGTACATACTTTAGGATACACAGTTCTTTACATTCTTAGTTATCCTATGTTTTACATTATGGTTTACATTATCAGTCTGTCATCTCCTATATGTTATGGTGTAATATTACATGTTTTATATCCATCCTTGTGTACTCTCAAGAAACTCCTCTCTTACCCCCCATTTACCTTGGTTCCACACATTTAACATCCATTTTCCCTTCCACCTTGGTGCCCACAGTGACAGCCAACCTCCGTTTCCTGAGGAGCCACTTCCAGAGATAGATGGAATAGTGTTCAGGGCCTAATTTGCTCAACTGCCCCAATGCCCTGGGAGCCACCCTTTCTCTCGAGGGATACAGTTCCCTCTATTTGATGGCATTAGTCCTCCCCAGGATGTGGGTCCACCCCCACTCTCACTACTTGGGTTTAATTTTAAAGCACCTGTTTGGGGGTCCCAGGAGACCAAAAGTGCATCGTGGAACATCCTTGAAAGAATGATGGGAAGAGACTGCCCATCTGCAGTGAAAATTCATGCGTAGAACACTCCACACCATAGAGGCCAGTGCCCATCCTCCACTGGTGGCACAAGCCTCCTTGGCAGCTCTTCTGTGGCTGTGGCTGGAGGTGGAAGGTCCATTTCCAAAAGCAGGGGAGGAGGAGACGTTCAGACATAGACTTCAGCTACTGTTTGGATGTTTAGGTAGTTAAGGTATAATCTTAAGTACAGCGGACCAGCAGAATATCTCAGTCTACATATGATACCAGGAGTTAAAAATGCTTTTTGACCTGAATAAAAGGGGGAAATGGAAAGGATAAATCACTTTATATGGCTATAAGTCTCCAAAAAGTGCCAGGAGGTTATCAGAGGGGTTGCCCTTATGCACACCTGAGCAGAGTCCCAGAGACAGATAAAGTAGATACAACCCCAGGTATTGGTACTTCTGAGGGCTATAGAGACCCACAGGTTCTATGGTCATGGCAGATGGAGTTCAAGGCCATGTCAATTAGCCCAATTTTGGAGTTGGTGTTTCTGTGTGAGGGAGCTGGACTCAGATGTGATCTTTGTCCACAAGCCTCTCCTATTACTTTTACTGCAACTGTAGTTGGTGCTGGGGTTTAATATATACCCAGGGGGCCTGAATTCAGGACTGATCATGTGATAACCAGGCCCTGAGCCTCAACAGACTTGCAACTCCTACACTCTGGTTTATTGGACTTACCCCACTCAGCTAACATGGAAGTGAAGAAGGTCAACCACCACACCAGGGAGCCAAGAGTGCCTACAACTGAAAGCTGGAGAATTGCATCCAGCATCCATGTGGAATCTAAGCCCCTCTTGCTATAGATGTGGAGTGGACACAACCATTCCAAGGTCCACATGATGGAGGAATAGAGTATGGATTAGAGTGGACTTACTGATACTCTATTCATGAACTATTGTGATTAGTAATCGAAGAAAATGTGGCATTGTTGTGGAGAAAGTGGCCATGGTGGTTCCTGGGGTTAGGGAATGGGAGGAAGAGATGTGATGTGGGGGTGTTTTCGGGGGTTGGAGTTTTCCTGGGTGGTGCTGCAGGGACAGTTACTGGACACTGTATGTCCTCCCTTGGCCCACTGGGTGGGCTGTGGAAGAGTGTGGGCTATGGTGGGGACCATTGGCCATGAGGTGCAGGAGTGCTCAGAGATATATTCACCAAATGCAATGAATGTCTCATGATGATGGACGAGGTTTTTGTTATGGGGGAAGGAGACGGGCAGGGGGAATATGGGGCCTCATATTTTTTTTAATGTAACATTAAAAAAAGAAAGACAAAAAAGTAAAGAACAGCTGAAGTTTGAACTTGTCCAAGTCAGAAAGAGGCTGGTAGTATCCATCTTTACTCTGCCTCTAGCACAAGGGGAAACAGGCCTGACTGAATATCAGTAATGGTAGGAATCAGCTTCTTTCCACCCAAATTGAATTGCAGATCTAGGTTAAGCTCCCACCCCAACTCTGTTAGGGAGGAAGCTGGGGGACCTGCACCAGCCTCTATGGGCAACGGCAGGTGCTTTCAACCCACACAGACTGGATACTCTAACAACTGTAGCTCCGTCCCTGGCCACCAATAAGATAGGAGAGGACCAGTGGTCCCTCAACCTGTAAGTTTCTACCCCAAATAAATACCCTTTAGGAAGTGAGCAGACTTCTGGTATTTTGCATCAGCACCCTTTTGGCTAATACAAGTGTGAGTGGGCGTACTATAGAAACTGTTATTGACCAACACTGTCCAGAGAAACTGGAGTGTGTGGTCACCTAAACAAAAGTATACATGTTTTCTTATCAAGATAAATCTTCAGGGTTGCTTTGAAATTCTCATATTTGTTTTTTCCTTATTATCAGAATTCAGGTTTCTAATAAGAAACTAACCCCATCCAAATTTTGTTTCAAAAAGAATCTATTGCGTTCTTCTTCTCAGAAAAGACTGAGACTCTCTAAGTTAAACTCCTGAACTTTCCACCTGCCTCATTCAAAATGTCTTGCTCTCTAGAAGTCACTTTCCTTTTCTCTGACTTAAAAAAGTCATTTCAGCCTTATTCAACATCCTGTTCATTCTTGCTTTCTCAAAAACTTTCTTTATTACTACTTGTATTGTTCATATCTACATGACTAAAAAAGAAGGACCTCTTGTCTTTTCGGGGGTGATTATGTTCTCTTGACTTTCCTATTTTGCTGATCACAGCTTCTCTGAACATCTAAAATAGCTCTTCCCATCCCATTATCCAAGAGCCTCTCCTGGGTTTTATAAGCATCTCTCCACCCTGGATTTGCTCTTCCATTGCCATATATTCAAGTGTGCCTTAAGGAGTGACACTCCCCAACACACTTTCTGAAGAAAAGCTGGTTGATGGGTATCTGTCTGAAATTTGGCATGACACCTGCTACAGTCTGGAGCTCATGTTGAAAGCTAGAGACATAAAGGGAGGAGATACATATAATTTAGACCAGAATACCAATAAAGTGGTTGTAGTCAGAGAACACGAGATCTACTGACTGAATCCTAGGGCACTCCAATATTGAAGGATTTGGGCAGAAGTGAAAGAACCAGCAGACTAAAGAGGAGAGGGTAGTAAGGTAGAAAGAAAACCAATAGTATGTGCTCCTGGAAGCAGAATGAATGAAGTATTTCAGAATGAAGCGTGAACAGCAGTTCTCGAATCAGTGCTGCTTTCTCTAAACCCCTCTTCTTTGTAAAAGTGACTTTTACGATTGTCTCTCCATAAACACACTGGCCATTCTAATTAATGTATTGTAAATCTTGGCATTCTTTCTGACAACACTAGAAAGAATAGGACTTTAATTTTTGTAGTTGTGATGAACTACAGCTTCCTCTGTTGCACTTACCAAACGTCTACAAGTAATCCCTCAGTTGTGCAACAGTGTGCTTTTAATATTTGTAACATCAGAGATTTTTGGTGCCATCCACCTCAACCTGAGGAAAATATGCAAATACAAACACAGGCAAATATTTTTATACGGTTTTTAGGTGACTTTCAGATGCCCCTGAACCAACCCAGGTGTCCATTGATGCAACCACAGGAATCACTCATGGAATTACTGATTATGGTTTAACAATCCGTAACGTGAAATGCTGTAATGTGTAAAGCACATACTTTACACATATTACCTTGCTTAGCCCACACTGCTGTACATGAGGAGATACTGTCTTTATTTGCATATAACTTGTCAGCAGCCTCAAATCATGCAACCTAATCTAGACCTCAAATCTAAATCTTCTAACACCATATTTTCGCAATACATAATGCTCTCCAAAATAATACAGAAGCCCATGTTTCTCTTTGTATGTGTGTGTATGTGTACATATGCATAAGATCATGTGTTCACACTTTAACACTGGAGAAGAACTTTTGGGGTCAGGGCTTGGCTAGTTTATTTTGCAGAGTACTGGGTTAGACCTATAACATATGGAGACAGTTTGAGCACATTGTTTCTAGTTTAAAATTTTTAAAAATTATTATCATGTGAGAAAATCCTCATTAATGGGGAGACAGTTTGATACAGTTACCGTACATTGTATGTCCTCCCATGGCCCACTGGGTGGAACGTGGTAGAGTGTGGTCTATGATGTGGACCATTGACCATGAGGTGCAGCAGTGCTCAGAGATGTATTCACCAAATGCCATGAATGTCTCGTGATGATGGAGGAGATTGTTGCTATGGGAGGAGGAGTGGGGTGAGGGGGGTGGGGGGTATATGGGGAACTCATTTTTTTAAATGTAATATTACAAAAATAAAGACAAAAAAACATGAAGGTGAAGTTGGTCATGAAGGTGCGATATTCCTTGGATTTAAAACATTGGGAAGACTCTAAAATTAGTTATACTCAATCTATTTTTTCTTGGAGATTGTGCTGTTGTCCTTTAAATGGCCTTGGTTCTCAGACATTCCCTGGAGACTTACAAAGAAGAATAGTCCCTGATCACCTCAAATGTCGTTGGCTTTATTTAAAGACACTTAAGCCATTGTGTAGTTTTCCATTTCCCCTTCCACCAAAACACACACACACAAGTACACATAGTCCTACCCTTACACTCCTCTTCCTGGGAATGAAGTGAATTATCAAACCTAGAGCACATCAGCTCGAGCTGCTGGTCTGTAATATCTGATCTGGCGGGACTACTCACTGCAGAGAACAGGGAACAGGGACATATCAAGCAAAGAGAGACATGGAGACAGCAGGCAATACTGCACATCTTGAAGTACCTTATGATAATCTGATGTAGCAATACAATTTCATGTTAGGAGTTATGTGTCCCGAGTAGCTCAAATAATTCAGTTATGAATGCCCATTAATTCACCTTGAACCCCTCCTGGTCCCAGTTAATACGCACTTTCAGGGTGTGAACTGCTGTGCAAAGGGCTTGGCATGCATTCTCAACCAATTCTCCCAGTAAACATACAAAGAAGACATTATTCTACTCATTTTACAGATGAGAATAAACAATGGGACTCAAAGAACTTATATAACTTGCCTGAATATCACAGCAAAATTAAAGTTGCATGTCAAGGATGCAAATCCAGGCGTGCCACACCCATGCGCTCAACCAGCGTTGATAAAGGGAAACAGCAGGCTTATCGGGAAGGAGGTGAAGGGGATCGCCTCAGAAATCGGTCATTATTCACGTTTGGTGAAACATTGTGAATTTTCTCTCAAATATGTTTCTTGAAATTCATGCTTTGGAGGGTACTTTTAAATAGGTACCTAGGTCTTTTAAGAATTTTCCCTAGATGTAGGTGAAACGGGCCCACACTGTACTGAATTCCACTCTCCAGGGGATAGGATTTTAATGAGTCAACAGTGACATTTGTTGTATTGGGCTGAAAGGCATGGTTCTCCAGCTAGTGGGCTTCTTCTCTGGCCCAAATTCATATATCCACATGAGAGTGTAGGTTCACAATTTCTATATGGTGTCCTCTTAGCCTTTTAGTATTATGATTCAAAGGAAAGCTGCCAAAGTGCTGAGGAATGGAATTTATTGTTAAAGCCCAAGGCTCCGGGAGCAAACCAGAGAGTAGCTATCAGCAGAGCATGCATTAGCTCAGTGCTATCCGCACTTTCTTAAAACGTGAACCACCATAAGAAATACACAGCACATTATAACATGAGATACAATCTAAATTTTTCTGACCTAATATATTCTAACTAAGCCCAGTAAATTAATTTCATGAGCCTTTAATGTGTCTTGATCAACTGTAGCTAATAGCTACTCAAATAGCGCATCCAATAAATTTATGGCAGCTTATTTTTCTCTCGTGTAACAGATATAATGGATACTGCCACAGGAGTGTGAAGTACTTTATTTGAATTCCAAAGAAGGACAAGTGTCAAAAGGTCTATTTTTTTTTGTCTTCTGCCTACGATTGTGCCTGATAGGTAAAAAGTGTCCAGAGAAAAAATTGTTTAAATTTTATTATGATATGTGCGCATTCAGAAGAGTACACACCTCAGTGACTACGTTATTGAAAGAATGAATGATAATGTATTCAAAGAATAAAAATTAAATTTTTACAAAAAAGTTTTGTCATATTAGACAAATTGAGGTTTATTGTGTTAGAGAATCATTCTTCTTATATTACTGAGATATAAAGTATTAGACATTTTATTAATCGTGCTATACTGAAGAACAGATAAAGACATGTAATTTGAAGTCAATTGGTCTTAGACATTCTGAATTAAAATATTATTATTGGCTGCCGGCTGCTTTATAAAAATTATTTTTAGGTATTGAGTAATCTCTTCAAATACCATCTTACAAAAAAGAGAATAGTAAAAATGAAATGAAAATAGTGGCCTGCCCTCTTCTTGGCATTGATCTATGGAACTCTTAATACTCTGGGATTATAGCTTGAAAATCATTGGTTCTAACCAATATCTCGAGATCACGCTATGCATTTCTCATTGTGCACTCAGGAGAGATATCAAAATAGTCCCCAGTCACAAATATCATAACTATTTACCTACGCGTATTTTATCAAAACAAGCCTCACCATCAATGTAAAGGCTTATGATTTATCATGGTCATGATTTTGCCTTTTCACTCACCGCCCCCACACGTCCTCTCAAATTTCCATTTGGTTTGCATTAATAAAATGATTGAATGATGCAACATACAATCCGTCCTTGTTAATTTTTTCCCTATAGCAATTGCAATCACATTTTAAAGTTGTAGAGATCTCCTATATATCAGAACTTGATTTTAATCCTTATATCAGTGATAAAAAATAACCTTTATCACAAACTTCCTGAGAGAGATCAAGGTCCGGAAATTCCCAGGGATGAAGAAAAGAAGGGAAAATTATAATCAACATAGATTTGGTTTTGTTAATTTTATTAAGATGTTGAGTGCTACAATTTTTATTACAGGTAGACACACGTATTGCCTGTGATCGTCCTGCTTGTAATAAACTAAGAAATGTGGCTCCAACTCTCGTTCTATGGCCTATGGAGCATCCAGTGATAGTCACAAGATTTCTGTGGATGTGCAGGGAATTATGACCCTATACCAAGGTCGCCTCCAATTGCCTCTCGTCACTGAATTCTTCCTTTATTTCCCCCGCTCCCTGCATTACAGGAAAGTTCTCTCCTCTACCATGCCATCTGCCCAGACACGGATCGCTGTCATTTCCTGGATTTTTCCACTTTCCTGGCCTCTCAAATGCACACAGGCAGTCAGACATGATTTTTAATTTTGTAAGTTTTAAGGAGATGGAGAATGATTACATTACAGCAATGTGAACAATTGTAATGAAGTATTAGACCCCCCTGATATGTAAGTTCGTTTGCCATAGGACTGAGTTATTCTTGCTTGTCTGTCCATCCTCTTTTTCTCTTTCCCTCTCTGGCAAGAACAACCATCTATGTTTATTTACATAGAAGGAACATACTTATAATCCACTTATGTAAATATGTTTGCGTATTTTTCTGTAATAAAAAAAATGATGACAAATACCCATCAGTCTGTTAATAAAATTTACGTCAGATTTTGGGATTAAACATGAGGACAGAATACAATTTGAATTTAGGCACTTCTGTGCTTTTGAAATTGTTACAAAAAATGGCATAGAACAAAAATTAGAACAGAGTTGGGCCACAGTTTTCAAACCCCCTCCATCAGGGCCAAAGAGAATCTTGTAACTTCCCTTGTCTGCCCCTTAGATACAGACTCAAAAGAGGAGTCTTTTTTGCTAAACGGTGCTTAGGTCAATCGACATAACTCAGGAAAAAAGGAAAAGAGTGAGGAGAGGGAGAGGAAATCGTGAAGGTGCTGGGTGTATTGGCCTGGTGCTATAAAAGTGGATAGGGGCAAGAAAGAATTATGCATTGAGATTCTTTTAGTGGATTTTAAGATAGCAAATGAAGGCTTTGAACTATTACGATGTACACTGTGCTACTGAATCCCTTCTTAGGCTCTGACACCACTCTGAACCTGAGTTGCATCGTTCTAGTCCTTAACTGGGTTACCGAAAAGGTACTAAATTTGAAATTTGAACGACTGGGAAATGAGGGAGATGGCTAAACACTTAATTAAGCAACACATTCTTTAACGTGTGCTGCATTCACTGCTTCATGCCTAACAGAAGCTCTAGTCATGATTAAGTAAGGAAGTTATTCTAGCAGTATTTTGTTTTTTTTCTTTCTGGTAAAATGTTTAATTTAAATTCATTTTCTCTCTTTGTCATTTTCTCATTTCTTGAAATGAAACAGTGTACAAATATCCCCCTCAATATATTTCAGAGGCAATTAGGAATTGTCTGCTGTTTCATTCCTTGCTGGGGTATATTTGTGAAGTGATTTATGGAAACAAGTTGTTAGAAAGTAGCATCTTCCATCTTTCTACGTTTTATCCTGTAGTGTTTGTGAGGAAAAAACAGCAATTTACTAACACCTGTTTGTACCTTGTAACACAAGTTATGGAAAAACCTGCAGGTTAGCTGTGGCAAGCGCTGCTCTATTTGTTGTGTTCTTTCATCAGCACCTATGTAAAACCATGTCCTTCTCGCTCTCTTTTCTGTCATTTGCCATCAGTACTTCATGCAGCATTTCACTGTCCTTATTTCATATTTCCCATGTTGGTTTCCTCTTTTGATGTTCAAAAACTCAGTAAGGAGGGGAAGCGGCTGTGAATCAGTTGGGCTCCCGTCTACCATATGGGAGGCGCTGGGTTTGCGTCCCGAAGCCTCCATGTGACAGCCGGATGGCCCGCATGCTGCGGAGAGCCGCTGGCCCGCAGGTGCCATGGAGCACCACCCGTCCCACAGAGAGCCGACTCAGCAAGGTGACACAACAAAAGGAAGGGAGATAAGCGAGAACACCAAAGAGCCCACAGCAAATGGACAAAGAGAGCAGAGAGCAAGCAAAGTGCACGGGGGTGGGGAGGGGAAATAAAGAAATACAGACACAGAAGAACATACAGTGAATGGACAGAGAGCAGAAAGCACACACAAAAACAGCCGCAAATGGAAGGGTGGTAAGAAAAAAAAAACTAAATAAGGGAGGTTGCTCATTCTCCTGACCATGGCAGATAACAGAGTTTTTCAAATACGGACCTGGAGAGACCATCAAATCTAATAAAAGACTTTTCCAAAGAGATGAATTTTAAGATTTCTTGTGGCTTTACATGTTATTTGGAATAATGTTTAATTGCCTAAACTGTCTATCAGGCATGTAATATTGGTAGTTATTTTAGAATTCATGAAATTAATGGACAATTACATACTTTCTATTTTAGATAAATTAAGAATTTTGTTATGCTATGATGTAAGCACATGCATATTAAGCACATGCATATTTAACTCAACCTTTTGTTTTGATCGCATTGCACGCTCTAACCTTTCTGTTTTTCACATAGTTCTGAAAAAAGTTCAGTTGTACAGGGAGGGTGGGGCGTGAGAAGTCAGCAGGCCTGGGGACAAGTTCCTGGGCCAGAACAGAGGGGAGGAGGGCACAGAAGGGGCAGAGCTGGGGCAGAGGAGTGCCCCTCTGACAGGACTTACCTTGAAAAATGTACTGCTTTTAAAGAACCAAATTTGGCTTAGTTTTCTTTACTATTCTATTCCCCTTCAAAAGCAAGAAATGACAGAACTTAAAGGACAATTAGATAAATTCCTAATGGAGATGTTAGCATACCTCTCTTAGTCACTGAGAAAGCCAGCATACAAAAACATGAGTAGGGATACAGAAGAGTTGACCTACGCAATAAATATGCTTACCCAAACATAGTCTGTACCCAACAGCTGTACAATATAGTCTTTTAAATGCACGTGGACATTTACAAAAATGAGTTGTGTGCTAAGACCTAAAGCAAATTGCAAAGTAATGAAATCCTACAGAACATGTTCTCTGACCAGAGTGCAATGAAGCAAAAAAGAAAAGGGGTAACCAGAAAACTTCAATATATCTTAAAATTAAGGATGTACTTCAGAACAACCCGTAGGCAAAGAAGAAATCACAGTGGAAATTAGAATATAATTTGGCCTGAATGATTATGAAAATATTATACCTCGAAACTTGTGGTAGCTAATAGCAGCGAAAGCTGCACATGGAGGGCAATTTAGACCTTAAATGTATATATCAGAAAAGAAGGGAGGCTGCAGATCAATGATCCATCCATCTTAAGGAGAAACAAGGACATCTCACATGAAAAAAGAACAGCAAATGAACCCCCCACCCCTGAACGGAAAAAAGGAAAAAATAGAAGGGTGGGGATAATAAAGACAAGTGCAGACGCCTTTGTTAGGAGCACTTCTTAGCAGCAGTAGCCTTCACTGCCACAGTCCAACTGGCCAGAACATTACCCCATGAACACATCAAGCTGCAGAAAATGTGCAGTCATGTATTCCTAACATGCAGGAATACTATTGTTAAGAAAAGGGAGAGCCAGTACTGGGGACAATTAAGTCTCTACCACAGATGTGTTAACTTGAGACACCTATTAGTCACCCACGTGGAGAGGCTGAGGCTGAATATAAGAGCCAGGAGCTTAGGGAGTGGTTTAGGCTGCAGGTGTGTGTGTGAAAGTCAGGAAACCATGACACAAGGCAGGATCATGGGGGAGCACACGGAGAGACGGGAAAGGGGCCAACACTCAGAGGCTTCATGTAAATTCCCAGCATAATCATGAAGTTCAATGGGAATTTGGATTTTTAAATCCCTGTACAAAACTGCCCCTCAACGTGGTGGTTCCTATTGAAAACAGATGTATATGAAACTATTTCCCGTCACCCTTTCAAGAGTAGAGAGTATTATTTTTAAAAAATAAGTTACCAATTTGGTAGGAGAAAACTCTACCTTTGTGCTTTAGTTTTTAAATTCCTTTTGAGATCCAGCCAATTTTTTTCTTTATTGGCCAATTGTCTTTCCCTTTGGTGAGATGACTATTTATGTGATTTGTTCCTTCTAGTATTATGGTCATCTTTTATTTACTGATTCCTATACACTCCTAATATATGTCGACTATATTAACCTTTTGTCTTCTATATTGTAAACTATTTCCCCAATTTGTGGTTGGCCTCCTGTTTATGGTTGTAAATTTTATAGCTTCAAATCTATCACTTTGCTTTTATGATTTCACTTGTGTTTATAATTTGAATAACTTTTCCTACCCCCAAGTTGGAGAAATTTGTATCCATTTTTCTGCTACAATTTTAGAGATTCCTTTTTATATCTAATTTTATCCATTGTAATTATTTTGATATTTGGTCACCTCTTTAGTTCACTACAAACATTTGAACACTTTATTACTTCTTAGAAAAAGAGTCGAGTTATTCATTTGTTGAGAAATTTCATAATGAGCCGAACATCAGAGTCAAAGTTAGGTTTGCTTGTTTGTTTCTCCAAACTACATTCTGTTCTGGTGAAAAACCAGGTTTGTAAACTGTTCAGTTTAGTAAAAGTGAAATGAGGCTGCACTAGTATTTGAAAACCATTCTTGACCTTAAGCTGCTGAGAAATAAAAACCATAACCTGGCTAAAATATCTAACAAGTCACACCTGCCCCCACTTCTGTGGATCAGCCTGTGAGGGCATGGCCTTGCAGGAGAATATCAAGTGAATAACCCCTGCCCCCTGTTTCTGTAAATCAGCCTGTGAAAACATGGCCCAGTAGAAAGATATCAAACGAGTGACTCCCCCACTCCCGCGCTCCTGTAAATCAGCCTGAAACCCTGCAGATGCATTCTGCCCCTGTAACCCCCCGGTTTGCAAAATTTGGCCTATCAACACGTCAGCCAATGAGCAAAAGTTATGCTGATTCCTCCTGAAATCCCATATAAACCTATGAAAACTGAGAAACAGGGCTCAGAATGTGCAGCTTGACTCTCCTCTGCACCCTCGTGTAATAAATCTGTTCCTCCCCCTCTCTGGATTGCCGCTTTTGGGTCTTTCTCAGGTTCAGAACTTCAGAGGTTGTTGATGTGGGAGGAGCGGGGTGAAGGGAGTGGGGAGTATATGGGGACCTCTTATATTTTTTGAATGTCATATTTAAAAAATAAAGAAAAAAAAGTACATGAGTAGATAACATTTTTAAAAATTTAAAAGTTATCCTGGAAGGTTCTTTGCAAACCACAAAATAAACAACCTTATTTCTGTTATTGCAAAGGAATATTTGCAATGATCAGGTCCTTTTGTAATGGAGCAGGTCAGGGCCGGGGTAGTTTTTGACAACCAGGGCAGTGCTGAGCTCTTTGAGTCACACGGGTGCTGTCCAGCCACTCAAGCCACTCGTCCTCATGGCAATGCAACGCGAGCTAAATTCACGCACGCTTTCGTTTCTGTCAAAGGTGCAAGCAGGGAAACGGACTTGGCCCAGAGGTTAAGGCGTCCATCTACCACATGGTGGAGGTCTGCGGTTCAAACCCCGGGCCTCCTTGACCCGTGTGGAGCTGGCCCATGTGCAGTGCTGATGCGCGCAAGGAGTGCCCTGCCACGCAGGGGTGTCCCCCGCGTAGGGGAGCCCCACGCGCAAGGAGTGTGCCCCATAAGGAGAGCCGCCCAGCACGAAAGAAAATGCAGCCTGCCCAGGAATGGCGCCGTCCACATTTCCTGTGCTGCTAACGACAAAGTAAGTGGACAAAGAAGCAAAGAAACAAGACGCAGCAAATAGACACAGAGAACAGACAACTGGGGGAGGGGGGGATTAAATAAATAAATCTTAAAAAAAAAATTGATCATTATTCATGTTTGGTAAAACACTGTGGATTGTCTCTAAAATATGTTTCTTGAAATTCATGCTTTGGAGCTTGCTTTTAAATAGGTACCTAGGTCTTTTAAGAATTTTTCTTAGATGGGATTGAAAATGGGCCCGCATTCTACTAAATGCCACTCTCCAGTGGATAGGATTTTAATGAGGCAGCAGTGACATTTCTTGTTTTGGGCTGAAAGACATGGTTCTCCAGCTAGTGGGCTTCTTCTTGGCCCAAATTGATATAGCCACATGAGCGTGTAGGCTCACAATTTCTATATGGGTTCCTCTTACCCTTTTAGCACTGTGTTTCAAGGGAAAGCTGCCAAAGTGCTGAGGAATGGAATTTATTGTAAAAGCCCAAGGCTCCGGGAGCAAACCAGAGAGTAGCTATCAGCAGAGCATGCATTAGCTCAGTGCTATCCGCACTTTCTTAAAACGTGAACTACCATAAGAAATACAATACAAAGTATATTGTAACAGGCAATACTATCTAAACTTTTCTGATCTAATACATTCTAGCTAAGCCCAGTAAATTGATTTCATGAGCCTCTAATGTACTTCGTCAACTGTAGTTAATATCTACTCAAATAGCACATCCAATAAACATACAGCAGGTTATTTGTCTCTCAGGTGTGACATATAATGAATTCTGCCGCAGGAGTATGAAACCCTTTATTTGAATTCCGAAGGAGGACAAGGGTCAAAAGGTCAAAATTTTTTTTGTTTGCTGCCTACGATTGTGCTTGATGGTTAAAAAGTGTCCAGAGAAAAAACTGTTTAAATTTTATTATGATAGGTGTGCATTCAAAAGAGTAGACACATCTCAGTGACATTTACTTCATTGAGAGAATGAATGTTAGTGTATTCAAAGAATATGAATTAAATTAAAAAAAAAGATTTTCTGTCATATTAGACAAATGAGGTTTACTGTGTTAGAGAAGCATTCTTCTTAATATTACTGAGATATAAAGTATTAGAAATTTTATTAATGGTGCTATACTGAAGAACAGATAAAGACATGTAACTTGCAGTCTATTGCTCTTAGGCATTCCAAATTAAAATAGTGTCATTGGCTGGCCAGCTGCTTTATAAAAATTATTTTTAGATAAGGAGTAATTTCTTCAGATATAATCTTAAAAAAAGAGAGCAATAAAAATTAAATGAAAACAGAGGCCTGCCCTCTCCATGGCCGTGATTCATGGAACCCTTACTACTCTTGGGTTATAGCTTGAAAATCATTGGTTCTGACCAATTTCTTGAGACCACCCTATGCTTTTCTCATTGTGCACTCAGGAGAGCAATCAAAATAGTCCCCAATCACAAATATCATAACTGTTTACCTACCCATATTAAACCCTAGCTCGCATTTTCACCTGGAGCTGTTTGGGGGAAGATGATCCCTGTTCCTTGCTCGTGCACTTGCAATAAACCACCTTCTCACTGAGAAACATGATTTTCTTTTGCGGTGAGATTTGGTGGGAAGTTGTATTAGAAACAGCTATGTTTATGGGAGCAAAGTTGACTTCACCTCTTGGTGGAAGGATCAGTAAATTCACTTTGCAAAGGGATTGGAGGAATTTGTGTTCTCTTCACAAGCTTCCAACAAAACTATTATTATTTCTTGCCTTATTTCTTAGCATGGGCTTATTTTGTAGTTCACCAGTATCCATTTCCCTGAAAGAGTCAACATGAGATTGTATTTGTTTAAAAATGTTAATATTTCATTAATTTCAGTTAAAATATGAGTGTTACTTTTACATAAAATTCCTAGAGTTTTCTATTCTAGGTTTATAGCAGAGCTTTGAATGGCTTTTGAAGATACTGAAAACCTATTTATTTGCTTTGAAAGTTTTGGTTTTGGGGAACTCAGTATGTCCTGCAATTTTCAAACAAGCAATATCAATATTAGAAGTATTGGATGATGTGATCATATCAACAAATGTGATTTATGTAGCATTACTGTAATTTATAAGGAATCTATCATGCTAATCATATTTCATCCTTTTGAATTTGTTTTTATTTATGTTGTTATAATAGTAATATTGGAAGATTCGTTTTTGACAGTGACTGCCCTTTAAGATTGATAGCTTGGCTTTTCATTATAGTAAAATAATCACCAGCTAAAATAAGATAGGCCCAGTCTATGCTATCTAGAATCTTCTTCACACAACACAGCACCCTATATTAGGTTAGTTTATGAAAATGACATTTATATGTTGCTTGCCTCAATAGGAGGGATTTCATGAATATTACAGCTTTTAATGACACCCTTACAGTCTCTTTTCCCTAACGTGTCATTTATTGGTGATTTCTCCAGGACTACAAATCTCTGAAATTTGATTCTCTCTCATTTTCTATTTTGGTCACTGTCCTACTGTTATAACCAAATTGCATCCATAATTGACTTAAATATAGGTGTGTTACTTCTGGAATTATCATTGAATGGATTCAAATTTTATTTGTTCACATAACCCTGAAATTTAAAATTGTAGCCGTAGAGAACATTTGTAAATACTTTGGCCACTTTTTCAGGAAGTGAAAGAAATTCCAAGAAGGATGATTCATTACTACAGCTACTACAGCATATAGAGCCATCTAAGTATGAGACTGACACCTTTTCATTTTTTTCTGGTATAGAAATACCATCATTATATACTTTCCTCTTCTTTCATTTCCTAAATTGTCTTTAGCTACCTGTACTACTCAAGTAATTGAAGCCTAGTACCTCCTGTCCATCTCGAGGGCAGAGACAAGAAAGTGAGGAGGTGCGGGAGCTGACAAGAAACTCAGACAGGGACTAGCAGTTCACTTTTATTTTCGGCAGTAACAAGCCTTTCAGTGCCAAACAAAATTACTGGGACAAGAGCACCCACGAGCTAGTACAGGCAAAAATCTGGCTTCAATCAGGAAGGGAAATCTACTGCAGGAACCAATGCCCTGTGGAAGGACACACTGCCTGGTAGTGGACACAAGACGGGGCCTCAGCCCCAGTTTCCTGGCAGAAGATTATTACAAATCGGGGTCACAATGTTCTCAATGATCCGCACCGCCTCGGCAAGGTCGTTGAGGAAGGAGGTGATGGAGCTTTGGACGGTGCCAGGGTCGTCAGCAGGCAAATGGCTAAGAGAGCCAGAAGGAAAAGCAAGTTAAAGGTCGATGCTGGGCCTCCTTCCCTCCGCCCCCTGGGCAGCTCCAGGCAAGGGCCCCTCGCTCCTGCCTTTGACATTCCCTTACAACATCTGCGTGGCTCGCTGCCTCCTTGGCGTGCACCTCGGGCAGGTGTCGGCCTGGTCACGAGCCCCCCTCCCCCAGGGCGGCCCTTTCAGGACTTACACGATCAGGTCACTGCCATCCACCCTCAGCTCCCTCTGGTTTGGCCCTCCAAAGGGTGCTGCCAGCAGGGACCAGCGCGCAACCTCCGCCTCCAGGAAGGACAGGAAATGCACGGTCAGGGTGCTGGAGGGGAGGTTAAGGCACACACCTCGGGCCTCCTGGACCCAGCCCGCCTCCAGGCCCCCCCCACCCCCAGGTCCCCTCTTCCCACTCCTTTGGCCACCCCCAGCCCATCCCCCCAGGCCGACCCTCCGGCCCTCCCCATCCCCCTCTGCTCCGTGTTCAGGAGGGCGGCCCCCCCCACCCTGAGGGCCCCTCCACCTCCCCACCCCGTTCCTCGTCCCACCCCCCCCAGGCGCGCCCTGGCCCAGATGGGCTCCTGGAAAGGATACAACTCCAGCAGTTGTTCTGGGCCTGCTCCTGCGGCTCCATCACTCCCGGAGACCTGCAGGGTCCCCTCGGCCTGAGGAGCACCCTCGGCGGCGGCGCGCTCCCCTCCTGCGCAGCTTGGACAGGGGGGACCAGCGGAAGGGCTGCCTGAGCCCCCTGGGCGGCCAGGCCCGCCCTGCCCCTCCTCCCCGCCCTCCACGCCACCCGCGCCTTCGCCCGCCTCCATGACCTGGGCTCCTCCGCCTGCCTTTGGCTCAGAGCCTGCAAGGCCTCGGTCCTCTGCACCTGCCTCGGAGGGAGGAGCCTCGCTCACCAAGCTCCGCCCCTTGGCTTCAGGGCAGCGCGTGCTCTCAGTGCGCCTGCGCAAACAGGCCCCTGGGGCGGCCGCAGGGCACGTGACCACTTCCTGCTGGCTGGCCCGGGCCCAGGCCCTGCAACCCCATTGCTGGGCGGAGAACGAGCCTCCCTCACCAAGCTTCACAGTGGAACAGGGACTTGAGATTGGCCTGGGCCTCCCAAGGCTTTTGGGGGCTCCATTGGGCACCCCTAAGTGGCTGGAGTTTTCTCTTTTAAAGAAAAACTTAAGGGGAGGGAGGCGGACTTGGCCCAGTGGTTAGGGCGTCCACCTACTACATGGGAGGTCCGCGGTTCAAACCCCGGGCCTTCTTGACCCGTGTGGAGCTGGCCCATGCGCAGTGCTGATGTGCGCAAGGAGTGCCCTGCCACGCAGGGGTGTCCCCCGCGTAGGGGAGCCCCATGTGCAAGGAGTGCACCCTGTAAGGAGAGCCACCCAGCGCGAAAGAGAGTGCAGCTTGCCCAGGAATGGTGCCACACACACGGAGAGATGACACAGCAAGATGACACAACAAAAAGACAGATTCCCGTACCACTGAGGACAACAGAAGCGGACAAAGAAGACACAGCAAATAGACACAGAGAACAGACAACTGGGGTTGGGGGGGGCGGAGGGGAGATAAATAAATAAATCTTTAAAAAAAAAAAGAAAAACTTAAAGAAATGGTAACATTTCTGCTTGCTTATCTCATGAAAGAGGAAATAGGCCAAATTGTCCCTCTTCCTCTCCCTTTCAGCCCACATCTTAGTCATCTTCTCCAGCCAAGGAGATCCTCTTTTCAAGGAAATCTCATTTTCCCAGGCAACACAAGTGTCAACTGCCCAGGGTGCAAGTCAGTGTATAGGTGTGTGGGTGTAACAACCTGGACCCTGAGCATGGGGCAGAAGGATAAGTGCCACGGTGAGATCCTGGTGGAGGCCAGGGTGAGAGTTCTCCAGCCTTCCTCTGTGCCTACAAGTCTGTGGGGCTGAGTATTCTGTCCTAGGCGGGGCACTTGCACCTCACGTACCCAAGTGTCTGGGCTGGATTCTGACGGCAGGGAGCTCAGGTAGGCATCAGTCAGGAAAGGGCCCAGGCAGGGCACCCAACTCCACGCTGAGGGCCGATGCACCTTCCACATCTGCAGTGAACAGAGCCTCATGAACCTATGGGACACCATCAAATATACTAATATACACACTGTAGGAGGCCCAGAAAGAGAAGGAAAAGACAAAGGGGCATAAGCAATACTCAAAGAAATAATGACTGAAAATACCCCAACCTTAGCAAGAGACATAAAACTACTGAAAGCCAAAGATAAAGAGAATTCCATCTACAAATGCTTTAAGCTCTTCATTGTAAGAGGCACTACATTCTTACAAGCCATGTATTTTGAGGATTCCCATTTCTCCACTTAGCAACATTTATTCTCCGTTTTACAAAATGATAGTTTTCAACTGAATATGAAGTGGTACCTCCTTGTGGCTTTGATTTGCATGACCCTAATAACAAATGATGTTCAGCATCATTTTAATGTGCATAATGGATGTTGGTGTATTTCCACAGATATCTGTCTATTCAAATCCTTTGTTCATTTGTTAAAATATGGGGCCATGGTGTTTTACTGTTGAATTGTGAAGGCCTTTATATATTCTGGATACAAGTCTTTTATCAGACCTATCATTTTCAAGTATTCTCTCCCATTCTATGTGTTGTCTTTTCACTTTTTTGATGGTATCATTAACAAAGGAAAATGTTTTATTTTGATGTAGTCCACTTTATTTTTTCATTGTTGCTTGTTCTCTTGTTATCGTAGGTAAGAAACCATTGCTTAACCCACTTCCCTATGTTTCTTACCTCCATATCCCTGGCGCAAAATTTCTCAAGCCTTTTCTTTCAACAGATATTGTTGTGACCACTTGCTATGTTCCAGGCCCTGTTCTAAGTACTGAGGATAAAATGATAAATGGCTAGCATGTGGCAGTGATTCCTACCTGCTCGCCAATATTCAGGCTCTTCTCTTCTAGAAAGACTACATTTCTCAGCCACCATTGTAATTAGATGTGGCTTTGTGAGTTCTTGCCGGTGCAATGTGAGTGGGGTTAATGTGTGCCTCTTGTAGGCCTGACCTATAAATACTTCTCATGGACCCTGCTTCATGCTCTATTCTGCTTCAGCAGTTGCAAGAAAAATGGCATCAGGAGTCTTGGAAGTACTGGCAAAAAAATATCCTCAAGGGATTCTGGATAGGGATTAAAGATGGATATCAATACTTAGCATGATTCCTGTTCAATAAATGGTACTTCTGTAGCTATTATTTGGGTCTATGTGGGCCCGAGTAATCAGCAGGGGTAGAAGAGAAGTAAGAATCCCCCACCACATTCAGCAGATAAATAGGGCAACTAGCACTGCACTCCTGTAGACCAAGCCTCAGACTTGATGAAGTTGGCAGGCTTTCTGCACAGTTTCTCTATTGATGGACAAAAGTAATTCTAAACACACTTAAATAATACTGAAGGGATGATAATTTGGGAATTTCTAATCTCTTAAATGCAGTTTAAGCCAAAAGCAATATCAGAACCTTGGTTACAATGTTTATGACATTTTTACATGGTGGATAGAATATCTTGCACTGGCTTAACACTGGTCTATAAAAGTTCTCTAACAAAGAGTCTGACTCTATCTTTGATGTTGGGTTTCTGACAGCTTTTAAGCCTCACCCTTCCCTCTTCCCTTATGTCAATACCTGGGCAAGCTGATAAGAAAGCCCAGATGCTCCCTGCTTTAGGTGGGAAGTTCAAACCACACAATCCCTAGCTCACATTCAAGAAAACTCACCCCAGCCTCACACAAGCATCATCATAAAAGCCAAGACAGTCTTGTTTTCCTGCTCTCAAGACATGACATTCTTGTACCTGATGGGAAAACTGCTGTTCCCAGGAAGCCTCATGTGAGTAGTCAATCCTTTCATATTCTCTTCGTACATGATGCATAAGGCATCATCAGTCTTGACATCCAAAACGGATTTTGGATGGGATCCCATCCCACCTCTGTGGGTTGTCCATAACAACTGGGGCTGCGGGAGGATGTCTAAGCACTGTCCACCACCAATGGGAGTCTTTCTTTGTCTTTTTCTTGATAACTGGCTCTTTTGCCTGCTGAAGAGCATTCACTATGAGGTAGTGCCTGGTGGCTAGCTTGTGCTTTGAACTGGGCGACTCTGTGCTGCATTCACTGAGTTCTACCAATCCTGTCTCATAGATTTAACCAATTTAACACCATTATGGTGTTTAGGGACAGGATTATGGAATTGGAACTTTCTTTGTAGTAACCAGGGATCATGTGCCCAAGCCTTGACCAATCTGCAAATGACAGATTCAATCGTGTGTCTCAATTCCAGCATAAACTGTCCCTGACACTAAACGAAAGGGAACAACTTTTACCTTGTAACATTTGGTGGTGTGTCTCAACCTTGTGTTCACCCCATTCTGTAGAGAGCTCAAGGGAAAGACCAACATCCCACGCAAAGCATGGGCCCACCAGGTCTTCCTCACTCATGTGGAGGAAGAGCAGGTGCAACGTGGCAACCAGAGGTCACACTACCAGGACCTTGCAAAGTGTTTCTGCTGCTGCTACCTATACCTCTGTCTCCAAAAGGGATCCTGATCCTCAGAGTCATAGGGAAAAACACCCTTGGCAGCCCTTTGGCACAGCCCAGGTGTTAATTCAGCCATGGGTAAGGCGGGAGGCCCATGATTTTACCAATACTGTGCTGAAGCTCTCTGGAAGAAGAAACCTATCAATATGATCAGGATGGAAGTTGCTCCCCCCAAAGTATACCCAGTAACCACACACACCCAGATAAACACACACACATACACACACATGCGCGCACACACACACACACACTGGACAAGTTGCCTGATGGTAAGCCAAGTAGTGAGTGGTCTTCAGGACCATTGTTGGAGGGAAGTGGGAAGATTCACATCATCACTGAGACCTAAATGTAACCACAATAGCTCAAAGGAGTTTTATGTGAAGCTTCCAAAATTCTAGGTAATGGTGAAGAGTGGAATAGAACAGAATGAACCACTGAACGGGGGTGGCCAAGGGGAAAGACTTGGAGGGAAACAGCCTCTCTCTGCCATGCGAACCATCCACAGGTGAGCCACGGGAGATAAGGGGAGGCCAGAGGTCCGTTTTGAAGACTTTTTAGGGGATACTGGCGAAATTCCCCCTTTGTCTAAAGAAAGCACGTTGGCATTCCCCGTAAACTTCCTTAACATGACACCTCTATATCAACCCAGATTCTAGCACTATGATTAATGAGGAAAACACTAGAAAGAGCCCTATTAAAATCTGGAACAAATAAAGATATCCCTTATCAACAGTACAATTCAACCTTCTTCTGAGGGTAGACCATAAAATCAGACAAGAGAAAGATATATGCATGAAAATCTAAAGGAGGTGGTAAAAGTATCATTACTTGAGGATGATGTAACAGTTCACCTAATAAACACAATGGAATCCAACCGAAAAACTGTTACAAACAATAAGAGTAACTCCTAAAGTGGACCAATATATAACTGATATGCACAATTCAAGGGCCGGCACGAAAACAAGCAATAACTAGTAAAGGTAAACAAAACGCCCTTTACAGTGATAAGAAAAACTATAAAGTACCCAGGAATACATTTAATAAGAAAATGGGCAAGAGAAAACACTGGAAGCTTATAAAGGGATAAAATTGTTTCAATTCACGTTTCTTTGATTTTGACCAAGACTAGTTTTTGTTCAATATTTTTATTA
The DNA here is from genome assembly GCF_030445035.2 of Dasypus novemcinctus. NCBI lineage: Eukaryota > Metazoa > Chordata > Mammalia > Cingulata > Dasypodidae > Dasypus > Dasypus novemcinctus. The sequence goes on from NC_080704.1 coordinate 177,414,856, forward strand.
GCGTTACAGTGGGGCTGTCCCTCGCCCTGCGGCGCTTGCCCATCCTCGCCCTGTGGACAGGTCCTACATCCCCACTCTAGTCCCTGCCTCTCCAAGCTGCCCTGTGGTCTGCAAGTCTGAGAGGTCGCCCGTGTCGACCTGGGGCCACCACTGGACACAGTCCTGCTGCTCAGGCCAGAGGGTTGTCATATGTGCGATGGGCCAGGTCGGTGGGTGTTGGCTCAGCGCCAGCAGCGGGCAGGGACTCCGGAGCCTGCGGTAGGTTGGGCGGGAAGCGGTCACGTGCCCTGCAGCCTGGCCAGGAGGCTGTTTGCGCAGGCGCGCTGAGAGCCCACGTGGCGGGGCCCAAGGGGGCGGAGCTTTGCAGGGCCGCTCAAGGCAGGAGAGGAGGAAGAAGAGACGGGACGCTTGAGAGGCAGGCGGGTGAGTGGAGGCCATGGAGGCCGGGGACAAGGACGCGGCCGGTGGCGCAAGTGGCCCTTGCCCACCTGGGAGTCCTGGAGGTACCAGTCGGCAGGCTGGACCCCGGAGCCCCGGGGGCACTGGCGGCGCCATTAGGGCGGGAGTCGAGGGCGCTGCAGGTGGGGGCGCAGGCCCGGGAGCGCGCACACCACGTGCTCCGCGTCGGGTGGCTCTTGAAGGCAGCTACTCGTATTGTATCCTTGAGGAGGGGCCATCAGGGCTGTGGAGAGGGACCCGTCGCTCTGAGGTGGACGTCGGGCAGGGTGATGGGGGCACCCAGGGGGTGCAGCAAGAAGGGACTGGCTGGAGGGAGGGGGCGGGAGGAAAGCCAGCATGGGCGGAGGAGGTGCGGGGTGTGGGGGGGGCGGGGATGGAAGGCCTGAGTGGGGAGCGGGACAAGGCTAGGCTTGGGGGGCAGTGGGGCTGGGCAGGCAGAGATGACCCAAGGGTTGACCCGAGGGAATGGACAGGGAGGTGGGCCAGGGTGTCACGTGGCCACAGGGCTGAGGTGGAAGGAAAGCTGGCCTAGGGGCACAAGGTGGCCTGGGGGCTAGGCAAAGTCGGTCTAGGCTGGTGCCTTCACCACATCTCCTCCAGTACCCTCAGAGGGCCGTTCACATCCTACAAGGAGGCGGAGAGTGTGCGCAGGTCCGTGATCCCCTTCCAAGGACCTCCCCTGCAGGCGCTTCAGAGGGAGCTCTCTGTAACCAGCCGCTTCCTGGTGTTGTCAGTTCTGGAAGGGGCCTGGGGTGGCCATGGTAGGGGTGGGGGATGGAATGGGGTGAGGGGGGCAGCCGGGCATGGGGACACGTTGGCTGCCTGGTGCAGGGCCCATCTCACCTGAAGGGTGACTCCTGAGACCAAGACACACCTAAAAGTGAGTTCTAAAGCGGCGGCATGGTCCACTGGGCTGAGGCTAGAATTTACAATTTTTATTTGATTTTCTTTTGTCCCTCTTTTTTAGAAGACGGATTGCTGTGTACCATGGGCAAGTATGAATTTCTTTCACCTTCTTCCTGAAGCAGCTTTCCCTGGTGGCGCGGCCCATGAGGCGCTTTGGGCCCCTGTTTCCCACCAAGTGTCGACGAGGAAAGGGGGCCTGAAGCCTCACCTTGGGTCCCTTCCCAGGCACTGCTTCCCTCGCTAGGACATGGATTCCTGGAGTCTGGGCCACTTTATTTTGGAGTATAATTTTTTGGGTATGTTAGCTGTTGGATGCTCGTTTTGTTCCCCAGGTGCAGGAAGAGAGGCTGGCCTAAATGTTTGTTACTGCAGCAAATAAAAGTGAGTTAACTCTCTTCCATTTCCAAGTCCCTTTTCAGAGACCCAGCGATCAAATTTCCTTCCCTTTTTCCTTCAGTTCAAGGGGAGGTTCTGGGATTCAGATATTCAGGGTGGTACAAGGTAATGAGGAATATTTATGATATGTAAGGAAATGAAAATCAGTTGTGCCCTGACATTCAGCATTAACTACACTGAACGTCTTCTTACTTTTATAATTGTATTAAGACACTAAACACATAATCATGTATAATGTTTACTGCTTTGAAAGGTTAGGATTAAATTTTTCCCTGCATTTTTTTTCATTTAGTTTATGGCTTTACTTCTTGCCAACATTTTTTTAAAAACACTATTGAATATATTGAATATAAAGATGCATTATAAGGTACTTGTTGAATACTTTAAATTGTCTTCAGTTTTTCCTTATTATAGGTAATGATTCATTGAATTCTTGTATATAGGTCTTTGCATGGATGGTTATTTTCTTAAGATAGATTCTGAAAGATAGACTTCCTGAGTTAAACAATTACATTTCAATTTACTTATTTATTTAGTGTGCTTTTAAAATGGAGGTGAACTTCACCTAACACAAAACTAACTCTTCTAAAGCAAACAGGTAAGTGGCATTTAAGAAGCTGACAGTGTTGAGGATGTCCCAAACACCTTCATCGTCCCCAAATAGAAACCCTGCACCCTTTAGGCAGGAAGCAGTCACTCCCCATCCACACACCAGCCCCCGCCACCCCCAGACCTGGCATCTACCGATCTGCTTTTTTCTCTGTGGATTTACATATTCTGGATGTATCATATAAAGGAAATCGCAAAATTGGTCACTTCTTCCATTTAGCATGTTTTCGAGCTTCAGCCAACCTGTAGTACATGTTCTTTTATGTGCCTGAGTAATACTCTATCATTTGTTTATATATATATATATATATATATATATATATATATATATATATATATATAAAATACATAGCTGTTAATCTGCTGATGGACATCTGGTTGCTTCACCCTTTTGGTTACGGTGACTAGCGCTGCTCTGCACCTGTGTGCACGTGTATTTGTTTGAGTAGCTGTTTTCGATTCGTTACGTATACGTCCAGGAGTGTTATTGCTGGATCATATGGGTAATTGTCCATGTAACTTTTTGAGGAACCCCCAAACTATTTTTACAGTGACTGAACTATTTCACATTCCCACCAGCAAAGGATAACTGATTCAGTCTCTGTCTGTTATAGGTCTGATCAGACTTTCTTTGTTTAGTCAGTTTTGGTAGTTTGTGTATTTCTAGGGAATTGTTATTTTTATATAGGTTAGCTAATCTGTTAGTGAACAGTTATTCAAAGTATTCTCTTGCACACCTTTTTATTTCTCTTAAGTTAGCTAGTGATGCCCCCACTTGCATTTTTATTTTAGTTAATAGGGTTTTTTCCCTTTTTTTTCCCAAATGATATCCATTGCTTTTATTATGAAAATAATATATGCATAACATAGAAAAGAGAGAACCTTATAAAAATTAAAATAAAAGGTACTCATATGTCATCATCTGGATATAATATCAATTAGGCACTTTTTGTACTAAATTATTGTATTGTTTTACTTAATTTTCTATTTTTAAGGTACATAGACCACAAAAAATATAAAAGATTCCCACATAACCCACACCCCATGCCCCTACTCCTCCTACATCAACAATCTCTTTTTCCTTAGTTGGACCAAAAATTGCCAATTTTTCTTGATCTTTGCAAATAAACAACTTCTGGTTTTGTTGATTTTATCCATTGTCTTGGGGGCAGGTGGATTCTATGGGGCCCCTGCATTCTGGGGGGAGTGTCTCAGACATCCTCAATATACTCCTATTTATTTCTAACAGGTCATGCAGTCCCACCCTTCTGCTGCTCTGAGGATGGTCCCTGAGGCCTTAGCCTTCATCTCCATGCCACATCCGATCTAGGAGTGAGGGAGGAGGAGACTCTGACTGACAATTCTGCCTGTGACCTCCCAAGGCCGACAGCAGGGGCAGCTTTCAGTGGTGCCCGCTCTTTGTAGGGTGGGACGCTCCCTTCGTTTTCTCTCCGAGTCCTCACCTTGACGCCTGGCAGAGCCTCGGACCCCTCCCTCGGCTGACCTCAGTCCACCCCCTCAAACGGAAGTCAGGTAACACCATACCCAGGAACTCGACCTGGGACCTCACTGGCATCAAGGACCTTTTTCTCTGGAGTCTGTGGTTGTAGATCCTGTCAATCTTTCCTGAGTGTTTTTACCTCGAATCCTGGCAGGGCCTAGGACCTCTCCCTGAGATTATCTGAATCATTGCTCAGAGGGAGCCTCACTTCCCTCAGAAGCCCATGTCGGAAGTCAGGAAACAACACTCATGGACCCTGCCTGGGGCCTCTCGGCAGAAAGAAGGGACAGGGCAGGCTGGGTCCCCTTCTGCCTGGGGTAGGGGGACCTTCAGTCCTCCCTCATCTTTCTCACTTTCATACTTGGCAGAAACTGGGTCCCCTCCCTTCTCTGACCTGAAGACTGGCTCCTCAGATCAGGGCCCTCCGCTCTTGGGCCATCTGGACAGAAGTCATATACTCCACATCCAGCCACGAGGTCCTGCAGCAACCAGGGCTGATAGCAGGTAGGGAACTGCCTTCTCTGTGGTCGTGTCTATCTGGGGTTGGAGGACCCCTCCTTCAGGGTCCTCGCCTTGATGCCTGGCAGAGCCTGGACCCTCTCCCACTTCCTACTTGAGTTTGTCCTTCACCAACGATAGCCCTCACCTCCATGCGACACCTGAACATGAAATGACAGGGCTGAGAGGGGAAGGGGACTCCGCTTAAGAGACCTTCATGGGTTTATGGGGACTGACATCAGGAGCAGGCCAATTATTTTGCATGTGGCTGTACTGTTTTCCTAGACCTTTTTTTGAAAATACTATTCTTGGTGATCTTTCCTCATTGAATGTTCTTGGCACTCGTGTGGAAATTCAGCTGACCATAGACATGTGGGTTTATTTCTGGACTTGCCATTTATTTCATTTTCAGGCCTAATTTCCCTGCCTGAACTCTTCAGTAAAGTGTTGAATAGAAGTGGTGGGAATGGACATCTCTCTCTTATTTTTGTTGTTGTCGTTGTAGGGAGAATACATCCTGTTTTTCACCATTAGGTATAATTTTAGCTGGGATTTTGTGTAGATGGTTTTATCAGGTTGAAAAAGTTCCCTTCTATTCCTAGTTTGTTCAGTGTTTTTGTCAAGAAAGGGCGTTGGATTTTGTCAAACATTTTTTTTGTGTCTGTTTAGATAATCATGTGCACTTTCCTTTTATACCATTAATATGATCTGTTACACTGATTAACTTTGGTATATTGGGCCATCCTTTCAATCCTGGGTTAAGCCCTACTTGGTCTTACTGTATAATACTTCCCATATATCCCCTGATTTTTTGTTTGCTAGAAAATTGTTAAGGATTTTGTGTGTATATTCATAAAGGATAAGGGTTGGTGTTTTTATTTCCTGTGATGTCTTCATCTGTTTTTGGAGTCTGGGAAATACTGGTCTAATAGCATGAGTTGGAAAGTATTCCCTCTTCTTCTGTTTTTGGAAGAATTTGTGAAGGATTGGCATTAATTCTTTCATTTGGTGGAATTTACCAGTGAAGCAGTCTGGTTGAAGGTTTATGTTAATGAGAGATTTTTCAATTACTAATTTAATTTTTAAAAATTTTTAGATGTCAGTTGTCATTTTCTACTTTTTCTTCGATCAGTTTTGGTAGTTTACGTCTTTCTCTGAATCTTTCTATTTCCCCTAGGTTATCTAATTTTTAGCATACAAATATTCATAGTATGATGATAAAATCGTTTTTATTTTAGTTGGTAGTAGTGTTTTCTGCTTCATGCCTAATTTTACTGAATTGGGTCTTTGTTCTCTTCTTGGTCTGGTTAAAGTACCCTGTTTCTTTGATATTTTCAAAGAATACACCTTGGAATTTTTTATTTTTCTCTATTTTTTTATACTCAGTATTTAATGTTTCCTCTTTTCATTTCTATTGGTTCCTTCCTTCTGCTTGCTCAGGGTTTAGGGTGTTCTTTTTTATAGTCTTAAGTGGGAAAGGTAGCTTACTGAGTTGTGATTTTTCCTCTTTTTTTAGTTTTTTTATTTTTATTTATTTTTTGTTTGTTTATTTATCCCCCCATCCCCCAGATGCTTTACCCCTCTGTCTAGTCATTGTTTCCTTGCTTGCCTTCTCCAGGAGGCACTGGGTACCAACCCGGGACCTCCCACATGAGAGGTGAGAGCCCAACGGGCTGAGCCTCATCTGCTCCACACAGGCTACTGCGTCTTCTAGCTCTGTTGGGTCAAGATTTGGCATCTAGGTCTGTTGCACCCAGAGGCGGCATCTGCTTGTCTTCCTTTAGGAGGCACTGGGGCCTGAACCCAGGAACTCCCATGTGGGAGTCAGGCACCCAGGTGGTTGAACTACATCTGCTTTCCTTTCCTCTTTCTCAATAGATATATTTACAGCTATAAAATTCCATCGCAATTGTTTTAGCTAAAGCCCATAACTTTTTGCAAGTTGTGTTTTTCTTTTCATTCATTACATCCTTTGTGAATTCCTCTTTTCCACATCGTATATTATATTCATTTCCTGAAGCTGCTGTACCACATTATCACAAACTGGGTAGCTTATCAAAAACCAACTTTATTCTCTCATAGTTCTGGAGACTAGTAGTACAAAATCAAGGTGTTAGCAAGGCTATACACCCCACTTTCTTGCTTCTTCTGGCTTCTGGTGGTTGCCAGTGTTTCTTGGCTTTCCTTGGCTTGCAGATGCATCACTCCAGTTTCTGCCTCTGTTCTTATATCATGTTTTCCCTGTGTGTCCAAATTTCCCTCTTCTTATAAAGACACCTATCATTGGGATAGGGCTCACCCTGGTCTATGATGACCCTCATCCTAATTTAATTACATCCTCCCAGATCCTATTTCTAAATAAGTTCACATTCACAAGTACTTAAAATGAAGACTTGAACATATCATTTTCGGAAACACAATGCAACTCACAACAGGTATTTAGGAGTATTTTTTAAATTTCCAAATATTTATGAATTTCCTAATTTTCCTTGCATTATAGAATTCTAATTTCATTCCAATGTGGCTGGAGTACATGCTTTGTACGATTATAATCTGTCAAAATTTATGGCGTCATTTTTTATATCCTAGTGCAGTATCTATCCTGGTAATTTTCCATGTGCTTTGAGAAGACTAAATATTCTTCATTTGGTAGATTGGGTGATCCCTAGATGTTGGCTATGTCTAGTAATTTTATAGTGTTCAGTTCTTCGGTTTCCTTGTTGATCTTCTTTCTTGTTGTTCTAGGCATTATTAGAATTGGTTTTCAACAAATGCCCTTGAGGAAAAGAATTTTTCTCCTGAAGCAAAAGCCAGGTCAAATAAAGACAGTCTAAGAAAACCTTCTTCCAGGAAACAAACAGATCGCTCAAATAATGAAAATTCCCTAGGACTGGGGCTTTGGAAGAGCTCCAACCCTATTCTTCATCCTCATGCTTTCCAGGATACTGGCTTTCATGGTGATTGTAGGCTGTTTGTTGTCATGGCTACTGTGGAGATAAAGAATGTGGGCATGGGAATAAGGCAGGAGGAAGATATTAAACTCACTGATTTTACCTAGACTGATCCATTTTTCTTTAGTAAACACTCCCTGGATTGCGGCAAGCATTTTGTTATCTTCCCGTATCCTGAAAAAAATGATTCTGACCATTTTTGCCTAAATATCATTGCCTTTAGGGAACAAGGGAGGTCTTTAGTGGTACATTTTCACTCACATGACTCTTTTAATTTTTAAAAGAAGAACATTACATGCTTCCGCTGTAATCCTGCACTGAAGTCATTTTCCCTTAGACTAATGCACAGGGCTTACATTTCGCCAAGATTTTGATTTGTACTCTGTAAAACTGAAGCACCTTAGAACAAAGCCTCTCCTGCAGTGTCACTAGAGTCGTTCTTCTGTGAGGGTAGAGTAGAAAAATGACCAAAAGTTCTTTTTTCTTGTTTTTCTTCTCCTTCTTCTTCACTACTTCATATAAAAAATACATGACTGGGAGTAGGTGTAGCTCAGTGGTTGAACACCTGCTTCCCATGTACTAGGTCCCAGGTTCATTTCCCAGTACCTGCTGAAAAATACATGACTATTGTAAACAATCGGTAAAATACCTGTAAGAGCAACAACTAATATGAAGATCTGAATCCCATGATGTATCGTTTAATCTGTCCTTCCATTTTTTTATACCATGTACCTCTATGGTCTTACCTGCTTAGGGTTCACAATCAGTCACCATTTTCTTATTTTTAAAATTAAAACTGTTTGACCTTTTAACTGCTGATATTTCTGATATTACCTCATAGCAGCTGGTTCTATACAGTGCACATGTCCATGGCCTCTTGCATTGTTCATTGAGAACCTTTCACAGTTCCTCAGAATTCTCCCAAGAAGTTACAACTCTTGTTTGAAATCTACCATCTCGATTCCAGTGCTTGGATTTGGAACCAGAACCAGGTGCATTTGAAATAACCAAATTTGAATTCCTGGCATTGAGCCACAATCTCTACTGCAAGTTTCCCTATTCTCATATTGGGTTCCCATTAAGGGGATTTTTTCATCATAATTTGAGTTTTGGAAAGATAACATTTCAACTCAACTGATTTTTAGGCATCAAAAGCAATTTGAGTCAGAAAACTTCAATATTTAAAAATATATGTAAATTACATTTTAGGACTTCTATAAAACATGAAAACATTGAAGACAACAATTAAGATGTTTAAAGACAGAAAGTAAGTAGAGGAGAAAATAAGGAAGGAGTGGGAATGATTGTGACTTTTGGAGTGCTGTGCATCCAAAAAAGGAACAGAGGAACACCAAGCAAAGCAGTCTATGAAGCCCTGGCTGGCCTTCCCAGATCCTGTGTGGGCTACCCCCTCTAGAACTGTCCTTTGAAAGGTTTATTAGATGACTATCCACCTTTCCAGCTTCTTAAGGACTTTTTCTCCTTAGTTTGAGGACTTCTGTGAGTTCTGAGACTAAGCCTATAACAGACTTAAAATATTCTAAGTTCTTTTTGTTGCTTTTGGGTTGTTTTGTTGATAGGAGGGTTGGAGACAGATGACTCTAAGTGTTTGAACCAGTTTGATACTTACAGTCACTTCCTATGAGAGCTGCACTACTTTCCCAAGACCTTTGTTCACTTTTACCTCCCTAACCCAAGCTTGCATTGCACTGGGTTTATACTATACATCTCTTACTACTATTTAGCAATTATGAGTTACAGTTACTGGACTGTAAAATTCTCTAGGACTGTTCTTGTATTTGTTCTTATTTTCCTAAGACAATGCTTGCCATATTGAATGAGTAGAATAAATAATTGTTGAATGACTCTGTCACTGATTAAACAATGTAAATAATGGATTTAGGAAAGATGTTACCCTCACTTTGATATGCCATTGTCAAAACATGGCTCTCCTGCTCCCTATAAATAAACATCAATTAAAATGCACATCTAATTGGTTAACTTCTGTTACTCTTGTTGTTATTTAAAAAATTGCAATACTCAAAGACTTGGAACCTGATGCAGAGTAATGGAAATTTATAAAAGGCATAGAAAGAAAATAATTGACCATCTAGTTTGAAACCAAGCTAAACTGGACTTTATGTTGATGACAGAAAAGGAAGAGAGCAGATTCCAAGTTTAGAGGGTGACGCTTTGTGAAATGGAAGGAAAACCAAAGTAGCTATATATAGACTCTTTAATTTTTATAGCAATTGAATTATTCATCATTATAAACTTGTTGATATCTTTCAAAAATTCCTTTATTAACATTTTACTTTTAAGTATGTCACAGTTAGTTAAGCTTTAGATGGTTGGCTTAGTGACAAAGGTTTTTAAAGCACCTGGAAAAGGTAATGAATAGGAGGTAGTAAGTCTTTCCCAGAACAGAAAAATTGCTCCCATCTCCCTTAGTTGTGTCACTTTGAACAGTGTGCAGTTTTGATATTTTAAATTTATTTGAAACATATTTACAAACGATACAGTCCATCTAAACTGTACAATCAATGGTTTTGGTATGATCACAGATTGTACATTCATCACTGCAGTCAATTTTGGAACAGTTTCATTACTCCTACAAGAAAAAAAAAAACACCCTATCTATTCGTAGTCACATTTCAATCCCTCTATCCTTAACCTGACATAAATAACTGTTCATCTATTTCTGTAATTATAAACTTACTTTTATAGAAAGGAGTCAAATAATATGTAGTACTTCATGTCTGGTTTCTTTTACTTAGCATGTTTCCTTTTTTCCTACCATTAATTGATTAATATTAATATATTATTCGTCCCTATAGTCCATGGTTTACTTTAGTTGCATTTTCACCCAAATACCACCCTATTATTTACATCTTGTAACGTAATGCACATCTATTGTAAACATTCTTATATTGGCACCATTAACTATACTCATTATCAACAAGAAAGTTTGCTATGTTCTACGGTCCCATGTTTCATCCTTTAGCTTTCCTTCTAGTTACATACACAACTTTACACTTTCCCTTTCAACCACTGTTATATCCATTTATTAGCACTGCAAATTACTATTACTAAAATATGCTATCACCTCTGTCCATTTCCAAACATTTCCAAACAACCATTTTACAGATTCTTCACAAGTAAGCATTGTCTTTTCATTCTCTATCCTCATTCTATCTTCTGGTAACCTATATTCTAGCTATTAAATCCCTGAGTTTGCGAATTAAATTGGATATTATTAGTGAAATCATTCAATATTTGCCCTTTTGTGTCTGGCTTGCTTCACTCAACCTGTTGTCCTCAAGGTTCATCCATGTTGTCATATGGCTTACGACTTCATTTCTTCTTACATCTGAATAATATTCCATAGTATGTATATACCACGATTTGCTTATCCATTCATTGGTTGATGGACACGGATGGTTTCCAACTTTTGGCAACTGTGGATATTGCCACGATGAACATCGTTGCGTGGATGTTTGTTCGTGTCCCTGTTCTCATTTCTTCTGGGTATATATACTTAGTAGTGGGCTGGCCAGATCACATGGCAGTTCTCTTTTAACTTCTTTAGGAGGCAGTAAATAGTCTTCCACAGCAGATGCACCAATTCTAGGTTCCTACCAACAGTGAATAAGTATTCCTATTTCTTCACATACTCTCCAGAACTTTTAGTTTTATCTTTTTGTAATAATTGCCATTCTAATGGATATGAAAAGATATCTCATTGTAGTTTTGATTTGCATTTCCCTAATAACTTGTGATGTGGAACATTTTTTTCATGTGTTTTTTCACTATTTGTATTTCCTCTTTGGAAAATGTTCATTGCCCATTTTTTAATGATATTATTTGTCTTTTTATACTTATGTTGTAAAATACCTTCATATATCATGGATATTAAGCCCTTATCAAAGATTTGATTTCCAAATACTTTATCCCATTGAGTAGGCTACCTTTTTACCTTCTTAACAAAGTCTTCTCAAGCACAAAAGCCTTTAGTTTTGAGGAGGTTCCAATTTATCAGTTTTTTCTTTCATTACTTGTGCTTTGGGTATAATGATTAAGAATGCACCTCCTATCACCAAATCTCAAAGATGCTTTCCTCTAATTCTTCCAGGAGTTTTATGGTCCTGGCTTTTATTTTTCAGTCTTTGATCCATTTTGAGTTGATTTTTGTCTGGAGAGCGAGATGACATTGTCTTTCATTCTTCTCCTTACAGGTATCCATTTCCCCCTGCACCATTTATTAAAGAGAATGTCCGTCCCGATGAGTGGACTTGGTAGCCTTGGCAAAAATCAATTGACCATAGAGGTGAGAGCCTATTTCTGAACTCTCAGTTTGATTCCATTAATCAATGCTTCTACCTTTATGCCAACACCATGCTGTTTTGACCACTGCAGATTTGTAATATGCATTAAGGTGGGGAAGTGGATGACTTTTATTTATTTCTTCTTGTCTATTTGCTCTAGCTAGTTCTTCTAGGCCAATTTCGAATAACAGTGGTCAGAGTGCACATCCATGTCCTGTTCCTGATCTTAGAGAGAAAGCTTTCAGCCTTTCCCCAATGAGTACAATGCTTGCAGTGGGATTTTCATATATAATCTGTTTCATGTTGAGGAATTTTCCTTTAATTCCTATATTTCAAAGACTTTTTTTTATCAAGAAAGGATGCCATAGTTTTTGAAATGACTTTTCTTCCTCAATTGAAATGATCATGTGGTTTTCCTTCTGTAATTTTGTAAATGTGATGTAATATATTAATTCATTTGCGTTGAACCACTATTGCATACCCATGCTTTTGGATTTGATTTGCAAGTAGTTCGTTGAGAATTTTTGCATCTGTATTCATTGGGGCGATTGACGTGTAAGTTTCTTTTCTTGTAGTATCTTTATTTGGCTTTGGTATGAGAGTGAATTTAGCATCATACAATGAGTTAAGGAATTTCCTTCCCCATCACTTTTTTGGAAAAAAATTGAGCAGGATTAGTAGTTTTTCTCAAAATGATTGGTGAATTCACCTGTGAATCCATCTGGTTCTGGGCTGTTCTTTGTTGGGAAGTGTTTGATGACTGCTTCAGTCTCTTTCATTGTGCTTAGTTTGCTGAGGTCTTATATATCTTCTGGAGTCAGTGTAGATTGTTTCTACATTTCTAGGAATTTACCCATTTCATCTAGGTTCTCTAATTGATATGTATACAGTTTTTAATAATATTCTCTTAGGATCTTTTTTTATTTCTGTGGGGTCCATAGTAATGCCTCCCCTTTCATTTCTGATTTTCTTGATTGGCTCTTCTCTTTTTTTATTTTTGTAAGTCTAGCTAATTGTTTGTTGATTTTATTGACCTTCTCAAAGAACTAACTTTTCATTTTGTGATTCTTCCTTTTTTGTTGTTGTTGTACTCAATTTCGTTTATTTCTGCTCTAATCTTTGTTGCTTCTTTCCTTCTGCATGCTTTGGGATTAGCTTGCTCTTATTTGTCTCATTTCTCCAGGTGTTCTTTTGTTCTTTGATTGCAGCTTTTTCTTCCTTTTAATATAAGTGTTTAGAGCTATAAATTTCCTCTTAGCACTGTTTGGTGCATCCCATAAATTTTGATATGTTACAGTCTCATTTTCATTTGTCTCCAGATGTTTATTGATTTTTCTGTCAATACTTTCTTTGACCTGATAATTGCTTGAGTGTGTTGTTTAGCCTCTATGTATGTGTGGATTTTCCTATTCCTCACCTATTATTGATTTCCAGCTTCATTCCATTATGATCAGAATAAATACTTTGTATAATTTAATCTTTTTAAATTTATTGAGGTCTGTTTTGTGAACCAACGTGTGGTCTATGCTTGAGAAAGAGTCACGAGCAATTGAGAAGTTGTACCATGCTTATTTAGGTGCAACAATTTGGAGTGTAATGTTCTCTTATGTGTGTTAGGTCTAGCTTGTGTATCATATATTGGTCAAGTTTGTTTCCTTGTTGATCTTTTCTCTAGTTCTATCTATTAGTGTGCCTGGAATATTGAAGTCTCCAACTGTTATTTTAGAATTGTCTCTTTCTCTCTCCCGTTTTGCCAGTTTTTGCTATCTGTAATTTGGGACACCCTTGTTAGGTGCATAGGTATTTATGATTTTTATTTCTTCCTGATTAATTGCCCCTTTTATTAATAAATAATGGCCTTGCTTATCTCTTACAATATTTTTGCATTTAAAAATCTGTTTTATCGGTATTAGTATAGGTTCCCCTCTTTTTTATTCCCTTTGGTTACTGTTTGTGTGAAATATCTTTTTCCAGCCTTTCACTTTCAGCCTATTTTTACCTATCAGTCTAAGTATGGTGAGTCTCTTGTAGACAACATGTTGATGACTGATGTTTTTTTCTCAAAGTGTACACTCAGTTGTATTGGGTATAATCAAGTAATTGTGTATTCATCACTTCAATCATTATTACAGCATTTTCATTTTTCCAATAATAATAAAAACAAATAAGAAAAAAACCCTCATCGCATGGGCAGTTCCTAATAGGGAGGTCAGAAAAGTGTGCCAAGCTTTCAGTGTTATTGCAAGTAATTATGAATCTTGTCCTTCACAGAGTGAAGTACAACAGTAGCCGTTGGCCCTGGGGGGAGGGAACAGGAGAAATAGAGCAGATGGAATGACTCATGTTTTTTATCCATTCTGTCCGCCTGTGTGTTTTGTTTAGGGAATTTAATCCTTTAATATTCAATGTCATTACTGTGGAGACATTACTTACTTGGACCATTTTATCCTTTGACTTTCAAATGTCTGTCGCAGTTTGATATTATTAATGAATTTGAAAAAGAAATATTGGTTATGTTTGTAAACTGATCTTTTCCTTTGAACATATTAGATTATAGTGGATTCATAGGTTTACCTGATTAAGTAAGTATGTAAACCTCTTGTGCCAGTAGGGCATTGAGTCCCCACCCTTTTGTGGTTGGGGACTCACGGATAAAAGGCATGGCAAAGGACAGAGTGAAGGGGTCTGAATGTTGGAGTTTTTGATGTTGGAAATTGATGCTGAAGCCTTAAGCTGGAGCCCCAGGAAGTAAGCTCACAGAGGAAACAAAAGCAAGCCCCAGGAAGAAAGAAACCTGAGCCCAGGAAAAAAGAAGCCTGAGGAAGAGAGGAACCCTGGAAGCCTGAACACTCACAGACCTCAGCAGCCAACTTGCTCAAACACGTGAAAATAGACTTTGGTGAGGGAAGTAAATTATGCTATATGGCCTGGTATCTGTAAGCTCCTACCCCAAATAAATCCCTTTTATAAAAACCAACTAGTTTCTGGTATTTTGTATCAGCACCTCTTTGACTAATAAATACAGTACTTCTAAATTTAGCTTCCTGAGGAACTGCCAAACTATTTTCCTCAGTGGCTACACCATTTTACCTTCCCAACAGCAGTAAAGGAGTATTCCTAGTACTTCCTGTCATCCCCAATACTTGTAAATTTCTATTTTTTAGTAGTAGCCATTCTAGTGTGTGTGAAATGATGTCTCATTATGGTTTTGACTTGCGTTTCCCTAATAGGTACTGATGTTGAGCAACTTTTCATGTGCTTTTTAGCCACGTGAATTTCCTCTTTGGAGAAATGTTTATTTGAATCTTGTGTCTACTTTTTATTGGGTTGTCTTTTTATTTTTGAGTTGTTGGTTTTCTTTATATATTCTAGATATTAAACCCTTAACGGATATGTGGTTTCTGAATACTTTCTCCTACCGAGGAGGTTATTTTTCACTTTCGTGACAAAGTACAAATTTTCAATTTTTGAATTTTTAATTTTAAAGCGCCTGTTTGGGGGTCCCAGGAGACCAAAAGAGCATCCTGGAACATCCTTGAAAGAATGAAGGGAAGAGACTGCCCATCTGCCGTGAAAATTCGTGAGTAGAGCACTCCACACCACAGAGGCCAGTGCCCATCCTCCACTGGTGGCACAAGCCTCCTTGGCAGCTCTTCTGTGGCTGGAGGTGGAAGCTCCATTTCCAAAAGCAGGGGAGGAGGAGACGGTCAGGCATAGATTTCAGCTACTGTTTGGTCTTTTAGCTGACTAAGGTATAATCCTAAGAACAGCAGACCATCAGAATATCTCAGTCTACATATAATACCAGGAATTAAAAATGCTTTTGAATTGAATAAAAGGGGGAAATGGAAAGGATAAATGAGTTTATATGGCTATGAGTCTCCAAAAAGAGCCTGGAGGTTATCAGAGGGGTTGCCCTTATGCACACAACCCCAGGTATTGGTTCTTCTGAGGGCTACAGAGACCCACAGGTTCTATGGTCATGGCAGACGGAGTTCAGTGCCATGTCATTTGGCCCTGCTTTGGAGTTTGTGTTTCTGTGTGATGGAGCTGGACTCAGATGTGATCTTCGTCCACAAGGCTCTCCTGTTATTTTATCGGAACTGTAGTTGGTGCTGGGGTTTAGAGTATACCCAGGGGACCTGAATCTCTGGACTGACAATATGATAGCCAGGCCCTGAGCCTCAACAGACTTCAGCCCTGCACTCTGGTTTATTGGACTTACCCCACTCAGCTAACATGGAGTTGAAGAAGGTCAACCACCACACCATGGAGCCTAGAGTGCCTACAACTGAAAGCAGGAGGATTGCATCCAGTATCCACGTGGAATCTAAGCCCCCTCTTGACATAGATGTGGAATGGACACATCCAAGCCAAGGTCCACAGGAAGGAGGAATAAGTAAGGATTAGAGTGGACTCATTGATATTCTATTCATGAACTATTGTGGTTAATAATCGAGAAAATGTGGCATTGGTGGGGAAAAAGTGGCCATGGTGGCTGCTGGGTGCGGGGAATGGGAGGAAGAGATGAGATGTGGAGGCATTTTCGGGACTTGGAGTTGTCCTGAGTCGTGCTGCAGGGACAACTGCCGGACCTTGTATGTCCTCCCATGGCCCACTGGATAGAACGTGGGAGAGTGTGGGCTATGGTGTGGACCACAGGCCATGGGGTGCAGCGATGCCCAGAGATGTACTCACCAGATGCAATGGATGTGTCATGATGATGGGGAGAGTGTTACTGTGGGGGGAGTGGTGAGGTGGGGGCGGTGGGGGTGAATGGGGACCTCATATTTCTTGAATGTAATATTTTTTAAAAAATGAATAAATTGAGTAGAATTTGGGAAAAAAATAAAATTAAAAATAAATAAAAACAAAAAAAAGAAGAAAAGTGAGTTAACTCTCTTCCATTTCCAAGTCTCTTTTCAGTGACCACGCAATCAAATTTTCTTCCCTTTTTCCTTTGGTTCAAGGGGAGGTTCTGGGATTCAGATACTCAGGGTGGTACAAGGTAATGAGGACAATTTAGGATACGTAAGGAAATGAAAATCAATTATGCCCTGACATTCAGCACTAACTACACTGAACGTCTTCTTACTTTTATAATTGTATTAAGACTCTGAACACATAACACTCATATATAACGTTTACTGCTTTGAAAGGTTAGGATTAAATTTTTCCCTGCATTTTTTTTCATTTAGTTTACGGCTTTACTTCTCGCCAACATTTTTTTTTAAACACTATTGAATGTATTGAATATAAAGATGCATTATAAAGTAATTGGTGAATACTTTAAATTGTCTTCAGTTTTTCCTTATTATAGGTAATGATTCATTGAATTCTTGTATATAGGTCTTTGCATGGATGGTTATTTTCTTAAGATAGATTCTGAAAGACAGACTTCCTGAGTTAAACAATTACATTTCAATTTACTTATTTATTTAGTGTGCTTTTGAAATGGAGGTGAACTTCACCTAACAAAAAATTAACTCTTCTAAAGCAAATATTTAAGTGGCATATAATAAGCTCACAGTGTTGAGAATGTCCCAAACACCTTCATCGTCCCCAAATAGAAACCCTGCCCCCTTTAGGCAGGAAGCAGTCACTCCCCATCCACACACCAGCCCCCGCCACCCCCAGACCTGGCATCCACCCATCTCCTTTTTTCTCTATGGATTTACATGTTCTGGATGTATCATATAAAGGAAATCGCACAATTGGTCACTTCTTGCATTTAGCATGTTTTCGAGCTTCAGCCACCCTATAGCACGTGTTCTTTTATATGCCTGAGTAATACTCTATCATTTGTGTGTGTGTGTTTGTGTGTATGTATATATATAATATATAGCTATGAATCCGCTGATTGACACCTGGGTGGCTTCACCCTTTTGGTTACGGTGACTAGCGCTGCTCTGCACCTGTGTGCACCTGTATTTGTTTGAGTAGCTGTTTTCCATTCTTTAGGTATATGTCCAGGAGTGTTTAGGTATATGTCCTGGACCATATGGTTATTGTACATGTAACTTTTTGAGGACCCCCCAAACTGTTTTTACAGTGATGGAACTATTTCAGATTCCCACCAGCAAAGAAGATGTTTTTGATAACCGATTCAGTCTCTATCTGTTATAGGTCTGAAAAGACTTTCTTTTGTTAGTCAGTTTTGGTAGTTTGTGAATTTCTAGGGATTTGTTATTTTTATATAGGTTAGCTAATCTGTTGGTGTACGGTTATTCAAAGTATTTTCTTACACACCTTTTTATTTCTCTTAAGTTTGCTAGTGATGCCCCCACTTTCATTTTTATTTTAGTTATTAGGTTTTTTTCCTTATCTTTTTCAAATGATATCCATTGCTTTTATTATGAAAATAATATGTGCATAACATAGAAAAGAGAGAACCTTATAAAAATTAAAATAAAAAAGTACTCATATGCCATCATCTGGATGTAATATCAAGTAGGCACTTTTTGTATTAGTTTTATTTTTTTACTAAATTTTCTATTTTTAAGGTACATAGACCACAAAAAATATAAGAGGTTCCCACATAACACACACCCCACACCCCTACTCCTCCCACATCAACAACCTCTTTTTCCTTAGTTGGACCAAAAATTGCCAATTTTTCTTGATCTTTGCAAATAATCAACTTCTGGTTTTGTTGATTTTCTCCATTCCCTCGGTCGCAGGTGGATTCTATGGGGGCCCATATGTTCTGGGGGGAGTATCTCAGACATACTCCATGTACTCCTATTTATTTCTAACAGCTCATGCAGTCCCACCCTTCTGCTGCTCTGAGGATGGTCCCTGAGGCCACAGCCTTCATCTCCATGCCACATCCAAACTAGGAGTGAGGGAGGAGGAGCCTCTGACTGACAATTCTGCCTGTGACCTGCCAAGGCCGACAGCAGGGGCAGCCTTCAGTGGTGCCCTCTCTTTGCAGGGGTGGGACGCTCCCTTCGTTTTCTCTCCGAGTCCTCACCTTGACGCCTGGCAGAGCCTCAGACCCCTCCCTCGGCTGACCTCAGTCCACCCCCTCAAACGGAAGTCAGGTAACACCATACCCAGGAACTCGACCTGGGAACTCTTCTGTGGTTGTAGATCCTGTCAGTCTTTCCTGAGTGTTTTTACCTCGAATCCTGGCAGGGCCTGGGACCTCTCCCCGTGTTTTTCTGAATCGTTGCTCAGAGGAAGCCTTACTTCCCTCAGAAGCCCATGTCGGAAGTCAGGAAACCACATTCGGGGACCCTGCCTGGGGCCTCTCAGGGCAAAAGAAGGGACAGGGTGAGCTGTGTTCCCTTCTGCCTTGGGTAGGAGGACCTTCAGTCCCCCCTCATCTTTCTTTCACACTTGGCAGAAACTGGGTCCCCTCCCTTCTCTGACCTGAAGACTGGCTCCTCGGACCAGGGCCCTCCCCTCTTGGACCATCTGGACAGAAGTCATATACTCCACATCCAGCCACGAGGCCCTGCAGCTCCCAGGGTTGATAGCAGGTAGGGAACTGCCTTCTATGTGGTCGTGTCTATCTGGGGTGGGAGGACCCCTCCTTCAGGGTCCTCGCCTTGATGTCTGGCAGAGCCTGGACCCTCTCCCACTTCCTACTTGAGTTTGTCCTTCACCGACGATAGCCCTCACCTCCATGAGACACCTGAACACAAAATGACGGGGCTGAGAGGGGAAGAGGACTCCACCTAAGAGACCTTCATGGGTTTATGGGGACTGACATCAGGAGCAGGCCAATTATTTTGCATGTGCCTATGCTGTTATCCTAGACCTTTTTTTGAAAATACTATTCTTTCCTCACTGAATGTTCTTGGCACTCGTGTTGAAATTCAGCTGACCATAGACATGTGGGTTTATTTCTGGACTTGCCATTTATTTCATTTTCAGGCCTAATTTCCCTGCCTGGACTCATAGAACTGGTTGGGATGGACATCTCTGTGTTGTTTTCTGTTGTTTTTGGGAGAATACATCCTGTCTTTCACCATTAAGTATGAGTGTAGCTGTGGATTGTGTGTAGATGGTTTTATCAGGTTGAGGAAGTTCCCTTCTATTCGTAGTTTGTTCAGTGTTTTTGTCAAGAAAGGTAGTTGGATTTTGGCGAACACATTTTATGTGTCTGTTTAGATAATGATGTGTGCTTTGCTTTTATTCCACTAATATGATCTATTGCATTGATTAACTTTTGTGTGTTGGGCCAACCTTTCATTCCTGGAATAAGCTCCACTTGGTCATACTGTGTAATACTTCCCATATATCCCCTGATTTTTTGTTTGCTAGAAAATTGTTAAGGATTTTGAGTCTATATTCACAAGGGATAATAGTTGGTTGTTTTTATTTCCTGTGATGTCTTCATCTGTGTTTGGAGTCTGGGAAATACTGGACTAATAGCATGAGTTGGAAAGTATTCTCTCTTCTGTTTTTGGAAGAATTTGTGAAGGATTGGCATTGATACTTCTTCTGTTTGGTAGAATTAACCAGTGAAGCAGTCTGGTTGAGGGCTTTTGTTTATGAGAGATTTTTCAATTACTAATTTAATTTTTAAATTTTTAGATGTCAATTGTCATTTTCTATATACTCTTGAATCAGTTTTGGTAGTTTAGGTCTTTCTCTGAATCTTTCTGTTTCCCCCAAGTTATCTAATTTTTAGCATACAAATATTCATAGTATGTCGATATAATCATTTTTATTTAAGTTGGTAATGTTTCCTCCTTCATGCCTAATTTTACTGAATTGAGTCTTTGCACTCTTCTTGGTCTGGCTAAAGTATTCTGTTTCTTTGATATTTTCAAAGAATCCACCTTGGAATTGTCGATTTTTCTCTATTTTTTTATACTCAGTATTTAATGTTTCCTCTTTTCATTTCAATTATTTCCTTCCTTCTGCTTGCTCAGGGTTTAGGGTGTTCTTCTTTTTTATAGTCTTAAGTGGGAAAGTTAGCTTATTGAGTTGTGATTTTCCTCCTTTGTTTAGTTTTTTATTTTTATTTATTTTTGTTTACTTTATTTATTTACCCCCCTCGCCTTCCCCAGATGCTTTACCCCTCTCTCTAGTCATTGTTTGTTTGCTTGCCTTCTCCAGGAGGCACTGGGACCCCAACTGGGGCCTTCCCACCTGAGAGGTGAGTGCCCAGCAAGCAGAGCTACATCTGCTCCCCATGGGCTACTGCGTCTTCTAGCTCTGTTGGGTCAAGAGGTTGCATCTAGGTCTGTTGCATCGACAGGCAACATCTGCTTGTCTTCTTTTAGGAGGCGCTGGCGCCTGAACCCAGGAACTCCCATGTGGGAGTCAGGCACCCAAGTGGTTGAACCACATCTGCTTCTCTTTCCTCTTTCTTAATAGATATACTTACAGCTATAAAATTCTATCTCAGTTGTTCTATCTAAAGCCCATACGTTTATGCAAGTTGTGTTTTTCTTTTCATTCATCACATCCTTTGTGAATTCCTCTTTTCCACACTGTATATTATATCCATTTCCTAAAGCTGCTGTACCACATTATCACAAACTGGGTGGCTTATCAAAAACCAACTTTATTCGCTCATAGTTCTGGAGGCTAGAAGTACAAAATCAAGGCTATAACCCCCCCCCCCCCTTTCTTACTTCTTCTACCTTCTGGTGGTTGCTAGGAATTCTTGGCTTTCCTTGGCTTGCAGATGCATCACTCCAATTTCTGCCTCTGTTCTTATATCATGTTTTCCCTGTGTTTGCATATTTCCCTCTTCTTATAAAGACACCAGTCATTGGAATAGGGCTCACCCTAATCCATTACGACCCTCATCTTAATTTAATTACATCCTCCAAGATCTGATTTCTAAACAAGTTCACATTCACAAGTACCCGAAGTGAAGACTTGAACATATCATTTTGGGAAATACAATGCAACTCACAATAGGTATTTAGGAGTATTTTTTAAATTTCCAAATATTTATGAATTTCCAAATTTTCCTTTCATTATAGAATTCTAATTTTATTCCATGTGGCTGGAGTACATGCTTTGTATGGTCTAAATGTATTGAGGCATTTTTTATATCCTAGCACATTATCTATCCTGATAACTTTCCATGTGCTCTTGAGAAGAATATATATTCTACCATTGGTAGAGCGAGTTATCTATAGATGTTTGCTATGTCTAGTTATTTTATAGTGTACAGTTCTTCTATTTCCTTCTTGATCATCTTTCTAATTTTTCTATGCATTCCTAGAATTGGTTTTCAACAAATGTCCTTGGGAAAAGACATTTTCTCCTGAATAAGCACACAAGTCAGGTCAAATAAAGACAGTCTAAGGAAACCTTCTTCCAGCAAATCACCAGATGGTCCAAATAATGAAAATGCTCTAGGTCTGGGGCTTTGGAAGAGCTCCAGCCCTATTCTCCTCCACCTTCACAGCTTCCAGGGTGCCGGCTTTCATGGTGATTGTAGGCTGCTGGTTTCCATGGCTACTGTGGAGATAAAGAATAGGGGCTTGGGAATAACGCAAGTAACGATGACATTTAACTCACTGTTTTTACCTTGATTGGTCTGTTCTTCTTTAATAAACACTCCCTGGATTTCTGAAAGCATTTTCTTATCTTACACCATCATGAAAATATGATTCTGACCATCTTTCCCTGAATATCACTGCTTTTAGAGAACAAAACATTTTCAGAGGTCTTTAATCCTCCATTTTCACTCACGTGACTCTAATTTTTCAAAGAGGAACATGGCATGCTTCCTTTGGAATCCTTCATTGACGTCATTTTCCCTTAGACTTATGCACAGGGTTTACATGTGACCAAGATTTTGGTTTGTCCTTTGTAAAACTGAAGCACCTTAGAACAAAGCCTCTCCTGCAGAGTCACTCCAGTCGTTCTTCTGTGAGGGTAGAGTAGAGAAAAGACCAAAATTTCTCTTTCTTCTTGTTTTCCTTCTCCTTCTTTTTCTTCTTCACTACTTCATATAAAAAATACATGAGGGTGAGTAGGTGTAGCTCAGTGGTTGAACACCTGCTTCCCATGTACTAGGTCCCAGGTTCATTCCCCAGTACCTACTGAAAAATACATGACTATTGTAAACAATCGGTAAAATACCTGTAAGAGCAACAACTAATATGAAGATCTGAATCCCATGATGTATCGTTTAATCTGTCCTTCCACTGTTTTTATACCATGTACCTCTAGGGCCTTAATCTCCTTAGGGTTCACAACCAGTCACCATTTTCTTATTTTTAAAATTAAAACTGGTTGACCTTTTAACTGCTGATATTTCTGGTATTACCTCATAGTAACTGGTTCTATACAGTGCAAGGTGTCCATGGCCTCTTGCATTGTTCATTGAGAACCTTTCACAGTTCCTCAGAATATCCCAAGAAGTTACAACTCTTGTTTAAAATCTACCATTTCAGCCCCAGTGGTGGGATTTAGAACCAGAACGAGGGGGATTTGAAATAACCAAATTAGAATTCCTGGCATTGAGCCACAATCTCTTCTGCAATTTTCCTATTCTCATATTGAGTTTCCATTAAAGGGATGTTTTCATCGTAAGTTGAGTTCTGGAAAGATAACATTGTAACTCAACAGGTTTTTA
Organism: Dasypus novemcinctus; assembly: GCF_030445035.2. Lineage (NCBI taxonomy): Eukaryota > Metazoa > Chordata > Mammalia > Cingulata > Dasypodidae > Dasypus > Dasypus novemcinctus. Next base: position 177,438,058 of record NC_080704.1, read on the forward strand.
GGCATCAAAAGCATTTTGATTCAGAAAACTTCAATATTTAAAAACATACGTAAATTATATTTTAGGACTTCTGTAAAATAAAAAAACATTGAAGACAACAATTCAGATGTTTAAAGACAGAAAGTAAATAGAGGAGAAAATAAGGAAGGAGTGGGAATGATTGTGACTTTTGGAGTGCTGTGCATCCAAAAAAGGAACAGAGGAACACAAAGCAAAGCAGTCTGTGAAGCCCTGGCTGGCCTTCCCAGATCCTGTGTGGGCTACCCCCTCTAGCACTGTCCTTTGAAAGGTTTATTAGAAGATTATCCACGTTTTCAGCTTCTTAAGGACTTTTTCACCTTAGTTAAAAGGGCTTCCATGAGTTCGGAGTCTAATCATATAACAAAATATTCTAACTTCTTTTTGTTGCTTTTGGGTTGTTTCTGTTAATAGGAGGGTTGGAAAAAGACGAATCTTAAAATTTAAACCAGTTTGATTCTTATAGTTACATCCTCTGAGAGCTGCACTAACTTTCCAAAGTCTTTGCTCACTTTTACCTCCCTAACCCATGCTTGCATTTCACTGGGTTTATACTCTATATCTCTTGCTACCAGTTCAAAATGACCAGTTACAGTTATTAGACTGTAAAATTCTCTAGGACTGTGCTTGTATTTGTTCTTATTTTCCTAAGACAATGCTTGGCATATTGAATGAACTCAGTAAATAATTGTTGAATGACTCTGTAATTGATTAATCAACTTAAAGAATGAATTTAGGAAAAATGTTACCCTCACTTTCACATGCCATTGTCAAAATATGGTTCTTCTGCTTCCTAGAAATAAACATCAATTAAAAGGCACATTTAGTTGGTTGACTTCTGTTACTTCTTGATGTTATTTTAAAAATTGCAAAGCTCAAAGTCTTGGAACCTGATGCAAAGTAATCGAAATATATAAAAGGCATAGAAAGAACATAATTGACAATCTAGTTTGAAACCAATTTAAACTGGACTTTTTTTCGATGACAGAAAAGAAAGAGACCAGATTCCAAGTTTAGAAGGTGAAGCTATGTGAAATGGAAGGAAAACCAAAGGAGCTATGTTTAGACACTTTAATTTTAATAGCTATTGAATTATTCATCATTATAAACTTGATATCTTTCAAATACTCCTTTATTAGCAGTTTACTCTTAAGGGTGTCACAATTAGTTAAGCTTTAGATGGGTGGCTTATTGACACAGCTTTCGAAAACTTCTGGAAATGTGTTAAATAGGAGGTAGTAAGACATTTCAAGTACAGAAAAATTGTTCCCAACTCCCTTAGCTCTGTCATATTGAACAGTGTGCAGTTTTTATATTTTCAATAAATTTTACTGAAATGTATTCACACACCATACAGTCCATATAAATTGTATAATCAATGGCTTTTGGTAAGATCACAGATTGTACATTCATCACTGCAGTCAATTTTAGAACATTTTCATTATTCCTAAAAGAAAAAAAAAACATATCCATCATCTCAATCCCTCTACCCCTAACCCACCATAAATAACTGTTCATCTATTTCTGTAATTATAAACTTACTTGTATAGAAAGGAGTCAAATAATATGTAGGACTTTCTGTCTGCTTCTTTTACTAGAATAATTCCTTTTTTCCCACCATTGATAGGTTAATATTAATATATTATTAGACCACATAGTGCATAGTTTGGTTTAGTTGCATTTTCACCCAAATATCACCCTGTTATTAATGTCCTGTAACATAATGTACATTTGTTGTAAACATTCTTATATTGGCACCATTAACTATACTCATTGTCCACAAGAGAGTTTATGTTCTACAGTCCCATGTTTCATCCTTTAGCTTTCCTTCTAGTTACACACACGACTTTACACTTTCCCTTTCAACCATTTATAAGCACTGCAATCACTAAAATGTGCCCTCACCTCTATCCATTTCCAAACATTTTTGAACAACCCTTTTATCGATTCTTCACAATTAAGCCTTGGCTTTTCATTCTCTATCCTCATTCTATCTTCTGCTGACCCATGTTGTAGCTATTAAATCCCTGATTTTGCTATTTATAATTGAATAATATTAGTGAAATCATTCAATATTTCCCCTTTTGTGTCTGGCTGGCTTCAGTCAATCTGATGAACTACAGCCTTCTCTGTTGTACTTACCAAACGTCTACAAGTAATCCACTTAGTTGTGCAACAGTGTGCTTTTTTAAATCTGTTTAGAGTGTCTTTATTGCTTCTTTATTTTCTTTTAAATGTTACATTAAAAAAATATGAGGTCCCTGTATACCCCCTACCCCACCCACCCCACCCCTCCCACATCAACAATAGCATCATTCCGGCACATCCGCTGGGGCCTCAGGAGTGTACTTTCAATATTTGTAACAGCAGAGATTTTTGGTGAGATCTACCTCAACCTGAGGAAAATATGCAAATACAAACACAGGTAAATATTTATCTACAGTTTTTAGGTGATTTGCAGATGCCCCTGAACCAACCCAGGTATCCATTGATACAACCACAGAAATCACTCATGGAACTACTGATTATGGTTTAACAATCCTTATTGTGAAATGCTGTCACGTGCAAAGCACATATTTTGCTCATATTACCTTGCTTAGCTCACACTGCTGCACATGAGGAGATAGTGTCTGTATTTGCTTATAGCTGGTCAGCTGCCTCAAATCAGGCAAACTAATCCAGACCTCAAATCTAAATCTAACTCCATTTGTTTTTGCTTTTTAGCAATACATAATGCTCTCCAAAACCATACGGAAGCCCATGTTTCTCTTTGTGTGTGTGTGCGTGTGTGTACACGCACATGAAATCCTATGTTCACACTTTAACACCTGAGAAGAACTTTTTGGGTCAGGGCCTGGCTAGTTTATTTTGCAGAGTACTGGGTTAGACCTTTAGAGTATGGAGATAGTTTGAGCACACTGTTCCTAGTTTAAAATTTCTGAAAATTAATAACATGTTAGAAAACCCTCATTAACAGGGAGACCGTTTGATGTTGGTAAATAAAAAAGTGCAGGTGAAGGTGGTCGTGAAGATGCAGTACTCCTTGGATTGAAAACATTGGAAAGATATTGATGTGGAAGGCGTGGGGTGGGGGGGCGGTATATGGGGACGTCAGGTTTTTTGAATGTAACATTTAAAAGAAAATAAAGAAGAAAAAGAATTTTTTAAAGAGCTTGTAGGGCTCCCATTGCTAATAAAAAAATAAAAATAAAAAAATAAACAAAACATTGGGAAGACTCTAAAATTAGTTATACTCCACTTTTTCTTGGAGATTGTGCTGTTGTCCTCTAACTAGCCTTGGTTCTCAGACACCCCTTGGAGACTTACAAAGAAGAGAAGATACCGTCATCACCTCAAATGTCATTGTCTTTATTTTCAGACACATAAGCCAAGGTGTAGTTTTCCATCTCCCCTTCCACCAAAACACACACCCAGGTACACATAGCCCTACACTTACACTTCTCTCCCTGGGAATGAAGGGAATTAGCAAACCTAGAACACGTCATCTCGAGCTGCTGCTCTGTAAAAATATCTGATCTTGCAGGACTACTCACTGCAGAGAACAGGGAACAGGGATAGAGCAAGCAGAGAGAGAAACAGAGACACTAGTAAATACTGCACATCTGGAAGTGCCTGACGATAATCTGATATGACAATACAATTTCGTGTTAGGAGTTATGTGTCCCAGAGTAGCTCAAATAATTCAGTTATGAATACCCATTAATTCATCTTGATTCCCTCCTGGTCCCAGTTATTACGCACTTACAGTATGTGAGCTGCTGTGCAATGGGCTTGGCATGCTCTCATCCAATTCTCACAGCAATCACACAATGAAGACACGATTCTACTCATTTTACAGATGAGAATAAACAATGTGGCTCAAAGAAGTTATGTAACTTGCCTGACTATCACAGCAAAACTAAAGTTGCATGTCAAGGATGCAAATCCAGGCGTGCCATACCCATGCGCTCAACCAGCGCTGATAGAGGGAAACAGCAGCTTATCGGGAAGAAGGTGAAGGGGATCCCTTCAGAAAGCGATCATTGTTCATGTCTGGTAAAACACTGTGGATTTTCTCTAAAATATGTCTCCTGAAATTCATGCTTTAGAGCTTGCTTTTAAATAGGTACCTAGGTCTTTTAGGAATTTTTCCTCGTTGGGGTTGAAACTTGGCCCACACTATACTGAATGCCACTCTCCAGGGGATAAGAATTTAATGAGGCAACAGTGACATTTGTTGTATTGGGCTGAGAGACATTGTTTTCCAGCTAGTGGGCTTCTTCTCTGGCCCAAATTCATGTATCCACATGAGAGCGTAGCCTCACAATTTCTGTGTGGCATCCTCTTATTCTATTACCATTATGATCCAAGGGGAAGCTGCCAAAGTGCTGAGGAATGGAATTTATTGTAAAAGCCCAAGGCTACGGGAGCAAATCAGAGAGTACCTCTCAGCAGCGCATGCATTAGCTCAGCGCTATCCACACTTTTTAAAAACGTGAACCACCATAAGAAATACACAGTACATTATAACATGCAATACAATCTAAATTTTTCTGATCTAATACATTCCAGCTAAACCCAGTAAATTAATTTCATGAGCCTTTATTGCATCTTGATCATCTGTAGTTAACAGGTAATCAAATACCACATCCAATAAATTTATGGCAGGTCATTTTTCTCTCAGGTGTGGCAGATATAAGGAGTATGAAACACTTTATTTGAATTCCAAAGGAGGACAGGGGACAAAAGGTGTAATTTTTTTTCTGCTGCCCATGAGTGTGCCTGATAGGTAAAAAGTGTCCAGAGAAAAAACTGTTTAAATTTAATTATGATATGTGTGCATTCAAAAGAGAACACACATCTCAGTGACATTTCTTTATTGAGAGAATGAATGTTAGAATATTCAAAGAATACAAATTAAATTTTTACAAAAAGAAAGATTGCAGTCATATTAGACAAATTGAGATTTATTGTGTTAGAGAAACATTCTCCTTAATATTGCTGTGATATAAAGTATTAGAAAATTTTTTAAAAAGCACTGTACTGAAGGACAGAATAAGACATGTAATTTGAAGTCCACTGCTCTTAGTCATTCCAAATTAAAATATTATCATTGGCTGGCTGGTTTATAAAATTATTTTAGATATGGAGTAATTTCTTGAAATATAATCTTACAAAAAAGAGAGCAATAAAAATGAAATGAAAATAGAGGCCTGCCCTCTTCATGGCAGTGATCTATGGAACCCTTAATTCTCAGGGATTATAGCTTGAAAAACACTGGTTCTGACCAATATCTCAAGATCACCCTATGCTTTTCTCATTGTGCACTCAGGAAAGTTCTCATAATAGTCCCCAATCACAAATACCATAACTATTTACCTACCCATATTTTATCAGAACACGCCTCGTCATCAATGTAAAGGCTTATATTTTATCGTGGTCATGATTTTGCCTTTTCACTCACCTCCACCACACGTCCTCTCAAATTTCCCTTTGGTTTGCATGAATAAAATCATTGAATGATGCAAGATACAACCTTTCCTTGTTAATTTTCCATCCCCATAGCAATTGAAATCACATTTGAAGGTTTTAGCAGCCTTCTGTAAATGAGAACTTGCTTTTAATCCATACATGGGTGATAAAAAATGAATAACCTTTATCACAAACTTATTGAAAGAGATCAAGGTTCTGAAATTGCCAGGGATAAAGAAAAGAAGGGAAAATTATAATCCACATAGATTTGTGTTTTTTTTAATTATGTTAAGATGTTGAGTGCAACAGTTTTTAGTACAGGTGGACACAGGTATTGCCTGTGATGGTCCTGTTTTAAGAAACTAAGAAATGTGGCTTCATCTCTTGTTCTACGGCCTATGGAGCATCCAGTGATTGTCACCAGCTTTCTGTGGGTTATCAGAGGATTATGACCCTACGACCAAGGTGGCCTCCAATTGCCTGTCGTCACTGAATTCTTCCTTTATTTCCCCTGCTTGCTGCATTAGAGGATGGCTCTCTCTACCATGCCATCTGCCCAGACTGGGATCGCTGTCATTTCCTGAATGTTTCCACTTTCCTGGCCTCTCAAATGCATGTGCACAGTCAGACATGATTTTTGATTTTGTAACTTTTAAGGAGATGGAGAGTGATTACATGACAGCAATGTGAACAATTGTAATGAAGTACTAGACACCCCTGGCATGTAAGTTCATTTGCCATATGACTGAGTTATCCTGCTTGTCTGCCCATCTCTCTTTCTCTTTCCCTCTCTGGCAAGAACAACCATCTGTGTAGATTTACATAGAAGGAACATACTTACATTCCATTTATGGAAATAGGTTTGTGTATTTTTCTGTAATAAAAAAAAAACTGATGACAAATACCCATCAATCTTTATAAAGTTTACATAAGATATTGGGATTAAGCATGAGGACAGAATACAAATTGATTTTAGGTTCTTCTGTGTTGCTGAAATTTTTACAAGAAATGTCATGGAACAAAATTTAGAACAGAGTCGGGGCCTCACTTTTAAAAACATCCCCGCAGGGGCAAAGATAATCTTGTAACTTCCTCTGTTTTCTCCTTAGATATACACTAAAAAGAGGAGTCTTTTTTGTTAAACAGTGCTTAGATCAATCTACATAATTCAGGAAAAAAGAAAAAGAGTGAGGAGAGGGAGAGGAAATCTGGAAAGTGCTGTGTGTATTTCCCTGGTGATATGAAAGTGGATAGGGGTGGAGAGAGAATTACCTGTTGAGATTCTTTTAGTGGATTTTAGCATATGCAGTTGAAGGCTTTGAACTATTACGATGTACCTTGTGCTGTTGAACTCTTTCTTAGACACTGACACCACGCTGAACCTGAGTTGCATGGTTCTAGGCCTTAACTGGGTTACCAAAACAGTACTAATTTTGAAAATTGAATGACTGGGAAATGAGGGAGACGACTAAACAGCTTATTAAGCACCACATTCTTTAACATGTGCTGCATTCACTGCTTCGGTCCTAACAGATGCTCTAGTAATGATTAAGTAAGGAAGTTATTCCAGCAGTATTTTGTTCTTTTCTTTCTGGTAAAATGTTTAATTTAAATTCGTTTTCTCTCTTTCTCATTTTCTTATTTCTTGAAATGAAACAGTGTGCAAATATCCCCCTCAATAGATTTCAGATGAAATTAGGAATTGTCTGCTGTTTCATTCCTTGCTGGGACGTATTTGTGAAGTGATTTACGGAAACAAGCTGTTAGAAAGTAGCATCTTCCATCTTTCTACCTTTTATCCTGTAGTGTTTGGGAAGGAAAAAATAGGAATTTACTACACCTGTTTTTGTCCTTTTCTTTCTCCCCCATTCTTTCCCTAAGTTTCATTAGGATTTGATATTGCAATACAGGGTATTTTTCCCTTTTATCCTAAAGTAGGAAAAGAGAAACGTAACGCAAGTTATGGGAATACCTGCAGTTTAGCTGTGGCACATGCTGCTCCTTTTTGTTGGGTTGCTTTATCAGCACCTATGTAAAACCATGTCATTCTGGCTCTCTTTTCTGTGATTTGCCATCAGTACCTCATGCAGCATTTCACTGCCCTTATTTCACTTTTCCCATGTCGGTTTCCTCTTTTGATGTTCACAAACTAAATACGGAGGGAAAGTGGCTGTGCCTCAATCAGATGAGCTCTGGTCTGCCATATGGGAGGCGCTGGGTTCCCGTCCAAGGCCTCCTTGTGAAGGCAGGCTCGCCTGCATGCTGCGGAGAGCCGCCGGCCCACAGATGCCATGGAGAGTCGACTCAGCAAGGAGATGCTACAAAAAGAAGGGAGACCAGCGAGAACACAGAAGAACCTTCAGGGAATGGACACAGAGAGTAGACAGCAAGCAAGCTGCAAGGGGGAGGGAGGGAAATAAATAAATAAATGCAGACTCAGAAGAAAGTGCAGTGAATTGATTCATACCACAAGCATTTCTTATTCTCAGTGTTGTGCGTTGGCTAGGCTATTTTTCTGGTTTAAGCTAACTGGCCTGGGGCTAGAGGATCTAATGCCTCACACACATGTCTAAGATCATTAGGACATCTGAGGTGGCTGGCTCTTCTCTTCATGGGATCTCTCAGGCTACAGGAGGTTGACCCTTCCTTGATCACACAGTCACAAACTGTTCCCAGCAGCAAGAGAGGGCAAGCCCCGATTGCACATGCTCTTCCAGCCTCTGCTTGAGGGAAGTTTGCTGATGTCCTGTGGTCAATACAAGTCACCAAGCAGAGCCCAGATTTAAGGGGTGGAGAAATTGATAGCTTCAGTATATACTTACTAAAAATTTCTTCACCTAAGCAGCTCTGGATCTTCCCAGATATAACTGAGATAGTTTTCTATTAATCTAATCTTAAGAGTTTACTCTTTGTTCTTAGTTCCCAAAACATTAACCAGATCTTCCCAGATATCCCTGGCATCACTAGTGTGGTTTTTTAGTTTTTTTTGTTTTTTGTTTTTTAATCTTATTTTCTTCTCCCCTATCCCTTTCCTTTGCCTATAAAACCCCTAGCTCCCATTCTCACTTTGAACTGGTTTGGGGTATATTACTCCAGTTCCTTGCTTGTGCACTCACAATAAATCACCTCCCTGAGAGACGTGCTTCTCCTTTGTGGCACCAGATTGGGCTCGTGCTTCTATTGGATATAGCTGTGCTTATGGTAACAAAATTTTGGCAAGCCAGCCAAGAGCCATACTACTCTGAGGTGCAGCCCGGGAGCAGCCCAGATCCGTGTCTCCTTGGCCATGGGGTTTCCCTGGATCTCTCAGCTCCATGCCTAGCATCTGCTCAGGGATTTCCCTGAGGACAGAGGCTAGAGATTCCAGGAGAGATTGGTCCTGTGAACAGACCCTGGGAGATTCGTGTGAAGGTGATTTTGAAGTCCCTGTCCTAGGAAAGTGTGTGAAAATTTTTCTTCAGTCCTTCTCTGTGCTTACTTTCACTTTGTCAATCTGCTTGTACTTGAAGCTCACAAATCAGATTTGAGGTTCACCTGCTGATTTTGTATTTTGAGTTGAGGAACGTGTTGACTGAGGCATTCCTGTTCTTGGTGTGCTTTGTGGCTTTTGTTGTGGTTGCCTACCCATGGAAAACTCTCGGGATGTGCTGGCTATGTCTCCCCTGGGTTGTATATTAGAGAATTGGTCTAAATTCAGAGGAACCCCTTCAGAAAGAAAATCATTTTCTACTGCAATGTGGCCTGCCAGAGTATAAACTGGATGATAGTGAAAATAACCTAAAAATGAGGCTTTACATTTCAATACTATCTTGCAATTGGATTTGTTTTGTCAAAGAAATCACCAATGGAATTGGTAGAACTGCACTGCTGGAGAAGTGGAACATTAACGTTCTCTGTTCTGTTTCCATGTTAATTTTAATTGGATCTGGACAGCCACATTAATGAAACTGGTGGTCGTAAAGTTTGGTAACTTTTGATTTAGACAACTCTATAAAAGAAAAAGAGGGAAAAATAGAAAATGCTAGTTGGTTTTGTAGGCCTGAAATTAAATCATGACTTCCCCCTGATAGCAACCAGCACCCCTGCTAACTTGCCTCCAGAAAGCTGTTTCATGAAATGTGTCCTTGCAAGTTTCGTAATATGACACTCTGAAGCACTGATAAAATAGTAAACTAAAGAAAATATGTGTTTGTGAGAGCTATCCCATTTGAACTATCAATAGTCCAGTATTGCATGCTACTAGTTATTTAAAATGAAGAGAAGTTAGGTTTGCATATATATAAACTGAATCATTATTCTGACAAGTTTAACTTTTTTTGAAGATTTTATTTAATTTTTTATTTCTCTTCCCTCCTCCCAGGTGTCTGTTCTCTGTGTCCATTTACTGTGTGTTCTTCTGTGTCCATGTGTATTCTTGTTAGTGGCACCAGGAATCTGTGTGTGTTTCTGTTGCATCATCTTGCTGTGTCAGCTCTCCTTGTGTGTGGCGCCACTCCAGGGCAGGCTGCACTTTTTCGTGCATGGCGACTCTCCTTGCCGGGTGCACTCCTTGTGTGTGGGGCTCCACTTCACAGGAGACAGCACTGCATGGCACAGCACTCCTTGTGCACATCAGCACGGCACGTGGGCCAGCTCACCACACCGTTCAGGAGGCCCCGGGTTTGAACCCTGGACCTGTCAGGTGGTAGGCGGTCTCCTATCTGTTGAGCCAAATCTGCTTCCCTGTTTAATTTTTCTGATCATTGTATGTTGTAAGAGGTTTGCTTGGAGACAGTTACCAAAATCACTTTGGTAACTTAAGTATGTAAGGTATATAGAATGTGTTTTTTATTATTAAGGAAAAAGAAAGTAATTTTGTTCTAAGATAAAATGACTGGTTATTAAGAAAGAGGAAAATGTGGAACAAAACCTAAATGAACACAGAAAGTGCAGAAAGTTCACAGAAAAGGAATTTTTGTGGCCAAAGTTGGGTGAGATTTGCTGGGTCTATCTCTAAAGCTTTCCAAATCCTTAGTACCAAAGAGTATAATGATGCAAAACTAAAATTTGATTCTCTCTCTGTTAAAGTGACAATGTTTCCTAAATCATTAGTCTGTTTTAGTAAAAGGTTATAGGGAGTTCTTTTTTTCTCCTGAGTAAGCAGTATACGAAGCAGAAAGTTGGTTTTATCAAAATATCTTCTTGTACTTTAACCTGATGGTGTTCCTGGTTAAGAATAACAAGTCTTTGGTACCTTGAGATAGAGATTTTTTGAGTTCCTTAGATCGTGAGTCATGCTATTAGTGACCTGCATACTTGTTCTCACGTAGACTGGGCTATATAGAGAGCCCCTTGTAAACAATAAAGTTGTCTGAGGAGTCTCTACTCCCAGACCCCAGGGAAAAAAAAAAAGAACAACAAGTCTCACTCTTTAAAAAAACGTAATGTTCAAACCTAACAACTTTTAACATTTTGCTTTCTCAAAATCCAATCCTGAGAAGTATCTTTTTATTTCAAACAATTGCAAAAGATTTGTTCTTCCATCTTGTAAAAAGTGAAGTACTAAAAATAGGTAAGTTCATTTGTCCTGTTATAAGTTGAATGAAAAGAGTTTAGTAAGGGTATAAAAATTAAAAGGTTTAGACATTAAGTGTCATCAAACTCTCTTGTGCATTTCAACCAGGCCTCAGTGCTGTGCATTTGCGTTATTGGCTAGACGGGTCACTCTGACCCCTACAACAATAAAAATATCTGCCACATCTCCTAGTCAAGCTCCTGAAGGAGATGGAAATCCATGGCTGCCTCGGACTCCCACAGCCCTGCCAGCAGGCAATGGCTTGACGTCGCCTCCAGCCTGGCTCTGTTCATAATGCCAGACGGCACTAGGCTCTAAGCTTGTGGAACACTGGCGCCTCCCTTACTCGTCACTCCAGGACCATTGGTGCTGCGGTATGCTGGCTGTGCGAAGGATACCCTAAGTGGAGCAAGAATTATGAGAATAATGTGAGTAACCCTAAATAGACACAATTGGCATTGTGGCCTGCTCCCATGGAGGGACAACATGTATGGTATTGCAGACCTGGAACTTAAATACAGGAAATGCAGCTCAAGGAGAAACTTGTGGGAAGAGGATGTGGCTCAAGCAATTGAGCACCCGCCTACCACATGGGAGGACCCGGTTACAGTTCCCATATACCTCTTAAAAAGTAAGATGAGCACACAATGAACAGGCACAACAAATGCAAACAAAGAGGGGGTGTGGAGAAATGAACACGAAATTAATCTGTAAGAAAGAAGAGAAACTTGTGTATTGATTAGTATTAAGTGCTCCTACATACCTGATGAATACGATACTATCCCCTAGCTTTCTTAAGTACTGCCTTTATTTTGCTTGCCATATAGTGTCTTTCTGAGTTAATGTTCAGGGAATCCTCCAAAATGATATGAAAATTTTCTTCACACAAGATTAGCAAGAAGTAACTACAGAAGATGAAACCTCTGCCCATTTTCCCTCTATGAGGAATGCTTACAGAATATTCCTTCTTAAGATTAAAATTAGTATAAACACGAAAGGAGATTAGATAGCTAGAAAATAGACTTATTAGCAATCTCTTCACCTGAGCAGCTGTGAATCGTTCCAGACATAACTGAGATAGCTTTCTATTCAACTAATCTTAATAGTTTACTCTTTATTCTTCATTTGCAAACCTTAACCAGACCTTCCCAATAACCTCTTGGCATCATTTTTTTTTCTTTTCTTTTTTCCTGTTTTTCTACTCCCCTTCCCCTCTCTCTTGCGTATATAAACCCTAGCTCGCATTTTCACCTGGAGCTGTTTGGGGGAAGATGATTCCTGTTCCTTGCTCGTACACTTGCAATAAACCACCTTCTCACTGAGCAACATGATTTTCTTTTGCGGTGAGATTTGGTGGGCCCTTCTATGAGAAAAACGGGAGAAGGAGTGGGGAGAGGGGGGTGGGGGGTATATGGGGACCTCATAATTTTTAAATGTAACATTAAAAAAATAAAGACAAAAGAAATAAAAAAAAAACAGATAAGTACAAGAGAATATCTCAGGAATGGGCTCAGAGTTATGCCGTGTGATGCTATCTTAAAGTCAGAAGAACCTTCATTATAGTTGGAATAGAATTTAAATTACTGTTCCTTTCTTTATTTTCTTATCTGGCTGTTCCTATCAGACCTCATCTTTTCATTTTTTGCTTACCTCCCTCCATTCATTCACATGCTCATCTGAAAAGACAAATTTTCACGTTTGAACAATGACTGCTTTTAAAAACTGTAAAGTAGTTACCAGAGAACAGTTGCCCAATATTCAGAACTTTTTAAAAAATGGAGCATGTATATTAAGTGGCCACTTCAGTCTTACTTGGCTATGAGACTAACCACTCCTCACTGCTCTAATATGCTGAAGAAGTAATCTGAGGGGGAGGGAGATGGGTGTTCAGTTGTCACATCAAAAGGAGCAGCATTATGCTATAGCAGCACCCATAGTTGGTTAAGCCTTCCACTCAGAGATTTGAAGTTACGTGATATACTTTATGGTCATAACATGTGGCTGGAGAATTGGTATTGGATTTATAGCATCAGCAGGACAGAAAACGTGATGATTTTATGCGGGTTAATAAAGGAATGACCTGTTCTCATTCTATAGAAAATGGGAATTGGAACTCAAACACCCTTTGTATTTAGAGTCTCAAAAATTTTGTAATTTTTGTAATTTTGTAATAGAGTCTCAAAAATTTTGTAATTTTCATTTAAGTTGTTAGGAAGCTTGGAACTATTAGTTAACCTAACTTCCAATTCACTGTTTAATATAGCATTGAATAAATGATGCAAATTGTCAATGGTTGAGTGATCAGCTAAGAGCTCTGCTAGTAAATGATTTCAATTTCTCCAATACACAGCCAATCCAATGTCCACAGAGAAAAGGTGGCTTTGGAGTAGGAAAAGAGGATATGGTGGCTGAGGGGTGTGGGGAGTGGCAGGAGGAGATGAGATGTGGGGGCGCCTTTGGGACTTGGGGTTGCCCTGGATGGTGCTTCAGGGGCAATCACCGGACGTTGTGAGTCCTCCCAGGGCCCACTGGATGGAGTGGGGGAGAGTGTGGGACTTGATGTGGACCGTTGACCATGGGGTGCAGAGATGCCCAGAGATGTACTTACCAGGTGCAATGGATGTGTCATCATGATGGGAGTGGGTGTTGCTGGGGGGGGAGTGGGGGGGTGGGGGGGGTGTTGAATAGGACCTCATATTTTTTTTTAATGTAATATTTTTACAAAATCAATTAAAAAAAACGAAGGAATGAGGTTCTGATGCATGAAACAAGGGTGTATCTCAATAACCTTATTTGAGTTAAATAAGACAGAAACAAAAGGATAAACAATGTATGATCTCACTAACATGAACTAATTATATAAACTCCTAGATGTAGAACCTAGTAGATACTTTACCAGACAATAGAATGCTGGTAAGGAGTGTATAGCTGATGCTTATTCTCTGCAGAATTTAAAATTATGTTGACTCTAAATGTTTGGAAATTGACAGAGATCATGGTAGCACAATATTTTGACTATAATTAATAGTGCAGAAGTATTAGTTTGAATATAGCTAAAATGGGTCTGTTTTGGGTCATATATATATTACTAGAGGGAAAGCTAGAGTATTGAACTGGGGATTGTATAACACAGTGAACTCTTTGGTAGATGAGCATTGTAGCTAATAAGGCAAATATAAGAATGTTGTTTCAGTATTTTTCTAACAAAACATTGCTAGTATAAGATGTTGTAATAGGATGATTTATGGAGTGAAATGCACCGAAAGCTAAATATGGACTTTAGTTAATAATATTTTAACATTCTTATTCTTACATCAATTTTAACAAATGTACCAAGTCCATGTTAAGTGTCAAACTAGATTGTGTTGTATGTCACACACAAAAAAAACGAATTGAATTTATTGATGCATATGAATAAAGCATACAATTCATCCAAAAAAAAATTTCTCCAATAAACTTGGTTAAACCAAAAAAAAAAAAAAAAAACAAGCTATATTTATGGTACCAAAATTGACTTCACCTCCTGAAGGAAGGAACAGTAACTTCAATTTGCAAAGGGATTGGAGGAATTTGTGTTCTCTTCACAAGCTCCCACTAAAACTACCCTTATTTCTTGCCTTATTTCTTAGCATGTGCTTATTTTGTAGTTTATCATTATCCATTTCTCTGAAAGAGTAAATATTGTATTTGTTTAAAAATATTATTTCACTCGTTTAAGTTAAAATGAGTGTTACTTTTTCATAAAATTCCTAGATTTTTCCTTTTTTAAAAAAAAGATTTTTTATTTATTTCTCTCCACATCTCCCCGCCCCGCCCCAGTTGTCTGCTCTCTGTGTCCATTCACTGTGTTCTCCTGTGACCGCTTCTATACTTATCAGCAGCACCAGGGCTCTGTGTTTCTTTTTGTTGCGTCATCTTGTTGTGCCAGCGCTCCTTCTGTGTGGCACCACTCCTGGGCACCCTGCACTATCTTTGGTGCTGGGCGGCTCTCCTTCCAGGGCGCACTCCTTGCACGTGAGGCCCCCCTATGTGGGGGACACCCCTGCGTGGCAGGGCACTCCTTGTGCGCATCAGCACTGCGCATGGGCCAGCTCCACACGGGTCAAGGAGGCCCGGGGTTTGAACTGCAGACCTCCCACGTGGTAGGCGGACGTCCTATCCATTTGGCTAAGTCCGCTTCCCCTTGATTTTTCTATTCTAGGTTTATAGCAGAGCTTTGAATGGCTTTTGAAGATACTGAAAACCTACTTATTTGTTTGAAAGTCTTGATTTTGGGAAACTCAGTATTTCCTGCAATTTTCAAACAAGCAATGTCCATATTAGAAGTGTTAGATGGTGGGATCATACCAACAAAAGTGATTTATGTAGCATTACTGTCATTTATAAGGAATCTGTCATGCTAATCATTATTCATTCTTTTGAATTTGTTTTTATTTATATTGTTATAATAGTAATATTGGAAGATTCGTTTTTGACAGTGACTGCCCTATAAAATGGATAGCTTGGCTTTTCATTGTAGTAAAATAATCACCGGCTAAAATAAGATAGGCCCAGTCTAAGCTATCTAGAATCTTCTTCACACAACACAGCACCCTATATTAGGTTAGTTTACTACAATGACATTTATTTATATGTTGCTTGCCTCAACATAGGGGATTTAATGAACATTATAGCTTTCCAGGTAACCCTTACAGTCTCATTTCCATAACTTGCCTTTTATTGGTAATTTCTCCAGGACTACAAATCTCTGTAACTTGATTCTCTTTTATTTTCTATTTTGGTCACTGTCCTACTGTTATAACCAAATTGTACCCATAATTGACTTAAAGATAGGTGTGTTACTTCTGGAATTATCATTGAATGGATTCAAATTTTATTTACCCACTTAGATAAAATTTATACATTGGAAGGATAGTATTATTTTGGTTTTTAGATGGAAAATATTTTTCCCAATTGACTTGCCTTCATTTTTATGCAGAGAAGTCTATAAATTTTCCTTTGTGATCTCTTTCCTTGCTCCAGGAGTTTCATTCGGCCTTGAAAAAGCAGTATATTCATTTATATTTTACTCTTTATCTATCTATCTAAAAATTATTTGGCTGTGAGGATCCGACTTTATTTTGCTTGGTTTCTCCAAATACCCTTACGGATTCCCCAGCACCATTTATCAGAGCACATTTGCTTGCTGACTTGTGGATGGCAGCATCATACGTTAAATTTTTACCCATAATGGGGTGTGTTTGTGGACTTTCTATTCTCTTCCACTAATTTCTATGCTGAGTCATCTGCCAATACCACTCTGCTAGAATTATTTTACCCCTTAATATCTGGTAGGAGAAGTCCTGACTAACAGCAATTCTTTTTCAGAAATTTCTTGGCTCATCTCAACCATTTGTTCTTCCAGTTGGCTGTAAAAGCTCTTTCTTGATTTAATAATAAGATGATATTTTGGTCCTGTTTGCCTAGAATCTATAGGTTATCTTTGAAGAATGGACTTCTTTACAGTGCTGAATCGTGCCTTCTTAAAATAAAGAGGATATGTCTCTTCGTGGTCCAGGTCTCCATTTGTGCCCCTCAGAGAAGCTCTGAAGTCTTTTTTGTATAGGTTCCTCTCACTTCTTGTTAACACAATTTTACATCCTTGTTGCTATTGCATATGGGGTAGTCTCCCATTGCCACTTCTAACTAGTTTTTCCCGGGAAATGTAAAAGTGCTATGGATTTTACATTACTTATTTTGCACTAGATAAATGTATTGTCTGCTCCTCTTAGCTTTAATAGTTTTTTGGTTGATTCTGTTAGGTTTTCTAGAGAGGCAATCTTATTTATGAATAAGGATAAAGTTTATCCCTTCCTTTCTTATAGTTATGCCTACTACATCTATTTCCTGCCTTATTGCTTGGCCAGAATTTTGACAAAAATGTTACATGACCCTTGTGGAAGTGGGGCTCTCTCTCATTCCAGATCAGAGTGGGAATGCCTCTCATGCTTGAACGTTAAATACGAAGTTGGCCAACTTGTTTTAAAACAGGTATTCTTTATTAATCATTTAAAGAACGTATACCCACGTATGCATAGCTATTACTGTATCATTGAGATGGATTAAAATGTGACGAATGAACTATAGAAATGATCCCTGAAAGTAGACACACGTGATAACATGGATGAATCTTGAGAACCTTATGTTGAGTGAAGCTACCCAGGCATTGAAGGACAAAAACTACATGACCTCAATGATATGAAATAAGTAAACCAAGCTGCCTCAGAGAGCTAGAGACTGGATGATAGGCTTACAGGAAATCGGGGGGTAGAGAAAGGATGTAAGCTGACATCTACATGGGTGAAATCTATGATAAGCTGGAGGATCCAATCCATGTTACCATACTGCATTTAGTATATATAGATTTTTGATGAGAGTGATTAAGTACTGGGCTTTACATAGTGTTGAATTTGCTCAAACATAAGGAAGGAAATTGCAGATAAATCCAAACAGTTTGTTGTACCAGTAAAGCTTAATTTTGCATGAAAAATGAAACTGAACCAAATAAACTGACTGGCTTGATCATTTTTTAAAAATGTGATGAACTACACTATTTCCATCATTCATTCAACCCATATTTACTAAGCGCCAGGAGAGCAAGACTGGCAATATATCTGGCCTCATGAATCTCACATTTTAGTAGCGAGAGACAGCTAATAAACAGATAAACAAAATGATATTTATGATCATTTCAAATAGTGATAAGTGCTGAGGAAAGATGACAATATGGGGCGAGTCAAGGTGTGATATTTTAAAATAAGTGTTATCGGTCTTTCTTCTACAAGGGTGCATATATGTGCACACATGGGTACTGTTCTTTTCCAGGGTGATGTCAAAGTCAGAAAGATTTTAAACTATGCATTAGGGTACTCGTCATCTTTTTCTATGTTCTTTTTTTTTTGTCTTTATTTTATTTAATGTTACATTCAAAAAATATGAGTTCCCCATATACCCCCCACCCCCCTCACCCCACTCCTCCCCCTGTCCCCTGCTCCCACCCTGCCTTTCGCTTCCTTATACTTTGCCCGCCTGTTCCTCGTAACCTCCCTGTATTATGGCCCTTCTCAGCAGCAGTTTGTGCTGCTGCCTCCCTCCGCCCCTCCTCCCAGCCACTGTTATCTTCCCCCTCCCAGCCGATCGCTGTTCTCCCCGCCTCATTTCAACCGCCCTCATCCCGTATCCGCCCCGGCACAACCTCGGAAACAACCCCCTCTGCCATCAATGGCTTACGTCATAAACCGCAGGTCCGCCCTTGCCTCTGCAGCCAATCCTCAGCTGCCCCGCGGACATGCCCCTCCCACAACCTCCCCGCCTCCATGACACTATAAAACCCCATGTACTTCCCGAATAAAATCAGACCTGCGCATAGACCTCGTCTCCGTGGTTTTTCCTCCATCGAACCGCGCGTCCCCACCAAGCCTTGAGCCGCCCGCTGCCGCCCCGGTCCGGCCGTGGCGTAGGCCCGATCCCCGGCAGCGACTCGCCTGCAGTGACCCGCCTGCAGTGCCGCAGCGGAGGCCAACATCCCCCCATAACAACAACCTGCGTTCTTTTTAATAAGATAAAAAATACCGATTTCTCGAAGACTTGAGGAAACTTACTCATGAAACCATCTGGGCCTGGTATCTTTGGGGAAGGAAACCTGGTTACTGTTTAAATTTCCTCTCTAGTTTTATTGTAACCAAATTCTCTACCTCTTCTTAAGTCAATTTTGGAAATTAATATGTTCCTAAAATTTGTCTATTTCATCTAGATTCAATTTTTTGCACTTAAACTCCATCCCTTTCTCAGTGCTAATCTTACTTACTTGTGTTTTATCTTTGTTTCTAAATCAGAAAAGTCAGATGTGTGTGAACTTCATTGGCTTGGGAAATCTACATTTTTTCCTACTTCAAAATTTCTGCTTTGCCTTCATCACTCTGAGTGGTATGAGGTAGAGGGGTCTGAGTTGTTCTGTTTGAATATGTTGGGAAAATGTGACGCCTGTGGGCACAGGTTGGCTGACACACATATATTGGGTTCCTCAGCTCTCTCTGCATGTTCCTAGTAAAGGATCCGGAGATTCTCCAAGCCCCTCCAGGATGTGTACTGGTTTTCTATTGCTGCGTAACACATCTCCATAAACTCAGAGGCTTAAAGCAACACCCATTTATCATCTCACAGTCTCCATGGGCGAGGACTCCAGGCACAACTCAGCTGGGTCCTCTGCTCAGGGTCACTCAAGACTACAAGGAAGGTGCTGGACAAGGTGGGGGTCTTATCTGAGGCCTGAGGTCTCTTTTTGCTCACATGGTCGTTGGCAGAATTCATTTCCTTGCCATTGTGGGACTCATGGCTGAGACTCACACAGGCCAGCAGGAGAGTCTCTGTTTTATGTAGTTTGAGGCCTTGCTGGTTTTCTCATGACAACCAAGTCCAGATGAGTGCTGAGTGCTCATCCACGTACCTGGGAGGTAGTCGGCCACTAAGAAGCCAGCGAGGGGTATTGGGCAGCAGATTGGGACACTTAGGCTCCATCCTGTGCTGCACTCTTTACCACCTTCCCCACCTCTTTCCCTCTCAGCCTCTCACACCCTGACTCATTCCTCCTCTGGGCACAGCTACTAGAGACCTGGCTGCTCTCGATTTCTGTCTGTTCTGTTCACCTGGAGTCGTACATACGGGACAGCAAGAGGGAAATTTTTGGAGCAGTTAATTTAGAGCAATCAAGCCCCATATGCTGAAATCATAGCATGAACGTCTTGGCAACTCTTCTAAGTGAGTGTGGGTGTTAGCCCCCGTGTGGTATTAGCTGTAACCTCCGTTGTGAGGGTGTCGATGAGTTGTGGTGGCGGAGCTTTATACTCGTCTCCCTCAGGTCCCAACAACACTCCACCTAAACAGAAATCATAACCCAGTGCTCATGTCTGCTGGTCATGGCCTCCTGGCCTCCATGATAGTCTGCTCCAACCAGTGCAAGTCAGGGTGCTGGAAGAAGACAGACGGGAGGCCACACTGCAGAGCGCCTAAGAGCATGCGCTCCGGAGCTTGAGCAGGGATCTGGTTGTAGTATCTTCCATCGAGCGCTGTGTGGCCTGCAGCCAATATTTTAACAGCTCTGGACACAGGTTTCGTCATCTGTGGATTGGGAAGTGTAAGAGTACCTACCTGGCTGGGTTGTCATGAGAAGTGACTGAGTAGAAGTAAGCCAGCTGCTTACCACATGGCCCCCTTCAAAGGCAATGCCGGGTCAGCGATGGCATCACCATTTCATTGTATTATTCCTGCTCTCACTGCAATTGTTTCCAGTCCCTGTGGCTGCCCAAGAAATTACTCCCAGATCTCAGTGGCTGAGACAACGCTGTGCCCGCCTGTTTTGTAGGTGAGGCACTGAGACGGGATGGTGGAGACGGGCTATCTGGGGCCTCAGGTGGAACGCACACGCCTGTGGGACGCACTCGTCTTGGGGCCCATTCACTCACCTGGCTATTCCCCAGCTGGGACGATGCCAAGGCTGGGAGCCCCGGGGCCTCTCCAGGAAGCTTGGCTTCCTCACCACAGGGCGGCCTCAGTGGGACTTCCTCCAGGGAGGATCCCAGAGCAGGAGCTCCCGCCAGCACGCCGGAAGCTGCAGCAGCGCCTGTCATGGCTCAGACTGGGAGTCACAAGGCATCCCGCTGGCTGTTCTTCCTCCCAGGAGCCCTCACAACCACTTACAGCTCGTGTTCACAGGGGTGGAGACAGGGACCCCGCGTCCCCTGGGAGTCAGGCACGCCATGGGCCATGGTGTAGACGAGCACATGGAGTGGGGCCGTTCTGGAGAAAGCGCCCTGCCACACTTCTCTACCATTTTCACATGGCTCTGCCTAGAAATCCTCATGAATATGTTCTCACTTTTTCTAGGAAGGCTCTTTTTTCAGTTAGAAAGAAGCTTTGACTTGGAAACGAAGTTGATACACCAGGAGCCCCACATGGGTTTTGAACAGGCACCAATTTTTCTCTCCGCTGGGCTTACAAGAATAGTGACTTTCGCCGTGAAATCGTAACCCATGCTTCTTGTGCCACCGAGTACTGTAGCCTTCAGTTATGCGTTTTGTTCCTATGAGAAGTGTCAGGAACCCTGTATCATTTGATCCAATGAATAATTCCCACCCAAAGGAGAAGGTGAAAATGCTATCACTTCCTCCAGCCTTCATTTCCTCATCTATAAAATGGGGATGAAAACAGCACTTCCTTCCCAGGGTTACTATGGAGATTGAATGAATACATACAGATATGTTCAAGACAGTGCCTAGCAGAGAACAAGATGCTGGATAACTTGTCAGGACCGACGCCACGAGCAGGACCAGTGGTCCAAATTTGTAGGGGAGGAAGGGTCTGAGAGGGGTCATGAAAAACGTCCTGAACGCTTTGTGTTTTAATCCACCTGCCAACAAGCCAAATTCCCAGTCGTGGGAGACAGTTCACGAGTGTTGGTGGAATAACTATTTGAACAGGATGGCAGTCGACTTTTTGGAGAAGCTTGAGCATTTGAAATGACAAGCCAAAGGAGGCTTATTAAGGTAGCTGGCACAACTGATCCTGAGCATCAAGAGGAAAGAGAATCGCTGCTACACTAGATAAATGGATTGACAGTTCCTTTTAGCTCTAGTAGATTTTCAGTTGATTCTCTATGGTTTTCTAGACAGGCAATCATATTTATGAATGAGGAAAATTTTTCTCCCTTTCTTATAGTTATGCCTACTACGTCTATTTTCTGCCTTATTGCTTGGCCAAAATTTTGACAAAAATGTTAAATGACACTTTTGGAGGTGGGGCTCCCTCTCTTATTCCAGATCAGAGTAGAAAGGTCTCTAGTGCTTGAACATTAAATGCGAAGTTGGCCAACTTGTTTTTCAAAAGGTATTGCTTATTAATGATTTAAAGAAAGTATTCTCTGTGTATAAGCTTGGGCTCAGGTTCAGGTATGCTGGTGGTGATGCTAGTCTTATGGAAAAAGGTGGAAATTTCCTTTTTGATACTCTGCAACAAATTAACATAGGAGCTATCTCTTGCCTAAAGGTTTGATAGAATTAGCTGGACTGATTGCCTTCTGCTGAAGCAGAACTTTGACTCTATTTCTTCATTGTTTTATTGATTGGTCTACTTGGTTTTCCTACTAACTTTTGAGTTATATTTATAGAGTCATACTTTTCCAGGAAGTTTCCCATTCCATCTAGATTTTAAATTTTATTGTCAAAAAATCATACAGGGTGATTTCTTGAGTTTTTTAAAGTTCCTCCATATTTTAATTTCCATCATTAAATTGTCTTCTCATTTGTAACACTGTCAACTTGCCTGTTACTTCTTTATTTATATTGATGGTCTCCTCAAAAAACCAGTGCTTGGTTTCATTGACCTATCCTACTGGGCTTTTTAATAATTACTCTTTTTATCTTATGTATTTCTTTCCCTTCTGTGTTCTGCTATCACGTTGCTATTATGGTCGTTTTTCTAACTTCTTGAGTTGAATGCTTCTTTCCTTTATTTTCATACCTTTATATTAATTAATAAAATGTTTTAAGTACTTTTTTTTCGCTCTAGATCTGACTTTGGCTCTCATAGGTTTCTTTTCTGTTTTTTCTTTTCGTTTGTGTCTATAGCTCATAGGTCTCTTTTCTGTTTCTTTTCATTTTTGTCAATATCTGAGTTATGCTGCCTTCTGAAAAAATGACTTAGATAGCTTTCTATCTTTGAAGAGATCAATAGGATGCTAATTGTCTATCCCATGGACTTTCAAAGAGAAACTTGTCCCCAAAACTTTATAAACCTGAAATCTTTTTAGGCAAAATTCATTTGATACATTTTTAATTTTGGTACCTGAAAACTGAGAAATGGAATGCCATGTAGGTTTAATTTGCATTTCTAAATTAGGAGTGATGACCATTTTTTCTTATTTTTAAGAGCCATTTATATCTTTTTCTGTGAATTTCTGTCCACATCTTTCATTCATTTTTCTATTGCATTTTGTTGATTTCTTTTTGCAATGAGCATCAATTAATTTAAAACAAAAATCAAACAGTTAGGATAGCTATATACCTACCCACGTATGCATAGCTATCAATACAGCAATGAGATGGATTATAATGTGAGGAACTGCACTATTTCCGTTATCCATTCAACCCATATTTACTTAGAGCCAGGTGAGCAAAACAGACAAAATATCTGGCCTCAGGAATCTCTCATTTTAATAGAGGGAGGCAGGTAATAAACATAAAATATATTGATGAGCTTGAAATTGGCTGTGCTGGGAGTATTCACATGATGGAACTCTGCAAAGGCTACTAATCAGGGCTCATCCCCACCCCTTCCCGAGACTCCAGCGCACCACTAGCTCCAAGGCACACTTTTGAAATAGCCGGTGCTCTCGAGAGGGTCTGTGTGGCTCTGCAGCCAATACTCACAGAAGAAACTTCCTGATACATGGATCAGGATAGGACAGTGTGTTCCCGGACCCCACGCGGCAGTCAGGAGCTTCCTGACTTCTCTTCCTCTTGTGGCCCACCTCCCTTAGCGGGGCAGTTCTGGGGGGTTCTGCGACTTATTCCCAGAACCTCAGACTACATTCCATTCTTACAGCTCTTTAACTCATAGATTTATGCACCTTGTTTTCTGTGTTCAACTATTCAGGGAGGTTTTTATTATCTGAAAATGAACCCTGACTGATACATACAAAGATATCTGCATACACGCACATACATACACATGGAAACAGCAGTAAAGAAATGGCATACACGTGCTTGATTGAAGTTTAAAGAAGGAAAGACTCATCTCTTCGGGGGCGTTTTCGGGACTTGGAGTTGTCCTGGGTGGTGCTGCAGGGACAGTTACCGGACATTGTATGTCCTCGCATGGCCCACTGGGTGGACTGTGGGAGAGTGTGGGCTATGGGGTGGACCACTGACCATGAGGTGCAGCGGTGCTCAGAGATGTATTCACCAAATGCAGTGAATGTCTCATGATGATGGAGGAGGTTGTTGTTATGGGGGGAGGAGTGGGGTGAGGAGGGCGGGGGGTATATGGGGACCTCATATTTTTTAATGTAATATTAAAAAAAATAAAGACAAAAAAATCTTCAAAAAAAAAGAAGGAAAGACTATCTACAGAGATGTAAAGTGAAAGGGACCAGTAAGCACTGGTGGGCTGACTCTTACTAGCCATGAGAGCTGGACTGTAAACTGTCAGAAAGTTTATGACTTGGTTGTTCAATGCAGTCGTTCTTAAAATGCTAACTACACAACCTTATGATCAACTCGCTTAAATTAAAACAAAATGGGTAAATAGTCAAAACTACTCGCTTTATAATTATTTTTCCATGTTTTAGTGTTATCTGTGCTCTGGG
The DNA here is from genome assembly GCF_030445035.2 of Dasypus novemcinctus. NCBI lineage: Eukaryota > Metazoa > Chordata > Mammalia > Cingulata > Dasypodidae > Dasypus > Dasypus novemcinctus. Next base: position 177,462,501 of record NC_080704.1, read on the forward strand.
GATTATTTCCATCTCTTGTGTCTGTATGGTTGAAATACTGTGTAATGGTAAGTGAATGAGCACTGGGAGACTGAGGGGTAACAGTCCCTGGTGGGACAAAAGGCTCCAATATGATCTTTCTGAGAAGTGGTTCGCTTTGCACCCTGAAGCTTCAAAGGCTCCCTAGTGCCCTCGTGCCTCCAGGATCATGTCCAAGCCCCTTACCCTGGCCCGCAGTCCCCAAGGGCTCCTCCTGTCAGCCCTCATCGACCCAGCAGTCTTGGCAGACACTGTCCCTCGCCCTGCGGCACCTTGTCCGTCCTCGCCTTGTGGGCAGGTCCTACATCCCCACTCTAGTCCCTGCCTCTCCAACCTGTCCTTGGTCTGCAAGTCTCTGAGGGCGCCCCTCATGACCTGGGGCCACCACTGGACCCCAGGCCTGCTGCTCAGGCCAGGGGGGTGGTTATTTGAGAGACAGGCCAGGTCGGTGTTGGCTCAGTGCCAGCAGGGCCAGGGACTCCCGGCCTGCAGCAGGTTTGGCGGGAAGCGGTCACGTGCCCTGCCTCCCGGACAGGAGGCTGTTTGCGCAGGCGCGCTGAGAGCCCGAGGGGCAGTGTCTCAGGGGGGCGGAGCTTCGGGGGCGGGTCAGCCCCTCAGAGGTGGACAAAGAGGCGAGACGCGTGTCCTGAGGGCTCTGAGAGGCAGGCGGGCGAGCGAGGCCATGGAGGCCGGGGAGGAGGACGCGGCCGGTGGCGCAAGTGGCCCTCGCGGACCTGGAAGTGCTGGAAGTACCAATCAGCAGGCTGGCCCCGGGAGCCCCGGGGGCCCTGGTGGCCCTGGCGGCGCCATTAGCGCGGGAGTCGTGGGCGCTGCAGGTGGAGACGCTGGCCCTGACGCACCTCGTGCTCCGGCGTCAGAGGGCTCGCCAAGGCAGCTACGCACGTTGTATCCTTGAGGCGGCGCCATCAGGGCTGTGGAGAGGGACCCCTCACTCTAGGAGGGAGGTCGGGCAGGGTGATCAGGGCCGGCTGGGGGCGGCTGGAAGGGACTGTCTGGAGGGAGGGGGCGGGAGGAAGGCCAGCGTGGCCCGAGGAGGTGGGGGGGGGGGGGACGGCGATGGAAGGCCTGAGTGGGGAGCAGGAGAAGGCTAGGCTTGAGGCACAGGGGGGCGGGGACAGGCAGAGATGACCCAAGGGTTGACAGGAGGGAATGGCCAGGGAGGTGGGCCAGGGGTCACGTGGGCACAGGGCTGAGGTGGGAGGAAGGCTGGCCTAGGGGCACAAGGAGGCCTGGGCCCAGGCTAAGTCGGTCCAGGCTGGTGCCTTAACCAGATCTCCCCCAGCATCTTTAGAGTGCCTTTCCCATCCTACATAGAGGCAGAGCTTGTGCGCAGGTCCCTGATCTCCTTGCAACAACCTCACCAGCAGGCGATTCTGAGGGAGCTCTCTGTCACTGGCAGCTTCCTGGTGGTGTCAGTTCTGGAAGGCGCCTGGGGTGGTGATGGTAGGGGAGGGGGTGGGGTGGGGGTGGGCAGGGTGGCAGGCGGGCATGGGGGTGGGTGGCAGCGTGGTGGAGGGCCAGTCGCACCCGAAGGATGGATAATGGAGACCCAGAGACACTAAATGTGAGTTTTGAAGAGGGGGCAGGATGCACCAGGCCTAGGGGAGCATTTACACTTTTGTATAGCTTTGCTTTTGTTCTCTGTTTTTTAGCAAATGGTTTGCTGAAGACCGAGGGCAACTCCGACTTTCTTTCAACTCTTTCATGCAGCAGCTTTTCCTGGTGGTGCGGGCCATGAATTGTTTTGTGTTCCTGTTTGCCACCAAGTGTCGACATGGATGGGGGGCATGAAGCCTCACCTTGGGTCACTTCCCAGGCATTGCTCCCTTCTCTAGGGCATGGATTCCTGGAGTCTGTGCCACGTTACTTTTGCAGTCTAATTCTTTCACCTATGTTAGCTGTTGGACACTTGTTTTGTTCCCCAGTTGAAGGAAGAGGGGCGAGCTTAAATGTTTGTTACTGCAGCAAATAAAACTGAGTTAACTCTCTTCCATGTCCAAGTTTCTTTTCAGCGACCGCTCGCCCAAATTTTCTTCCCTTTTCCCTTGGGTTGGAGGGGAGGTTCTGGGATTCAGATACTCAGGGTGGTACAAGGTAATTAAGACAATTTAGGATATGTAAGGAAATGAAAATCAATTGTGCCCTGACATTCAGCATTAACTACACTGAACGTCTTCTTACTTTTATATTTGTTTTAAGTATTAAACTCATAACAATAATAGATAATATTTACTGTTTCGAAAATTTAGGATTAAATTTTTCCCCACATTTATTTTTCATTTAGTTTATGGCTTTTATTCTTGCCAAAAATTTTTTTAAAATACTTTTGAATGAATGTATAAAGATGCATTATAAGGTAATTGTTGAATACTTTAAATTGTCTTCAATTTTGTCCTTATTACAGGTATGAGTCTATTGAATTCTTGCACATAGGTCTTTGCAGGAATGGGTATTTTCTTAAGATAGATTCTGAATGGTAGACTTCCTGAGTTAAACATTTACATTTCTATTTACTTGTTTATTTACTGTGCTTTTAAAATGGAGGTGAACGTCACCTAACACAAAATTAACTCTTCTAAAGCAATCATTTAAGTGGCATTTAATAAGCTCACAATGTTGGGAATGTCCCAAATGCCTTCATTGTCCCCAAATAGAAACCCTGTACCCTTTAGGCAGTAAGCAATTACTCCCCATCCACACACCAGCCCCCGCCACCCCCGGACCTGGCATCCACCAATCTGCTTTTTTCTTCATAGATTTACCTATTCTGGATATATCATATACACGGAATCACACAACTCGCTACTTCTTCCAATTAGCATGTTTTCGAGCTTCAGCCACCCTGTAGCATTTATTCTTTTACATGCCTGAGTAATACTCTATCGTATGTGTATGTACCACAGTTTGGTTAGCTGTTAATCCGCTGATGGACATTCGGGTTCCTTCACCTTTTGGTTACAGTGACTAGAGCTGCTCTGCACCTGTGTGTATGTGTATGTGTTTGAGTAGCTGTTTTCAATTTTTTTAGGTCTATGTCGAGGAGTTTTACTGATGGAACGTATGTTAATTGTATATGTAACTTTTTGAGGAACCCACAAATGTTTTTACAGTGACTGAACCATTTCACATTCCCAGCAGTAAAAGAAGATGTTTTTGATAACTGATTCAGTCTTTATCTGTTATAGGTGTGATCAGTCTTTCTTTTTTCAGTCAGTGTTGGTAGTTTGTATATTTCTAAGGGTTTCTCCTTTTTATATACTTTATCTAATTTGCTGGTGTACAATTAAGTCACAGTATTCTCTTACAGTCCTTTTTATTTCTCTTAAGTTTGGTCGTGATGCCCCCACTTTCCTTTCTGATTTTAGTTATTAGTTTCTTTTTCTTTTTTTAAATGGCATCCATTGCTTTTATTAGATAATATGTGCTTAACATAGAAAATACAGAGCCTCATAAAAATTAAAATAAAATTCTCGTATGTCATCAACTGGAGGTAATACCAAGTAGGCTTTTTTTTTTTTTAAAGATTTATTTATTTATTTAATTTCCCCCCCTCCCCTGGTTGTCTGTGCTTGGTGTCTATTTGCTGCGTCTTGTTTCTTTGTCCGCTTCTGTTGTCGTCAGCGGCACGGGAAGTGTGGGCGGCGCCATTCCTGCGCAGGCTGCTCTTTCTGTTCACGCTGGGCGGCTCTCCCCACGGGCGCACTCCTTGCGCGTGGGGCTCCCCCAGGAGGGGGACACCCTTGCGTGGCAAGGCACTCCTTGCGCGCATCAGCGCTGCGCATGGCCAGCTCCACACGGGTCAAGGAGGCCCGGGGTTTGAACCTCGGACCTCCCATATGGTAGACAGACGCCCTAACCACTGGGCCAAAGTCCGTTTCCCCAAGTAGGCTTTTTTAAATTCCTTTTTTTTAATTTTTTTACTAAATTTTCTAGTGTTTAAGGTACATAGATCACAAAATATATGAGATTCTTACATACCCCCCCACTCAACCTCCCCACTCCTCGGCTACATCAACACCCTCTTTTTCCTTAGTTGGACAAAAAAATTGCCAATTTTTTTTTTATCTTTGCAAATAATTCACTTTTGGTTTTGTTGATTTTCTCCATTGTTTTCCTACTGCCTATTTCATTCATCTCTGTTCTAATCTTTATTATTTCTCTCTTCTGATAGTTTTGAATTTGTGTGCTCTTCTTTTACTAGTTCTTTAGGTTTCTGATTTGAGATTGTAAGTACAATCTGTGCTTCCTCAGGGACTCTTTCTGTTAAGACTCTGACCAGAGCAGCAAACATGAGAAGAAAGCGAGCAAGTAAAAGGGTTCTCTGAGTAATGGGCAGTGGGGAGCAAGATTAGCAAGATCTGCACATGCCCTTGTACAAAGCTAAGTCAGACTTCAAGCCTTGAAATCAATTACAGACAACAAAACAAATGCTCTGTTCCAGTTTATCCTGTGGGGGAGCAAAGGTGGAACTGTGAGCAGAGGGTTTTAGTTTGAAGGGTTAGCCGATAGGGCTTGATCCTCCCCTTTGCTTCTTCCTGAGAAAAATGCATGGCTTCATAATTTGGACAAGCTGAGTCATTTGCTTTCCAAGGAGTTCATAATACCTTTGACTCACACCTGCCGTGGATTCCTTTTTCATCCCTTTCAAATTGGTCAGCTTACCATCTGAAAATGAGTCTCTGACATGTTTCAACAAAAATATCACTTCTTTCTAAGGCTGATTTGGAAGAATGTGGCTTAGGTGAGAGGGCCAAGGGGACATGCCAACCCCTACAGCCCACCTGGACCTTGGGACAGCCCAGCTAAGGGAAGGGTTGGGGCTTAAGATGGACCTTGACCCAGGGTGTCGCCTTCCACTTGCAGATTCATTCCTTGTCATGTTCTCACGCACTCTTTGTCACACACTCTATCGCACTCTTTCTCACATCTTCATCAAATTGTTTCCATCCAGTCACTCTTTTACACACTCCCAGTCACACTTGAGATCCTAGTCACATGGTTTGCCTGTTGCACTCTCCAACACTATCATGCTACCTTTGCCACAGTCTGTTTTCTGGCCATTTCTGTCACTCTGTCATAGGTTGTCTCTGTCATCTCTTCACCAAATAATGTCTGTCACACTCTTCCTCTTTCACACTCTTCCTGTCACACCCTCACACCTTGTCATTCTTTTTGGTCAGATTCATTCCCTGTCATACTTTTAAACACTATCACTCTATCTTTTTCACAGTCCTTTTCAGATCATGTCTGTCACCCACTTCACACATACTCAATATCTTTTGATCTAATTCTGTCAAAATCTCTTTCACACACTGTCATATCTCACAGCCTGAGATATCCTGGTCGGATTTCTTGCCTGGTCACACCGTGTCTCCTTCATAATTTATATGTCACACTGTGTTACATTCAGTCTCTGTACTGTTTTCCTATCAGACTCCATCTCTATCACTCTTTCTTTCATATTCTCTATTACACTCTTACACTCTCTCCCTGTCACATCCTCTCTGTCACACATTCTCTTTCACACTCACTCTTTGTTACTCTCTTGCTGTCTGATCCATTTGCTGTCACAATTTCTCTGTGTCACCTTATCTCTGTCACATACACTATTACACTTTGTCTCTCAAACTCCCTCAGTCACACTCTTTCTCAGTCAAACCTAGGCTTGGCCAGACTCCACCTCTGCTATTGTTTCTGTACGACCCTCAATTTTTGCTGCCTGCTTTCTCTCATGCTCACTGTATGCTACTCTTTTGATCTGGATCTCTCCTTGTCATACACTCTCTCTTATATTTTATCCTGTCACCCACTCTGTCACTCTCTCTGCATCACATTTTCTTTCTGCAACACTATCACCATCTCTCTGCACCTCTCCAATCTCCCTCTGTCATACTCTTTTACTGTTAGCTTATATCTGTCTGTCAAACTCTGTCACCTAATTTCAACCCCATCTATTACATTCTCTGTCTCCCTCTTCCACTTTCTCTTCCACTCTCAAACTTCCTGTTTCAGGTTTTTGTTCAGTCACTCCCTGTCACACTTTCACACTCTCTCTGTTACATCCCTCTGTTATGCTTTCTCTGTCACACACTATCTGTGTCACACTTTCTCTCAAACTCACTCTGTCACCCTGTCTTTCACACTGTTCCCGATACATCCACTCTGTCAGCACACTGTCTGTTTCACACTCATTTGCTTATTCTCTTGTTGTCTGATCCACTTTCTGGAATAATTTTCCTATGTCACATAATCTCCCTGTCACTTCTCTCTGTTATAGTGCCTTTCTCAAACTCACTGTGAGACACTCTGTCACACTGCATTTCTTTCAATCTGTCACACCTCAATCTTATTCTGTGTTTCTCTCTGTCAGATTCATTCTTTCATACACTCATGTTCACTGTGTTACACGCATGGCTGTCATATTCTGTCACACACTCTGTCATATTGCTATGGCACTATCATTGTCTCAATCACACTCTGTCACACCTTATCTCCGTTAAACCATATTTTTGTCTCACTTTGACACACAGTGTCTCTGTCACTATCTCTGCATCAAAGTCTCTGTCACACTCTGTCTCTAACTTTCTCAGTCACATCATCATTCTCTGTCACACTCCTTTGTTTAGAAACATTCCTGGTCACACTGACACACACTGTCACACTCCCTGTGTCATTGTCTGTGAAGCTCATCCTGTCATACTTTCTGTCTCCCCCAATCTTTGTTAGACTTATTTCTGTCCCTGTGTGTCGCGCCTTCTCTCTGTCCCTGTCATTGCCTTTGGCATGTCCCCTTACAGACCGCAGCTTTGAGACAGAACCTGCCCCTACTGCCTAATGGGGCACTGTTATCATCACGGCTTTTGAGAACTGTGGGAATCAAAAGTGTTCTTAGATAACAGTGGGCTAGAGGTGGGATCAGAATGGACACAGGGAGGCCCCGTTCCCCCAGTTGTCAGCGTCACATCCTGCAGTGTGTCCCCTGAGCAGGGACCAGAATGTGCATCCTCAACTACTGAGGTGGCTGAAGGAACAGGGGGAATCCCTCTGGAGGGCCGCCGAGAACAGGGCAGCAGGGCACCTTCAAAGCGCGTGGGGCGTTTAGGGAGGAAGGACGGCATGAACCCTGACAGGGGAGAAAGTAGAGCTGATTGTAGATCAGGAGACGAGGGGTTATTCCTGACTATCGCACCAAGTGGCCAAAGCTTGCAATTGAAAAAGAGAACCTCCCGGGGACTCAGACCCCCTTCTGCAAAATGGGGATACTGACAGCAACCCCCACATCCATCAAGTCGCAGGACAAGCCTGTGTCCTGACTGGAGCTAGACTTAAGGAGCAATGGGGCAGTGGGGAGAGACCCCTCAGGAGAAGGGCTGAGAGCGAGGGCCGGAATGTGGGGCAGGAGAGGCAGGCCAGTGCCCCACAGACACCCGGCTGTCATCACTTGTCACCCCTGCTCCCCTGTGGGAATGGGTGGGGCTAAGGAGGGTGAAAGGAGTGGGAGCGGGTCAGCCCTGTCCTTCTGCTCCTAGACTCCTGCCGTCTGTCCTGCCCTGCCCTGCTCTGCCCTGTCACAGAGTTCTCAAATGGTCAGACTTTTCTATATAAGGAGCAGCTTTAAACTAATGCCAGTTGCCTTCTAACAGAACAGAACAGAAAGCAGGGTGCAAGGGGCAGGCCATGCCCACTGCCCTGCACCCCACTTCCTGCCAGGGTGGGATCACCCCATCAGAACACCTGGGTCCAGAAGGTTTAGGGCATCTACAGAAGATGAACCCGAAGCTCTGCGAGTTTAGGAGACTTGTTCAGGGTCTCCGTGTTTCCTGGCAGGGGGAGAATGAAACCTCACCCTCTGACTCAGCTCAGTGCCCTGCCACTCAGCTATAAGTCTAAGTGAGGAATCTCTGGACATGGAGTTTGTTCAGATGAACACAAAGGGAAGTAGCAACAACTGGCGGAAACAGATTCAGAAGCTCAGAGCTAAAAGGGCATCATGGATCAGGTGGGGAAACTGAGGCCCAGCAACTAGAGGACTCGGTTCACAGAGTATCTTGGTGGAAGAGCTTGACCAAGGCCCTGCCAGCCCACCACCCAGGGCTCTGCTCTGTCCATCATGCCACAGGCCTCAGGTGTTTTTAGGAGCTGTTGAGAGCCAGCTCAAGTGGTGCAAACTCCAGAGAAAAGGCAGGAATGGATAGACATAGAGCACTCAGCCAGGGCCTGGCACAAAGGAAGCACCTGAGTCCAGCTCATAGACAGATGCTTGCTTTTCCTGGCTGGAGCTCCCCTCTACCTCTTCGCGTAACCTGCCACTTGGCACTCGCCAGTCTCCTTGCCCCATTGCATCCTGCTACTTGCAATGCTCATGCTTCCTCAGGACCTTTGCATATGCCATTTTCTTCTCCCACATGGTTCTTTCCCTCTCTTCCTGGAAGTCTCTGCTCAGACTCCCCCAACTGTAGGTTTTCTCTATAGAAAATAGTAATCCTCCCACCCCAAACTTGCTGTACTGCTCACCACCTGACTCAAGATGGTCTTACTGATTTATTACTTCTCTGTCTTCCCTCACTACAGTGTCACCTCCATGAGCATGGTTTTTTGTCTTTCTTCACTGTAGTATCCCCAGCGCCGAGAAAAACGTTTGACAAAGAAGCTCTCATTAAATTATAGCTGAATAAATGAATGACAGCCAGTTCAAGGCACTGCAGGGAACATGCACTGCTCACCCAGCCCTGTGAGACAAAGCCTGTCTCTCCAGCACATTGCCACTCTTTTCTTTGTCATTTTGTATTTATTAGTTTTTATTTATAACAGTGTACATTGACCAAGCAAAAACTCCTCCTTCCCCCTCCCTCCCCCCATCCTCTGGTAAACTCTAATCCAATGTTTGACTCTGCAAATTTGCTATATCTAGATATTTCATATCACGGACATCATACCTTAATTGTCCTGCGCCTTGCTTATTTCACTGAGCATATTGTTTTCAAGGTTTGTCCACGTTGCAACGTGTCTGAGAATTTCATTCCTTCTGAAGGCCTAATAATACTCTGCTGTATGTAGGTACTGCCTTCTGTTACCCATTCATCTATGGGTAGACGCTTGGCTGGTTTGCACTTTTGGCTCGTGTGAATAAGTTTGCTGAGGACATGGGTGTACAAGCATCTGTTTGAGACCCTGTGTTCACTATCTTTGGGTATATATACCAGAGAGGGGTACTGCTGAGTCAGAAGATAATTCTGCACTTAACTTTTTGGGGAAATGCCATGTTGCTTTCCACAATGGCCGCACCATTTTACATGCCCACCAACAATGCACCAGAGTTCTCATTTCTGTGCATCCCCTCCAACAGTTCTTGTGTTCTCTTTGGTTGTTTTGTTTTGTTTTTTAATAATAGCCATCCTTGTGGGTGTGCAGTGGTATCCCATTGTTGTCTTTTTTTACATTTCTCTAATGGCTATTGATGCTGAACATCTTTTCATATTGACCATTTGGTCAATATTTTCACATTGACCCCTTTTGGAAAAATGTCTATTCAAGTCCTTTGCTTTTTTTTAACTTAAAACAATAATCATGTATTATTTCTGGGGTAGGTTGGAAAGATCATATATTCATTTTTTCATGACTTTCTTGTCAACTGGTGAGTTGACTGGAGGCTGGTGGGTCTAGGATGGACTCACTCACATTTCTGGTGACTGACTCTTGTTTGCAGCAATGAAGGTGACTAGGACACATAATCTGGCAGCCTAGCCCAGTCTTGTTCGCATGGGGGGGCAGGGTTTGGTTTGTAAGTTGCATTTTCTTGATTCAGTACTTGCCCAGTTACTACAACTTTTTCCTTGTTTTCCAGAGCCCTAAGGAAGATGACTCTGCCAATGTTTGCTAGTCGTTCAAAGTTTCTGGGGGGAATGGAACCCTCGATCATCTTAGGTCACCATGTTTTAATGGGGTTGTTTGCCTTTTTCTTGTTCCATTGTCAATATTCTTTATCTATTCTGGATATTAAGCCCTTATCTGATAAATGTTTTGCAAATGTCTTCTCCCTTTCTAGAGGTTATCTTTTCACTTTCATGATAATGTCCTTCAATGCACATAAGTTTTTACTTTATTTTTTTAAAGATTTATTTATTTATTTATTTCTCTCCCCTTCCCTCCCCACCCTGGTTGTCTGTTCTCTGTGTCTATTTGCTGTGTCTTCTTTGTCCGCTTCTGTTGTTGTCAGTGGCATGGGAATCTGTCTTTCTTTTTTGTTGTTGTTGCGTCATCTTGCTATGTCAGCTCTCCGTGTGTGCGGTGCCATTCCTGGGCAGGCTGCACTTTCTTTCGCACTGGACGGCTCTCCTTACGGGGCACACTCCTTGTGCAAGGGGCTCCCCTACGTGGGGGACACCCATGCATGGCATGATACTCCTTGCGCTCATCAGCACTGTGCATGGGCCAGCTGCACACGGGTCAGGGAGGCCCGGGGTTTGTACCGCGGACCTCCCGTGTGGTAGACGGACGCCCTAACCACTGGGCCAAGTCCACCGCCCTACTTTTTTTTTTAATTTTTATTTATTTATTTATTTTTAGCCCCCCCCTTTGTGGCTTTTTGCATGCTCTCTGCTCCTTGTGTCCATTTGCTGTGTGTTCTTTTGTGTCTGTATTTATTTGTTTTATTTCTCCTCCCCCCTTGCAACTTGCTTGCTGTTTTTTCTCTGTGTCCATTCACTGTGCGCTCTTCTGTGTTTTTACTTGTCTCTCTTTTTTGTTGCTGAGTCGCCTCTCTGCAGCTCATGTGGCCAGGTGGCAATTCATGATGTCTGCAGGCCAGGCAGCACTCGACAGCACTTGCGGGCCATGCGGCTCTCTGCAGGGTTCAGGCGAGCCTGCCTTCACCAGCAGGCCCTGAGATGCGAACCCAGGGCCTCCCATGTGGTAGACAGGAGAGCAACTGATTGAGCCACAGCCAATCAGCTTTCCAAAAAGTTTTCACTTTTGATGATATCAATTTATCTATTTTTTCTTTTGCTGTTTGTGCTTTTCATGTCATATGTAATAATTCCTTGCCAAATCACAAGTCATGAAGATTTTCCCCTATGTTATCTTCTAAGCATTTTATGGTTTTAGCTCTTATGTTTAAGCCCTTGGAAGTGATGGCCAAGACATTAGAGACCTTAAATGAGGAGGATCAGACCTGGGAAATTGCAGACAAAGTTTTTTTAAAATGGGTAAGTATGCTGAAAGAGATAAAGGAAAATATGGACAAAGAACTAAAGGAAATCAGGAAAGTGCTAGATGAAGACAAAGAGAATATCAATAGACAGATGGAAATTATGAGAAGGAACCAAACATTGTTGAAGACTTTAGTAACAGAGATGAATAAGTCCCCAGAGGGGTTCAACTGCAGAGTGGAGGTGGCAGGTACACATGTGTTTATAAATGTTATATCTTCTTATTGAACATTTTTTCAATATTTAATGTCCTTTTCTGTCCCTTGTGACAATTTGAAATGAAAGTCTATATCATCTGATAGTATAGTCACCTCAGTTCCCTTCTGATTCTTAATCAGTAGACTATTGTACAACTTTCACTTTCAATCTACTTTTTTCTTTGCTTCTAAAATGAATCTCTTATAAACAGCATATAGTGGAATCTTGCTTAATCCATTCTGCCAATCTCTGCTTTTTGTTTGGAAATTTTCATCTATTTATATGTAATGTAATTTTCAATAAAGCAAAACATACTTCTGTCATTTTGTGAATTGTTTATTTAATGTCTTATATATTTTTGTCCCTCTTTTCCTTCTTTACTGCCTTCATTTTGTTTAGATGATCTTTTCTAAGGAGGCCTTTGGATAGTTTCTCATTTCCATTTGTGTAGACTTTTAAGTTCTTTTCATTGTGGATACTATGGGGATCAATTTTAATATACTAAATCTATAACAATTTAGTTTGCATTGATGCCAACTTCGTATTTTTCTTTCCATTATTTTCCACTCCATCCTCTTCCAAACACTCTGCTCTGGGATTAAAAAGAATTTCTAGTCAAGACTGGGATTTAGTTAATAGTGTTGTATGAATGTTAATTTCCTAGTTTTGATCATTAAATCATGACTATGCAAGATGTTAAAAATAGGTGAAATTGGGTGAGGAGTGTATGGGAACTCTCATTCTGTCTTTGCTACTTTATTATAAGTACAAAATCATATTGAGATTTAAAAGTTAAACAAAAAATTTCCAGAAGAAGAGACACAGAACGTCCGTGGCTGGGGCCAGTTGGGGAAGGTCAGTGAGCTAGGAGCACATGGGCGCTGCAGGGAGGGTGGGGCGTGAGAAATCAGCAGGCCTGGAGCCAAGTTCTTGGGCCAGAGCAGAGGGGAGGAGAGGATGGAAGGGGCAGAGCTGGGGCAGAGGAGTGCCCTCTGACAGGACTTACCTTGAAAAATTTAACTGCTTTCAAAGAACCAAATTTGGTTTTGTTCTCTTTACTATTCTATACCTGTTTTTTATTTCATTATTTTCCCCTTCAAAAGCAAGAAATGACAGAACTAAAAGGACAATTAGATAAATTCCTAATGGAGATGTTAGCATACCTCTCTTAGTAACTGAGAAAACAAGCATACAGAAAGCTCAGTAAGGATACAGAAGAGTTGACCAATGCAATAAATATGCTTACCCAAATGTGTTCTGTACCCAACAACTGCACAATATATTCTTTTAAAATGCACATGGACATTTACAAAAATGAACCATGTGTTAAGACCTGAAGGAAATGGCAAATTAATGAAATCCTACAGAATATGTTCTCTGACCAGAGGGCAATGAGGTGAGAAAGAAAAGGAGTAACCAGAAAACCTCAAAATATCTTACAATTAAGGATATACTCCAGAACAACCTATGGCCAAAGAAGAAATCACAGCGGAAATTAGAATATACTTTGAACTGAATGATGATGAAAATGTCAACCTTAAACCTTGTGATAGCTAATAGCAGCTAAAGCTGCACGTAGAGGGTAATTTAGACCTTAAATGTATATTTATTTGAAAAGAAGGAAGGCTGCAGATCAGTGATCCACCCATTTTAAGGAGAAACAAGGACATCTCACGTGAAAAAAGAACAGCAAATGAACCCTACCCCAAGGAAAAAAAAGAAATAATAGAAGGGATGGGATAAAAAAAGACATGTGCAGACACTTTTGTTAGGAGCACTTCTTAGCAGCAGTAGCCTTCACTGACACACAATGCCACTGACCAGAACCTAATCCCATGAACACATCAAGCTGCGGAAAATGTGCAGTTATGTATTCCTAACATGCAGGAATAATATTGTTCAGGAAAGGGAGAGACAATGCTGGTGACAATTAAGTCTCTACCACAGATGCGTTAACTAGAGACACCGATTAGACACCCAGGGGGAGATGCTGTGTCTGAAGATAAGAGTCAGGAGCTTAGGGAGTCATTTAGGCTGCAGGTGTGGATGTGGAAGTCAGGAAACCACGACACAAGGCAAGATGATGGGGGAGCACACGGAGAGACGGGAAAGGGGACAACACTCAGAGGCTTCATGTAAATTCCCAGCATAATTATGAAGTTAAAAGGAATTTGGGTTTTTAAAACCCTGTACAAAACTGTCCCATGGTGAGGCTGTTCCTTTTGACCACAGAAGTATATGAAACTATTTCCCCTCACCCTTTCAATAGTACAGATTATTATTTTTAGAAAAACATATCTTACCAATTTGGCAGGAGAAAACTCCATCTCTGTGTTTCAGTTTTTAAATTCCTTTTGAAATGCAGCCTTTTTTTTTCTTGTTTATTGGCCAATTGTCTTCCTGTTTCGTGAGCTGACTATGTGATTTGTGCCTTCTTGTATTATGGTCATCTTTTACTTATTGATGCATACACGTTCTTTATACATCGACTATATTAACCTTTTGTCTTCTACAATGTAAACTATTTCCCCAATTTGTGGCTGGCCTCCTGTTCATGGTTGTAAATTTGATAGCATCAAATCCATCACTTTACTTTTATGATTTTTTCACTTGTGTTTATGATTTGAATAGCTTTTCTGACCTCCAACTTGGAGAAATTTGTGCCTATTTTTCTGGTAAATTTTTAGAGATTCCTTTTTATATCTAATTATTTTATCCATTGTAAGTGTTTTGATATATGTTCACTACAAACATTTGAACACTTTGTTACTTTTTAGTAAAACAGAGTGGAGATTTTCATTTGTTAAGAAATTTCATAATTAGCCAAACGTCAGAATTAAAGTTAGGTTTGCTTGTTTGTTTCTCCAAACTAAGTTCAGTTCTGGTGAAGACACCAGGTTTGTAAATAGTTGAGTTTAGTGAAAGTTTAATGGGGCTGTACTAGAGTTATAAAACTATTCTTGACCTTCAGCTGCTAAGAAATAAAAAGCATAACCTTGCAACAATATCTAACAAGTCACTCCTGCCCTGCTTCTGTGGGTCAGCCTGTGAGGGCTTAGCCTTGCAGGAGAATATCAAGTGAATAACCCCTGCCCCCTGTTTCTGTAAATCAGCCTGTGAAAACATGGCCCAGTAGAAAGGTATCAGTCGAGTGACTTCTGCCCCCCACTTCTGTAAATCAGCCCCCAAACTTGCAGCTGCATTCTGCCTCTGGAATCCCCCTGCTTGCAAAATTTCGCCTAGCAACACGTTATCCAGTGAGCAAAAGTCAAGCTGATCCCACCTGAAATCCTATATAAACCTATGAAAACTGAAAAACGGGCTCAGAATGTGCAGCTTGACTCTCCTCTGCACCCGGGTGTAATAAATCTGTTCCTCCACCTCTCTGGAATGCTACTTTTGTGTCTTTTTCCGGTTCAGAACTCCTGGCTTTGCTGCAATAAAGGAACTCATTCAGAGGTTCCAGTTTCTTGATCTGGCAAAGGAAAAATTCAGTTTTACAATGGGATTCCATCTTCCCTATTTTTTAGTGGGAGAGAGAAACATCTCAAGTTATACTCTTCCTTTTAATACCCCATGCAAAAGGTCATGGGAGAATTCTCTACTTTGAGTTTTCTTTTTGGTTGATTTCTACCTTAATTGCTCCGTGTTCAAATGCTTTATGATACAAACTCTTTGAAAAGTGTTGAGACAGATTTTATGGCGGCCACCCCTTGAGTCCCTTCCCTGAGATGCACTGCCTGGGCCACCCAGGACCAGCGGCCAGCTCTGCCTGGGCCTCCCTGCCCCTCTCCATTCTGCCCTGAGTGTTCCCAAGGGCCCACCTGGGCCTGGGCACCAAGATAGAGACCTGGAGGCATGGCCTGCGCACACCTAGCTGCCTGCTGTCCCTCCTCTGGGGCCATGAAGAAGGCCGAGCTCCCACAAGACTGCCTGTGTCGCGGGGACAGGCACCCCTGGATGAAGTGCCAAGCATCCTGACATGCTGCAGTAACCAGGAGACACGAGGGCTTCTCTGGTCATGCCACTCCTGCTCCTCGCCAGGGAAGAGGCATCCCCCGTCCCCAGGCTCTGAGGAAAGGAAGGTCCGTGCCTGCTGCTGGTGCAGGTGCAGGTGCAAGCCCTCCCAGAAGGGTGGCTCTGCTTCTTTCCCAGCTCCTGCCCAGGCCCCCCAGTCCATAAGCCCCCTCCTGCAGGCTCCCAGGGCGGGGCTGCCATCCTCCTCAGGTACACTCCAATTCCCACTGGCTTCCCATCAGTTACTGGCGCGGGAAGTGGTCACTCTCACTCCATCGGCCTCACCCATCTATGATCACAGACAAAGTCAACTGTACCTTTAAAACTCACCTGCCTGCTGTGGGCAGGTCAGACCAGTCTCCTGCACAGGCCAGGATTACTGAGCCCCTGACCCGTCTCCCCCCACACACACGTGGCTCTACATGCATGTATTAGGTATCTGTATGTGCATCTTACACGTGGTGCACACACAGGCACACACACACATGCTCATCAAGTGGAAAGTGTACAGAATTGGCATAGCACCCAGCTTTGCCTGCCCGTCCTGGGTGGTGCTTCTTGACCCCTCCTGGTCCAGGTCAACTCCCACCCACAGACATCTCCTCCCACCTGCTCTGAATACACCTAGAAGTGTCCATGAGCTCTCTAGACAGGTGCTGGGGCCTAGAAGATCTCAGTGGTGACAGGACAGGAACTACTCTGATGGCAGCGGGCAGAGGGGCGGGTCAGGGGGGACTGGAAATGAGGAATCGCAGACAGCAAGGCCAGACCCCTCTTGGGAGGGGGTGCAGAAGAAGAGAGAAAAGCTATGGAATTGGAGGCACTTAGGGGTGAGAGATGAGAACCACTGAGATGCAGTGGAGCTGGGCTCTCTCTGTGTGGGAAAGGGCCATTTCCCCAGGACTCTGCGGAGGTCCAAGGCCATGTCCAGTCCATCAGCACCTCCCTTTTGCTCGACCTTCTATATATCTTCACAATCTGCTCACTTCTCCACACCTCCACTGTCCCCACCCTGGTCCAGCCACTGTTTCCTCTTGTGTGGATAGCTGGTCTCCCCATGTCGGCCCAGGCCCCTCAGCCTTGTGTTCAACAAGGGAGGCAGAGGGATCCTGCAAAGCTGTGAGGCAGGTCACGTCCCCCTCTGCTCACCCCCCTCCAGGGCTTCAGTTGCTCCCAGGACTCCTTAAAGTCTGGCAGCTCCTTCCTGTCCCACCTCCCAACACGGGCACTGCCCTGCCTACCTCTGACACCCACACCTGTAAAAGGAGGGTGAAGATGGGGGCTGGGACAGACCTGGATCGTTCTGGATCAAGGAAATGGAACTTGGTGAGAAGTGATGAAGGAGTGAGTGTGTCCAGCTACTCTGTGCAGGAAGGCACTGCTCTAGGAGCTGGGGTACAGTGGGGGGTGGGGGAGGCAAGGCAGGTGGGGAGGTGGGTACCCTTGTCGATTGGGTGGCCAGGAAGCCCTAGCTGAGAGGGAAGTGTCTGAGCAGGACCTGGAGGTCTGGGAGTGAGCCAGGTGGAAACCCAGGGAAGAGAGCACCTGACTGCCAACAGCCAGTGCAAAGGCCCTGAGGCAGGAGCTGGCCTGCTGTGCTTCAGAAAAGGACTAGAAGCCCAGTGTGACTGGGTCAGAGGGAGAAGGGGCAGAATGGGAGGGGAGACGACAGACGGCCGTCTCATATCAGGCTTCGTCAACCCCTATAACCAGTCTTCTGGTGGGAGGTATATTTTCTGGACAAGAATTTTATACTGTATACCAAGAGCTCTGAAAATCAATAGGAAATTAATTTAACTCAATAATTCTACCTCTAGAAATCTAAAGTAAATAGCCATTCCTGCAAAAATAATACAAGAAAGCCATTTTATAATTACCTATAAAAGGGAAAAATTGGAAACCTATATAATAAAAAATTAGAATATAAAGTATTTTTTATGCATCCATTCTATTGATTTTTAAAAGAGGAAAAGTCATATATTAAGGGAGAGAATCAGGGAAAATTAATGCTAAACTTTTATAAAGTATAAGTTATTATTGTTATATATTTAATATATAAACCTGATCATTGAACTAAGAAAACATTCCAAGGCACTAACAGTAGTTCAAGCTAAATGACAGAACAGAATTGCTTTTACATTCTCTAAATCATCTTACTTACTCTGCACTATTTGCGTACGTGAATCCCAGAACATCCCCTCCAACCTGAAGCCTAGGTAATAAAATGTGGATGTTCAGGAAATGAAAAGAAATTCAGACAAGGATAGCAACTCAGCTTTATTTGATGCAGTTCACAGACATTTAAGCGCCACACGAAATAAGTGTGCCCGGAGCGCACATTCGGTGCCAACAATCAAGTGGCAGGCCCTGCAGGGCCCCTCCGCCTTCCCTCTCCCTCACAGCTGCGGGAACCAGGCTTCCCTCCACCTGCCCCAGGCACTCAGCCTTCCTCACGGAAGCGCCGCCCCTTAGCCTTTGGGCCGCGTGGGCTCTCAGTGCGCCTGCGCAAACAAGCTCCCAGGGGGGCGGCAGGGCACGTGACCCGTTCTTGTCCCCAAGCAGAAACCCTGTCCCCTTTAGGCAGTGAGCAGGTCCTCCCCATCCACACAGCAGCCCCGCCCTCCCGGGACCTGGCAGCCACCAATCCGCTTTTGTTCTCCAGGGATTCACCTATTCTGGATATATCACCTAAATGGAACCGCACAATTGGCCACTTCTTGCATTTAGCATGTTTTTGAGCTTCAGCCACCCTCTAGCATTTATTCCTTTATATGCCTGAGTAATACTCTATCGAATGTGTACATACCACAGTTTGGTTAGCTGTTAATCTGCTGATGAGCATTTGGGTTCCTTCACCTTTCGGTTATGGTGAGTAGCACTGCTCTGCACCTGTGTGCACGTGTACTTGTTTGTGTAGCCGTTTTCCATTCTCTTAGGTATAATTAAAGGAGTGTTCTTGCTGGATCCTATGGTGATTGTCCATGGAACTTTTTGAGGAACCTCCAAACTGTTTTTACAGTGACTGAACTATTTCACATTCCCGCCAGCAAAGAAGGTTTTGATAACTGATTCAGTCTCTGTTATAGGTCTGATCAGACTCTCTTTCCTCAGTCAGCGTTGGTACTTTGTGTGTTTCTAGGAATTTGTTCTTTTTTATATACGTTATCTAATTTGTTGGTGTACAGTTATTCACAATATTTTCTTACTGGTCTTTTGATTTCTCTTAAGTTTTCTATTGATGCGCACACTTTCATTTCTGATTTAGTTATTAGTTTCTTTGTTCTTTTGTTTTTTTTCACATGGCATCCATTGCTTTTATTATGAAAATAATACATGCTTAACATAGAAAATACAGATCCTTATAAAAATTAAAACAAAAAGTACTCATATGTCATCATCTTGATGTAATATCAAGTGGGAAATTTTTGTATGAGTTTATTTTCTTATTTTTTTTTACTAAGTTTTCTTTTTATTAAGCTATATATTCCACAAAGAATTTAAGAGTTTTGCACGTGCCCCCCCCCATATCCTCCCACATCAAGAACCTCTTTTTCCTTAGTTGGACAAAAACTGCCAATTTTTCTTGAAATTTACAAATAATCACCTTCTACTTTTGTTGTTTTTCTCTATTGCCTTGGTGGCAGGTGAATTCTATGGGGGCCCCTATATTCTGGGGGGAGGGATTGTCTCAGACATCCTCAATATATTCCTATTTAATTCTAACAGGTCATGCAGCCCCACCCTTCTGCAGATCTGAGGACTGTTCCCTCAGGCCACAGCCTTCATCTCCATGAGGCATCTGAACTAGGAGTGAGGGGAGGAGGAGCCTCTGACTGTCAATTCTGCCTGTGACCTCCCAAGGCCGACAGCAGGGGCAGCCTTCAGTGGTGCCCGCTCTTTTTAGGGGTGGGACGCTCCCTTAGTTTTCTCTCAGACTCCTCACCTTGATGCCTGGTAGAGCCTCGGACCCCTCCCTCGGCTGACCTCAGTCCACCCCCTCAGACGGAAGTCAGGTAGCACCATACCCAGGAACTCGACCTGGGACCTCCTTGGCATAAAGGACCAGGTTCTCTGGAGTCTGTGTTTGTAGATCCTCTCAGTCTTTCCTGAGCGTTTTTACCTCAAATCTTGGCAGGGGCTGAGACCTCTCCCTGTGTTTATCTGAATCGTTGCTCAGAGGAAGAAGCCTCACTTCCATCAGAAGCCCATGTCGGAAGTCAGGAAACTACATTCGGGGACCCTGATGGGGCCTCTCAGGGCAGAAAGAAGGGAGAGGGTGGGCCGGGTCTCCTTCTGCCTGGGGTAGGAGGAGCTTCACTCCTCCCTCATCTTTCTCACTTTCACACTTGGCAGAAACTGGGTCCCCTCCCTTCTCTGACCTGAAGACTGGCTCCTCGGACCAGGGCCCTCCCCTCTTGGGCCATCTGGACAGAAGTCATATACTCCACATCCAGCCACGAGGTCCTGCAGCTCCCAGGGCTGATAGCAGGTAGGGAACTGCATTCTATGTGGTCGTGTCTATCTGGGGTGGGAGGGCCCCTCCTTCAGGGTCCTCGCCTTGATGCCTGGCAGAGCCTGGACCCTCTCCCACTTCCTACTTGAGTTTGTCCTTCACTGACGATAGCCCTCACCTCCATGAGACACCTGAACACGAAATGACGGGGCTGAGAGGGGAAGAGGACTCTGCTTAAGGGACCTTCATGGGTTTATGGGGACTGACATCAGGAGCAGGCCAATTATTTTGCATGTGGCTGTACTGTTATCCTAGACCTTTTTTTGAAAATACTATTCTTGGTGATCTTTCCTCATTGAATGTTCTTGGCACTCGTGTGGAAATTCAGCAGACAATAAACATGTGGGTTTATTTCTGGACTTGCCATTTATTTCATTTTCAGGCCTAATTTCCCTGCCTGGACTCTTCAGTAAAGTGTTGAATAAAAGTGGTGGGAATGGCCATCTCTGTGTTGTTTTCATTCTTGTTGTTATAGGGAGAATACATTGTGTCCTTCACCATTAAGGATGAGTTTAGTTGTGGATTTTGTGTAGATGCTTTTATCAGGTTGAGAAATTTCCCTTCTATTCCTACTTTGTTCAGTGTTTTTGTCAAGAAAGGGAGTTGGAATTTGTCAAACACTTTTTATGTGTCTGTTTAGATAATCATGTACACTTTCCTTTTATTCCAATAATATGATCTGTTACACTGATTAACTTTTGTATATTGGGCCATCCTTCCATTCCTGGGATAAGCCCTACTTGGTCCTACTGTATAATACTTCCCATATATTCCCTGATATTTTGTTTGCTAGAAAATTGTTAAGGGTTTTGTGCCTATATTCATAAATGATAAGGGTTGGGGTTTTTATTTCCTGTATGTCTTCGTCTGTTTTTGGAGTCTCAGAAATACTGGACCAATAGCATGAGTTGGAAATTATTCCCTCTTCTTCTGTTTTCGGAAGAATTTGTGAAGGACTGGCATTGATACTTCTTCTGTTTAGTAGAATTTACCAGTGAGGCAGTCTGTTTGAGGGCTTTTGTTTAGGAGAGATTTTTCAATTACTAATTTAATTTTTAAATTTCTAGATGTCAGTTGTCATTTTCTATTTACTATTAAATCAGTTTTGGTAGTTTAGGTCTTTCTCTGAATCTTTCTATTTCCCCCAGGTTATCTAATTTTTAGCATACAAACATTCATAGTATGACGATATAATCATTTCTATTTAAGTTGGTAGCAGTGTTTCTGCTTCATGCCTAATTTTACTGAATTGGGTCTTTGTTCACTTCTTGGTCTGGTTAAAGTATTCTGTTTCTTTGATATTTTCAAAGAATACTCCTTGGAAATGTTATTTTTCTCTATTTTTTATACTCACTATTTAATATTTTCTCCTTTCATTTCTATTAGTTCCTTCCTTCTGTTTGCTCAGCGTTTAGGTTGTTCTTTTTTATAGTCTTAATTGGGAAAGTTACCTTTCTGAGTTGTCATTTTTCCTTTTGTTTCGTTCTTTATATTTATTTTTTGTTTATCCCCCCTTGCCCCAGATGCTTTACCCCTCTCTCTAGTCATTGTTTCCTTGCTTGCCTTCTCCAGGAGGCACTGGGAACCAACCCGAGACCTCCCACCTGAGAGGTGAGAGTCCAACGGGCTGAGCCTCATCTGCTCCCCACGGGCTGCTGCGTCTTCTAGCTCTGTTGGATCAAGGGGTGGCATCTAGGTCTGTTGCATCCAGAGGCGGCATCTGCTTGTCTTCTTTTAGGAAGCACTGGGGCCTGAACCCAGGAACTTCCATGTGGGAGACAGGCACCCAAGTGGTTGAACCACATCTGCTTTCCTTTCATCTTTCTCAATAGATATCTTTATAGCTATAAAATTCGATCTCAATTGTTTTAGCTAAAGCCCATAAGTTTTTGCAAGTTGTGTTTTTCTTTTCATTCATCACATCCTTTGTGAATTCCCTTTTCCCAATTGTATATTATATTGATTTCCTAGAACTGCTGTACCACATTATTACAACTGGGTCGATTATCAAAAACCAACTTTATTCTCTCATAGTTTTGGGGACTAGTAGTACAAAATCAAGATGTTAGCAAGGCCATATACCCCACTTTCTTGCTTCTTCTAGGTTCTGGTGGTTGCCAGTATTTCTAGACTTTCCTTGACTTGCAGATGCATCACTCCAATTTCTGCCTCTGTTCTTATATCATGTTTTCCCTGTGTGTCCAAATTTCCCTCTTCTTATAAAGACACCTATCATTGGAATAGGGCTCACCGTAGTCTATTATGACCCTCATCCTAAATTAATTACATCCTCCAAGATCCTATTTCTAAATAAGTTCACATTCACAAGTACTTGAAGTGAAGACTTGAACATGTCATTTTGGGAAACAGTATGCAACTCACAACAGGTATTTAGGAGTATTTTTTTAATTTCCAAATATTTATGAATTTCCAAATTTTCTGTACATTATACAATTATAATTTCATAGCATTGTGCCTGAAGTACATGTTTTGTATGATTACAATCTGTCAAAATTTATGGAGACATTTTTTATATCCTAGTACATTATCTATCCTGATCATTTTCCATGTGCTCTTGAGAAGAATATATCACATATATATTTTTAATGTAATATTATTACAAAATCAATAAAAAAATAAAAATAAAAAATAAAATAAAATAAAATGCTGTTTGACCTAAAGTAAGGGGGAAATGGAAAGGAGAAATGAGTGTATATGGCTACGAGTTTCTAAAAAAGAGTCTGGAGGCTGGCAGAAGGATTGCCCTCATGCACAACTGAGCAGAGTCAGAGAGACAGATAAAGCAGATGCAACCCCCAGATATTGGTTCCTTTGAGGGCTAAAGAGACCCATGGGAGTTATGGTCATGGCCGATGGGGTTAACTACCAGGTCAGATGGCCCCTCTTTGGAAATGGTGTTTATGTGTGATGAATCAGGAAGTGATGTTGAGCAACTTTTCATGTGCTTTTTAGCCACGTGAATTTCCTCTTTGGAGAAATGTTTATTTGAATCTTTTGTGTACTTTTAATTGGATTGTCTTTTTTATTTTTGAGTTATTGGTTTTCTTTATATATTCTGGATATTAAACCCTTAATGGATATGTGGTTTCCAAATATTTCTCCTACAGAGGAGTTTATTTTTCACTTTCGTGACAAAGTACAAATTTTAAATTTTTAAATTTTTAATTTTAAAGCACCTGTTTGGGGGTCGAGGAGACCAAAAGAGCATCCTGGAACATCCTTGAAAGAATGATGGGAAGAGACTGCCCATCTGCAGTGAAAATTTATGAGTAGAGGACTCCACACCACAGAGGCTAGTGCCCATCCTCCACTGGTGGCACAAGCCTCCTTGCAGCTCTTCTGTGGCTGGAGGTGGAAGCTCCATTTCCAAAAGCAGGGGAGGAGGAGACGGTCAGGCATAGACTTCAGCTGCTGTTTGGTCATTTAGCTGACTAAGGTATAATCCGAAGAACAGTAGCCCAGCAGAATATCTCAGTCAACATATAACACCAGTAGTTAAAAATGCTTTTTGACCTGAATAAAAGGGGGAAATGGAAAGTACAAATGAGTTTATATGGCTATGAGTCTCCAAAAAGTGCCGGGAGATTGTCAGAGGGGTTGCCATTATGCACACCTGAGCAGAGTTCCAGAGACGGATAAAGTAGATACAACCCCAGGTATTGGTACTTCTGAGGGCTACAGAGACCCACAGGTTCTATGATCATGGCAGATGGAGTTCAAGGCCATGTCAGTTCGCCCGATTTTGGAGTTTGTTTTTCTGTGTGAGGGAGCTGGACTCAGATGTGATCTTTGTCCACAAGTCTCTCCTGTTAATTTTACCAGAACTGTAGCTGGTAGGTGGGGTTTAGTATATACCCAGAGGGCCTGAATGTCAGGACTGACCATGTGATAACCAGGCCCTGAGCCTCAACAGACTTGCAACTCTTATACTCTGGTTTATTGGACTGACCAAACTCAGCTAAGATGGAGGTGAAGAAGATCAACCACCACACCAGAGAGCCAAGTGTGCCTACAACTGAAAGCAGGAGATTTGCATCCAGCATCCATGTGGAATCTAATCCCCTCTTGCTATAGATGTGGAGTGGACACAAACATTCCAAGGTCCACAGGATGGAGGAATAGAGTATGGATTAGAGTGGACGTACTGATACTCTATTCATGAACTATTGTGATTAGTAATCGAAGAAAATGTGGCATTGTTGTGGAGAAAGTGGCCACGGTGGCTCCTGGGTTTAGGGAATGGGAGGAAGAGATGGGATGTGGGGGTGTTTTCAGGACTTGGACTTTTCCTGGGTGGTGCTGCAGGGAAAGTTACTGGACATTGTATGTCTTCCCACAGCCCACTGGGTGGACTGTGGGAGAGCGTGGGCTGTGGTGGGGACCATTGACCATGAGGTGCAGGAGTGCTCAGAGATGTATTCACAAAATGCAATGAATGTCTCATGATGATGGAGGAGGTTTTTCTTATGGGGGGAGGAGTTGTGTGGGGGGAATATGGGGCCTCATATATTTTTAATGTAACATTAAAAAAAGAAAGACAAAAAAATAAAGAACAGCTGATGTTTGAACTTGTCCAAGTCAGAAAGAGGCTGGTAGTATCCATCTTTACTCTGCCTCTAGCACAAGGGGAAACAGGCCTGACTGAATATCAGTAATGGTAGGAATCAGCTTCTTTCCACCCAGATCGAATTGCAGATCTAGCTAAACTCCCACCCCAACTCTGGTAGGGAGGAAGCTGGGGGACCTGCACCAGCGTCTTTGGGCAATGGCAGGTACTTTCAACCCACACAGACTGGATACTCAAAAACTGTAGCTCCATCCCTGGCCACCAGTAAGATAGTAGAGGACCAGTGGTCCCTAAACTTGTAAGTTTCCACCCGAAATGAATACCCTTTAGGAAGTGAGCAGATTTCTGGTACTTTGCATCAGCACCCTTTTGGCTGACTAATAGAAGTGTGAATGGGCGTACTATAGAAATTGTTATTGACCAACACTGTCCAGAGAAACTGGAGTGTGTAGTCACCTGAACAAAAGTATGCATGTTTTCTTATCAAGATAAATATTCAGGGTTGCTTTGAAATACTCATATTTGTTTTTTCCTTATTTGACACAATTCAGGTTTCTAATAAGAAACTAACCCCATCCAAGTTTTGTTTCAAACAGAATCTATTGCTTTCTTCATCTCAGAGAAGATGGAGACTCTCTAAGTTAAATGCCTGAACTTTCCACCTGCCTCATTCAAAATGTCTTGCTCTCTAGAAGTCACTTTCCTTTTATCTGACTTAAAAAGTTATTTCAGCCTTATTCCACATCCTATTCATTCTTGCTTTTTCAAAAACTTTCTTTATTAGTACTTTTATTGTTCATATCTACATGACTAAAAAAGAAGGACCTTTGTCTTTTTGGGGGTGATTATGTTCTCTTGACTTTCCTCTTTTGCTGATCACAGCTTCTCTGAACATCTAAAATAGCTCTTCCCATCCCATTTTCCAAGAGCCTCTCCTGGATTTTATAAGCATCTCTCCACCCTGGACTTGCTCTTCCATCGCTGTGTATTCAAGTGTGCCTTAGGGAGTGACACTCCCCAGTTCCCCAGTGCACTTTCTGCAGAAAGGCTGGTTGATGGGTATCTGTTTAAATTTGGCATGACACCTGCTACAGTCTGGAACTCATGTTGAAAGCTAGAGACATAAAGTGAGGAGATACATATAATTTAGACAAGAATACCAATAAAGTGGTTGTAGTCAGAAAACACGAGATCTACTGACTGAATCCTAGGGCACTCCATTCTTGAGGGATTTGGGCAGAAGTGAAAGAACCAGCAGACTAAGGAGGAGAGGGTAGTAAGGTAGAAAGAAAACCAATAGTATGTTCTCCTGGAAGCAGAATGAACAAAGTTTTTCAGAATGAATTGTGAACAGCTGTCCTCGAATCAGTGCTGCTTCCTCTGAACCCCTCTTCTTTGTAAAAGTGACTTTTACGATTGTCTCTCCATAAACACACTGGCCATTCTAATTAATGTATTGTAAATATTGGCATTCTTTCTGACAACACTAGAAAGAATAGGACTTTAATTTTTGTAGTTGTGATGAACTACAGCTTCCTCTGTTGCACTTACCAAACATCTACAAGTAATCCCTCAGTTGTGCAACAGTGTGCTTTTAATATTTGTAACATCAGAGATTTTTGGTGAAATTCCACTCAACCTGAGCAAAATATGCAAATACAAACACAGGCCAATATTTTTATACAGATTTTAGGTGACTTTCAGATGCCCCTGATCTAACCCAAGTGTCCATTGATACAACCACAGGAATCACTCATGGAATTACTGATTATGGTTTAACAATCCTTAATGTGAAATGCTGTAATGTGTAAAGCACATACTTTACACATATTACCTTGCTTAGCCCACACTGCTGTACATGAGGAAATATTGTCTTTATTTGCATATAACTTGTCAGCATCCTCAAATCATGCAACCTAATCTAGACCTCAAATCTAAAACTTCTAACACCATATTTTCGCAATACATAATGCTCTTCAAAATAATACGGAAGCCCATGTTTCTCTTTGTATGTGTCTGTATGTGTACATATGCATAAGATCATATGTTCACACTTTAACACCAGAGAAGAACTTTTGGGGGCAGGGCTTGGCTAGTTTATTTTGCAGAGTACTGGGTTAGACCTTTAACATATGGAGACAGTTTGAGCACATTGTTCCTAGTTTAAAATTTTTAAAAATTATTATCATGTGAGAAAATCCTCATTAATGGGGAGACAGCTTGATACAGTTACCGGACATTGTATGCCCTCCCATGGCCTACTGGGTGGACTGTGGGAGAGTGTGGGATATGATGTGGACCATTGACTATGAGGTGCAGCGGTGCTCAGAAATGTGTTCACCAAATGCAATGAATGTCTTGTGATGATGGAGGAGGTTGTTGCTTTGGGGGAAGGAGTGAGGGGAGAGGGGTGGGGGGTATATGGGGACCTCATATTTTTTAATGTAATATTAAAAAAATAAAGACAAAAAAACATGTAGGTGAAGTTTGTCATGAAGGTGCGATATTCCTTGGATTTAAAACATTGGGAAGACTCTAAAATTAGTTATACTCAATCTATTTTTTCTTGGAGATTGTGCTGTTGTCCTTTAAATGACTTGGTTCTCAGACATCCCCTGGAGACTTACAAAGAAGAATATTCCATCACCTCAAATGTCATTGACTTTACTTAGAGAAACTTAAGCCAATGTGTAGTTTTCCATTTTCCCTTCCACCGAAACACACACACACAAGTACACATAGTCCTACACTCACACTCCTCATCCTGGGAACGAAGTGAATTATCAACCCTAGAGCACATCAGCTTGAGCTGCTCGTCTGTAATAATATCTGATCTGGCGGGACTACTCACTGCAGAGAACAGAGAACAGGGACATATCAAGCAAAGAGAGACATGGAGTCACCAGGCAATACTGCACATCTTGAAGTGCCTTATGATAATCTGATGTAGCAATACAATTTCTTGTTAGGAGTTATGTGTCCCGAGTAACTCAAATTATTCAGTTATGAATGCCCATTAATTCACCTTGAACCCCTCCTGGTCCCAGTTAATACGCACTTTCAGGCTGTGAACTGCTGTGCAAAGGGCTTGGCATGCATTCTCAACCAATTCTCACAGCAACCATACAAAGAAGACATTATTCTACTCATTTTACAGATGAGAATAAACAATGGGACTCAAAGAACTTATATAACTTGCCTGAATATCACAGCAAAATTAAAGTTGCATGTCAAGGATGCAAATCCAGGCGTACCACACCCATGCGCTCAACCAGCGTTGATAAATGGAAACAGCAGGCTTATCGGGAAGGAGGTGAAGGGGATCGCCTCAGAAATCAGTCATTATTCACGTTTGGTGAAACATTGTGAATTTTCTCTCAAATATGTTTCTTGAAATTCATGCTTTGAAGGGTGCTTTTAAATAGGTATCTAAGTCTTTTAAGAATTTTTCCTAGATGTAGGTGAAAACGGGCCCACACTGTACTGAATTCCACTCTCCAGTAGACAGGATTTTAATGAGTCAACAGTGACATTTGTTGTATTGGGCTGAAAGGCATGGTTCTCCAGCTAGTGGGCTTCTTCTCTGGCCCAAATTCATATATCCACATGAGAGCGTAGGCTCACAATTTCTACATGGGATCCTCTTATCTTTTTAGTATTATGATGCAAGGGAAAGCTGCCAAAGTGCTGAGGAATGGAATTTATTGTAAAAGCCCAAGGCACTGGGAGCAAACCAGAGAGTACCTCTCAGCAGAGCATGCATTAGCTCAGCGCTATCCGCACTTTTTTAAAAGGCCAACCACCATAAGAAATACACAGCACATTATAACATGAGATACAATCTAAATTTTCTGACCTAATACATTTTAACTAAGCCCAGTAAATGAATTTCATGAGCCTTTAATGTGTCTTGATCAAATGTCACTAATAGCTACTCAAATAGTGCATCTAATAAATTTACGGCAGCTTATTTTTCTCTCGTGTAACAGATATAATGGATACTGCCACAGGAGTATGAAGTACTTTATTTGAATTCCAAAGAAGGACAAGGGTCAAAATGTCTATTTTTTTTTGTCTTCTGCCTACGATTGTGCCTGATAGGTAAAAAGTGTCCAGAGAAAAAATTGTTTAAATTTTATTATGATATGTGTGCCTTCAGAAGAGTACACACATCTCAGTGACTATTTACGTTACTGAAAGAATGAATGATAGTGTATTCAAATAATAAAAATTAAATTTTTACAAAAAAAGTTTTGTCATATTAGACAATTGAGGTTTATTGTGTAAGAGAATCATTCTTCTTAATATTAATGATATATAAAGTATTAGACATTTTATTAATGGTGCTATACTGAAGAACCGATAAAGACATGTAATTTGAAGTCAATTGGTCTTAGACTTTCCGAATTAAAATAGTATCATTGGCTGGCCGGCTCCTTTATAAAAATTATTTTTAGGTATTGAGTAATCTCTTCAAATACCATCTTACAAAAAAGAGAGTAGTAAAAATGAAATGAAAATAGTGGCCTGCCCTCTTCATGGCAGTGATCTATGGAACCCTTAATACTCTTGGATTATAGCTTGAAAATCATTGGTTCTGACCAATATCTCGAGATCACCCTACGCATTTCTCATTGTGCACTCAGGAGAGATATCAAAATAGTCCCCAATCACGAATATCATAACTAATTACCTATGCATATTTTATCAAAACAAGCCTCACCTTCAATGTATAGGCTTATGATTTATCATGGTCATGATTTTGCCTTTTCACTCACCTCCACCACACGTCCTCTCAAATTTCCATTTGGTTTGCATTAATAAAGTAATTGAATGATGCAACATACAATCTCTCCATATTTTTCCCTATAGCAATTGAAATCATATTTTAAAGTTTTAGAAGTCTCCTATATAGCAGAACTTGATTTTAATCGTTACATTGGTGATAAAAATTAACCTTTATCACAAACTTCCTGAGAGAGATCAAGGTCCGGAAATTCCCAGGGATGAAGAAAAGAAGGGAAAATTATAATCAACATAGATTTGGTTTTGTTAATTTTATTAAGATGTTGAGTGCTACAATTTTTATTACAGGTAGAAACACGTATTGCCTGTGATCGTCCTGCTTGTAATAAACTAAGAAATGTGGCTCCAACTCTCGTTCTATGGCCTATGGAGCATCCAGTGATAGTCACGAGATTTCTGTGGATGTGCAGGGAATTATGACCCTATACCAAGGTCGCCTCCAATTGCCTCTCGTCACGCAATTCTTCCTTTATTTCCCCCGCTCCCTGCATTACAGGAAAGTTCTCTTCTCTACCATGCCATCTGCCCAGACAGGGATCGCTGTCATTTCCTGGATTTTTCCACTTTCCTGGCCTCTCAAATGCACACAGGCAGTCAGACATGATTTTTAATTTTGAAAGTTTTAAGGAGATGGAGAGTGATTACATGACAGCAATGTGAACAATTGTAATGAAGTACTAGACACCCCTGGCATGTAAGTTCATTTGCCATAGGACTGAGTTATCCTTGCTTGTCTGTCCATCCTCTTTTTCTCTTTCCCTCTCTGGCAAGAACAACCATCTATGTATATTTACATAGAAGAAACATACTTATAATCCACTTATGTAAATATGTTTGCATATTTTTCTGTAATAAAAAAAACTGATGACAAATACCCATCAGTCTGTTAATAAAATTTACGTCAGATTTTGGGATTAAACATGAGGACAGAATACAGTTTGAATTTAGGCACTTTTGTGCTGTTGAAATTGTTACAAAAAATGGCATAGAACAAAAATTAGAACAGAGTTGGGCCACACTTTTATAACCCCCTCCATCAGTGCCAAAGAGAATCTTGTAACTTCCCTCGTCTGCTCCTTAGATACAGACTCAAAAGAGGAGTCTTTTTTGCTAAACAGTGCTTAGGTCAATCGACATAACTCAGGAAAAAAGGAAAAGAGTGAGGAGAGGGAGAGGAAATCGTGAAGGTACTGGGTGTATTTGCCTGGTGCTATAAAAGTGGATAGGGGCGGAGAAAGAATTATGCATTGAGATTCTTTTAGTGGATTTTAAGATAGCAAAAGAAGGCTTTTAACTATTACGATGTACACTGTGCTACTGAATCCCTTCTTAGACCCTGACACCCCTCTGAACCTGAGTTGCATCATTCTAGTCCTTAACTGGGTTACCAAAAAGGTACTAAATTTGAAATGTGAATGACTGGGAAATGAGGGAGACGGCTAAACACTTAATTAAGCAACACATTCTGTAACGTGTGCTGCATTCACTGCTTCATGCCAAACAGAAGCTCTAGTCATGATTAAGTAAGGAAGTTATTCTAGCAGTTTTTTTTTTTCTTTCTGGTAAAATGTTTAATTTAAATTCATTTTCTCTCTTTGTCATTTTCTTATTTCTTGAAATGAAACAGTGTACAGATATCCCCCCAATATGTTTCAGAGGCAATTAGGAATTGCCTGCTGTTTCATTCCTTGCTGGGGAGTGTTTTGAAGTGAATTACTGAAAAAAAACTGTTAGAAAGTAGCATCTTCCATCTTTCTACCTTTTATTCTGTAGTGTTTATGAAGGAAAAAGTAGCAATTTACTAACACCTGTTTGTACCTTGTAACACAAGTTATGGAAAAACCTGCAGGTTAGCTGTGGCAAGCGCTGCTCTATTTGTTTTTTTCTTTCATCAGCACCTATGTAAAATCATGTCCTTCTCGCTCTCTTTTCTGTCATTTGCCATCAGTACTTCATGTAGCATTTCACTGTCCTTATTTCATATTTCCCATGTTGGTTTCCTATTTTGATGTTCAAAAACTCAGTAAGGAGGGGAAGTGGCTGTGACTCAATCAGTTGGGCTCCCGTCTACCATATGGGAGGCCCTGGGTTTGCGTCCCGAGGCCTCCATGTGACAGCCGGATGGCCCGCATGCTGCGGAGAGCCGCTGGCCCGCAGGTGCCATGGAGCGCCACCCGTCCCACAGAGAGCCGACTCAGCAAGGTGACACAACAAAAGGAAGGGAGATAAGCGAGAACACAGAAGAACCCACAGCAAATGGACAAAGAAAGCAGAGAGCAAGCAAGGTGCACGGGGGTGGGGAGGGGAAATAAAGAAATACAGACACAGAAGAACATACAGTGAATGGACAGAGAGCAGAAAGCACACACACAAAAAGCCGCAAATGGAAGGGTGGTAAGGAAAAAAAGAAAAAAAAATTAAATAAGGAAGGTTGCTGATTTTCCTGACTATACCAGATAACAGAGTTTTTCAAATACGGACCTGGAGAGACCATCAAATCTAATCAAAGCCTTTTCCAAAGAGAGGAATTTTAAGATTTCTTGTGGCTTTACATGTTATGTGGAATAATGTTTAATTGCCTAAACTGTCTATCAGGCATCTAATATTGGAAGTTATTTTAAAATTCATGAAATTAATGGACAGTTACATATTTTCTATTTTAGATAAATTAAGACTTTTGTTAGGCTATGATGTAAGCACATGCATATTTAACTCAACCTTTTGTTTTGATCGCATTGCACGCTGTAACCTTTCTGTTTTTCAGATAGTTCTGAAAAGAGTTCAGCTGTACCGGTATGGTGGGGTATGAGAAGTCACCAGGCCTGGAGCCAAGTTCCTGGGCCAGAGCAGAGGGGAGGAGAGCACAGAAGGGGCAGAGCTGGGGCAGAGGAGCGCCCCTCTGACAGGACTTACCTTGTAAAACTTTACTGCTTTCAAAGAACCAAATTTGTTTTGTTCTCTTTACTATTCTATACTTGCTTTTTATTTCATTAGTTTCCCCTTCAAAAGCAAGAAATGACAGAACTAAAAGGACAATTAGATAAATTCCTATTCGAGATGTTAGCATACCTCAATTAGTAACTGAGAAAACAAGCATACAAAAACATGAGTAGGGATACAGAACAGTTGACCAACGCAATAAATATGCTTAACCAAACATAGTCTGTACCCAACAGCTGTACAATATAGTCTTTTAAATGCACATGGACCATTTACAAAAATGAACCATGTGCTAAGACCTAAAGCAAATTGCAAACTAATGAAATCATACAGAATATGTTCTCTAACCAGAGTGCAATGAAGCGAGAAAGAAAAAGGGTAACCAGAAAACTTCACAATATCTTACAATTAAGGATGTACTTCAAAACAACCCATAGGCAAAGAAGAAATCACAGTGGAAATTAGAATATAATTTGGCCTGAATGATTATGAAAATGTTATACCTCGAAACTCGTGGTAGCTAATAGCAGCTATAGCTGTGCATAGAGGGCAATTTAGACCTTAAATGTATATATTAGAAAAGAAGGGAGGCTGCAGATCAATGATCCATCCATCTTAAGGAGAAACAAGGACATCTCACATGAAAAAACAGCAAATGAACCCCCCACCCCTGAAGGAAAAAAAGGAAAATATAGAAGGGTGGGGATAATAAAGACAAGTGCAGACGCCTTTGTTAGGAGCACTTCTTAGCACCAGTAGCCTTCACTTCCACAGTCCAACTGTCCAGAACATTACCCCATGAACACATCAAGGTGCAGAAAATGTGCAATTATATATTCCTAACATGCAGGAATACTTCTGTTAAGAAAAGGGAGAGCCAGTACTGGTGACAATTAAGTCTCTACCACAGATGTGTTAACTGGGGACACCTATTAGACACCCACGTGGAGAGGCTGAGTCTGAATATAAGAGTCAGGAGCTTAGGGAGTGGTTTTGGCTGCAGGTGTGGATGTGGAAGCCAGGAAACCACCACACAAGGCAAGATGATGGGGGAGCACACGGAGAGACGGGAAAGGGGCCAACACTCAGAGGCTTTGTGTGAATTCCCAGCATAATCATGAAGTTAATGGGACTTTGGATATTTAAACCCTGTACAAAACTGCCCCTCAACGTGGTTGTTCCTATTGAAACCAGAAGTATATGAAACTATTTCCCGTTACCCTTTCAATACCAGAGAATTTTTTGTTGTTAATGATTTATTTTATTTATTTCTTTCAACTAATCCCCACTTGTTTTTACTCTCACTGTCTGCTGGTTGTGTGCTCATCTTCTTTTTTTTTATTAAATTAAAGTATATCATTCATACCCGAACACACATAAAGAATAAGAGAATACTAAAAATTGCAAATTTACAAAATAAACATACCTAACATCACATAGGGGTTTCATTCATCACCCCCCACCAACTGTTTGCATTGGTGTGAAACATTTGTTACAAGCTAGGCAGAGCATATAACCACCAACTGTATTCCTTATCTTACATTTTGTGTATTTTCCCCCCAATCCATAGTATTTTTGTAACAGATATTGTGAATTTGCAAAACAATCATGCAGATGTGTACATTTCCCATACAACTCCACACCCTGGTGGAACATTTGTTACAGATTATGAGATAATATTCTCAGACCATTACCAGCAATCATGGTCCATAGCATACATTTGGCACACTTGTTCCATACACCTCCATTATAAACACAGTGTAGCTTGCCATTAATGCAAGAAAATTATAGTATTGCTGCTAACCAGTGTATATGTCACACCAGTTGTAGTTTTCCCATGTTTCTCCATATTCCCATCGCTATCGGGAGCACCAAAGGAAAACGGATGCAGTTGCTGGGGGAAATGCACTGGCCGAAGGGGTGGCTGGACAGACAACCAAGGGGGTCCCCGAGCTGCAGCCCCACCACTGGTGCCTCACCTGTCCCTTTTTAAACAACGCACGGAAAGGCTGAACTGCACCCGGGGAAGCAGGAGTGGGCAAGGAAGGAGAGGGACACCAGACCCCAGAAGGGGCTGGCTCCTCCCAGATGGCAGGGCGTGCATGCCAGAGGGGGCCGTGTACACCCTGGTTCGACAACACCACCAGCTCGCCCACCTGGGAAAAACTGCTGTAAGGCCCTGCTCAGAAAACACTGCTACATTTGCCTGACGACCTCGCTCTGCACCACTGTTGGCAGCCGGGGCCAACCTGCGCTGAACGCGACCCCTCCCAGGACCCCCAGGCCCCGGCCGGCTTCCAACACGCAGGAGGTGCCCCTTTAAGAACTTAACAATGGACTCTGCCAAGGTGAAACCAGGTCAAAGGCATAGGTGCTTGTTAGGAATAATGTGCACCTCCTCGGGCTGGGTCAAGGCCTTTCCCACCCACACTGAAAAACAAGGAAAGAACTAAAGCTTTGCTCTGACAGATAATTCCCCGCACGGGATGCCTTTATCCATAAGCAGCAGCAATGGCCCAGCTTTCCTGCCAGCCATTGTCCAAGAGCTAGCAAAATGTTAGGGATGAAGTAAGAACTCCACACAGCACATAAGCCCAAAGCTCATGAAAGTAAAAGGCATAAATCAAACCCTCAAAACAGCCCTAACCAAGGTCTGTAAAAATAAAAAAACTGCCCTCCCGTGAGGAAATCTACTCCATTAGCCCTCCTTAAGGGCAGACTGCACCCATGGACCCTCAGGCATTTCACATTTTGAAATTCTTTTAAACAACCACCCCCAATTATTCAAACCTTCAAGGGAAGTCTCAGGTTCCTAGGAAAACCTGGCCAGGATTCTCTCCTCCAGCAGTTAAAACAGCCTAGCTCAAATCCACAAAACTGTCCTGTCTCAGGATCCCATGCCATTAGGAAACTTCACTTGGGTAAAAAAAATAACCTGAAAAGAGCGCCTCTATCCAAACTGGACAGGCCCTCATCCTGCTATCCTTGTAACCCCCACTGCTCTCAAAGTTTCAGGTACTGGCCCTTGGATTTGTCATACTAGAGATAAAAGGGCACACTCCAATGAAAAACAAAACAACTGAACGACTCACCCTGTACCTGGCTGCCCCTTGAAAATCCGAATTACCCAGAGCCAGCCCGAATCGCCATCACCTGACTAGATGAACTCCTCCTCTCTTTGGTTCCTACTCCTCTTCGGACTGCTCGGCTGGCAGTTTCGGACTGGACTGGCAGCTACAGCTCCCAGAGACTTGAGTGTAGCTGAAAGGACACTAATCTTACTAGTATAATTGCACATTGTAGGATGCTTTACTACCTTAAGTTGTCTTTCCCCTTAGCATGAGTGACACATTATAAAAAGGACATACGGTCATCAGAGGGGGGAAATGTTGAGAAGTAAAAAGCATAACCTAGCAAAAATATCTAACAAGTCACTCCTTCACCACGTCTGGGATCATCCTGTGAGGGCTTGGTTCTGCAGGAGAATGTGAAGTGACTAATTCCTGCCCCCTGTTTCTGTAAATCACCCTTTGAAAAATGACCTAGTAGAAAGATATCAAACGAGTGACTCCCCCCCTCCTGCTTCTGTAAATCAGCCCACAAACTTAAAGCTGCATTCTGCCTCTCTAACCATACTGCTTCCAAAATTTCACCTAGCAACACGTTAGTCCATGAGGAAAAGTTATGCTGATCCCACCTGAAATCCTATATAAACTTAAGAACCTGAAAAACGCGGCTCAGAATTTGGAGATTGCCTCTTCTTTGGGCCCACATATAAAAAATTTGTTCCTCCATCATTCTGGAGTGCCGTTTTTGGGGCTTTCTTTGGTTCAGAACTCCTGGCTTTGCTGCAACAAAGGAAATTGCTCAGAGGTTCCAGTTCCTTGACCTGGCAAAGTAAAATGTCATTGTTACAAAAGGGATTCCGTCTTCCCTATTTTTTCCTGGGAGAGAAAAAAATCTCAAATTATATTCTTCCTTTTAAAACCCCACACAAAAGCTCATGCGAAAATTCTCTACTTTGAGTTTTCTTTTGGGTATTAATTTCTACCTTAATTGCACCACATTTAAATGCTTTATGATACAAACTCCTTGAAAAGTGTTGAGACACATTTTATGGCAACCACCCCTTGAGTCCCTTCCCTGAGGTGAACTGTCCTGGGCCCCCCTGCCCCTCTCCATTGTGCCCTAAGCGTTCCCAAGGCCCCCACTTGGGCCTGGGCACCAAGCTGGGGTCCTGGAGGTGTGGCATGCGTATACCGAACTGCCCGGTGTCCCTCCTCTGGGGCCATGTAGAAGGTTCAACTCCCATAAGACCTCCTGTGCCCGTGGGAAGGGCATCCCTGGATGGAGTTCCAAGCTCCCTGACACGCTGCAGTGAGCAGGAGGCACGAGGGCTTCCCTGGTCATGCCACTCCTGCTCCTCGCCAGGGAAGATGCATCCGTGCCTGCTGGTCGTGCAGGTGCAGGTGCAAGCCCTCCCAGAAGGGTGACTCTGGTTCTTTCCCGGCTCCTGCCTAGGCCCCCAGTCCATAAGTCCCCTCCTGCAGGCTCCCAGGGCGGGGCTCCCATCCTCCTCAAGTGCACTCCAAATCCGAATGGCTTCCCATCAGTTACTGGCGCGGGAAGTGGTCACTCTCCCTCCATCGGCCTCACCCATGTATGGTCACAGACAAAGCCAACCGTACCTTTAAAACTCACCTGCCTGCTGTGGGCAGGTCAGAGCAGTCTCCTGCACAGGCCAGGATTACTGAGCCCCTGAGGCTTCTCCAGATACACACACACGGCTCTACATGCATGTATTAGGTATCTGTATGTGCATCTTGCACGTGGTGCACACGCATGCACACACATTTGCTCAACAAGTTGAAGGTGTACATAATTGGCATAGCACCCAGCTTTGCCTGCCCATCCTGGGTGCTTCTTGAGTTCTGACCCTTCCTAGCCCAGGTCAACTCCCACCCACAGACATCTCCTCCCACCTGCTCTGGATACACCTAGAAGTGTCCATGAGCTCTCTAGACAGGTGATGGGGCCTAGAAGATCTCAGTGACAGGACAGGAACTGCTCTGATGGCAGCGGGCAGAGGGGCGGATCAGGGGGTACTGGAAATGAGGAATCGCAGACAGGGAGGCCAGACCCCTCTTGGGAGGAGGTGCACACTGGCTGAGAAGAAGAGAAGAAAGCTCTGGAGTTGGAGGGGCTTAGGGGTGAGAGATGAGAACCATCGGGATGCAGTGGAGCTGGGCTCTCTCTATGTGGGAAAGGGCCATTTCCCCAGGACTCTGGGGAGGTCCAAAGCCATGTCCACTCCATCAGCACCTCCCTTTGGCTTGACTTTCTGGATATCTTCACAATCTGCTCACTTCTCCACACCTCCACTGTCCCCACCCTGGTCCAGCCACTGTTTCGTCTTGCGTGGATAGCCGGTCTCCCCACGTCGGCCCTGGCTGCCTCAGCCTGTGCTCAATGGGGGAGGCAGACGGATCCTGCAAAGCTGTGAGGCAGGTCACGTACCCCTCTGCTCACCCCCCTCCAGGGCTTCAGTTGCTCCCAGGACTCCTTAAAATCTGGCAGCTCCTTCCTGTCCCAGTTGCATCTCCCACCGCGAGCACCTGCCTGCCTACCTCTTACAACTACACCTGTAAAAGGAGGGTGAAGGTGAGGGCTGGGACAGACCTGGATCGTTCCGGGTTGAGGAAATGGAACTTGGCGAGACGTGATGAAGGAGTGAGTGTGTCCAGCTGCTCTGTGCAGGAAGACAGTGCTCTAGGAGCTGGGGTACAATGAGGTGGGGGAGGCAAGGCAGGGGGGGAGGAGGGTACCCTTGTCGATTGGGTGACCAGGAAGGCCTCGCTGAGAGGGTGGCATTTGAGCAGGTCCTGGAGGTCTGGGAGTGAGCCAGGTGGAAACCCGGGGGCAGAGAGCGCCTGACTGCCAACCGCCAGTGCAAAGGCTCTGAGGCAGGAGTGGGCCTGCTGTGCTTCAGAAAAGGACTAGAAGGCCAGTGTGGCTGGGTCAGAGGGAGAAGGGGCAGAATGGGGGAGAGACGACAGAGGGCCGTCTCATATCAGGCTTCGTCAACCCCTATCACCAGTCTTCTGGTGGGAGGTACATTTTCTGGACAAGAATTTTATATTGTATACCAAGAGCTCTGAAAATAAATAGAAAATTATTTTAACTCAATAATTCTACCTCTAGGAATCTAAAGTAAATAGCCTTTCCTGCAAAATAATATATGAATGTCATTTAATAATTACCTATATTAGGGAAAAATTGGAAACAACTTAAATAATCAACAGTTAGATTTTAAAGTATTTTTTATGCATCCATTCTATTGATTTTTAGAAAGAGGTTATGTCATCTATTAAGTGAAAAAATCAGGGAAAATTGATAAACTTTTATCAAGCATACAGTATTATTGTTATATATTTAATATATAAATGTAAACATTGAACTGAGAAAACATTCCAAGGCACTGATGGTAGTTCAAGCTAAATGTCAAATCAGAATTGCTTTTAAGTGATTTTACGTTTTCTACATCATCTTCATTACTCTGTACTACTTGCATACCTGAATTCCAGAACATCCCGTCGAACCTGAAGACAAGATAATAAAACCTGGATGTGCAAGAAATGAAAAGAAATTTAGACAAGGATAGCAACTCAGCTTTATTTGATGCAGTTAAGAGACATTTAAGCACCACACGAAATAAGTGTGCCCGGAGGGCACATTCGGTGCCAACAATCAAGTGGCAGGCCCTGCAGGGCCCCTCCGCCTTCCCTCTCCCTCGCAGCTGCGGGAACCAGGCTTCCCTCCACCTGCCCCAGGCACTCAGCCTTCCTCACGGAAGCGCCGCCCCTTAGCCTTTGGGCCGCGTGGGCTCTCAGTGCGCCTGCGCAAACAAGCTCCCAGGGGGGCGGCAGGGCACGTGACCCGTTCTTGTCCCCAAGCAGAAACCCTGTCCCCTTTAGGCAGTGAGCAGGTCCCGCCCATCCACACAGCAGCCCCGCCCTCCCGGGACCTGGCAGCCACCAATCCGCTTTTTTTCTCCAGGGATTTACCTATTCTGGATATATCACCTAAATGGAAACGCACAATTGGCCACTTCTTCCATTTAGCATGTTTTGGAGCTTCAGCCACCCTCTAGCATTTATTCTTTTAAATGCCTGAGTAATACTCTATCGTATGTGTATATACCACAGTTTGGTTAGCTGTTAATCTGGTGATGGCCCTTTGGGTTCCTTCACCCTTTTGGTTACGGTGAGTAGCGCTGCTCTGACCCTGTGTGTATGTGTGTTTGTTTGTGTAGCTGTTTTCCATTCTTTTAGATATAATTCGAGGAGTGTTCTTGCTGAATCCTATGGTAATTGTACATGTAACTTTTTGAGGAACCTCCAAACTGTTTTTACAGTGACTGAACTATTTCACATTCCCACCAGCAAAGAAGAAGTTTTTGATAACTGATTCAGTCTCTATCTGTTATAGGTCTGCTGAGACTTGCTTTCCTCAGTCAGCGTTGGTAGTTTGTGTGTTTCTAGGGATTTGTTCTTTTTTATATAGGTTATCTAACTTGTTTGTGTACTGTTATTCACAATATTTTCTTACAGGTTTTGATTTCTCTTAAGTTTGCTAGTGATGCGCACACCTTCATTTCTGATTTAGTTATTAGTTTCTTTGTTCTTTTGTTTTATTCCCATGGAATCCATTGCTTTTATGATGAAAATAGTACATGCTTAACATAGAAAATAGAGATCCTTATAAAAATTGAAGCAAAAGAAAACTAATATGTCATCATCTTGATGTAATATCAAGCAGGAAATTTTTGTATGAGTTTATTTTTATATTTATTTACTAAGTTTTCTTTTTATTAAGCTATATATTCCACAAAGAATTTAAGAGGTTTGCACATGCCCACCCCTAAATCCTCCCACATCAAGAACCTCCTTTTCCTTAGTTGGACAAAAATTGCCAATTTTTCTTGAAATTTGCAAATGATCAACTTTTGTTGATTTTCTCTATTGCCTCCGTAGCAGGTGAATTCTATGGGGGCCCCTATATTCTGTGGGGAGTGTCTCAGACATCCTCAATATATTCCTATTTATTTCTAACAGGTCATGCAGCCCCACCCTTCTGCAGATCTGAGGATGGTCCCTCAGGCCACAGCCTTCATCTCCTGCCACATCTAAACTAGGAGTGAGGGGTTGAGCCTCTGACTGACAATTCTGCCTGTGACCTCCCAAGGCCGACAGCAGGCGCAGCCTTCAGTGGTGCCCGCTCTTTGTAGGGGTGGGACGCTCCCTTAGTTTTCTCTCAGAGTCCTCACCTTGACGCCTGGCAGAGCCTCGGACCCCTCCCTCGGCTGACCTCAGTCCGCCCCCTCAGATGGAAGTCAGGTAGCACCATACCCAGGGACTCGACCTGGGACCTCCTTGGCATCAAGGACCACTTTCTCTGGAGTCTGTGGTTGTAGATCCTTTCACTCTTTCCTGCGGGACTTTACGTCAAATCCTGGCAAGGCCTGGAACCTCTCCCTGTGCTTATCTGAATCGTTGCTCAGAGGAAGCCTGACTTCCCTCAGAAGCCCATGTTGGAAGTCAGGAAACAACATTCGGGGACCCTGCCTGGGCCTCTCAGGGCAAAAGAAGGGACAGGGCGGGCTGTGTTTCCTTCTGCCTGGGCCAGGAGGACCTTCAGTCCTCCCTCACCTTTATCTCTTTCACACTTGGCAGAAACTGGGTCCCCTCCCTTCTCTGACCTGAAGACTGGCTCCTCGGACCAGGGCCCTCCCCTCTTGGACCATCTGGAGAGAAGTCATATACTCCACATCCAGCCACGAGGTCCTGCATCTCCCAGGGCTGATAGCAGGTAGGGAACTGCCTTCTAGGTGGTCGTGTCTATCTGGGGTGGGAGGACCCCTCCTTCAGGGTCCTCGCCTTGATGTCTGGCAGAGCCTGGACCTTCTCCCACTTCCTACTTGAGTTTGTCCTTCACCGACGATAGCCCTCACCTCCATGCGACACCTGAACATGAAATGACAAGGCTGAGAGTGGAAGGGGACTCTGCTTAAGTGACCTTCATGGGTTTATGGGAACTGACATCAGGTGCAGGCCAATTATATTGCATGTGGCTAAACTGTTGTTCCAGACCTTTCTTTGAAAAGACTGTTCTTTCCTCATTGATGGTTCATGGCATCCCCGTGGAAAATCAACTGAACATAGACATGAGGGTTTATTTCTGGACGTGCCATTTTTCCATTTTCAGGCCTAATTTCCCTGTTGGAGTATTCAGTAAAGTGTTGGATAAAAGTGGTGGGACTGGACATCTCTTTGTTGTTGTTTTTTGTTTTCGTAGAGAGAATATATCCTGTCTTTCAAGTTTAGGTATAAGTTTAGCTGTGGCTTTTGTGTAGATGGTTTTATCAGGTTGAAGAAGTTCCTGTCTATTCTAGTTTGTTCATTGTTTCTGTAAAGAAAGGAGTTGGGTTTTGTCAACGGTATTTGTGTCTGTTGAGGTAATCCTGTGTACTTTCCTTTTATTCCATGAATACGACCTGTTACATTGATTAACTTTTGTATGTTCGGCCAACCTTTCATTCCTGGGATAACCCCTTCTTGCTCATATTGTATACTACTTCTCATAAATCCCCTGATTTTTTGTTTCCTAGAAAATTGTTAAGGATTTTGTGCCTATATTCATAAGGATAATGACTGGTGTTTTTATTTCCTGTGATGTTTTCATCTGTGTTTGGAGTCTGGGAAATGCTGGACTAATAGCATGAGTTGCAAAATATTCTCTCTTTTATTATTGGAAGAATCTGTGAAGGATTGGGATTGATTCTTCTCTATGGTAGAATTACCAATGAAGTAGTCTGGTTGAGGGCTTTTATGTATGAGAGGTTTTTCAATTACTAATTTATTTATTTTTCATTATTAGATGTTAATCGTCAAAAATATGAGGTCCCCATATACCCCCCATCCCTCTCAACCCACTCCTGCCTCATCAACAACCTCTTTCATCGTCATGGCACATTCATTGCATCTGGTGAGTACATTTTAGAGCACTGCTGCACCACATGGATAATGGCTTTCATTGTAGTTTACACTCTTCCCCAGTCCACACATTGGGCCATGGCAGGACATAAAATGTCCAGCATCTGTCCCTGCAGTACCACCCAGGACAACTCCAAGTCCTGAAAATGCCCCCACAACACATCTCTTCTTCCCTCTCCCTACTCTCTGCAGGTACGGTGGCCACTTTCTCCACACCAATTCTACAATTCCTTCCAATACCGTTCACAATAGTTCAATAGTAGAATATCAGTAAGTCCACTCTAACCCGTACTTTATTCCACCAGACTATGGCTCCTGGGGTAGTATTTGAATCCGTTTTGGTGTTTTATGTCTTTCTCTAAATCATTCTATTACCTGCAATTTATCTAAATTTTAGCATACAAATATTCAAAATATATCAATATAATTATTTTTTTTAAGTTGGTAATAGTGTTCCCTCCTTTATGCCTAATTTTACCGAATTGAGTCTTTGCACAATTCTTGTTCTGGTTAAAGTATTCTGTTTCTGTGATATTTTCAAAGAATCCACCTTGGAATTGTTGATTTTTCTCTATTTTTTAAAAAAGATTTTTTAAATTTATTTCTCTCCCCTTCTCCCCAACCCCAGTTGTTTGTTCTCTGTATCTATTTGTTGTGTGTTCTACTTTGTCCGCTTCTGTTGTCAGTGGCACAGGAATCTGCATCTCTTTTTGTTGCATCATCTTGCTGCGTCAGCTCTCCATGTGGGTGGCGCCATTCCTGGGAAGGGTGCACTTTCTTTCACGCTGGGCGGCTCTCCTTACAGAGCTCACTGTTTGCTCGAGAGGCTCCCCTACACGGGGGGCACCCTTGCGTGGCAGGGCACTCCTTGCGCGCATCAGCACTGCGCATGGGCCAGCTGCACACGGGTCAAGGAGGCCCGGGGTTTGAACTATGGACCTCCCATGTGGTAGATGTGCGCCCTATCCACTGGGCCATTTCCGCATCCCTCTCTAATTTTAAATACTTACTATTTAATGTTTTCTCCTTTCGTTTCTACTATTTCCTTCCTTCTGCTTACTCAGGGTTTAGGTTGCTCCTCTTTTTATTGTCCAAATTTGAAAGTTAACTTATTGAGTTGAGATTTTTCCACTCTTGTTTAGTTTTTAATTTTTATTTATTTTTTGTTTACTTTTTTATTTATCCCTCTTTGCCCCAGATGCTTTACCCCTCTCTCTAGTCATTGTTTGTTTGCAGACCTTCTCCAGGAGGCACTGGGAACCAACCCGGACCTCCCACATGAAAGGTGAGAGCCCAACGGCCTGAGCCTCATCTGCTCCCCACGGGCTACTGCATCTTCTAGCTCCATTGGGTCAAGAGATGGCATCTAGCTGTGTTGCATACAGTGGTGGCATCTGCTTGTCTTCTTTTAGGAGGCACTGGGGCCTGAACGCAGGAACTCCCACGTGGGAGACCGGCACCCAGGTGTTTGAAACACATCCGATTACCTTTGCTCTTTCTTAATAGATATATTTAGAGCTATAAAATTCTATATCAATTGCTTTAGCTAAATACCATAACTCTGCGCAAGCTGTGTTTTTCTTTTCACTCACCACTTCCTTTGTTAATTCCTCTTTTTCACATTTTATATTATAATTCTTTCCTTGAGCTGCTGTACCACATTATCACAAACTGCGTGGCTTATATAAATGCAACTTCATTCTTTCATAGTTCTGGAGGCTAGAAGTACAAAATCAAGGCTATACTTGCCCCTTTCTTGCTTCTTCAAGCTTCTGGTAGTTGCCTGTAATTCTTGGCTTTCCTTGGCTTGCAGATGCATCACTCCAATTTCTGCCTCTGTTCTCAGATCATGTCTTCCCAGTGTGTCCAAGTATCCTTACTCTTATAAATACACCAGTCATTGGAATAAGGCTCACCCTGATCCAGTAAGTGCCTCATCCTAATATAATTACATCCATCAAGATCCTATTTCCAAATAAATTCACATTCACAAGTACTTGAAGTGACGACTTGAACATATCATTTTGGGAAACACTGTGCAACTCACAGCAGGTATTTAGGAGTATTCTTAAAATTTCC
Organism: Dasypus novemcinctus; assembly: GCF_030445035.2. Classification (NCBI taxonomy): domain Eukaryota; kingdom Metazoa; phylum Chordata; class Mammalia; order Cingulata; family Dasypodidae; genus Dasypus; species Dasypus novemcinctus. The sequence goes on from NC_080704.1 coordinate 177,506,940, forward strand.
AAATATTTGTGAATTTCCAAATTTCCCTTACATTATAGAAATCTACTTTCATTCCATTGTGGATGGAGTACATACTTGGTATGATTTCAATCTGTTTAAATTTATTGAGGCATTTTTATCCTAGCGTATTATCTATCCTGCTAATTTTCCATGCACTCTTGAGAAGAATATATATTCTTCCTTTGGTAGATCGGGTGATCTATAGATGTTTGCTATGTCTAGTTACATTTTAGTGTTCAGTTCTTCTGTTTGCTTGTTGATCTTCTTTCTCATTGTTCTATGCATTACTAGAATTGGTTTTCAACAAATGTCCTTGGGGATAGACTTTTTCTCCTCAATAAGAACAAGTCAGGTCAAATAAAGATAGTGTAAGGAAACCGTCTTCCAGGAAACCACCAGATGGTTGAAATAACGAAAATGCCCTAGGTCTGTGGCTCTGGATGAGCTCCAACCCTACTCTGCTCCATCCTCATGGCTTCCAGGATGCTGGCTTTCATGGTGATTGTAGGCTGTTGCCTGGCTACTGTGGACCTAAAGAATGGGATAATAGGAATAAGGCAAGTTATGATGCCATTAAACTCAAGATTGATCCATTTTTCGTTAATGAACTCTCCCTGGAATGTTGCAAGCATTTTTTATCTTCCAGCAGTCTGAAAAAATGATTCTGACCATCTTTGCCTGAATATCATTGCTTTTAGGGAACAAAGGATTTTCCCAGGCCCTTAGTCCTTGATTTTCATTCACATGACTCTATTTTAATTTTTAAAAGAGGAACATGACATGCTTTCTTTGGAATCCGGCACTGAAACCATTTGCCCTTAGAATTATGCACAGGGTTTACATTTGGCCAAGATATTGATTTGTACTCTGTAAAACTGAAGTGCCTTAAAACAAAGCCTCTCCTGCAGTCACTAGAGTCATTCTTCTGTGAGGGTAGAGTAGAAAAAAGACCAAAATTTCTCTTTTTTCTTGTCTTCCTTCTCCTTCTTTTTCTTCTTCACTACTTCATAAAAAAATACACGACTGGGGGTAGGTGTAGCTCGTGGTTGAACACCTGCTTCCCATGGACTAGATCCAGGTTCATACCCCAGAGCCTCCTAAAAATTACATTACTATTGTAATCAAATGGTAAAGTTTTTGTAAGTGCAACAACTAAGATCTCAATCCCATGATGTATATTTTACTCTATGTACTTCCATTTTATTTTTTAACATTTATCTCTAACCTCTTACCCCTTTTAGGGTTCAAAAACAGGAACCATTTTTTATATTTAAAATTAAAAGCAGTTGACCTTTTAACTGCTGATCCTTCTGATACTACCTCATAGTAGCTGGTTCTATAGGCAAGGTGTCAATGGCCTATTGCATGGTTCATTAAGAACCTTGCACATTTCCTCAGAAGTCTCCCAGGTAATTACAACTCTTGTTTAAAATCTCCCATGTCAACCCCAGTGGTTGAATTTGGAACCAGGACCACCTGGATTTGAAATAACCAAATTAGAATTCCTGGCATTGAGCCTCATTCTCTACTTCAACTTTCCCTACTTTTATATTGGGTTTCCATTAAGGGGACGTTTTCATCATAATTTGAGATTTTGAAAGATACCATTTCAACTCAACTGATTTTGAGGCATCAAAACAATTTGAAACAGAGACTCCAGACTCAGAGCAGGCACACAGATAGTAAAGCTGGAGTCTGACTGTTGAGGAGGAAGGACAATAGGGCTGGCCCAGAACTCAGAGGTCAACACTCCACTACTGGGGGCTCCCCTTGCCTGTAAATGTCTATGGAAGTTTTATCAGCATTTGGGCCAAACTGGGAGAAGGTAAACTGATGATCACAGAAAAACAGAGTACACACGCTTTCTCTCAACGTTTGTACTTGGAAGACAAGCTACGCTCACAGAAAGAACCTGGGACCCTCTACACACTTTGAAAGAAGTAGTTACAATTGCTCTCATGTATTATGCACCTATCGTATGCCCCATAATTTCCCTGCATGGTGCCAGAGATGTGGGGCATTAATGACCTTTCGTGTCCCGGCTTGGCTTGCTGTGTGACCCTGGACAAATCACTAACCCTCTCTGGGCCTCATTTCTTCCCCGGAACCAATCAGGAACGGGCTAGATCATCTCTAGGGGGTCCATGCAGCTCTCACCTTCATGACTCTATAGTTCTATACTTCTTTTTGAAGGAAGTCACATCTAGAGGTGGGAGGGGAGTGGGAAGTAGCAAAATCAACCATGTATGTGACTGACATTTTGAGACCTCCCAGCCCTGACTGTGTTTCTTTAATGATGAAGAGTGGATGGCAGAGCATTTGGAAAAGTATTTCAAATTCCTATAAATGTCTGTTGGACAATGTTACATAATACAACTTAAATTACCAGTAACCTCCAGGAACATTGTAATCCAGTCTTGTAGCAAATGTCACCAGAAAGGGAAAACGTTTCTGCTTTCAACCCGGGAATAAGCTCTGCAGTAGGCAGTTTGAAGAGTCCCCTCTTTGCACAGGTGTGCCTTCCCACCAGCAACGTGGGAGGTACCTGTTTCCCCACAGGCTGCCCAAAAGAATGTGTTGTAATACTTTTAATTTCTCACTACTGTGCTAAGTGGGAAATGGCATCGTAGTGTTGTTTGAAGTTGCATTTCTCAAACTGAGTGAACTTGAACTTGTTTTGTAAATGATTAAGGGACATTTTTAGATCTTTTTTGCATATGTGAGTTGTCTATATATGTCTAATTCCAATTTTCCATCAGGTTGCTAGTTACTTAGAACCTTCAATTCAAGAGTTCCTTCTATATTAGGGATATTAACCTTTTGTGATATGTTACAAATATTCTCTTCCAGTTTGTTGTTTGTCTTCTGACTCTGTCAACCATGTTTTATGATGTAATCACTTGCAGTTTCTTGTAGTCCAAGTAACCAGTCTTTTCTTCATTCATTTATTTTTGTCTCCAGATCTTGAGTCATAGGTAGAATGCCTATGCCCACACCAAAATTTAAGAGGCATTCGCCCATGTTTCCTTCTAGCATTTACATGGTTTAATTTTTGTACGTTTGTCTCCTTGTTCCATTTGGCATTTATTCTTGTGTAAGGTATGAGATATAAACCTATGTATAAATGACTATAGTAATGGAGCATAATCAGTAGGATAAAATAAATATCCCTGAGTACGTACTGATATACAAAGGTGAATGAATAAATAAGAAGAGAAGGAGGACAGCTCTTCCTTACGGTAGAATTCAAATTAATAAATGTAGAAGGAATGATGGAAAGAGAACATCACCGTCGGGCAACCACTACAACAATAATGGCGGCAGGCAAGAAATATTGTTGGGTGTTAAAATTAGTGAGCAAACTTATGACGAGGAAAACAGATATTTATATGTTCATAGTATTTCCTCACAGGATACTTATTAATTGAAAGAGAGCAGTTTACAGTGGCGTGACCGGCTGATTCCTCATTAACCAGCGAGATCAACATCCACGGCTGGTAATAGGACAAAGCAACATCATGTGCCTACATTACTGTGTTTCTGCTGCCAAAAAGACATAGCATGAATGTAATTTAGGCAACTTCTGGCAAACTCCTAATACGGGAAATTCTGCAAAACACCTCAATAGTCCTCCTCAAAAGTGCCACGGTCATGAAATACAAGGAAAGCCTGAGCAACTGTCAGAGTCTATCAGGAGACATGACATCTCTTACTGTTCTGCTGGGGAACTATTGTGATTACTAATGGAGCAAATTGTAGTACTGATGGGGAGAACGTGGCCATGGGAGCTGCTGATGGTAGCGAGAGGAAGAAGAGATATGATGTGGGGGCATTTTCAGGATTTGGAGTTGTCCTGGGTGGTCCTGCAGGGACTTATGCTGGACATTGTGTGTCCTGCCATGGCTCACGTGGTTTGGAATCCTACGAAGGCCCCTAGTAGCCTACATGGCACTAATATGTGAATTGGAAAAGCTGCCGCTTTGAAAAAGGCACCACCCTGGAGGCAGGGTGGAATGGGGGACAGTGTAGACTACAATGTGGACCGCTGTCCATGTGGTGCAGCAGTGCTCCAAAATGTATTCACCAGGTGCAGTGGATGTGCCACCATAATGGAAGAGGATGTTGATGTGGGGTGGGTGGGTGGGGTGGGGGTTATATGGGGACCTCATAATTTTTTAATGTAACATTAAAAAAATAAAGACAAAAAAAGCAATTTGAGTCAGAAAATTCAACAAATATCTAAAAGTATATGTAAATTATATTTTAAGACTTCTATAAAACAGAAAATCATTGAAGACAACAGTTAAGATGTTTAAAGACAGAAAGTTTAAGTAGAGGAGAAAATAAGGAAGGAGTGGGCATGATTGGGACTTTTGGACTTCTGACAGTCCAGAAAAGGGAATAGAGGAACACCAAGCAGAGCAGTATGTGAAGCCCTGGTTGGCGTTCGCAGATCCTGTGTGGGTTACCACCTGTGTCGTGTCCTTTGAAATGTCTACTAGATTATCAAATTTTCCAGCTTCTCAAGGACTTTTTCTCCTTAGTTTGAAGTGCTTCTGTGAGATCTGAGACTAATCCAATAACAGACTTAAAATATTCTCACTTCTTTTTGTTGCTTTTGGGGTGTTTTTGTTGATAGGAGGGTTGGAGGTAGATGACTCTTAGAGTTTGAAACAGTTTGATTCTTGTAGTCACTGACTCTGTGAGCGGCACTAATGTCCCAAGAACTTGGCTGACTTTTACCTCCCTAACCCATGCTTGCATTCCACTGGGTTTATACACTATAGCTCTTACTACCATTTAGAAATTAAACATGAGGACCGAATACAATTTGAATTTAGGCACTTCTGTATTGCTGAAATTGTTGCAAGAAATGTCATAGAACAAAATTTAGAACAGAATCAGGGCCCCACTTTTAAAACTCCCTGCATGAGGGCCAAAGAGAACCTTCTACCTTTTTCTGTTTACTCCTTAGATATAGACTCAAAATAGGATCCTTTTTTACTAAACAGTGCTTAAGTTAATCTACGTAATTCAGGAAAATAGGAAAGGATTTAGAGAGGGAGAAGACATTAGGAAAGTGCTGTGTGTATTTGTCTGGTGCTATAAAAATGGATAGGGGCGGAGAAAAATTATGTGTTGAGATTCTTTTAGTGGATTTTAGCCTATGCAAATGAAGGCTTTGAACTATTACGGTGTACGTTGTGCTATTGAACTCTTAGACCCGGACACCACTCTAAATCTGAGTTGCATGGTTCTAGTCCTCAATCAGGTTACCAAAAATGTATTAATTTTGAAATTTGAATGAGGGGGAAATGAGGGAGACGACTAAACAGTTAATTAAACATCATATTCTTTAACGTGTGCTGCATTCACTACTTCATTCCTAACAGATGCTCTAGTCATGATTAAGTAAGGAAGATATTATAGCAGTATTTTGTGTTTTTTTTTCTGTCAGGTAAAATGTTTAATTTAAATTCACTTTCTCTCTTTTTATTTTCTTATTTCTTGAAATAAAACAGGGTGCAAATATTCCCCCTCAATATATTTCAGATACAGTTAGGAATTGTCTGCTGTTTCATTCCTTGCTGGGGAATATATATATATTTTTTTAAGATTTATTTATTTATTTAATTTCCCACCCTCCCCTGGTTGTCTGTTCTCTGTGTCTATTTGCTGCGTCTTGTTTCTTTGTCTGCTTCTGTTGTCAGCGGCACGGGAAGTGTGGGCAGCGCCATTCCTGGGCCGGCTGCACTTTCTTTTCACGCTGGGCAGCTCTCCTCACGGGCGCACTCCATGCGCGTGGGGCTCCCCCACGCGGGGGACACCCTTGCGTGGCACGGCACTCCTTGCGCGCATCAGCACTGCGCATGGCCAGCTCCACACGGGTCAAGGAGGCCCGGGGTTTGAACCGCGGGCCTCCCATGTGGTAGACAGACGCCCTAACCACTGGGCCAAAGTCCGTTTCCCGCTGGGGAATATTTTGAACTGAATTACTGAAACACGCTATTAGAAAGTAGCATCTTCGATCTCTCTATCTTTTATCCTGTGTTGTTTGTGAAAGGAAAAATAGCCTTTTACTAACACCTGTTTTTATCCTTTTCTTTGTGCCCCATTCTTTTCCTGTTTCATTTGGATTTGATAATGCGATATACGATATTTTATTTCCTTTTATTCTGAAGTAGGAAAAGAGAAATGTAACAGAAGATATGAAAATACCCAAAGTTTAGCTGTGGCACGTTCTGCTCTTTTTTGTTGTGTTGTTTCATCAGCACCTATGTAAAACTATGTCATTCTGACTTTCTTTTCTGTGATTTGCCATCAGTACCCCATGTAGCATTTCACTCCCCTTATTTCAGATTTACCATTTTGGTTTCTTCTTTTGATGTTCAAAAACTAAATAAGGAGGGGAAGCAGCTGTGGCTCAATCAGATGACCTCCTGTCTACCCTATGGAAGGCCCTCGGTTCACATCCTGGGGCCTCCTTGTGAAGGCAGTATCGCACATATGCTGTGGAGAGCCGCTGACCTGCAGATGCCGTGGATAGACAACTCAGCAAGGTGCCACAACAAAAGAAGGGAGACAAGCGAGAACCCAGAAGAGCCCACAACAGAAGAAACCAGAGCATAGCACTATACACCAGGCACTGTGATAGGCACTGGGGATGGGAAAAGTAAAGACACAGCCCCACTCACATGGGCTCCAGTCAGATGTGTCGGATGTGTCAGACTTGAGAGTGATCACAGTACAGTGTGAGCAGCGAGCAGGTGCCGAAAGGCATTTACCAAGACCACGAGACCAGGAAGGCTTCCTGAAGAGGCGATTCCTGAATTGAGAATTGAGCATGAGGAGTTAGCAAGGAAAGAACCAGGCAGAGAAGAGAGGGCATAAGCATCAGCATGAACCAAAGCACAGAAAACCAGGCACATTTAATGATAATAAAAGAAGCACTGTATTCCTGCCTTTATGTGGATTATATCACCTAAACTCCAACAGCCTTCTGAAGTAGACTGTGATATTTTTTCTCATTGTCAAATGAGGAAATTTGGGTATGAGGATATTATATACAACTGGTAAATTGAAGACCTGGCTTACAACCCAGGCAGTCTGACTATTGAACTCATATTTCTAAACCACTGTGCAGGAAAACGGATATTGGCCCAGTGGTTAGGGCGTCCGTCTACCATATGGGAGGTCCGCGGTTCAAACCCCGGGCCTCCTTGACCCGTGTGGAGCAGGCCATGCGCAGTGCTGATGCGCGCAAGGAGTGCCGTGCCACGCAAGGGTGTCCCCCGCGTGGGGGAGCCCCACGCGCAAGGAGTGCGCCCGTGAGGAAAGCTGCCCAGCGTGAAAAGAAAGTGCAGCCGGCCCAGGAATGGCACCGCCCACACTTCCCGTGCCGCTGACGACAACAGAAGCGGACAAAGAAACAAGATGCAGCAAATAGACACAGAGAACAGACAACCAGGGGAGGGGGGGGGGGAATTAAATAAATAAATCTTTAAAAAAATAAAAAATAAAAAATAAAAATAAACCACTGTGCATACACTACATCTATTAGGAAAATTATCTATATTTCTGTGTAATTGGATAATTGGGTTATAATGGTGTGTGGCGTAGGCAGGGGAATGGTGCCAGGATTGGAGAGTTTCAAACACAATCATTAGATGAGTCAGATCTTCAACGAGGGAATGGAAGTAGGGGAATAACCTGATTATATTTGAAATTTAGAAAAATGTCCATGGAAGGAGGATCTTTTGAATGGAGTTATTGGAGGCAGGGCAACCAGTGCGGAGGCTGTTGCAATCTTCCAGGCAGGATGTGATGGTGGCTTGACCAATGGGCATGGCACAGTGGCAAGGGAAGAAGTGGTATATTTGAGAAAATGAGCAATACTTAGCGATTGCCTGCATATAGAGGGGAAGAATGGGAGCTTCCAGATTTCTGGCTTGATATAGCACTACCACAATAGCTGAGCTGAGAAGAAAATTATTGTTCTCTCTCCAATTGAGCGAAGAAAAGAGGTTTGGGTTAGGATTTCAACTAGAACATGAGGATAAAATAGTTTGGCACCCAGGGAAGTAGGCTAATAACTATTGATATCTCCCTTCATCCCTGGTAATATAGGAAGGAATTGGGGGATGCATTCCCTATGCTGATAATAAAGACACTCAAAATAGAGCTTTGCTTTGGAGGGCAATCTGAGGAGCAGGTAGAGGTGAGGAATACAAGGGGCCACAGCTGCAAGATGGGCTTTGCTCTAGCTAGCCTTTCTTCTTAACTCAGCTGGAAAAGCCTACTGGGAAAGAGGGAGCACTCAGACCCAAGGGGATCAGGAAGCTGCACAACCTGCAGGCAAAGAAATGAAAAAGCAGAAGAGAGCACTGCAGATTAAGAGGTCGGAGGGCAAGGAGGAGACTTCACGTGAAGGGATGCCCTGAGGTCTTACGACAGACATATGAGCTCCTAAGGGCACAATCCCTTTTGGTCAGTATCCGACACAGGCAGTGTTCAAGCATTTGGGAGCCCATGTGGCTGCTGTCCATTGTCCTGAAATATCGTTGCACTTCAGGGTGCTGCTTCTAATCCTGAATCCTGATCACATCTGTCACATCTCTCCCAGTGCTCATAATTGTCCTTAATTTCTTGGTGAAAAGATTGTGATTTCTGTGCTAATGAGGAAAGTAAAAAAGACTGAGCCTTGGCTTACATGTGTAGGTATCTAATTTTATGGATGTTTGATTATGTTTCCAACTATTTTATAATGATTTCCACTCTGGGAACTTGGGTGGAGAACTTATTGCCCCTTATCCTGATTTGACATGCCTTTGAATACGAAACTCATCCATACCCCACCACAATATTCTGATTTGATAAGCTTAAAGTTCTTAGGGAACAAATGGGGGAATTAAATACAGACAGTTTCAAGGTAAATGCCAGTTTGTATCCTATATCTGTTCCATTCTTCCAACAAACAATTATTGAGCACTTACTTTACTACAAACAATTGGGAGGCAGGGGGTATGGACGTGAGTCATGTTTCTGCCCTCATGGAACTTTTATAATCCAAAGTCTGAACAGACACTGAAGAAGTAATTACAAGTGAAATGAGTGTTCCACAGAGGAGGCAAGTAGTGTGTGCCTTCTTCTAAATCTAAGGTACAGGTGCTATAAGCACACAAAGTTCGCCAAGACATGTTCTCAACTTTCAAGCTGTATATTTGGGAGGGTAGAGTAGGCACAGATGAAACAAGGATAAAATAACATAAAGAGTGGCTCAGACAAAAAAGATGTAGGGATTATAGAGACATCCATCTGGACTGGGGTGTTTGGAGATGGGTTTGAAGAGGAGGTGGGATTGATCAAAGAGGAGTAGATGGGGCCACAGAGCCACCATCTGGTGGATGTTTTAGAGATGGAGAAGACAGGAGCCCAGAAGAATTAAGAATCAGAAGGAAATAAGTTTGAAGAGGTTTGTTCAGTACAGTCCTGGAGGGTCTTGCAAACCAAGTCAGACCATTTGTGTTTTATCTTCTTTCAAGAATGGGCAGGTGAGTTGTATTAGGATGAAGAGTAATTCTTGGAATAGTGATCTGGTGACCAGAGGCAGACTGGGGTATTAAGACAGGAGAATCCTCAGCTTCTGTGTGAGGGGAGGGACATGTATGGTAGGGGAGAAACCCAGGTGCACACCTCAGGTCAATCTACAGAAATATCTGGGGGAAGGAGGAGAAAGAAATTAATCTAGACATTGTAAGGAACCAAGATGCAATCTATAAACGCATTCATTCATTTATTCATTTAAATATTCATTTACTACCTCTCTGTGCCCAACTCAGAGTTGCTGGTAAATGCTTGGTAAGAACAGGGGTAGTTCCCACCCTTAGGCTTCCTTCCTAGTGGCAATGGCAAGTGTGAAGCAGGTAATATTTAGAATCACAGGTAGCTCATGAAGCACTAGGGGATTCTCCTATTCTAGAAACCTGTGGAGGTGAGATGCAAGCAGAGGGCCTGCAATCTGAGCAAGAAAGGGCAGGCAATGGAGACAAGAAGGACCAGCAAGTGAACAGGTTGACGGGGGGGCTGCCAAAATTATGAAGCGCAAGTGAGTTCTCATGAGAAAGCTCAGAGTACAAAGATGGCCAGCGTGAGGTCACTAGAATCTCAAAACTAATCAAAACGAAGAGGGAATGTTTTGAGCACAAGACTGAGAGCTTCGATTCCCTTCAATCCACAATGACTAATCTCATAGTTTAGAACTGCTACATCCATCTTCCTGTCTTCCCCTCTTTTGTTCTTTGTCTTTCAAATAAGTGTTATGTTTTTTCTCTCTTTTTAAAACTGTATAAACATATATCGAACATGAACTTTCCCATCTCAACCACTTCCAATCATATCATTCTGTGGAATTAAGCACGTTCACAGTACCTCCCCAACAACCATTTCCAGAAACTTCCTCTCACCCCAAATGGAAACCCTATACCCAGTATATATTAACTCCCATTCCCCCTCACCCCCTCCCCCTGCCCCTAGTAACATATATTCTACTTTCGATCTCTATTTCTATCTCTTTCTATCTACTTTCTATATCTCTGAATTTCCATATTCTCACTATTTCATATAAGTGGAATTGTACAATATCTATTCTTTTTTACCTGATTTACTTCACTCAACATGCTGTCTTCAAGTTTCATCCATTTAGCAGCATGTAACAGAAACTCCATTTTTTGGCAGATGTATTTATTTATTTCTCTCTCCCCACCGCCCCATTGTCTGCACTCTGTTTCCATTCGCTGTGGGTTCTTCTTGTATTCTCGTCAGGCGGCACTGGGGATCTGTGTCTCTCTTTGCTGCGACATTTAGCTGTGTCAGCTCTCCATGTGTGTGGCACCACTCCTGCATGGGCTGCGGTTTCACATGGGGTGGCTCTCCTTTTGCAGGGGCCACTCCTTGAGCAGGGGGCATCCTTACACTGTGGCATTCCTTCGTGGGCCGGCACTACTTTTACGCAGCGGCACAGTGCATGAGCCAGTGCAACACATGAGCCAGGAGGCCCTGGGTGTCAAACCTTTGGACCTCCTATATAGTAGGCAGATGCTCTATCTGTTGAGCAACATCTGTTGCCCAACCTGATTTATTTTTTACAATTGAAAAATATTCCACTCCATATGTATAATACATTTTATTTATCCATTCCTCTGCTTCTATCTTTTGGCTTTTGTGAATCATACTGCTATGAACATTGGTGTGGAAATATCAGTCCGAGTCTTCTCACGGTCTTGCCAGGCTGACTACCATCCCATCCCAGGTCGAGTGCCGCCACGTCCAAGGAGCTCCTATGGAAAGGGCTGTTGGTACTACTCAGTTTTGAGTGCCAGATACCATATTAGCCCTCCCATTGATCTCATGCATACATCCACTCAGGAGGCAGACGATCTTCCCCCAATGCCCATCATGGTAGAGACAATCTATCATAGAGGTCGAGCACTTGGAGAGCTGAAGTCCCGCAGGCCAGTATTCCACTGTATAAGCCACGACAGATGTATTCACTTCTCTGAGCCTCCTCTATAAAACAAGGCTGACAGTGGGAGCCCTCTCAGGATGGGTGTGATGGTCCATGGAGACATGCCTGTCAATCACATAGCACGTTTCCTGGCTCACAGTGTCTGCTCTTTCCATCTCCCCATCACCCAAAGAGGACCTGGGACTCAGAGAGGTGAAATAACATATACAAGGTCATAGGATGAAGAAGTGGCAGTCCCTGGATTTGACTCAGGACTCTCTTATTCCAGAACCAAAGTTTTTCCTTCATACCACAATGGCTTTGTTGATATGCTTTCAGGTTTTTGCACCATGCTTTTTAAAAACACAGACTATCTGCTCAGCATTGCACAAAGGTAATCTCATTTAATCCTCCCAACGACCATCTGAGATAGACAGTTTTCCCTTTGGACAGTGACCTGCATGACCGATCATATCTTCCTCCCAAAACTGGTCCAAACTCAGCATTTCCCATCTCAGAAAAGTCATCACTCTCTACATGGCTGATCAACCAGAAACCTGGGTGTCATCCTTGACACCTTCTGCTCCTTCAACCACTCCCTCAAACCATATCTGATCCAATTCCAAGGCCTCTTGACTCTAAACAGATCTTTGCTGAATTTTGCTCACTTTTCAGTCTCCACTGCTAGCCAACCTTCCTCATCTCTCACCTGGACTGGTCTTTTGCTTCCACGTTCTGAAAGGTCCATCCAGAAAGCAGAGTGACCTTTGCTATCTGGTTAGGTCACCTTCACATCCTTGCTTAAAACTCCTCAGTGATACCCCATAGCTCTTAGGAAAATGTCTACTCTTCAACGTGGGCTGCCTAGATGACCTTTGGTCATCTCTCAGGTCAAGGATTCCAATCACAAATTTCAGTGCTAGAAAAACAATGAGTAAGCTCAGGATCATTGCAATTTTGGATCCTTGGCAGACACTGAAGGTGCATATTCTAGGGCAAGCACTGCCGGGGAGGATGTTACTACTTGATGACTTTGAGGGCACAGATGTTGACAGTAGAGCACAGCATTTGGAAGGGCTTGCTGAGAGGAAGCATGGGAAGCAGAAAGAGCCATTACCTTCGAGTTTTGCCCTGAGCTTGATGCCTTCCAACTGTGTAACCTCAGCCCAGTTGCTTAACATCTCTGAGCCTTAATCATGTTCACTATGCAAATAAAAAAAGATAGATGAAATTAGCTGTAACAAATATAGGGTTTAACACCAGAATGGGGCATTAGATTGAACTGTGTGAAACTGCAGATATTTGACACTTTATCATCTACTAAAATGTTAATGCCACATGTTTATACTTCCAAACAGGGGTAAGAAAACTTTTCCTCTGAAGGGTCAAAGAGTAAATATTTTAGAGTTTGCAGGCCAAACAATCTCTGTTGCAGCTACTCAACTCAGCTATTGTAGGACAAAAGCAGCTAGGGATAATGCATGGAGGAGTGGATGGAGCACAATGGAGCACGTGTTTCTCTTATGCAATGTCCTGGGTTAAATTTCCAGTTCCTCCTTTAAAAAAAAGAAAGAAAGAACATGACTGTGCTCCAATAAAACTTTATTTTAAAAAATAGGTGGTGGCAGAAACGGATGTGGCTCATGTGATAGGGCTTCTGCCTACCATATGGGAGGACACAGGTTCGATCTCTGGAGTTTCCACATAAAAAGGAAAGAGAAAATAACCTGTGCAGTAAGCCAGTGCCCGTGAGGTAAGCCCAGTGCCCACTCAGGGAACCAGTGCCCACACAAGTGAGTCATGCAGCAAGATGATGGTGCAACAAAAAAGAGATGAAGGGGAAAGTCAAGGAGAAGTACAGCAGAGACCAGGAACTGAGGTTGTGCAGGTGAGAGGGAACCTCTCTCCACATCAGAGGCCCCTGGGATCAAATCCCAGTGAATCCTAAAGGAGAATAAACGAAAAGAGAAGACAAAAATAAAGAGAAACAGACACAGAAGATCATATACAAATGGAATGAACAAAAAACAGCAGGGCGGGGGAGGTGGAGGGGAAGGGGGAAGAGAAAAAATAAAATAAAACTTAAAAAAAAATGGTGGCGGGCCTGATTTGGCTCAAAGACTCTAGTCTGCCAACTCTTGATTTAGAACCTATGAAATTTCCCTCATCAAAATGTAGGGGTGGAGAGCGAATGTGACTCAAGTGATTGAATACCTACTTCCCATGTGGGAAAGTCCCAGGTTCAGGTCCCAGTGCCTCCTAAAAACAAACAAGCAAAAGGAAAGTGAAGCAGATGTGACTCAAGCAATTGGGCTCCCATCTACCATATAGGAGGTCCAGGGTTCAATGCCCAGGGCCTTCTGATGAAAGGCAAACTGACCCGTGTGGTGAGCTGGCCCATGCAGACTGCTGGTCTGTGTGGAGTATGCACAGAAATGTTGACCTATATGGAGTGCAGCCCCACACAGGAGTGCTGGCCCATGCAGGAGTGCTGGCCCATGCAGGAGTGCTGCCCTGACAGCAGTGCTGGCCCACATGGGAGTGCAGGCCCATGCAGGAATGCTGGTGCATGTGGAGAGTAGGCATGCAAGATGACACAATGAAAAGAGATGAAGCAGACATAATAAGAGATGAAGCAGACACAATAAGAGATGAAGCAGACACAATAAGAGATGAAGCAGACACAATAAGAGATGAAGCAGACACATTAAGAGATGAAGCAGACACAATAAGAGATGAAGCAGACACAATAAGAGATGAAGCAGACCAGCAAGGTGAGGAGGCACAAGAGAATGATCTCCTCTCCCCCACTCTGGAAGGTCCCAGGATCAGTTCCTGGAGCCTCCTGAATAGAATACAAGCAGACACAGGAGAACACACAGCCAATGGACACAGAGAGCAGACAATGGAGGGAGGGGTGAAAAATAAATAAACGTTAAAAAAGATATAAACAACAACAAGCAAACAAATGAAAAAACCAACTCAGACGAGCCAATTTCCACAGACAAGGTCCCAGGTTTGATTCCACCGTGATACCTCAAAAAAAAAAAAAAAAAAAAAAGGAGAAATGATTCTGTTGTGGAATATTCATAAAGGAGCTGCAAATGCTTGAGATGTTGCCTGCTTATCACAAGTATGTGTTTATTTCCTTCCTTCTTCATATCTTCTCTTCCAAGAAAGGCAACTAGAGAGAACCAATGTGTGGATGTCCCATCAGCCTTTGGTATTTAAACTGCACTGTATTTATTTTAGGAATGGAGAAATGTACAGGCAGGACCATCCATCACTGACCCCCCATCTTAACCTCCCTCTTAATGACATCATGGACAGTGTACAGGACCCCAAAATTCCCATCCCCTGAAAGCTCCTACACATGGCTGGGCCTCCCGGAATTTGATCCTGGAATGAATGAGGATGGTAGAACTAGGCAAGTTTTCTTAGCACACCAGATGCACCTTGCTGGCTGACCTGAGTCACCTTCCTTAGGCTCCTTCTTCTGGTAGACAACGAGGGTCCTCTGAGCCTGATAGGAATTCCAGAGTGCTTTGTACAAACAGAATCTCGTGCATGCAAATTCTCAGCTGGGAAAGAATTGAATGTTTCCCCCAAATCATGTCAAGTAATACCCATGTTCTCCAGGGGGAAATTGTTTAAATAGCGTCAAAATCATTTTCTGTGCCGTTAAATATTCTGGTCTGTGTTTTAATTGAGATTATTACATATTTCACAAAATTAGAAGGGCTATTTGAAGAATCGTGTCTTTTCTCTCTCCTTCTTGCTGGAACTGACAAGGAAAGCACCTCAGAGTGCAGCAGTCCACTATTTAGGTTGCCTCCCTTCTATTTATCTTCTTTAGTGCTAACATGCTTTATTATTTTTCTTTAAGAAATAAAAATGGAACTTGGAGAGGCTCCCAGGGCACTGGGAACTCTGAGTTCTTCAAATAGAATCAACCAGGTCAGTCTGTCTTCTTCTCTTTAAGGACTTGGGTTTGCAGTTGGTGGCAAGTGGTGGTGGCTGGCCTTGACCTCTCAGGAGCTGGCTGGTATATATCTGTTTAAACAGACCAGAGGTTCAGGGGTCATTCCCAATCGTTACTGTTCCCAGGCCCTTCTCCTAATTAACAAATGTTTCGTGTGCATCTTTTAGGCTCCTGGCATCATGCTGACTCCCTGAAGGGACTTCCAGGCTGGCTGGGGAGATATGTGTGAAATCAAGTCATTAAAATGCAGCATACTCAGAGGGAGAATAGAAACCAGGGCCCCCAGTAAGGATTCCCATAGCTCTCATCCTTGTTGCAGTTAATTAGCTGTGACTTTGTTTCTCATCTCTCCTCTTCTAGTCTGCAAGCAGCAGGAGGGTGGAGAGCAAGACAGTCCTATTTCTGCTATGTCCCCATTGAAGGCACAGAGAAGGGGATCGAGAAAGATTGTATAATAAAGCAAGGAGGAATAAACCCATGAATGGATGAAGCCAAAATACTACAGGAGCACAGGGGAGGGAGTACTTATCTCTTCCAAAGGGAGGTGAGAAAGACTCAACTGACAGATGACGTCAGGACTGAGGTGGGCAGGATGGGCAGAGGTTTCCCAGATGGCCAGAGATAGGGAAAGCATTGATATTAGAGAAAATAGTGTGTGCAAATTCATAGTCATGTAATTAAATCAAGATCTAACATTGATTGTGTGTTCACTATGTGCTAGGCCCTTTACATGCATCTGCTCCTTTAATTCTCAACAACCCTAGGCAGGGCTGCTCTTATGCCCATTTCACAGATGAGCAGACTGTGGTCAGGGAGGTGAACTCCCAAGCTTACATCACTAAGAAGTGGCAAAAGTGTGACTGACTCCAGGCTCGGTTGAAGCCACTGGGATTTATTGCCTGGCCTGCCAAAGCATAGGGTTTGGAAAATATCCAGGAGTTTGAGATGTCTCTAGGGGAGTGTTGGAAGGTAAGAATTTCCATAGCGAGCCTTGAAAACCAGGCAAAATATTTTGTATTACCATTGATATGTCAGTGTTTCCCAAGCTGAAATTCTGTGAATCCCTGTTGACTAGATGTAAATGATTGAGAATTGGGGAAAGGGGAAAAGGGAAGTGAACTTATGTGCAAATGACTTGGGCAACATGGTTTAAACCAAGTTGAACACATTTTCTTTTTTTTAAACAAATCTATTTTATTGATATATATTAATAAAACCTCCAATTCATCCAAAGTGTACAATCAATGGTATTTGGTACAATCACATAATTGTGCATTTATCTATTGAGTCATTATTAGAGTATTTTCATTGTTTCCATAATAATATTAATAATAAAATAAACAGGCAAACAAACAAAGTTCCTTACCTCTCAATCTTACCGTATCCCCTGCTGTACATCGCTGCTATTTCTGGCTATTCCTGCATAATTATTTATTTGTATATTAAGCAGTTTTATTGCTCCTTTATTGAGATATATTCATATACCATGTGATCAAATTGGGGTGTGTGTGAAGGGAACATTTGAACACAGGAGATTATCATGTATGTGGTTGAAATTATAATGTAGAGAAAACACTTTAGAAAACACAATAAGGAAGTTTACCTGTTTAAGTTGCTTAAGCGAGTCATCTGACATAGGGCAAGCTTCTAGGGAGTGTATGAGTGCTCATTTTGTCATACTGGGTTATATCATTGAGTGGAGACCCATAAAATGAAAGTGAAGTTACACTCACATCCTGGAGAGAACTAATGTTCTCAAGCAGAGAGAATGTATCTCTTGAGAGAATTGGTGTCTCCCAGGGGGTTAGGGCGGTCGAATATGTCAAGCCCTCAACATTGTTGCAGTATCTCTGGACATGGTCCTTCAAATAATGAAGACTGCTTGTCACTGTGGGCCATGAGAGGAGGGGGAAAGTGGTGTTGAATACATGGAGTCAGTGTAACTCTGGAGCAATGGAAGTGTTCCACAAGATCATGCATGGATATAGGGCATTTTAAATTACACCAAAAATGTTTAAAGTCTATCGGCTAAAATGTAGACTATAATGTAAAACATAAGATAACTAAAATTTTAGAAAAGTGTATATTCTAAAACATAAATTGTAATGTAAACCCAAATTGAACCATGTTTCAAAGCTATTGTTTCAATGTGTGTACATCAGCTGCAGCAAAAAAAAATATGAACATGTAAAAAATCATTGCCAGGGAAGGGACAAAGGGTTTGACTGTATAGGTGAATTACCGAGATCTAAAACTTTTGTGAAGACAAATTTAATAAGGAGAAAAGAAAAAAACGAAAGGATGTAGTCACTGGGGATTAAATGGAAGGAATTGTCTTCCCTCTGTACATATAGGCAACACCCATAGCAGTGATGAAAGGCAAAATGCCAAAAACAAAACTGTTTCATTTTTTCAATTTTTGAAACCCCAATTTATTTTTACTTTATTTAATTTTTTCTAAATTAGTATGTATTTGATATATTACCTTTCAACCCATCACTGTATTCCATTTTACTATTAATGGAACCTGGCAACATATTAGGCTTCATTTTTAGAGAAGTTTTGGAACACAGAGAAGTTCAACTATGGCAGTGGAGGAACACTGGTATGGGGTGTTGATAAGGGGCACATGGTGGGAATGAGTTTTCCAGTGCATGTATACAGGGAACATAAAAATGTTTGGATATTTTCATAGTGTTTTAGTTAAAAACAACAACTGAGGGAGTGCTGAGTTCCTAGCCAGGGGAGCTCTATCCCATTCCCCAATGGAACAGCAACAATCCCCCAAGTGCAATGGCAAAGACCAATAAAGACGGAGGGTTCAACGATGAGCCCTTGACACTGATAACTATGGTTATGAGCCTGTGCACCTGAAATAAGAACTAAGCCTAGAGCTGCAGGGTACCCAAGAGTCACCTTTTGGAGATTTGGGCCCAAAGGGTATCGGGAATGAGAGAAAGAGGAAAAGAAGAGTTAAAGAAAGAGGAAGGAAGGAAGGAAGGAGGGAGGGAGGGAGGGAAGGAAGGAAGGAAGGAAGGAAGGAAGGAAGGAAGGAAGGAAGGAAGGAAGGAAGGAAGGAAGGAAGGAAGGAAGGAAGGAAGGAAGGAAGGAAGGAAGGAAGGAAGGAAGGGAGAGAGAAAGAACGAGAGAACTGGGATAAGGGGGTATGTGAGTAGAGACTCATCAGACAACTTTATTGTTCACAAGTTACTTAGCCTTGAAATTTCACTATTTTTATGTTCAAGTTGTACCTTGTTAAAATCTCTGAAAGACTAAAAAGCAGATTTAATTTTTTTAAAAGTCAGATTTATCCTCCTCTGCTACAAATTCTACACTTGTTCCACATTTTATTCAGCATAAAATCCAAATTCTTACTAAAACCCCCAGCGCTTATGTGATCTGGCCACCATCCGTCTCCTCCTTCACTTCTTTTCACTCTCTCCACTTGGCACACAGGCCTCTTGCTATACCACGGACACACCTCAGGGCCTTTGCACTGGCTGTCTCTCCTCTCCCTTGAATGCTCTGCTCCAAATCCTGCATAGCTCACCACGCCCCTGCTTCCTTTGGGTCTCAGCTCATGTAGCATGCCTCTTCTGACCCCCTGATATAGATGAGCTTGCATGATATGTACGTGCAGTGGGTTCCATCCTTACCTTCATTTTCAGGTGAGTGCATTAGGGCTGTGAGAGGTAAAAGAGGGGCTATGATTACATGGCTAGGAAGTGGCAAATCTGGGACTTGAGCCCTCCTTACCTTGTCTCCAGGGCCTGGGATCATCCCAAAGCATTTGGAAGAGTATCTTGGCCTTGGTGATGTGGGACAGGATGGCTGCTTTAGAGAGCATGGGCTTGCCCACACGGGACAGTAAGAAAAAAGGGGTTAAGGTTTTTGTTGTTGTTGTTAAGATTTATTTATTTATTTATTTCTCCCCGCTCCCTCCATCGTCTGCTCTCCGTGTTCATTCACTGTGTGTCCTCCTGTGTCTGCTTGTCTTCTCATTGGGCGTCTCCAGGAACCCATCCTGGGACCTTCCAGAGTGGGAGAGAGGTGCTCATTCTCTTCCACCTCAGCTCCCTGGTCTGCTGTACTCCCCACCATCTCTCCTTTGTGTCTCTTTTTGTTGCATTACCTTGCTGCGTCAGCTCTCCACGTAGACCAGCTCTCCTCAAGGGCCAGCTCACCTTCACCAGGAGGCCCCAGGCATCGAACCCTGGACCTCCTGTAGGATAGATGGGAGCCTAATTGCTTGAGCCACAGCCACTTCCCAGGGTGTTGAGCTTTAGCAGGGATTAAAGCTTTGCAGAAGGGAGCTGAGCTTTCACCCACCAGCCTCAGGCTCTCTCCAGCACACTCTGGCACTCGCGTGGCAGAATGGCATCTGTGTCTGGCACCTCCTCCCTGCCCAAAGGAGGTGAAAATAGCATCTCACCAGCCATGGCTCTGTGAGGCTCAAGAGCCGGTGGCTTTAATTTATCTTGCTTGGTTTACACTGACAATTTTAGTAAATGAATTCGGGTTTGATAGTAAAAATAATTCCATCCTGAGGGCCCTTCAGCACTGCCTAAGTGTTTGTCATTTTTATTTATCAGTGCCAGGCACCTCTATTAACTAGTGTAACTGTTACCAAGAATGACATGTGATATCCCTACGACAACCCCTTTTAGCAGAAGAAGAAACTGAGGCCAAGAAATATCAAGACACTTGCCCAAGGACAGAAACACAGCAATGAAGTGGACAAGTCAGGATTTGAACCCAGTTCTCAGGTACCAAAGATTGACTTATAATCACAACTTAACTGTCCATGTGACAGCCAGGCCCTGGGCCTCAGCAAACTTGCAGTTTCTACCCTCTGGTTTCTTGGACTCACCCTGGCCAGCTGACAGGGAGGTGAAGAGGGTCAACCACCACATCAGGGAGCCAAGAGTGCCTACAGCTGCCAGCAGGAGAATTGCCTCCATCATCCATGTGGAATCTAAACCCCTCTTGATGTAGAGGGGGACTGCACATAGCCATCCTAGGTCCACAGGATGGAGAGAGAGAGTATGGATTAGAGTGGACTTACTGGTGTTCTGCTGGGGAACTCTTGTGATTAGTAAGGGAAGAAACTGTAGTAGTGATGTGGAGAGGGTGGTAATGGTGGCTGCTGATGGTCAGGAGAAGGAGGAAGAGATATGGTGTGGGGGCATTTTCAGGAGTTGGAGTTGTCCTGGGTGGTGCTGCAGGGACAGATGCTGGATGCTGTGTGTCCTGCCGTGGCCCACTGAGTGGACTGGGGAAGAGTGCGGACTACAATGTGGATCACTGTCCATGTGCTGCAACAGTTCTCCAGAATGTATTCGCCGGGTGCAGTGGATGTGCCACGATGATGGAAGTTTGTTGATGTGGTAGGGGTGGTGTGGTTAGGGTGGGGGTTATATGAGGACCTCATATTTTTTGAATGTAGCATTTAAAAGAAAAGAAAAAAGAAAAAAATCACAATGTAAATGACAGAGGACAGCCTAAGATGTAGAAATTTTTAGCCCGGTATTTCAGAAGAAGAACCTGAGGCTCTGAGAGGTCTCCCTCACCCTCTTTCCTGGGCACTTCTGGCTTATGTTCATGTAACTCTTGAAGAAAAAAGTTTCAGCCAATCTCCAGGTTCCCTTCCTTGGCTCCACAGCTGAAACCATCCCCAATATCTCTCCCTGTTTATGGGCCCCAGCATAGTGCTGGAACCAGGAAATAAAAGGACCTAATAACAAAACCCCGTAACTACATGATTGATCTCTGCAGAAAATTTATCTTTAGCTGCTGCCAACCTGTTCAGTGCTGAGTAAATTCCAGGATCTAAAATTAAGTGCCTTGTCCAGAGGTACTTCAGTCCTTCAAGCAGAGATATAGCTGCTTGCAACTGCCTGAGTTCAGCCTGAGTTCCTGCCAGGGGAGAGGAGAGTGTCAACTATTTACGACAGCATTAGTCCCAGAAGAATGGATTTCCAGATACCAGCAGAAATCAAGGGTGAATGGGGACAATAAAAATAAAATTGGCTGCACCCAGAACTTCCAGCCCATTTGCAGGAGACAGATCTGTCTGGAGTCAAAATTCTAAGGGATCCTAGAAGGAACAGCAAACTTCATGGAGCTCTAATTCTATCATGCTACAGAAGGGGAAAGTGAGGCATATGGAAGGGAAGAGACTGCCACAAGATCACTTTATCAGTCAGCTGTTGCTGTATAACAAATTACCCCCCAGCCCAGTGCCATCAAACAGTTCGCACATATCAGCAAAGCAGTTCTTCAGTTCTGGCCTGGATTCACTTGTGTATCTATAGGCTGTTACAGGTTGACTAGGAGGCTCTGCTGGTCTTGGCTGGCCTCTCTCACAGGATGGCTCATCTCTGCTCCATGTTCCTCCAAACCTCCAACAGGTACCTCAGGCTTCTCATCATGGCAGCTGCTCAGGGTTCCAGGAGAGAGAGCAGAAGCACACAAGGTGCCTTGAGCCTAAGATTGCAATGGGCACAGCAGCATGTCTGCCACATTCTGCGGCAAGTCACAAAGCAAGTCACAGGGCCTAGATTCAAGGGGTGGGGAAGCAGTTTCCACCTCTTGACAAGACACCCTTCAAAGCCTCTTTGCAAAGGGTGTGGGCAGAGATTACCGGACGCTTAGGGCCATGTTTGAACTCCAACTATCCTAGTCAAAGAGGAATAGGGATTAGAACTCAGCTCTGCAGGTTTCGGTCCAAACTTCCCATGACATCATTCTGTGAGGTGGGGATCATCATGCCCCTTTTATAAGTGGGGAAACTGAGGCTCAGAAATGTAAATAGTTTGCCTAAGTTCCCACAAATAGTGAGGTTAGGAGACAGGATTTGCTCCTAGAGCTTCCTGTTTAGTGCTTGTCGTATAGAAAGCCCAGAAAATGTTCATTTCCCTAAACGTGTTGCTGTCATTTGAGGTTTGGGCACGACCGGCGGGAACGAGGAAGGATCATCCACATGTATGCCACCTGGCGGGTTACCTCCGCCTGCCCAGCTCACATGGGATTGCCATGGCATCTTTAATACGAGCCTGGAATAGGTCCTGCCAGGTTCTTCCCAGCCTCGGTGAGGGGAAGAGCAGCCATGGGTGGGATCTGCTCCCCTGGCTCGGGCTGAGACGCTGCTTTGCCTGCGCATCCCTGCAAGCCCCAGGCGTTCCCATGCAATGACACCCAACACCTCAGGGACCCACAGCAGCTTGAGTTGTGAGCCCCTGCCAGGGGACAGGCTAGTGCATTTACTGTTCCACGGGTCTTTTTTTTTTATTGACTTTGTAATAATATTACATTAAAAATATATATGTGAGGTCCCATTCAACCCCACCCCCCACCCCCCCTCTCCCCCCCCAACAACACACGTTCCCATCATCATGACACATCCATTGGATTTGGTAAGTACATCTTTGGGCACCTCTGCACCTCATAGACAGTGGTCCACATCATGGCCCATACTCTCCTCCATTCCACCCAGTGGGCCCTGTGAGGATTTACAATGTCCGGTGATTACCTCTGAAGCACCATCCAGGGCAGCTCCATGTCCCAAAGACGCCTCCACCTCTCATCTCTTTCTGCCTTTCCCCATACCCATCGTCCACCATGTCCACTTTTCCCAATCCAATGCCACCTCTTCTATGTGGACATTGGATTGGTTGTGTCCATTGCACCTCTATGTCAAGAGGAGGCTCAGATTCCACATGGATGCTGGATGCAATCCTCCCATTTTCAGTTGTAATCACTCTAGGCTCCATGGTGTGGTGGTTGTCCTTCTTCAACTCCATCTTAGCTGAGTGTGGTAAGTTCAATAAATCAGATTGTAGGTGCTGGAGTCTGTTGAGGCTCAGGGCCTGGCTCTCACATTGTCAGTCCAGAGATTCAGATCCCCTAAATATATCTTAAACCCCAACATTAACTGCACCTCCAGCACATTAGCATGAAAGTCTTATGAAGGGAGATCCCATCTGAGTCCAGATTCATCACACATAAACACCATTTCCAAAGAGGGGCCATCTGCCCTGGTAGTTAACCCCATCGGCCATGACCATAACTCCCATGGGTCTCTTTAGCCCTCAAAGGAACCAATATCTGGGGGTTGTATCTGCTTTATCTGTTTCTCTGACTCTGCTCAGTTGTGCATGAGGGCAATCTTTCTGCCAGCCTCCAGACTCTTTTTTAGAAACTCGTAGCCATATAAACTCATTTCTCCTTTCCATTTCCCCCTTACTTTAGGTCAAACAGCATTTTAAAGTCATGTTATTTTATGTAGACAGGGATATTCTGCTGATCCGCATTGAACCTTCCGTATAAGGTCATTTTCCAGTTGCATCATTAGTTGGTAGTTGATAGTGGTCCCTCGTTGCCAGGGAGGCTCATCCCCGGGTGTCATGTCCCACGCTGGGGGGAAGGCATTGCATTTACATGCTGAATTTGGCTTCGAGACTGGCCACATTTGAGTAACATGAAGGCTGACAGGAGGAAATTCCCAGGCACAATGTTGCTCTAGGCCTTGTTCTTATTTTAGGTTTATCAGCTCACAAGCATAGTCATTAGCATCAGGGGCTCACGGTTGAACCCTCACTCCCTCCCGGTCCCCGCCACTGTACCTGGGAGACTGTCGCTGCTCCCCTAGGGACCACGACAGAGCACCACTGGCCAGGAACCCAGTACCCCCCCTACTGTGGTTTTTAATTGTTGCCACTCTGAGTATATCCAAACATTACCATGCACCCTGGACATATGTTCTGCACAGCTCCCTGTCAGCCATATATCACCTGTCATTGGTATCCCATACCAGTATCCCTCCATTGCCATTGTTGAAACACTCTGTGATCCAGAACTCCCCGAAATTTGAAGCCCAATATAATGTCATGGTACATTACTAGGGAATGGCATATAGCGATGGGTTTAAAGGATAGATAAAGAACTTGGATAAAGTTAGATAAAGAACTTAGATAAAGAATGTTGACTTGAAAAAATTCCACATCCTATCTTTTTCTTTTTTCTTTTTTCCCCCCTAATTATTCAGCTTTTCTTCACAGGAGTCCTAGACCACAGCAATGCATATATATAATATACAGCACTCCCACACATCCACCAGAAAACCTTTTCCCTTCCACAGTGATACTCTTACACCCTATTCATATCATATTTACTTAAAGTGATGTACAGAGTCTGAGACATTAGCTTTCTAACAAGGTGACATCTGTGCTTACATTATGGTGCATACTTTAGGATACACAGTTCTTTACATTTTTAGTTATCTTATGTTTTACATTATGGTTTACATTATCAGTCTGTCATCTCCTATATGTTATGGTGTAATATTACATGTTTTATATCCATCCTTGTGTACTCTCAAGAAACTCCTCTCTTACCCCCCATTTACTTTGGTTCCACACATTTAACGTCCATTTTTCCTTCCACCTTGGTGCCCTCAGTGACAGCCAACCTCCGTTTCCTGAGGAGCCACTTCAAGAGATACATGGAATAGTGTTCAGGGCCTAACTTGCTCAACTGCCCCAATGCCCTGGGAGCCACCCTTTCTCTCGAGGGATACAGTTCCCTCTATTTGATGGCATTAGTCCTCCCCAGGATGTGGGTCCACCCCCACTCTCACTACTTGGGTTTCTACCCCATGGTGTCACCCACTCTGGCAGAATGAGCATTTAGACATTCCCCAGGAGCCCGTCCTGCATCAGACCCTCCCCTCCGAGCATTCTAAACAGGTAACCCTCTTTATTATATTTTGATATGATTTTCTCGGCATTATACTCTCCACCAACACCTGACCCTCTCCTGTGTTCGTATGCTACCCCTCCCTCCCCCCACTTTTGGG
The DNA here is from genome assembly GCF_030445035.2 of Dasypus novemcinctus. Lineage (NCBI taxonomy): Eukaryota > Metazoa > Chordata > Mammalia > Cingulata > Dasypodidae > Dasypus > Dasypus novemcinctus. The sequence goes on from NC_080704.1 coordinate 177,532,281, forward strand.
CAACGTTACCCATCCGTCCCTCCCCAGCCACCCTCAAACACGCAAAGCCCCAACCAAAGGCAACCCCTTGCCCCCCTTTTATCTCTTCTTTGTGTTCATACTTACCACCATCTCATCTTAAATTCCACCCCTGTAGACATCGGCTCATATCCTTCCTCCACCCTCCGATTTCCTGTAAGCCTATCGTTCAGACTCTTGCTATCTAGGGCAGCTTGTTTATTTCATATCATTGAGGTCATGTAGTATTTGTCCTTCAATGTCTGGGTTGCTTCACTCAACATAAGGTTCTCAAGATTCATCCATGTTATCACATGTGTTTGTAGTGTGTTTGTTCTTACAGCCGAGTAGTATTCCATTGTGTGTATATACCACATTATATTGATCCACTCATCTGTTGATGGGCATTTGGGTTGATTCCAACTTTTGGCAATAGTGAACAATGCTGCTATGAACATTGGTGTACATATATCGGTTTGTGTCCTTGTTTTCAGTTCTGCTGGGTATATACCCAGCAGTGGTATTGCTGGGTCATATGGCAAATCTATGGCTAGTTTTCTGAGAAACCGCCATACTGTCTTCCAGAATGGTAGGATCCTTCTGCATTCCCACCAGCAGTGGATGAGTGTTCCCCTTCCTTCGCATCCTCTCCAGCACTTGTATTCTTCTGTTTTTTTCATACCTGCCAATCTTATGGGTGTAAGATGGTATCTCATTGTAGTTTTGATTTGCATTTCCCTGATAGCTAGAGATTTGGAACATTTTTTCCTGTGCTTTCTTGCCATTTGCATTTCTTCTTCGGAGAAGTGTCTGTTTAAGCCTTTTTCCCATTTTTTAAATGGGTTGTTTATCTTTTTATTTTCAAGATATAGGAGTTCTTTATATATGCAAGTTATAAGTTTCTTATCAGATATATGATTGCCAAATATTTTCTCCCACTGTGTGGGCTCCCTTTTTACTTTCTTGACAAACTCCTTTGAGGTGCAGAAGGCTTTAATTTTGAGGAAGTCCCATTTATCTATTAGTTCTTTTGCTGCTCGTGCTTTTGGTGAGATATTCAAAAATCCATTTCCTATTACAAGGTCCTGTAGATGTTTCCCTACACTGCTTTCTAAGGTTTTTATGGTCTTGGCTCTTATATTTAGGTCTTTGATCCATCTTGAGTTGATCTTTGTATAAGGTGTGAGATGGTAATCCTCTTTCATTCTTCTACATATGGCTATCCAGTTCTCCAGACACCATTTGTTGAATAGGCCACTCTCTCCCAGTTGAGAGGGTTTGGTGGCTTTATCGAATATTATGTGGCTGTATATGTGAGGTTCTATATCAGAGCTTTCAATTCGATTCCATTGGTCTATATGTCTCTCCTTATGCCAATACCATGCTGTTTTCACCACCGTAGCTTTATAGTATGTTTTGAAGTCACGTAGTGTGATTCCTCCAATTTCGTTTTTCTTTTTCAGTATGTCTTTGGCTATTCGGGGTCTCTTTCCTTTCCAAATAAATTTCATAGTTAGTTTTTCTAGCTCCTTAAAGAAGGCTGCATTGATTTTTATTGGGATTGCATTGAATGTGTAGATCAGTTTTGGTAGGATAGAAATCTTAACAATGTTCAGTCTTCCTATCCATGAACAAGGAATAGTCTTCCATTTATTTAGGTCTTCTTTGATTTCCTTGAACAATCTTGTATAGTACTCGGTGTATAAGTTCTTTAACTCTTTAGTTAAATTTATTCCTAAGTATTTGATTTTTTTATTTACTATTGTGAATGGTATTTGTTTCTTGATTTCCTCCTGATCTTGCTCATTATTGGTGTACAGAAATGCTACTGATTTTTGCGCATTGATCTTATAACCTGCGACTTTACTAAACTCATTTATGAGTTCTAGAATCTTCGTTGTAGATCTCTCAGGGTTTTCTATGTATAGGATCATGTCATCTGCAAATAATGAAATTTTGACTTCTTCCTTTCCAATTTGAATGCCTTTTATTTCTGGTTCTTGCCTCAGTGCTCGAGCAAGTACTTCTAAGACAATGTTAAATAGGAGTGGAGACAGTGGGCATCCTTGTCTTGTTCCTGAGTTTAGAGGGAAGGAGTCTAGGATTTCTCCATTGTAAACAATATTGGCTTTAGGTTTTTCATATATACTCTTTATCATGTTCAAAAAATTCCCTTGTATTCCAATCTTTTGCAGTGTTTTTATCAAGAAAGGGTGCTGTATTTTGTCAAATGCTTTTTCTGCATCAATAGATATAATCATGTGATTTTTTTCCTTCAATCTGTTTATATGGTGTATTACGTTTATTGATTTTCTTATGTTGAACCATCCTTGCATACCTGGGATGAATCCCACTTGGTCGTGGTGTATAATACTTTAATGTGTTGTTGAATACGATTAGCAAGTATTTTGTTAAGTATTTTTGCGTCTAGGTTCATTAGAGAAATTGGTCTGTAATTTTCCTTTCATGTGTTGTCTTTGTTTGGCTTTGGTACTAGTGTAATGTGGGCATCATAGAAGGAGTTGGGTAATGGTCTTTCTGTTTCAATGTTTTGAAATAGTTTCAGCAGGATTGTGTCAGTTCTTTCCGGAATGTTTTGTAGAATTCACCTGTGAAGCCATCTGGCCCTGGGCTCTTCTTAGTTGGGAGATTTTTAATAACTGATTCTATCTCTCTGCTTGTGATTGGTTTGTTAAGATCATCAATTTCTTCTTTCGTCAATATGGGCTGCTTATGTGTTTCTAGGAATTTGTCCATTTCCTCTAGATTGTCATTTTTGTTGGAATATAGTTTTTCAAAATATCCTCTTATGATAGTCTTTATTTCTGTGGGGTCAGTGGTGATATTGCCTTTCTCATTTCTTATTTTGTGTATTTGCATCTTCTCTCTTTTTTTCTTTGTTAGTGTTGCTAAAGGTATGTCAATTTTGTTAATCTTCTCAAAAAACCAGCTCTTGGTCTTGTTTATCTGTTCAAGTGCTTTCTTATTTTCTATTTCATTTATTTCTGCTCTTATCTTTATTATTTCCTTCCTTCTTCTTCCTGTTGGGTTACTTTGTTGTTGTTTTTCTAATTCCTTCAAATGTGCAGTTAGTTCTTCAATTTTTGCTCTTTATTCTTTTTTGATATATGAATTTATGGCTATAAACTTCCCTCTCAGTACTGCTTTTGCTGCATCCCATAAATTTTGGTATGTTGTGTTATCATTATCATTTGTTTCAAGGTAGTCATTGATTTCTTTTGAGATTTCCTCTTTGACCCACTGTTTTTCTAAGAGTGTGCTGTTTAATTTCCAAATCGTGGTGTGAAATCTGGGCTTCTGTCCCTTGCAAATCTCCAGCTTGACTCCACTGTGGTCAGAGATAATGTTTTGTATGATTTCAATCTTTCTGAATTCGTTCAGTCTTTCTTTGTGGCCTAGCATATGATCTATCTTGGAGAATGATCCATGTGCGCTTGAGAAAAATGTATATCCTGCTGTGTTTGGGTGTAGCGATCTATATATGTCTATTAGATCGAGCTCCTCTAATATACTATTCAGATGTTTTGTTTCTTTGGTGATTCTCTTTTGAGATGTTCTGTCCAGAGTTGATAGTGGTGTATTAAAATCCCCCACTATAATTGTAGATGTATCTATTCTTTCACTTAGTTTTTCCAGCGTTTGCCTGACATATTTAGAGGCACCCTTGTTAGGGGCATAAATATTTATGATTGTTCGATCTTCTTGACAGATTTTCCCTTTCACTAAAATGTAGTATCCTTCTTTGTCTCTCACAATTGTTTCACATTTAAAGTCTATTTTGTCTGATATTAATATAGCTACTCCTGCCTTTTTTTGGTTATTGTTAGCTTGTATGATTGTTTTCCAGCCATTCACTTTCAATCTCCATGCGTCTCTGGGTCTAAGATGTGTCTCTTGTAAGCAGCATATGGATGGGTCATATTTCCTTATCCAATGTCCCAGTCTGAATCTTTTGATAGGTGAGTTTAATCCGTTGACATTCAGTGTTATTACTATCAAGGAATTATTTGTGTTAGCCATATTTTGATTGGATTTGTGTTTGTCATATTTTGTTTGTATATATTTTTTTGTCTTTTTTGTTGTTCTCGTTGGTCTTATAATCTCCTCCAACTTTGCCTTTCCTGTTTTTTCCTTTCTTCCTGCAGACCTCCCTTTAGAATTTCTTGAAGGGGAGGTTTCTTATTGGTATACTCTTTCAGTTTCTGTTTGTCTGCGAATATTTTGAACTCTCCATCATGTTTAAATGCTAGTTTAGCTGGATAGAGTATTCTTGGTTGGAAATTTTTTTCCTTTAGTACCTTCACTATATCATACCACTGTCTTCTTGCCTCCATGGTTTCAGAAGAGAAATCAGCACTTAATCTAATTGAGCTTCCCTTGTATGTGATGGTTTTCTTTTCTCTTGCTGCTTTTAGGATTTTCTCTTTGTCTTGAGCATTGGATAATTTGACAAGTATATGTCTTGGGGTGGGCCTGTTGGGGTTTATGACTTGTGGAGTGCGCTGTGCTTCTTGGATATGTACATCTGTCTCTTTCAGTAGTTTTGTGAAGTTTTCAGCCATTATTTCCTGCAACACTCCTTCTGACCCCTTTCCCTTCTCTTCACCTTCTGGAATGCCTATAATACGTATGTTTGAGTGTTTTGCATTGTCATTCAGGTCCCTAAATCCTGATTGGATTTTTTCTATCTTCTTATTGTCCCCTTCTACTATCTGTTTGATTTCTGAGGTACTGTCTTCCACATCACTAATTCTCTGCTCTGTCTCTTCTAGTCTGCTGATATTTGCTGCAAGTGTATTTTTGATTTCTTGAACTGTGGTGTTCATTCCCATCATATCTGTTATGTTTTTGCGTATGTCTGCAATTTCCCCTCCAAGTGATGTCTTCATGTTGTTAACCTCTTTCATTACTGCATCAAATTTGTCGGTGATAAATGTTCTGGGATCTTTCATTGCTTGTGCCAAGTTTTGCTCCCCTTCGTGATTATTGGTTTGTTGATTGGATTCAGCCATGTTTTCCTGATTACTGGTTTGGTTTGTAGATTTTTGTTGCTTTTTGGTCATCTCTTTATTTTGACGAATTTAATCAGTTCCTTAGCTTCTTTGTCTGCTCTTGGAGGTTAATTAGTTGTTATTTTTGCACAGGTGTTATATCTTCTCTTTGTCACTTTTTTCTTCTTATTCTAGTTACTTGTTGTTGGTTAAGTTCACTTTAGAGGAAAGTATTAGTGTTGGTGAAAGGCAATTGTGTAAGCAAGGGAAAAGTGTAAAGTAGTATTGGTGATGTATGTTAACAAAGCAAGAATATGAGATCTGGGAGGATGGAGGTTAGATTCATGTAGATTGTATAGAGTTATAGCTGTAGGTAGAGTACCTTTTATGAAGTAGATGACTGAATATGGGAGGAATATGGTATGAACTACAAAGCTATTGTTTTCATGAGAGAGGGAAAAAGAAAAGAAAGGTAATAGTTTCAAGAGTGGATAACAGATAGAAAACAGAACAAAGGTATTAGAAATTAAGAGTTAGACACTTCGTGGATCAAAGAACGAGAGGTGGGGGGTGGAATATAGGAAAGACAGTAGATGATAGTGGATATCAAGATGCAGGGGAAGGGGGATAGTGTAGGTAGCCTAAATCAGTTCACACAGAAATGAGGCAGTGGAGGATGGGAAAACCCAGCAAATGTGAGGTGTTCCCTGTAGCACCTATTGTATACTTGAATTAAAATAAAATAAGTGGAAAATGAGGGACAAGAGGGAAAGAGAAAACTGAAAAAAAAAACTAATTATAATAAAGAAGAAAAGAAAGACAAGAAGAAAGGAAGAAAGAAAAAGAGGATGGGCAAATGGTGGGGAACAGATAGGGGGAAGAGAGATACAGGTATACACGTGTCACAATTGCAACACTATCTAAAGCAACAACCAAAAAAACCCTAAATAACTGTATAAAAAAAGGACTTTGGGGGACACGCTAGGAGAAAAGACTAGGGGATAGTGCAATATTAGCAATCAGGGCGTCAAAAAGAGTAAAAAATAAGATAAAGTGAAAATAAAAACAAAACAATATGAACCAATAAAGATAAAACGCAAACGTTAAGGTCCAGGGCACTCAAAGACCCCAGGTTGACCCCAGGGCGTGATGGATTCAGGGGTGGAAAGTCTGAGACACTGAAGACTCAAGAGGTGTGAGTCTGGGGTGTGGACCGCCAGAGTCCAGGGGACCCAGACCTGGCAACCTCAAATCTGGTCCACAGAAAGCTTAGGAGCCCCGCAGTGCAACACAGCCCTCAGGGATCCCCGTAGCTGGGTGCCAGCCCCGTGGGGGAAGCCAGGTCCGCAAACTCTATTTTGAATGTCTGATCCCTGCAATTCACCTACTCCTCAAGGTTTCAGCCTTTGGACAGCTCCCTCCCTGTGCTCCCACAAAACGGCCACTTGAGGGCGCCTCTACACCACAGCCAGTTCACTGACCCAGATCCCAAGCCCCGCCGGGTGGGGTGGGCTTCAGCTGGAAATGCCGAAAACAGACTCTAAGACCCGAAATCCCAAACTTCGCAAAATATTCCCCAATCGGCTTCCAGACGTGTCCTCCTCCCTCACTGCACCCTACAACAGTCTCCCAATTGTGTCCCCTTATTGCCCAAAATCCAATTCCGTTGCAGATCGGCAGCCGGACCTGTGGAGATGGGGCTCCAGGCGGAAGCGCTACCTGCCCTGTCCGGCGACCAAAACGTCCCCCGCTTCACAACAAAACACTGTCTGTCTCCCCAAATCGATCTGCAAAGGAGTCTTGTCCCAACAACCCCTCACCAGCCAGCCCAGTATCCGCGAATTCCTCAGCACCGCAAAGCCTCCAGAAAAAGGAAAAAAAACAAAAACAAAAACCCTGGCCGCCGCGGCTCCGGAGCTGCAGGAGCGCCCGCTACCGCGGCTCCGCCCACCCAAGGAGGGAACTTCCCGCACCCAGCTGGGACCTCTGTTTATATACTATCGACGTATCCTCTCTGTTACCTTCCCACCGAATTGACGTCCAGACACCTTCCAATCAGCAAAAATCCCCGAAACAGCGTGGTCCCAAAGAGCCTTCAACGCTGCCCAGCCGCCCCCTGCAGAGCCATTACCAGGCGAGCTCACGCAGCCACCATCTTGCCTCGATCCCCCACAGGTCTTTATTGAGGCCCCGCTGTGGCTAATCCTGCACTAGATGACTAGCGCTCTAGAAATAACTCCCGGGGTGGAGCCTTCCTGTCTGCTCAGCGCTCTAGTCCTGAACACGGCCCCATTGGGTATGTACTATTATTTCCCCCACGTTGCAGAGGAGGAAACCGGGGCCCAGAGGGGTGAGTCACAGGGCTCGCCAGGTGCACTTAGGGTGCCAGCCCCCCATCGCCTCTCCACCCTGCCTCACACAGCAGAACCAAACTTACCCTGAGGGTAGTTGGCTCTCCCGAGAGCTGCCAGCAGGTGAGCCTTGTGGGCAGGTCTGGGGTTCAGACGGTGCCCTCTGGCAAGAAGGGAAAGGAAGGGAAGCAGCGGGCAGGCGACAGGGCAGGCCCTGGGGAAGCCTCGGGTTTGAAAGGGTCCTGTGTTTCCAGGAGGAGAGTTCCCACCCGGTCCCCTTAGGGTGGCCTCCTGGGTGGGGTTTGCTAGGACAGGCCTTGTGAGGGGACGCCTTCAAGAACACAGTGCTGGGGATTTGAAATGGCAGGAAATGTGTATCTGCCACTGTCAGTTCCTGCTGGGAAAAGCTCTAGAGCAGGGCTTCTTAACCTTTTCCGTTCCTCGGGCCCCTTTGCGAGTCAGGTGACAGCCACGGACCCCTAAGCCCACACTATGCTCTGTGTTATTTAATAAAGCTATCATGCATGCACCAACACATCCCCACAAGAATCATGATTTTTGAATTTCACTTCAAGCCCACTGACCCATGGTGAAGAACCCAGGCTCTAGACCCTCCTCCAGCAAAGCAGCCCCCCGCCCCACCTCCCGCTGTGCATGCGCACCCGCGTGCACGCACTGTACACCTCGCGCAACCGTGCACACAGCCCACAGCCCACACGTGCGCACACAACAGAGGCACACAAATCCAGCCTCTCCCTCTGATTATGCTTCTGTCAAGGTCAGCTCTTTCACCCTGACTTAGAATGTAGAAGGCCTGGGGCCCCACCCACTAATTTTACAAATCGCCCAGAAGGAGAAAGTGCTGTGGGCATGGCCACAAGAAAAATTCATGGAAGGGCCACAGGAATAAAGAAAAGCAAGGTGGCTTGCTAATCATTTCTTTTCATGCCTTGCGTGAGTATTAACTCCATCTCAGTAATTACAGACCTTCACCCACCACCACCATCTCTGCCCCCCCCCTTGCTCACACATCCAGGCTCCTGATATTTTGGAGTAAGAGGTGTGTGTGTGTGGGGGGGTACGAGCCTGCTGCAGGGGTTAGAGTCTATGCCATGCTTGAGCGTGCGCTGCCCTCCACTGGCGAGGAGAAGAATTACTTCACCAGGAAAAGGCTTGCTAATTAATGTAAAACATAGGATAACTAAAAAATTAGAAAAATGTGTATCCTAAAGTAAGCACCACAATGTAAGTACAGATGTCACCTTGTTATAAAGCTATTGTCTCAGACTCTGTACATCACTTTAAGTAAATATGATGCGAATAGGGTGTAAGAGTATCGCTGTGGAAGGGAAAAGGTTTTGTGGTGGATGTGTGGGAGTGCTGTATATTATATATATGAATTGCTGTGGTCTAGGGCTCTTGTTAAGAGAAGTTTAATAATTAAGGGAAGAAAAAAAAGAGAAAAAGATAGGATGTAGAATTTTTTCCAAGTCAACACGTATTCTTTATCTAACCTTTAAACCCATTGCTATATGCCTTTTCCTAGTAAGGGACCCCGACATTATATTGGGCTTCAAATTTCAGGGAGTTCTGGATCACAGAGTGGTTCAACAATGGCAATGGAGGGATACTGGTATAGGATACCATTGACAGGTGATATATGGCTGACAGGGAGCTGTACAGAACATATGTCCAGGGTGCATGGTAATGTTTGGATATACTCAGAGTGGCAACAATTAAAAACTACAGCTGGGGGGTACTGTGTTCCTGGCCAGTGGTGCTCTGTCTTGGTCCCTAGGGAAGCAGGGACAGTCTCCCAGGTGCAGCGGCAAGGACCGGGAAGGAATGAGGGTCCAACAGTGAGCCCCTGATGCTAATGACTATGCTTGTGAGCTGATATGCCTGAAATAAGAACAAGGCCTAGAGAAGCATTGTGCCTGGGAATTTCCTCCTGACAACCTTCATGTTACTCAAATGTGGCCAGTCTCGAAGCCAAACTCAGCATGTAAATGCAATGCCTTCCCCCCAGCGTGGGACATGACACCCCGGGATAAGCCTCCCTGGCACCAAGGGATCACTATCAACTACCAACTGATGATGCAACTGGAGAATGACCTTGAATGGAAGGTGGATCAATGGTGGATCAGCAGAATATCCCTGTCTACATAAAATAACATGACTTTAAAATGCTGTTTGACCTAATGTAAGGGGGAAATGGAAAGGAGAAATGAGTTTATATGGCTACAAGTCTCTAAAAAAGAGTCTGGAGGCTGTCAGAAGGATTGCCCTTATGCACAACTGAGCAGAGTCTAAGAGACAGATAAAGTAGATACAACCCCCAGGTATTGGTTCCTTTGAGGGCTAAAGAGGCCCATGGGTGCTATGGTCATGGCAGATGGGGTTAACTGCCATGTCAGATGGCCCTTCTTTGGAGCTGGTGTTTATGCGTGTTGAATCTGGACACAGATGGGATCTCTCTTCATAAGACTTTCATGCTACTGTGCTGGAGTTGTAGTTGGTGTTGGGGTTTAAGATATATTTAGGGGATCTGAATCTCTGGACTGACAATGTGAGAGCCAGGCCCTGAGCCTCAACAGACTCCAGCACCTACAATCTGATTTATTGGACTCACCTCACTCAGCTAAGATGGAGTTGAAGAAGGACAACCACCACACCATGGAGCTTAGAGTGCCTACAACTGAAAGCGGGAGGATTGCATCCAGTATCCATGAGGAATCTGAGCCTCCTCTTGACATAGAGGTGCAATGGACACAATCAATCCAATGTCCACAGAGAAAAGGTGGCATTGGAGTGGGAAAAGTGGACATGGTGGCTAATGGGTATGGGGCATGGGAGGAAGAGCCGAGATGTGGAGGCGTCTTAGGGACTTGGAGCTGCCCTGGATGGTGCTTCAGGGGCAATCAGCGGACATTGCAAATCCTCACAGGGCCCACTGGATGGAATGGGGGAGAGTATGGGCCATGATGTGGACCATTGACTATGAGGTGCAGAGGTGCCCAGAGATGTACTTACCAAATGCAATGGATGTGTCATGATGATGGGAATGAGTGTTGCTGGGGGGGGGAGTGGTAGGGTGGGGGTGGTGGGGTTGAAGGGGTCCTCATATATATTTTTTTAATGTAATATTTTTACAAAATCAATTAAAAAAAAGTATCAGATTATTTAAAAAAAAAACATAAGAGAGTCCCATAAACCCCACTCCCCACACCCTCCACTCCTCCCACACTAACAACTTCTTTCTAGTTAGAGGTAGGGGAGCCCTCAACCAGGAACAGCTGCCTCCAGGGCAGAGCAGGTGACTTTGGGGCACAAGCCATGCCCTGCGGCACTTGCCACTGTACCAAGACAGGAGCCCCCGCGGGTCTCCACCCAAGCCTGTGCAGTGGGGGCGGGCCAGAGGGGCTGGCGACTGGGCACACCCAGCCTGGGAGGCGTGGCAGCTGCAGGCTAAGCACTCCAGCTCCCCCTCCTCTCAGTTGTCCTTTGCCTGATCCCTCAGAGTTCCTGCAGGGCTGAGTCCAGTGCCCGCTTGCCCCTGCTCACAGATGGCCCCTGCGTCGGCTCCTTCTCTTGCCTTCCTTGTTCGCATTTCCCCACCAGTGCCTGCTGGGGTGGCCTTCCAGGGAAGACACTTGCACCCCAGGTCTGCTCAGACTCTGCTCAGTGTGGTTCAGTACCTCCCTTTAGGAAGAGGGGATGCTCAGCTCAGGGGGCCCCGATGACACTCCAGGACAACAGGAGCTGCACCACCTCGTGTGTGACATACCCTTTACAGAGCGCATTCACGGAAGCCCGGATTTCTCAGCTATAGCACGACGGGCATTTTGGATCCAAGAATTATTTTTTGGGATGGGAGGGGCAGGACTGTCCTGTACAATTTAGGACGTTTAGTGGCACGCCTGAACTCTACCATTAGATTATCAGTAGCACACCTCCCACCCCCAGTTGTAACCACCAAAACCATCTCCAGACCTTGCCAGGTGTCTCTTCGCAGGTGGGGGTGGCCATACTGCACCCAGTGGAGAACCTGATTGAAGTCGTCTGATGTCATGCTGTTATCTGGCATAGAAAGGAATCCAGGGAGGGATGATGGGGGCAGTGGTGGCGCCCCTTCCTCAGGTAAGGAAACTGGAGTATGTGCTCAAAGCACGAGACTGAGGCTGCTCAGATGGACCTGGGATTTGCTCCCAGATCTTCTGCCTGCCTGACCTAATTCCCAGAGCCATGACAAAAATAGGAAATATTCAGCATGGTTAAGAGCTAAGGAACTTCAGGAAACCCACATGTTCTTCAAAGAAGTGGCAAGGCTGAGAATCATACCCAGTCCTCCAGATTTCCAAGCCACGGTGCTCCTTCCAGTGCCCTGCTCCTTCCTGTGCGACCCACAACAAAGAGTTTTAAAACGAAAGCTATTTGCACCTTTGAAGATCCTTCTACTGCATTTATGTTATGGAAATGACTGATAAATGAAGTCCAGGGGGTCGCTTTCTGGAGCGCGCTGTTAGCAGTGGGTGGCTGTGAGGTCGACGTGAGGAGTAAATCCCTGCCCTCTCCCACGCCTCACACGAGTCGAATTCACCCCGTTCGTGAGCTATTGGTATTTTCCCAGTACTCAGAGTTCAAGAGGCTCTTCCTTCCCATAGGTCAAGAGCAGGCCTCGGCCCCCCTCTTGCATATGATAGCATTTATGGAGCACCTTCTGTGTACAAGGGGAAGGGGTGACTCCACAATTTCAATATAGTAGGGGTGTAGGGGCTACGGTCTAGCTGGAAACTGGCGGGGGCGGGAATCCTAGGGGCTTTGTCCTGAAGCCACCTGTGCAAACCAAGCAGACAGCTTTTATGTAGAGGGAAGGGGATGGTTTGGGGGAAACTGATGGAGATTATGGGGGCCATTGAAATCTCCCCACACAATCCCTGGGGAAGCTTTATGCAAAGCCTTGTGTGAGGTGTGATAGAAGCTACTTCGATTGATACACTTCAGTCCTGCCTTCCAGAGGCAACCCTTCATCGATGTGCTCTGCATTTCTGTTCTATTTCCTTCTGATTCTTACCATTTGAAGCACCAACTTGGGGAGTTTCCATTCCCCTTCCAGTATTGGCAGCAAAGACGGCTGCTGGGTCTGGGCAGGAGGAGGAGCACTGCTGAGGCACCTGTCAAGGACGTCCATCAAGGACATTGGTGGAGGCTGTGGGTGGGAAGGCCGTGGACCGTCTGCATCAGGTCCCGGAATTCCTGTCCTCTGGCAGTGAGTTGCTCAGTCATGCCACACTCCTGCTCAAAACCCTTCAGGAGCTCCCCATCCCCAGCAAGCTGGTATCCAAATATCTCAGCTGGGCTCTCTAAGCCCTGCAGCTCCTGTGGAACGGTCCAGTTTTCTAGGCCTCTCCATAACTGGCAAGTTCCTGAAGGAGCCATGATCTCTCTCCCAGCTTATCTCTTGGGCTTTGCCTTTTCCCCAACCCCTGCTAAACTGCATCATGGTCTCCTACTCTTGAGGAGTCAGAGCCAGCATCACCTCCTCCAGGGAGCCCTCCATGATGCCTCAATCTGAGTTAGACGCCCTCCTCTGAACTACCTCGACAGATAGCTCTTACCACAGTGCAATCTCTGGTTCATGGTCTAAATAGTTCATTGCCATGTGACTCCTTGTGTCTTATTTGACCTCTGAGCACAACAGAGTGCCTGACTTGAAATAGGTGCTCAAAATAGGGGAGCTGATGTGGCTCAGTGGTCGAGCACCGACTTCTTCCCACATAAGAGGTCCCAGGTTAAATCCCCCACTCCGGTATCTCAAAAACAAAAAAAAGAAAATTAGGGGGAAGGAGACAAGAAACAGGGGAAGACCTTAGAAAGGAAGGGAAGGAAGGAGAATGGGAAGAAAAGGGACAAGTTAGTATCTGTTAATGACTGATGCAGCCAGAGCTGTATTCAACAGAGATCATTTAAAAAACCCAGCAGGCCTAACACCCCACGACTTTCTGTGGGCCCTTGAAGGGCTTTCTGGACTATAACACCCATTGCCGTCTAGATATAAGGTGTCAGGGTATCGCATTCTGAGCCTTTGAAACTGTGTCACCGTGAGTAGCGCTGGCAGGTTCTGAGCGAGTGTGTGGAACTAGGGACCTGCACCCCACTGCTCCCGCCCCACCCCCTGGACAGAGTGGATGGCCCAGGTGGTTCTGAGGGATTTGCCGTGTGATAAATGGGAAGGTCGGTTCACCTCCCATTAAAAGGCAAGTCATCACCGCCAGCCGCCGGCAAGTCACGCATCCAAGAAGGAGGCGCCCGTTCGTTCCCCGGCAGGGAGCCCCGGGCCTGCCGCATCCTTGTCGCTCATTACACGGTTGTGGAAGGGGAGGAAGGGACTGTCGCAGGCCATTCTTCCATGCAGCTTTCAATTCAGCCCCCAGGGCAGCTGGCAGGCAAGACCACTTCCTAAGCGCCTCTTTGGAAACCCTACTCTCCCGCATGTCTGCAAGTGCCACGCTGGCAGGAGGGCTGCCTCCCGCTTCTGGTCTCTGCCTGCCTCGCCCCCGGTTCCTAGCCCAGGGCACGACCTGAAATTCTTTGGAGAACATGCATAGCCTGAAAAAGTAAAAGCATCTTTGAATGCCCGTCGTTCTGCTGAACCCTCCCGCCTCTTTTCTCTGCCCCCCAAGCCTGACCCTCCTTAGCAGCGACATCCTGACCGTGTACGATGGTGACGAGGCCGGGTCACACATCCCGGGGTAGTACCTGGGGAACTGCGGCCCACAGAAGCTGTCCTCCTCCATGCCCCAGGTGAACATCCCGTTCCACTCGGACCCTGCCAGCCTCATCTTTGGGAAGGGGCAGGGATTTATCATGAACTACATAGGTAGGTGGCACCTTCAGTCCCCTTTTTTCTCTGCGTTTAAATGCGGGTCAGGATGGTTTCCTCGGATTTGTCAATTTTGGGGTTGTGTGCTACCCAGGTCCTTTATCATATTGGCACAGTCAATATGTGTTGTTTTTAGGAGCTTGGGCTCTCTAATCAGAAGGACAGGTATTCGAGCTCTATCGCCAATAGCTGTGTGACCTTGGGCAAGGTGATCAACCTCTCAGCCTGCTTTCTGTTACCTGTAAAATGGAAATAATGATCCCTACTTCACAAGGTTGATATCGGGATTTAGAGACATAAGGCCTCATCGTAATTCCAATGAGACTTTATTTCATTAACACCCTGCGCTATGTTTGTTACTTTTTCTCAAAGCATGGTCTTCAGCGTCTCCCCTGAGGATCTTCCACAGCCCTGTTTGTTAGAGGGAAGCAGCTCTTTCTCTCCCACCCCATGGACTTTAAGACTTCTAGATGCAAGAGAGGGCTTTGTCAGTCCTCACTGTGGCTTCCAAACCCTCTCTCCCCGTCCTACCTTATAGAAAGTGCAAGTTCAGTTTCCACTTGGCCGCCAACCTCCCCTCCTGTGGCTTTCATCCACTGTGCCCTGCCCTCCTCACTGTCCACCCTGATTCCCCCTCACTTGTTACTGGCTCCACCATCCTCCTCTGCCCAACCTCTAAACACTGTAGGGTCTCAGCTCCATGCCAGACCCTGTCCTCGTCAGATGTGTGTGAACTTCATTGGTTTGGGAAATCTATATTTTTCCTCTCTCAAAATTTCTGCTTTGCCTTCATCAGTCTGAGTGTTATGAGGTAGAGGGGTCTGAGTTGTTCCATTTCAATATTATAGGATGAATGACACCTGTGGGCACTGTTTGGCTGACACACATATATTGGGTTCCTCAGCTGTCTCTGCATGTACCTAGTAAAGGATCCGGAGATTCTCCAAGCCCCTCCAAGACATGTATTGCTTTTCTATTGCTGCGTAACACATCACCATGAACTCACAGGCTTAAAGCAACACCCAATTATCATCTCACAGTCTCCATGAGCGAGGAATGCAGGCAAAGCTTAGCTGGGTCCTCTGTTCAGGGTCCCTCAAGACTACAAGTAGGGTGGTGGACAAGGTGGGGTCTTATCTGAGACCTGGGGTCCTCTTTGCAGCTCACATGGTGGTGGGAAGAATTCATTTCCTTGCTATTGTGGGATTCATGGCACACAAGGCCAGCAGGAGAGTCTCTGAACACAGAGATGTCTAATTAGGTCAGGCCCACCCAGGATGAACGACCTAAATAAGCCAAAGTCGAATAGCTTAGGGACCTTTACGTTCTATATCACACAGGTAAGGGACCTCCACCTACTACATCACACAGCCAAGGACTCATCACCTTCTACACCACACAGCTAAGGGGCCATCACCTTCTACATGACATCCCTTTCTACACTACACATCTTTGGGAACTCCACCTTCTCCATCTTCATGTCTCCAAAATCCTTTCCCCTTTCCCACATAACACAGCATAAGCATGTGTGTGCCGTCCATCATGGTCACATAGCAGGGGAGGTGTGATGATACAGGATGGGCACTCCAGAGAGTAGGAATCTTAGAATTCTGCTCCCCAACACCAGTAGGACTGGGAGAAGGAAACATCAGAATTACCATTTCTCCCTTATCTACTTTTGTAACACTGTTTTGTGCAGTTTGAGGCCTTGCTGGTTTTCCCATGACAACCAAGTACAGATGAGTGCTGTGTGCCCATCCACGTACCTGGGAGGTAGGTGGCCGTGAAGGAGCCAGCGAGGGGTACTGGACAGCAGATTGGGACACTTAGGCTCCATCCTGTGCTACACTCTTTACCACCTTCCCCACTTATTTCCTTTTCAGCCTCTCACGCCCTGACTCATTGCTGCTCTAGGCACAGTTGCTAGAGACCTGGCCGCTCTCGATTTTTGACTGTTCTGTTCACCTGGTGTCAGGCATATGGGACAGCAAGAGGAAACTGTTTGGAGCAGTTGATTTAGAGTGTTCTAGCCCCAATGCTCAAAATCATAGCATGAATGTATTGTTCACCCTTCTAAGTGAGTATGGGTTTTTCTACTCCAATTGCTCCTAATCCTTCTTTAAATCTGTTCTAATTGCTGTCCTGAGATGTGTGGCCACTTGTCAGAAGTTCATGTTTGAGTAGTTGTGCTATATGATGTGAAAGGTGTTCCCAAGAGCCCACAACTGTGTAAACCAGAGCCTCAGGGAGGCACTGACTACAACCTCTATTTTGAGGGTGTCAGTGAGTTGTGTTTTTGGACCTTTATATTCATCTCCCTGAGGTCCCAACGGCACTCCACCTAAACAGAAATTGTAACCCAGGACACATATTTGTAGCTCATGGCTTCCTGGCCTCCATGTGAGTCTGGTGCACCCAGTGTAACTCAGGGTGCTGCAAGAAGACAGAGGGGGAGGCCACACAGCAGAGAGAATAAGAGCATGGGCTGCAGAGCTGGTGCGGGCATCTGGTGGTAGTATCTTCCCTTGAGAGTTGTGTGGCCTTCGGCCGATAAGTTAACAGCTCTGGACCCAGGCTTCGTCGTCTGTGGACTAGGAAGTATAAGAGTATTTACCCAGCAGTTTTATCGTGAGCAGTGATTGAGTAGGGTGACAAATTTGAAGCTCGGAAGGAAAAAAAACCCAGTCAAATAAGAAGTAAGACCCACCTTGGGTCATGCATTTTAATTAAAGGCCCTTAACTGAAGTCATATTTTTATTCACGCCCCCCCCCTTTCCGGGTTTTGCGTGCCGTCTGCTCTCTGTGTCGATTCGCTGTGCATTCTTCTGTGACTGTATTTATTTTTATTTCCCCCCCCCATTGTGTCTTGTTTGCTGTCTGCTCCCTGTATCCGTTCGCTGCACGCTCTTCTGCATTTTTGCTTGCCTCCCTTTTTTGTTCCATCACCTTGTTGACTCAGATCTCCACAGAGCTTGTGGGCCAGCGGCACTCCTCAGTGCCTGGGCTGGCGACACTGCAGTTTGTGGGTGAGCCTGCCTTCACTAGAAAGTCCCAGGACGTGAACCAAGGACCTCCTATGTGATAGACAGGTGGCCAATTGATTGAGCCACAGCTGCTTCCCTCTTAACTGAAGTAATTTAATCAAGAACTCTATAACTAGGAAAACTATCCTTCAACATGAAGAAGAAATGAAGTCATTCCCAGATATTTGGAAGGTGAGAGAGCTTGTCACTAGGAGGCCTAAATGAAGTCATTCCCTGATATTTAAAAGGTGAGAGAGCCTGTCAATAGGAGGTCTGCCCTAAAAAAATGCTAAATATTCAAACATGTTTATGTACCCTGGATATATGCCCTATAGAACCCCTGCCAACAATGTATATCCTGTCAAAAACTTCCCACACCAGTATCCCTCCCCTGCCATTGTTGAACCTCTCTGTAATCCAAAACTTCTTCAAAAGGGAAGCCCAATATAGTGCCAGGTTCCATTAATAGTAAAATGGAAAATAGTGCTGAGTTTAAAGGTTAGATATAGAATACATATTAATTTAGAAAAATTATGATAAAAATAAATTGGGGAATCAAAAAATTTAAAAATGCAAAAGCTTTGTTTTTGATATTTTGCCTTCCATCACTGCAATGTGTTGCCCTGTATGCAAATTGGCAAGGCAACTACTTCCGTCTTTTCCTCAGTGTCTAAGTTCTATCTTTTTCTTTTTTTTTCCAAATTATTAAGCTTACCTTCACAAAAGTTTTAGATCACAGTAATTCATATATGCAATATACAGTACTCCCACATATTCAACATAAAACCCTTTTCCTTTCCAACAGCAATAATCTTTTTACATATTCATACTCTATTTACTGAAACTGATTTACAGATATTGAGACAATAGTTTTGAAACAACATAACATTTGGGTTTACATTGAGGTTTATATTTTAGACACTATATTTTTCTAAATTTTTAGTTATCTTATGTTTAATATTATGATTTACATTTTTGCCTATCAGCCCCTATATATTTTTGGTGTAATTTAATATGTCTTATATCCATCCTTGTGCAATCTTGTGGAACACTTCTATTGTCCACACAGTTACATTGGTTCCATCTATTCAATACCTCTTTCCGCCTCCCCTTAGGGCACACAGTGACAGTCAATTTTCAGAGTGTTTACAATTAAAAACAACAAATGAGGGAGTGCTGAGTTCCTAGCCAGGGGAGCTCTATCATAGTCCCTAAAGGAACAGCAACAATCCCCCAAGTGCAACGGCAAAGACCAAAAAAGAAAGAAGGTCCAACAATGAGCCCTTGATACTAATGACTATGCTTGTGAGGCTGTGCACCTGAAATAAGAACAAGGCCTAGAGCAGCAGGGTGCCTAAGAGTTACCTCGTGAGAGCCTCTGTGTTGCTTAAATGTGGCCAGTCACCAAGCCAAACTCAGCATGTAAATGTGATGCCTTCCCCCCAGGGTGGGACATGACTCCCGGTGATGAGCCTCCCTGGCACCGAGGGATTACTACCAAGTACCAGTTGATGATTTAACTAGAAAATGACCTTGAATAAAAGCGTCAACTTGGACCAGCAGAATATGTCAGTCTACATATAATACCAGGGATTGAAAATGCTTTTTGACCTGAATCAAAGGGGGAAATGGAAAGCACAAATGAGTTTATATGGCTATGAGTCTCCAAAAAGAGCCAGGAGGTGATCAGAGAGGTTGCCTTTATGCACACCTGAACAGAGTCCCAGAGACAGATAAAGTATATACAACCCCAGGTATTGGTTCTTCTGAGGACTACAGAGACCCACAGGTTCTGTGGTCATGGCAGATGGAGTTCAGTGCCATCTCAGTTGGCCCTTCCTTGGAGTTTGTGCTTCTGTGTGATGGAGCTGGACTTAGATGTGATCTTTGTCCACAAGTCTCTCCTTTTACTTTTATTGCAACTATAGTTGGTGCTGGGGTTTAATGTATACCCAGGGAACCTGAATCTCTGGACTGACGATGTGATAACCAGGCCCTGAGTCACAACAGACTTGCAACTCCTACACTCTACTTTATTGGACTTGCCCCACTCAGCTAACATGGAGGTGAAGAAGGTCAACCACCACACCAAGGAGGCAAGAGTGCCTACAACTGAAAGTAGGAGAATTGCATCCAGGATCCATGTGGAATCTAAGCCCCCTCTTGATATAGATATGGAGTGGACACAACCATTCTAAGGTACACAGGATGGAGGAAAAGATTATGGATTAGAGTGAACTTACTTATATTCTACTCATGAACTATTGTGATTAGTAATCTAAGAAAATGTGTCATTGGTGTGGAGAAAGTGGCCATGGTGGCTGCTGTGGGTAGGGAGTGGCTGGAAGGGATGCGATGTGGGGGAGTTTTCGGCACTTGGAGTTGTCCTGGGTGGAGTTGCAAGAACAGTTACCAGACATTGTATGTCCTCCCATGCCCCACTGGGTGGACTGTGCAAGAGTGTAGGCTATGGTGTGGACCATTGACCATGAGGTGCAGCGGTGCTCAGAGATGTATTCACCAAAGGCAGTGAATGTCTCATGATGATGGAGGAGGTTGTTGTTATGGGGGGAGGAGTGGGGTGAGGGAGGTGGGGGGTATATGGGGACCTCATATTTTCTGAATGTAACATTAAAAAAAAAGACAAAAAGAAAGAGAGAGAGAGAGAGAGACAGAGAGAGAGAGAGAGAGAGAGAGAGAAAGAGAGAGAGAGAGAGAGAGAGAGAGAGAGAGAGAGAGAGGAGAGAGAGAGAGAGGAGAGAGAGAGAGAGAGAGAGAGAGAGAAAATGCGTAAAGGAGAAAATAATTCTAAAGGGATCCCTTCAGGATGAAATGAATGGACACTAATAATTCCATAACCCACTGAATGAAATAGGAAGGAGTATAAACTACAATGTAATCTCTAATCCATGCAGTGTAACAGTGCTCCAGAATGTATTCCCCAAATTCAGTGAATGTGCCACATTGATGAATGAGACTGTTGATGTGGGAGGAGTGTCGTGAGGGTGGTGTATGTGGGATATATGGGAAACTGTTATATTTATTTAAAAAAATAAAAAGATCATAAAATTTTTTAAAAAAGACATAAATCACATAAAATGTTACTTTAATGACCTTACAGAACCTTTCTTTCCACATTCTCCTCCAACCCTCTCTTTCTTGTTTTTTCTTTCAATCTGTAGAGTATCCCTTTCTTCTTGTGTTGTACTATAAGCTGTAAGGAGAAGCCAGGACATACTTTGTATGTTACATTGGAAATGTCCTCACCTAAATATCCAAGCTCATCCCCTTCAAATTTGGAGCTTCTTTCCAACAATTGGACACAATTTTACCAAATTCTCTGCCATTTTAAAACAAGGGTCACCTTTCTTGCAGTTTGCAAGGACACCTTTATCGTTTCTGTCTAACGTCTCATCAGAAGTAACTTTAGTGTCCATATTTCTACCAACAGGTTCTTCAAAGCAGTCTGGACCTATTCTATCGATTCTACTTTAGTACCATTCTTTGCAGCTAGGGATGCTGAGCTGCGCCTGGATCGTGGAACATTAAGTGACCATGTGACCTAAGTGCTATAATGATCTGGGTATTTATCTTATCCACCAGGTCTCTGGTCAGTCCGTAACATCCACATTCATCCTCAGTTGAAGTGGTATAAAAGATAACAGGGGCAACCATGTTCCAAAGGTACCAACAAGTTGCATGAACAGGTTGCTCATCATTCCTACTCTGATTAAGATGCCATTTCTTCCTCATCCTACACTTATGGCCTCCTGGCCAGTTCCCTGTAGTTCGTGGATAAAAGAGAAAATCATTTTAATCTGGTTTATAGATGGATTGGCATGGTATCCTGATCCTTGTTTGGAGTGCTCTGCTGTAGTGTCACATCCCATGCATAAATGAATCTGGAAAAGTGTGGTGAGGGGAATTCTCCTTATGGACACCACTTTAATCAATGGATGTTATTTTTCCATTTGTCTGGAAGGAGATGGCTAGAAGTGGAGATCTACTCTGGTTAATGGAAAGTGTACAATAGTTTGGTCAGCTGGTCAGGACTTGGAAGGGACAAACCTGGAGGTTTGATAACAAGGTGGTCTGGGGAAGAGGCAGATACACAGACTTCGAGAATGGCCCCAGAGTGTGAGGAGATGTGAATGCCTTGTGAATCTTCCCCCAAGCGTGCCCACCACAGAGGAGGCTTTTGATAATGAGGTGGAGAAGATTCTTGCTTAGTGGCTTCGTGATCAAAGTGACCGTGGTGACAGTCATGGATATTGGTCATGGGTATGCTTGTGTTGTTCCTGATCTCAGAGGGAAGTGTTTTAGGATTTCACCATTGGAAATGTTGTTGGCTGTGGGTTTTTCATATATACTCTTTATCATTTCAGAATATTCCTTGTATTACAATCTTTTGCAGTGTTGTTATCAGGAAAGTGTGCTGTATTTTGTCAAATGCTTTTTCTGCATCTATAGATATAATCATGTGATTTTTTCCTTCATTCTGTTTATATGGTGCATCACATTGATTGATTTTCCTATGTTGAACCATCCTTGCATACCCGGAATGAATGCCACTTGGTCATAGTGTATAATTTTTTAAATGTGTTGTTGAATACGGTTAGCAAGTATTTTGTTGAGGACTTTTGCGTCCAGGTTCATTAGAGAAAGTGGTCTGTAATTTTCCTTTCTTGTGGCATCTTTGTTTGGCTTTGGTACTAGGGTAATGTTGACATCATAGAATGAGTTAAGTAATGTTCCTTCTGTTTCGATTTCTTGGAAGAGTTTCAGCAGGATTGGTGTTAGTTCTTTCCGGAATGTTTTGTAGAATTTACCTGTGAAACTGTCTGGCCCTGGGCTCTTCTTAGTTGGGAGGGTTTTAATGACTGATTCTATCTCTTTACTTGTGACTGGTTTGTTGAGATTGTCAATTTCTTCTTTCATCAATATAGGTTGCTTATGTGTTTCTAGGAATTTGTCCATTTCCTCTGATTTATCATTTTTGTTGGAATATAGTTTTTCAAAGAATCCTCTTCTGATAGTTATATTTCTATGGGGTCAGTGGTGATACCTCCTTTCTCATTTCTTATTTTGTGTATTTGCATCTTCTCTCTTTTTTTCTTTGTTAGTCCAGCTAAGGGTTTGTCAATTTTATTGATCTTCTCATAGAATCAACTCTTGGTTTTGTTTTTCTTTTCAAGTGCTTTCTTATTTTCTATTTCATTTAACTCTGCTCTGATCTTTGTTCTATCTTTCTTTCTTCTTCCTGTGGGGTTACTTTGTTGTTGTTTTTAATAATTCCTCCAAATGTGCAGTTAGTTCTTCACTTTTTGCTCTTTCTTCTTTTTTGATGTATGGATTTATAGCCATAAATTTCCCTTTCAATTCTGCTTTTGCTGCGTCCCATAAGTTTTGGTATGTTGTGTTATCATTTTCATTAGTTTCAAGGTAGTTATTAATTTCTTTTGAGATTTCCTCTTTGACCCACTGTTTTTCTAGGAGTGTCCTATTTAATTTACATCTCTTGGTATGAATTCGGGGCATCTGGCCCTTGCAGATTTCCAGCTTCCCTCCACTGTGGTCAGAGATATTATTTTGTATGTCTTCGAGCTTTCTGAATTCATTGAGCCTTTCTTTGTGGCCTAGCATATGGTCTATCTTGAATAATGATACATGCGCCCTTGAGAAAAATGTATATCCTGCTGTATTTGAGTATAATGATCTGTATGTGTCTATTAGGTCCATCTCCTCTAATATACTGTTCAAAGTTTTTGTTTCTTTATTGATTCTTTTTTTTTACTGATTTTGTAAAAATATTACATTAAAAAAATATGAGGTCCCATTCGACCCCACCTCCCCCACCGCACCCCTCCCCCCCAGCAACACTCACTCCCATCATCATGACACATCCATTGCATTTGGTAAGTACATCTCAGGGTATCTCTGCACCTCATGGTCATTGGTCCACATCATGGCCCACACTCTCCCCCATTCCATCGAGTGAGCCCTGGGAGGATTAACAATGTCCGGTGATTGCCCCTGAAGCACCATCCAGGGCAACTCCAAGTCCCAAAGGCGCCTCCACATCTCATCTCTTCCTGCCATTCCCCATACCCATCAGCCACCAAGTCCACTTTTCCCACTCCAATGCCACCTTTTCTCTGAGGTCCTTGGATTGGTTGTGTCCGTTGCACTTCTATGTCAAGAGGAGGCTCAGATTCCACATGGTTACTGGATGCAATCCTCCTGCTTTCAGTTGTAGGCACTCTAGGCTCCATGGTGTGGTGGTTGTCCTTCTTCAACTCCATCTTAGCTGAGTGAGGTGAGTCCAATAAATCAGATTGTAGGAGCTGGAGTCTGTTGAGGCTCAGGGCCTGGTTATCATATTGTCAGTAAAAAGATTCAATCCCCTAAATATATCTGAAACCCCAATACCAACTACAATTCCAGTAAAGTAGCATGATAGTCTTATGAAAAGAGATCCCTCTGGGTCCAGTTTCATCACGCAGAAACACCAGCTCCAAAGAAGGCCCATCTGACATGGCAGTGAACCCTATCTGCCATGACCATAGAACCCGTGGGTCCCTTTAGCCCTCAAAGGAACCAATACCTGGGCATTGTATCTACTTTATCTGTCTCTTAGACTCTGCTCAGTTGTGCATAAGGGCAGTCCTTCTGACAGCCTCCAGACTCTCTTTTTTTTTTTAGAGACTCATAGCCATATAAACTCATTTCTCCTTTCTATTTCCCCCTTACATTAGATCAAACAGCATTTTAAAGTCATATTATTCTATGTAGACAGGGATATTCTACTGATCCGCATCGAACCTTCAATTCAAGGTCATTCTCCAGTTGCATCATTAGTTGTTAGTTGATAGTGATCCCTCGGTGCCAGGGAGGCTCATCCCCGGGTGTCATGTCCCACGCTTGGGGGAAGGCATTGCATTCAGATGCTGAGTAAGGCTTTGAGACTGGCCACATTTGAGTAACATGAAGGCTGTCAGGAGGAAATTCCCAGGCACAGTGCTACTCTAGGCCTTGTTCTTATTTCAGGCATATAGGCTCACAAGCATAGTCATTAGTATCAGGGGCTCACTGTTGGACCCTCATTCCTTCTCGGTCCTTGCTGCTGTACTTGGGGAACTGCCACTGCTCCCCTAGGGACCATGGCACAGCACGCCCGGCCAGGGACCCAGTACTCCCCCAGCTTTAGTTTTTAATTGTTGCCACTATGAGTATATCCAAACATTACCATTCACCCTGGACATATGCCCTGTATAGCTCCCTGTCAGCCATATATCCCCTGTCAATAGTATCCTATACCAGTATTCCTCCGCTGCCATTGTTGGACCACTCTGGGATCCAGAACTTCCTAAATATTGAAGCCCCAATATCATGTCAGGATCTCTTACTAGCAAAATGGGATATAGCGATGGGTTTAAAGGTTAGATATAGAATACGTGTTGACTTGGAAAAATTCTACATCCTATCTTTTTCTTTTCCTTTTTATTTTTCCCCTAATTATTGAACTTCTCTTCACAAGAGCCCTAGACCACAGCAATTCATGTATGCAATATACAGGACTCCCACACATCAACCACAAAACCTTTTCCCTTCCACAGCTATACTCTAACAGCCTATTCACAACATATTTACTTAAAGTGATGTACAGAGTCTGAGACAATAGCTTTCAAACCAGGTGACATCTGTGCTTACATTGTGGTGCATACTTTAGGACACGCAATTTTCTAACATTTTTAGTTATCCTATGTTTTACATTATGGTTTACATTATCATTCTGTCGTCCCCTATATGTTTATGATGTAATATTACATATTTTATATCCATTCTTGTGTACTCTCACGAAACTCCTCTCTTACCCCACATTTACCTTGGTTACACACATTTAACATCCGTTTTCCCATCCCCTTGGTGCCCACAGTGACAGCCAACCTCTGTTTCCCAAGGAGCCACATCCAGAGATACTTGCAAAAGTGTTCAGGTCCTAAATTGCTCAGCTGCCCTAATGCCCTGGGAGCCACCCTTTCTCTCGAGAGATACAGTTCCCTCTATTTGATGGCATTAGTCCTCCCCAGGATGTGGGTCCACCCCCACTCTCACTACTTGGGTCTCTACCCAATGGTACCACCCACTCTGGCAAAATGAGCATTCAGACATTCCCCAGGATCCCGTCCCGCATCGGACCAACCCTTCCGAGCATCCTAAACAGGTAACCCTCTTAATTATATTTTGATACGATTTTGTCAGCATTTTACTCTCAACCAACACCTAACACTCTCCTGTGTTCGTATGCTACCCCTCCCTCCCCCCACTTTTTGGGCAATATTACCCATCCGCCCATCCCCACCCCCCTCAGACCCGCAAAGCCCCACCCAAAGGCAACCCCTTGCCCCCATTTTATCTCTTCTTTGTGTTCATACTTACCGCCAGCTCATCATAAATTCCACCCCTGCAGACGTTGGCTCACATTCTTCCTCCACCCCCCGATTTCCTGTAAGCCTATTGTTCAGTCTCTAGCTCTCTGAGGCAGCTTTCTTATTTCATATCATTGAGTTCATGTAGTATTTGTCCTTCAATGCCTGGGTTGCTTCACTCAACATAAGGTTCTCAAGATTCATCCATGTTATCACGTGTGTTTGTAGTGTATTTGTTCTTACAGCCGAGTAGTATTCCATTGTGTGTATATACCACATTTTATTGATCCACTCAACTGTTGATGGTCATTTGGGTTGATTCCAACTTTTGGCGATAGTGAACAATGCTGCTATGAACATTGGTGTACATATATCGGTTTGTGTCCTTGTTTTCAGTTCTGCTGGGTATATACCCACCAGTGGTATTGCTGGATCATATGGCAAATCTATGGTTAGCTTTTTGAGAAACTGCCAAACTGTCCTCCAGAATGGTTGAATCCTTCTGCATTCCCAACAGCAGTGGATGAGTGTTCCCCTTTCTTCACATCCTCTCCAGCATTTGTATTCTTCTCTTTTTTTTTTATAGCTGCCAATCTTATGGGAGTAAGATGGTATCTCATTGTAGTTTTGATTTGCATTTCCCTGATAGCTAGAGATTTGGAGCATTTTTTCATGTGCTTTTTAGCCATTTGTATTTCTTCTTTGGAGAAGTGACTGTTTAAATCTTTTTCCCATTTTTTAAATGGGTTGTTTATCTTTTTATTTTCAAGATATAGGAGTTCTTTATATATGCAAGTTATAAGTTTCTTATCAGATATATGGTTGTCAAATATTTTCTCCCACTGTGTGGGCTCCCTTTTTACTTTCTTAACAAACTCCTTTGAGGTGCAGAAGGCTTTAATTTTGAGGAAGTCCCATTTATCTATTAGTTCTTTTGCTGCTCGTGCTTTTGGTGTGATATTCATGAAGCCATTTCCTATTACAAGGTCCTGTAGATGTTTCCCTACACTGCTTTCCAAGGTTTTTATGGTCTTGGCTCTTATATTTAGGTCTTTGATCCATCTTGAGTTGATCTTTGTATAAGGTGTGAGATGGTAATCCTCTTTCATTCTTCTACATATGGCTATCCAGTTCTCCAAGCACCATTTGTTGAAAAGGCCACTCTCTCCCAGTTGAGAGGGTTTGGTGGCTTTATCGAATATTCTATAGCTATATATGTGAGGTTCTATATCAGAGCTTTCAATTCGATTCCATTGGTCTGTGTGTCTCTCCTTATGCCAATACCATGCTGTTTTCACTACTGTAGCTTTGTAGTATGTTTTGAAGTCTGGTAGTGTGATTCCTCCAATTTCGTTTTTCTTTTTCAGTATGTCTTTGGCTATTCGGGGTCTCTTTCCTTTCCAAATAAATTTCATAGTTAGTTTTTCTAGTTCCTTAAAGAAGGCTGTGTTGATTTTTTTGGGATTGCATTGAATGTGTAGATCAGTTTTGGTAGGATAGACATCTTGATAATATTCAGTCTTCCTATCCATGAACAAGGAATATTCTTCCATTTATTTAGGTCTTCTTTAATTTCCTTGAACAGTCTTGTATAGTTCTCGGTGTATAAGTTTTTTATCTCTTTCGTTAAATTTATTCCTAAGTATTTGATTTTTTTATTTACTATTGTGAATGGTATTTGTTTCTTGATTTCCTCCTGATCTTGCTCATTATTGGTGTACAGAAATGCTACTGATTTTTGAGCACTGATCTTATAACCTGCAACTTTACTAAACTCATTTATGAATTCTAGAAGCTTTGTTGTAGATCTCTCAGGGTTTTCTATGTATAGGATCATGTCATCTGCAAATAATGAAATTTTGACTTCTTCCTTTCCAATTTGAATGCCTTTTAGATCTGGTTCTTGCCTCAGTGCTTGAGCAAGTACTTCTAAGACAATGTTAAATAGGAGCAGAGACAATGGGCATCCTTGTCTTGTTCCTGAGTTTAGAGGGAAGGATTTTAGGATTTCTCCATTGTAAACAATGCTCGCTGTAGGTTTTTCGTATATACTCTTTATCATGTTCAAAAAATTTCCTTGTATTCCAATCTTTCTGAGTGTTTTTATCAAGAAAGGGTGCTGTATTTTGTCAAATGCTTTTTCTGCATCTATAGATATAATCATGTGATTTTTTTTCCTTCAATCTGTTTATATGGTGTATTACGTTGATTGATTTTCTTATGTTGAACCATCCTTGCATACCTGGAATAAATCCCACTTGGTCGTGGTGTATCTTTATTGATTCTTTTTGGAGATGTTCTGTCCAAAGTTGATAGTTGTTTATTAAAGTCTCCCACTGTAATTGTAGAGGCATCGTTTCTTTCACATAGTTTTTCCACTGTTTGCCTCACGTATTTGGAGGTAACCTTATTAGGAGCATAAATATTTATGATAGTCTGTTCTTCTTGAAAGATTATCGCTTTCACTAATATGTAGTATCCATCTTTGTCTCTCACAATTGTTTCACATTTAAAGCCTATTTTGTCTGATATTAGTATAGCTACTCCTGCCATTTTTTGGTTGTTGTTGGCTTGTAAGATTGTTTTCCAGCCATTCACTTTCAAACTCCTTGAATACCTGGGACTAAGATGTGTTTCTTTTAGACAGCATATAGATGGACCATATTTCCTTATATGATCGTCCAGTCTGAATCTTTTGACAGGTGAGTTTAATCCATTGACATTCAGTATTATTACTTTCCAGGAATTGCTGATGTTAGCCATATTTTGTTTGGACTTGTTTGGTTGTTGTTTTTTTCCTTCTCTTTTTGTCTGTTTTGTTCCTCTTACACTCTCCTCCATCTCTGTCTCTCCTGTTTTTTTTCCTTCCTGCAGAATTCCCTTTAGTATTTCTTGAAGGGCAGAGTTCTTGTTGGAATACTCTTTTAATTTCTGTTTATCTGTGTAATATTTTGAACTCTCCTTCATTTTTGAATGCTAGCTTAGCTGGGTAGAGTACTCTTGGTTGGAAATTTTTTTCTTTTAGTACCTTGACTTTATCATACTACTGCATTCTGGTCACTTCTGAAGGATTTTAGCATTTTTATCTGAAGTTTCAAAGCTATTAGAATAATGGAGAAGGATTTTGGTGAAATTCTTATCTTGGTGTGTGTGTGGGGGAGAGTTTAGGTAGGGCTAATCATCAACATAATCTAATCAAGTTACTGGGATCATTTTATACTAGCCTCTGACAAAAAAATCTAGTTATAAAAGTCATTTGGAGAATTTTGATAGTGTTAAAATAGCTAATGAGAATTTCAAAGAACAGTGGTAACTTCAGAAGCCCACTTTACAGTCAGGTGAGCACATAATAAATAATAATTTAGCATATAACTCTTTTACTTCACTCTTCATCCATTTCCTCCTATCTTTCTGTCTTTGCTTTCTATCTGCTGTGGTTTGTATACATTTCTCCCAGTAGCTCATTTCTTTCTCTTCATCATTCTCACTGCTTTATTCATGTTCCTCAACCAGCCCCAGATCTTATTAGCACAGGAATGGCTACCATAAGGATATGGAACCAAAGTAGGTATGTATTTTTATTTCCTGTCTTTGTTTTATTTATCTTATTAATTTCAAGCCTCTTATTGCACTTTGATGTCTCACCTTCATCTGTATTCAATACATTAAAACATCATAAGCTTCTCTAAAACCAGCTTGAATTTCTCAAGGTTTTGTCTTTGCCGGTAGAACGTTTTCTATTCAGTCACCCACACTGGAATGTTTGAGGGCATCTTTGACTATTTAACTCCATATATCCTCTCCACCAGCAAGTCTTATTAAGAGTAAAAAGACAGGTTGATCCTTTCTGTTCCCTTTCATTCTATTTCTGCTACCATCAACTCACACCTTAACTCTGTAACAACCATCTGGAACATTTACTAGTACCTTATTATTCTTTCACTCCCAAGTAGCAAGATTTTAATTCTAGGTCATTACCACAGTTTGCCTTTTATACTTCTATATCCATGTTACTGAGTGCTACTATAGAGAATTATGTAAGATACCTGTACAGAGTCTTAGAATCCAACCTCATTTGCTTCTTTGGCTCTACCTAATCCTTTTCTTCACTTTCCCTTCAACAATGACTGTAAACCTATGCCACTCTTCACACTTTTCCCCTGCCCTACATTCTGCCTCCTCACACTAATCAAAAAAGGTTCTTTCTTATTTCAGTAAGAAATATTTAGCTGTCAAATGTGGATTACAAAGTACCTTGTCTTCACTAATTCCTTTCTTAATCTTGAGTTCCCCTTTAACTACGATAGTCTCCCCTTTTCTTCTCAGTCAAGATTTTTTGCAAGCATGGTCTGTATTTATTGTCTTACATTTTATTTACTCATCCTCAACTCACTGCTATTTGTTGGCATACATAATCCAGCCCTCCATACCCCCACTGTACCACTCCACTGAAACTGCTCCTCACAGGATCATAGTGACCTCTTAATTTCCAAATTCAATGAACACCATTCATTCCTTGTACTATTGATCTCTCTTGCATTTACCTACTTTCCCCAATCATTCTTCTATGAAACGCTCCATTTCCTTAGCTCCTTTTACAGTACATGCTCCTGTTCATCCTTATAACACTATTTCCTTTGTTAACGTCACAGTCTTTTTATGGGCTCTTCCTCCTCCATCATCTTAGTTTAAAGGGTGGCACTCTCCATTGTTTTATCATTATATTGCTATTCCTGTGGCCATCCATAAATTGCACTCAGAAAATCTTATCTGCCCTGATTGTTTTAACTACACCCATGAATTTATATCTCCAGAATATCTCGGACTTCTCTTCTAGCTTACAAATGCCCATATGTAACTGCCTGCTGGACATCTTTACATGGAAGTCCCACAGATACTTCAGACAGTGTCCAAAATAAAACTCACTGTTGTTTACTCCCCTACCCCTTAAACCAACACTTTTCTGAAGTTCCAAATTCAGTTAATGGGACCAGCACCTCACCAGTTTCCAAATTAGGTTTCTTGGACTTTGTATTTTAGAATCCTTTAGATTCCTTCCTCTCTCTTATCTCCCACTTTCAATCAGTCACCAAGATTTTCCATTTTTAAAGCTAATTATTTCTTCAATCTCTCTACCTCTATCTCTCTGTGTTATGACTTTTCGAGTACAGGCCCTTCATTATCTCTTGCCTTGTTAATAATAGTGGCCTCATAACTGTGGTCTCCTTGTTTCCAGGCTTTTTCCTCTTAAATTCGTCCTCCTTATTGCAGGTAGAAGAAAGATGTATCTAAAACACACAATTGACTATGTAACTTACTGCTTAAACCATTTCAAGATTTCCCAAAACATTGAATAAAGTCTAGGTCCCTTAGAATAAAACAAAAGCCTCTCTTTTAATCTTACTCCTTTTGCCTTTCCCATCCCTCCCCTCTAGTCTACTCTCCAACAATTCAAAATTGTGAGAAGTTGCATAAACACTTCTGTGCAGACATCTCCAGGTTCCCATATTGACCTAAGTTCCTGTGCTTGTTTGTGATGCATACTTCTCTTTCCTCTTACCAAATGAGACTGAAATCTTCTTTTCATATATCTTTTTCCAACTCTGGACTTATGAGAAACCTAACTGTTTTATTCACTTTGTAAGCCTAGCATCTAAAATGATGTTTGGTGCCACATAGGTGTGCAGTGTTCATTGCACAGAGTATTTGAACTCAACAATTCGTGTTCATTTCTGTCCCTGCTGTACATGATATTGCGTTCATCTCCTAGAATATTCTAATCTGCTTTCTGTACAACTCTAATCCTTCCTGTTCTCAAAGATCCATCACAACAGACCCCATACTACTCTAGCTCTCAATATTCTTCTCTTTCTCTTTCTCTAATTTCCTATAGGCTTTACTGTGCATTGACAATTGCATCAATTATAGCTGCTCAACCTAAATAGCTTCTTTGTGATAAGATATTTTATTTTATTCTGGAATATCCTTCGCAGTGTTTTATATAAATATGAGTACCTAGTTTTTCTCAATTTGTATTTGCTAATTGTTTTTGAGAGACAATATAGTATAAAGTGTTATGCATAGATTTAAAGATATGTTGGAAGTCATGCTCAGTTGAATCTCAGGTTTAAACTGAATGAAAATCATGGTATTTCTCAAGATTGAATTAGGACGAAATGAAATAATACATACAATAGCTGTCATCAATAAATATTATTTCTAAAGAAATATTTTAGTTCTCTCATAATTTACAAACAGGTAAATTGGACATTTTCTGTTTTTCATCATAAGATAGCTTCTTCATTACATTGTATTTTTGCATTTTTACATACATGTAGCTCTCAATTGATTTTTCCCATTTAAGATATAAAAATATTGGTTTTCAACCTTGGCTACACATTAGAAAAATGCAGGGAGCTTTTAGAAATCCCAATGCACAGGCCATCCTTAAAATGCAATGGACACAACCAATCCAATGTCCACAGAGAAAATGTGGAATGGGTGTGGGAAGGGTAGCCATGGTGGCTGCTGGGTTTGGGGAATGGGAGGAAGAGATGAGATGTGGAGGCGTTTTCAGGACGTGGAATTGTCCTGCGTGGTGCTTCACGGACAATTACGGGACATTGTAGATCCCCCCAGGGCCCACTGGATGGAAGGTGGGAGAGTGTGGGCTATGATGTGGACCATTGACTATGGGGTGCAGTGATGCTCAGAGATGTACTTACCAGGTGCAATGGATGTGTCAAGATGATGGGAGAGAGTGTTGCTGTGGGGGGAGTGGGGGGTGGGGGCAGTGGGGTTGAATGGAACCTCATATTTTTTGAATGTAATTTTTAAAAATAAATAAATAATTAAAAAAACAAACAAACCCTGAGACCTATGTATTAGTATTTTGTTTTTTCTTTTTTAACTCCCCAAGTGATTCTGATGTGGAGCCAAGATTGAAAAATCAGTGTTAGACTAGAAAAACATGCATTTCTCCAATAATGCTTTGAAAATAAGACCATAATCTGGGGAGTTAAGAGATAAGGCTATGATTAGGATATAAGTGGACCCACAAGTGTTAAGTTATGAAAAATTCTGAAAGGTACAACATACAAAGAAGCCTGAATATCTAGGAGAACTCAGGGAAAAAAAAGGAATTAACAAGTGTTGAGGGCAGTGAAGCTGGCTAGGGCCAAGGAGTAGTCCTTGAGATGGGAGAATGGAGAAAATGAGAAAAATAGTGGAGGCAGGTTCCAGGAGGATTGCACCAGACCTTTTGACCTTGGGCCAATTTATATTATTTTCTGAGACATCTAGAGCCTGTACAAAGATCAAGAACACCACTGTGTGAAAAGTATAAGAGCTAAGATAATAACCAGACCACAATTTTGGAACTGCCCCTGACTCTTCAATACATGATCTGCAGCTCCCCCAAACCTTTACTGTCAACGTAGGAATCTTGGTTCTGATGTCACTGTGGAGAAAGAAAGGAGGAACTGGGGAGAACACTATATACAGTATACTTTATAACTATTCACATGAAACAAATTTCATTATGTGAAACCTCTGCACTGTAATCTGAGTTTATAGTCATAATGAAGGTTACTGGCTCTATAATCTAGGACTGTGCTCTATAACCTCTGGCAGCACAGTAAAATCATCTGAAAGTTTTCAAGAAGTGCCAAAGCCTGGCTCCATCCCTAGAGCATCTGATTTAATTGGTAAATAAAATTAATTATTCCAGCCTCTCTCATCATGGCCACGTGGAGCAGCTTGTGACAGTTTCGTTTTTGCAGAACATCCAGGTATTAAGAGGGGAAATAAAAGACAAAAAGACCAAAAAAGAGAGAGAGAGAAAAAAAGTGTGATTTTGAAATTTAAGAGAACACTGAAAATTTATATTTTATAGTAACATTATTCAGATTGCATTTAAACTTCAAAAATATTTAAGGTAAGTGTAACCCTGTAAAGTGGATGAGGTATTAAAACAAGATGAACACTTCTGACTTAAAAAAATGGATATTTTTGAAGTCCCCCAAAGATTCATTTCTGTAACCAATATTTTTTTAAATTATTTATTTATTTTTAAAAATTACATTCAAAAAATATGAGGTCCCATTCAACCCCACCGCCCCCACGCCCCACTCCCCCCACAGCAACACTCTCTCCCATCATCTTGACACATCCATTGCACCTGGTAAGTACATCTCTGAGCATCACTGCACCCCATAGTCAATGGTCCACATCATAGCCCACACTCTCCCACCTTCCATCCAGTGGGCCCTGGGGGGATCTACAATGTCCCGTAATTGTCCGTGAAGCACCACGCAGGACAACTCCACGTCCCGAAAACCCCTCCACCTCTCATCTCTTCCTCCCATTCCCCAAACCCAGCAGCCACCATGGCTACCCTTCCCACATCCATTCCACATTTTCTCTGTGGACATTGGATTGGTTGTGTCCATTATACATCTATGTCAAGTGGGGGCTTAGATTCCACATGAATACTGGATGCACTCCTCCTGCTTTCAGTTGTAGACACTCTAGGCTCCATGGTGTGGTGGTTGACCTTCTTCAACTCGATGTTAGCTGAGTGGGGTAAGTCCAATAAATCAAAGTGTAGGAGCTGAAGTCTGTTGAGGCTCTGGGCCTGGGTGTCATATTATCAGTCCAGAGATTCAAATCCCCTAAATATATCTAAAACACCCAGCACCAACTAGAATTCCAATAAAGTAGCATGCAAGTCTTGTGAAAAGAGATCCCCTCTGAGTCCAATTCCATCACGCAGAAACACCAGCTCCAGAGAAGGGCCATCTGCCATGGCAGTGAACCCCATCTGCCATGATCATAGAACCCGTGGGTCTCTTTATTCCTCAAAAGAACCAATACCTGGAGTTGTATCTACTTTATCTGTCTCTCAGACTCTGCTCATTTGTGCATAAGGGCATTCCTTCTGACAACCTCCAGACTCTTTTTTAGAGACTCATAGCCTTATATTCTCATTTCTCCTTTCCATTTCCCTCTTACATTAGGTCAAACAGCATTTTGAAGTCATATTATTATATGTAGACAGGGATATTCTGCTGATCCGTGTTGAACCTTTAATTCAAGGTCCTTTTCTAGTTGCATCTTCAGCTGATATGTGGTAGTGATCCCATGGTGCCAGGGAGGCTCGTCCCCGGGTGTCATGTCCCACGCTGGGAAGACTGCACTGCATTTACATGCTGAGTTTGGCTGTGAGAGTGGCCACATTTGAGTAACATGAAGGCTGTCAGGAGGAAACTCCCAGGCACAGTGCTACTCTAGGCCTTATTCTTATTGGAGGTGTATAGGCTCAAAAGCATAGCCATAAGTATCAGGAGCCCACTGTGTGGCCCTCCTTCCTTCCTGGTTCTTGCCGTTGCACCTGGGGAACTGCCACTGCTCCCCCAGGGTCCACGACAGTGACCCCCCGGCCAGGGGCCCAGTACCCCCCCAGCTGTTGTTTTTAATTGTTTCCACTATGAGTATATCTAGACATTACTATATACCGTGGGCATATGCCCTGTATAACTCCCTGTCAGCCATATATAACCTGTCAATAACATCCTATATCAGTATTACTCCGCTGCCATTGTTGAACCACTCTGTGATCCAAAACTTCCTGTAAAGTCAATCCCAGCCTAATGTCAGCTTCACAAGCATCTTATCTGTAACAAATATTGAGACCGTTAATCTAGAGAAAACCAGGACTAATGTTTCTCTTGTTTATCTTGGGTGCCCTTAGATTGTATGATACTTGACAAGCTCATCTGAGCCTTAGTTTCCAAACCTGTAAAATAAGTTTAGTGATCATTTCCTTGAAAAGGGTTTTTGTGAAGATGCACAGTCTTGGGTTTCGTACTTAGTTTTGCTGGGCTTTCATAATCTTCAGAGTTGATCACCCTCAAATCGGAGATTCACTAACCACAAACAAACTTGGAAGAGGCTGATAAATAATCCAGGAACTGGAAAGCTGTGTCCCTTTTTATATTATCCCCCAATTCCCTGATAATAATCACCTCAATATTAAACAATAATCTCCTGGCCCTATCCCACACACACAGAGTCATGTTCTCCAGGGAAGGGGATATAATGTATAATTTCAGCTAATACCCCGGGTGAGTTTTATCAAAGAAGTCTGGAAGACATTGCAGTTTAAATGAATACATTGTCATTCTGGTATTGATTTATCATAGGAGGAAGTATAAAATTTCAGTTCCCAGGTTTTGTTTTTTTATATAATCCTGGAAGTTCTCTTCTTGGTATCAAAGAGTGGGAAACAAAATTATAATTAGAAGGTGACTTGGTGAGCATGAAATTAGAAGACAGGGAGAGAGGATAGTTTTGAGAAATTATTCATTCAGATTTTTGCAAAATGTGATGAGCTCTCCTGAGCCCAGAAGAGAGTATTTCTCACTAGTGAGCAGAATCTTCACTGTCCTTCAAAATCAGTATCTTTCATTACCCCTGACAGAAGTCTCCTTTTTCAATAAATAATCTTTGCATTACCAAGATCAGTAAACCTGGTAAAGATTCATTTCACATCCTTTAAATGATTAGGTTTCTGTCTGATTTGAAAGAAGATGACCTTGG
Organism: Dasypus novemcinctus; assembly: GCF_030445035.2. NCBI lineage: Eukaryota > Metazoa > Chordata > Mammalia > Cingulata > Dasypodidae > Dasypus > Dasypus novemcinctus. The sequence goes on from NC_080704.1 coordinate 177,568,575, forward strand.
TTGTCCCTCCTGTCTCCTCACCATTTTATTGCTTTTTCCTTAAGGAGGAATCATTTTTATATTATGAAATTTATGAACTTATTTCTTCTGAAAGTGGAAGAATGGTGAGGTTAAGAAAGAAAGAATTAATTTATCCTCTTTCAAATTCTCTCTCAGGAACAGAATACGAGGCAACCGGTATATATGTTCTATTCTGTAGATCTTGACTCTCTTAAAGTGGTAACTACTAGTTTTGTTTTAGAATTTTACTTTCAGCTTTCATCCTGAGAGTGGGGCTCATTTAACCTCTCTCCTTTCTAAAACCACATTTTCTGTGGAAATTAGTTTTCTTAAACTAATGCACGACACTGATTTCAGGTAAGACAGTAAACATTTGCCTTTATTTGTCTTCAATATTCAGGCTTTCGTTGGGTGAAAGGAGAATTATGTACAAAGAAGGAAGTGGTTGATTGAGGAAATAAGAGGCAACAGTTGGTTAGGTGTGTTAAATTTGAGGTGCTTGCTGGACATCCATGTAGCAGCATGAAGCAGGCAAAGAGTTTATTAGGAAAGAGTTCATGGCTAGAGAGGCAAAGTGGTATAGTGGAAAGACTGCTAAGCTTTAAATTTAAGCGATACAGGCTGTTGAAGTATAACTACTGCTAATTTGCTGGATGACTTTTACCAAATCATTGAACTCTTCAGGCCATTTCTGTAAATTGGGAAAGTTTGAGTAGATGATGTCTAATACATTCCTGTACAATTCTAACATTATGTAATTCTAAGTGTATCCATACTGAACTTCTTAACTTGGACTGTCATTTTTTCAGCATTTTGGATGAAAACCTACATTTGCCATATTTGTAGTATCACCTTTACATCTTCAGAAATGTTCCAATCCCATTAGCAAGTAAATGAACATCAAATTAAGTAAGTATTTTTGCCAGAGGCTTTAGTTACACCGAAGACCAGGGACTCTGTCAATGCTTTTGCATGTATTTTACAAACTTTAGGCACTCATTTTCCTATGAGTTGATCCTGGATATGGTTATTGACAAAATGTAACAGCATATATTTTTGCATCCCCTAGGGAGCTCTCTAGCCATGATAATATCCTGAAAAGAGCTGGCCAACTGGTACTCATCCTGACCAGACAACATTGCCTTTCTTTACAAGGACTTTAAAGGGGTGCTCTAAGACTTACCATACAAATTCAGAGAATCCCTGGTAGGTTGGATTTGTTCTAGGGATTCAGTAGTCAGTTCACCATTTTTCTAATCAAGTATAGTGGTTAAGAACATAGATCTGGGTTGGAAGAGCAGATCCATCTTGCTACCAAGTGTGTAATGTTAGACAATTCTGTCGTAAGGTTGACACAAAATAAAATATGTGTAAGGTGACTGGTCCAGCACATAGAAGGAGCACTATAAATGTTTGGTCCATTCTATTTTGTTATTTTAAGGAGGGAAATATTGAGTGGACAATTGGGAACTGGGTAAGTCAGGTAGTAAGGCAGGGGAGGATTTAACAATGAAATATTTGCTTTGTTGCATTTTAAAATAAAGCACAGTATTTGTGTTACATTATTTCAATCTAGTAAAAAGTATTTATACAATTTGAGTTTGAATGATTAGGAACTAAATTGTCTGACTCACCAATTTAAACTTTATTTAGACTTTTATAAAGTACCTTCAGATTCTCAAACAAATAGTTATGTTACCAAGGAGCTGACTAATCAAAACTTTAGAAAGAATAATGTGACATTTTCATCAGACCATCCATCAGGGCATTAAATATTATTAATCCTTTCCCACACATCCCAACATGCTTTTAATTTTTGTACTATTATTTTAATACCCATCCTTCTTTTAATCTCAGTACTAAAATTTTTTGGTAAAAATTGTGAAGTGCCTGAGAGATATTTGAGTATCCCTGATGATTCTTTTGGCATAAAAAGTAATATATTATAGTTTTTTATGTAGTGGTAACCTTTTAAAAAATGGTCTTTTTTGAGGTTATTTTTTAAAAGCAAGGAAAATATTCCAAATAAAATAATCTAGTAACAAGATCTTTCTACTGTCTTCTTTGCAGAGAATCCCTTGTTATTAATCTAATAAAAAATTCAGAGAAGACACAAGACTCTTTCCAAGATGAGCTGGAAGATTATATCAAAATACAGAAAGCCATAGGACTAGAGCCAAAGACTTGTTTCAGAATGAAACGGCTCCATGGAGAAAACTCCATGGAAACCTATAGGTATAGAGAAGTGGTTGATTCCGGATCTAGAGATAGAATGTTGGAGCAAAGATTCTCATCTGAGACTCCCCATACTTACCAAGCACCATATAATATTTCTCCAATGGAAAGCCAATTACCTCATTGGTTACCAGTTCATTCAAAGAGAACATATGACTCTTTCCAAGATGAGCTAGAAGATTACATCAAAGTGCAGACAGCTAGAGGACTACAGCCGAAGACTTGTTTCAGAAAGTTGGGCAATAGGTCTATGGAAACCCATGGTTACAGAGAAATGGAGGATTTTAGGCCCATATATAAATTGTTTGAGCAAAGACTCCCATTTGAGACTTTCCAGACCTATCCAGGATCATACAGTATTTCACAGGCAATGGAAAGCCATTTACCTCATTTCTTACCATCTCATGACAGCAAACAGAGACTACACTCTGTGAGCTACTCTCAACTCACCAGAGATTATTTCTCAGATAATTCAGTACCCCTGTGCCTTAGTCAGCAAGAATATAACTCTGACCTCTACAATGTAGAAGTACACAAGTATCTTTCCTCAGAAAACAATACCTGTTGTCATCTAGCAGGTCATAAACAGAGACACCAGAAGAGAAGAAGACATCTGAAGGAAGGTGAAGAAACGCCAGAGAAGAAGCAGTCCAAGCATAAAAGGAAAAAGAGGTATGAGGTTAAGGATTTAGACAAAGACAAAAGCATCCAACAAAGGAAAAGAGAGATGGACCAAGTCAAGATTGGTTCAAGAAAGCTGAAGCATCGAAAGAAGAAAAAAAGCCAGGATTTAGTCTCTGAGAAAGAAGAGCATAAGCACAGAAAAGAGAAAAAGAAACCAGCAGTAGAAAAGACGGAAGAAGAAATGCTTTGGGATGAGTCCATTCTCGGATTTTGAAATTTTTAGTTCTGTTTACCTAAGGATGAATTGAAGCAATCAATTAATTATATGATTTTAGACAAAGTCAAGAGTATGCAGCAAAGTAAAGGAGAGGTGTTACAGTCAATGTCAGTTCAGGAAAACTGAAGCACTGAAAGAAGAAACAGAAAACCCTAAATATAGCCTCTGAGAAAGAACTTAAGCACAGAAATGAGAGACAGAAACCTGTTGATGAAAAGACGGAAGAGGCAATGTTTAAGGATGAAACTATTCTTCAGTTTTGAGCTGTTTAGCTTTGTTCCTTCAAGGTTGAATTGAAGAAATAGGTTGAGGGATTTGGGTTCAGGAAACTGATTTTATTTGAATTTCTTAGGTGGTCAGATACTTTTAACTTCTAACAAAAGCCAAGTAGAGTAAAAGTCCTCATTATGCCTTTTCCCTAACTTGGAAATTATTTTTCCTCATTTTCCAAAAGAAAAAGAAAAATTATACATTTCTTACATATGATGCAAGTCCCCTTAATAAAAGTGTCTGTACCTGTATTCGTCAAATTTCTGTGATAGCACATTGTTTACACTTGGGAGATCATTTATTTAAGTGAAAGAATTCCCAGGAATTGCAGAATCCATTCCTTCTTTGCATTCCTTGGTGTTTTATTGTTTTTGTATTATTTTCCTTTATGTTTCTTGATTTACTCCAAGGAAAATGTGTGGAACAATTTAGACTGACTTTTTCCTTTGCCTAATTTTCCCTGCATTCTTGTATTTTATAGTTGTGAAAATGGAAAATGAAACTATAATAATAAGATATATAGCTTTTTAAAAACTCTCAAAAAGTACTGATACAAAATCAGTCTATGTTCTGAAATGTTTATAGTAAAGTGTTTTAATTTCTACATATTGTTTTATGTAAATTACCATTTCCCATTCAAATGATTTTATTTGGTGAGTTAGAGGAGAAATAATTAAGCAGTACATACTTAGGACCACTGGGGAGACAATAGTATAAAATTGTCATTCGTATCTTTCACATCTTGCTTAGTAGAAGCTAATGTTCAGACTTGAGCCTAGGTTTAGGTTAGAAAAAATGACCTACTAATTACTTGAAACTGAAGAAAGAATAATAATGGTAGAGGTCCATGAGGATGTATTACCTTTACGTTGTTTTATCCTGACCATTTTTTTTTTTTTTACTCTGGGATTCCCCTTTTATGGTAAGCACCCCTTATAGGCATTTGAGTATCACTATGGTATAGTAGGAAGAGTAAATGGCCTGGAGATTCAAATCTCTTGGTTCTCTTCTCAGCCTTGTAATCAATTTGCTGGGTGACCTTGTGGAAATAACCATTAGAATCTAACATAGAGTGACCAAAATAAGAAAAATAACCTATCATATTCCCTTGATGTATTAATTTTACTTTGAAAGTAAAATAAACAAAAATGGAGACATAAATGTGTTTAGGCAAGTCTATTAATAGTTGTTTTTTTCCCTGAAATTTAGATTAAATGGTAAATAAGTTCTAAATCATAATGATTCATTGAATTTATACATGGTTAAATAACTAATTCCAAAGAGAGTCAGATGGTCCCCAAATCAATTTTCTTCCATAACAATGTTGTTATGAGGTTATTTTGTGTTATAATACCACTTACCCTCTTTTTAACACATCTGCTATACTGATGGAAGACTGGGAAAAAGAACCAGGGTAGAGAAAGTTAGGTTGTCAATTATCAACAACAAAAATTGCAAATTCTGTCTCTACTGACTACTCCCCCAAAATGCACTTTTTTTCCCCACAGAAAGTGCATGCTGAAGCCAATTGAAATTTTATCATTTTAAGAACAGATAAACTGTGTTACAGGAGTTCATTTTATGTTGATCTTTCCAAAATAATTTAAATAAATACAGAGGTTTATTAAAATTAGCAGCACACAACTGCAATATATACTGAGTAACTCAAGCGAATTTGCAAAATTAAAATATTTAAACTGGGTGATGTAGGTAGGGGGTGCAAAGGCATAATTATGCAAAAGGGGGTGGTATTGATTCCAGCCTTGGGGAACTCGCTAGTGATCTGCTCTAGGAAAGTAGTTTTCAAAAGTTTTAGGACAGACAAATATGTTTTTTAAAATGTTATGTTAACCGGGGAGCAAAATTATTTGGTTGAAGCTAAGCATGAGGGAATGGAACTCTACATTGGCACATATGCTTTGCTCCCAACTTCTACCCCTGAGAATCCTTCCAGGAGCATTTGGAGGTAAGATATCAGGATATTTAAATATATTACAGGAGCTGAACCATAAAAGATCACTTCCAGATTTAAGTGTTGAGTATAGTAGTTGAAATTTTGTAATATAAATAATAAATCCAGCATTGGGGTATAGAAAACCATATACATATTTGAGGAGACATGGTTGAAGGTATATTTGAAAACAATATTGGGGTTTTTATTACATGCTTGGCTTGAAAATATAAGATGCTCATCCAGACATAAAGATCATATGCGATATTAAGGCAAATATATTGAAGACATTATTCAAAATTAGTTAATAACACCTTGATTTCATGATGTATCCTAATATGATGATGAGTTCCATGTAGTAAGTAAAGAAAGAAAAGGAAGTGTGTTTCTAGCAGAGGGACTGCAATATACAAAAATACAGAAGCAGGAAATTAGTTGCTTGTTTGGGAAACTAATTTCCTTTGGGTGCCAGGATGAGGAGTCGCGAAAGCAAAGGCTGGGAAGAAAGGAAATTTCCTGTTAGCCATTTTAAGGAATTGAATATGACATAAGGCTTCAAGAAGTCTTTAAAGAAAATCGCTGATTTTTCTTTTAAACCACTTTCAAAAGGATCTAAACCCATGCCACCAAATATCATAACACTCAGCATCATTTAGAATATTAACACATATGTTATTTTAAATTTCCTAATAGCCACATTTTTTTATCCAAATTTTATTTCAAATTGAAAAATTAACAGACAAAAGGCAGGTCAAAAATTTTTGGAAGCATTACTCCAAAAAAGTTCTGTCCAGGCACTTTTTTTTCTCTATTTTTTTTTTTAAATGTTACATTCAAAAATATAAGAGGTCCCCATATACTCCCCACCACCCTCGCTCCATTCCTCCCACATCAACCACCTATTTCATCATGGGGCATTCATTGCATTTGGTGACTACATTTTGGAGCACTGCTGTACCAAATGGATAATGGTTTACATTGTAGTTTACACTCTCCCCCAGTCGACCCAGTGAGACATGGCAGGACATACATTGTCCAGCATCTGTCCCTGTAGTACCACCCAGGACAATTCCAAGTCCTGAAAATGCCCTCCCGTCATAACTCTTCTTCCCTCTCCCTACCCTCAGCAGCTACCGGGGCCACTTTCTCCACATCAATGCTACAATTTCTTTTATTAATAATTACTATAGGTGCATAGTAGAATATCAGTAAATTCACTCTAATCCACACTCTATTCCTCCATCTTATGGACCATGGGATGGTTATGTCCACTCCATCTCTATATTGAGAGGGGGTTTAGATTCCACATGGGTAATGGATGCAACTCTCCTGCTTGCAGTTGTAAGCACTCTTGGTTCCCTGGCGAGGCACTTTCATCTCATCTAATCCCAAGACAAACTCAATTGCTCCTTCAGTGTTCAGAAAGATAAACTGATGAACACATACTAGTTAAATGACATAATAAAGTATTGTTAGGTATAGTCTATGTTATATTTTCCCATGTATAACCATACTCTATATTTTAACTCAAATTTTATTTTTAGAGAAGTTTTAGAACATAGAAAAACAATATCGAAGTATAGGAGATTCCCATAGTACCCCACACACCCACACACACATTTCCCCCTATCATTCACATTAGTGAGGTACATTTGTGAGAACTGATGAACCAAATTGAAACGCTGCTGCTATTAAAGGTCTATAGCTCATAGCTTACACTTTGCACTGTGCAGTTTTATAGGCTTTGACAAACATATTGTATTATATGCATCTATCATTGCAGTAACATACAGAATAATTCCAATGCGCTGAAGATGCCCTGTGTTCCACCTATTCATCCCTATTCCTCTCTTCCCCTCCCCTCTGCACACATAGGAGCTTGCATATCAATATCTAAATCTAAATTGTGGTTGATGAATCACTGAAACCGGGACAAGAATAATACAGTTTGCATGACTGTAACAACACTGAATTGAGAAACATGCCTGGGCCCTCCTCACAAGACCCTTGAATGATCCAATGCCATTGCTGACCTGAAAGAATGAATCATGTATCCATCACTACCCTTTCCTTTACTTATAAAATCCCTAATTCACATCCTCACTTTGAACTGGTTTGGTGAGGATTCCCCCAGTTATTTGCTTGTGAACTCAGAGTAAATCAACTTACAATCGAGAGACATGTTTCTTCTTGGTGACTCTGGATGCGATGGACCCTGCTATTGGAAACAGCCATGTGTGCGGTATCAGGAGCAGTAAATCAACATTCTGCACCTCAATTTGAAATAAGTATTTTGAAATCAGATGTTTATGAGTAAAAATAATCATTTTCTGGAAAGATAGAAAAGGATTCCCAACAGATCTGCTTTGTAACAGATAAAATAAAACTATCAGTGGTAATGGATGTGGCTCAAGCAGTTAGGCACCCACCTCCCACATGGGAGGTCCTGGCTTGGGTTCCCAGTGCCTCTTTAAAAAGACAAGCAAAACAGAGAGCTGAAGCAACAGGCTAATGCAGTGAACTGATGCAATGGGATGGTGCAATGAAATGACACAACATGATGAGGCAACAATATAATGCAATGAGGAGACATAAGAGACACAACTAGCAGGGAGTGGATTTGGCTCAAATAATTGGGTGCCTCCTTCCCACATGGGAGGTACAGGGTTGGGTTCCCAATGGGTGCTTTCTTTAAAAAAAGAAGAGAAGCAGGTACAGAGAGCACACAACAAAGAGATATAAAGAGCAGACAGCTTGTGCAAACTATGCGGGGGGATAAATAAATTTTTTTCAAAAGAAGAAAAAATTACTAGCATTAGTAAATTTTTGATCCAGTCATAGTTTCTCCCTTCTAATTTTAATCAGTGTACTGAAGTCATTGTTAGATATATTATGGCAAGATTCAGGAAGCGGAATTCAGAAAATCTTTAATTGGCCCACTGCGCATAGAACAATCTGTCAGGGAAATCTGTGCACTTTTCTGCCAAAAGATTACTTGTACATCAATCTCACCTCACCTGCTATTTATACAGATCAAGGAGGTTTGTTCAAGAAAGATAGAGATGGAGAAACAGTATGTGTTTAATACTATTGCCTTCATTTATGGAATGGTCTAAGCAAGCAAGAACTTTAATCGGTATCTTGAACATTTGGCCATCTTGGGAGTGAATGAATCTATAAGATACAGGGACAACTATGGAAGAAAAGAGAAATGGCTTATCAAGCTCTCCTTTACCTAGAAATATCATATAAAGTAGCCAAGAAAGTAGTCATTTATTTTGATTGTATACTCCACACCATGTTTTGTTCAGAGTTGAAAGAGTCTTCAAGAGATTGGGTCAGGGAATAAAATCTTGCCTTATATATTTGTGCATTTCATATCCTGTGCAGTCAGGAGGTGATACCTGAGGCTTTCCCTGTATTCACTTCAGTTTCTTAGTTGTTCCATAACTAGTAGCAACCTACCAAGTGCCCAGGGAGAAGAAGGGTAAGAAAAAAATCCTACACATTACAGGGAGGTAATATGGAGTGATGTATGCATCAGATTCAGAAGACCTTGGTTTGAAAGGTCACCCACACACATTTCTTGTTGTGTACCTAAGGACAAAAGTCATTTCACCCTTTAAACTTTACTTTTCTTCATCTGTATAATATAACTTTAAAGAAATCCTTATCTCACAAATTTGTTTGAGGATTAAATGAGATTATTAATGAGATGATGTGTCAATACAGTGTTTGCCAAAAAAAAATCACTCAATAATTTTTAATTAAATCAGAATATCAAGTAATTAGAGACACCATGACTAAATGCTCAATTAGATGCTGATGGTGCTATAGCAAACGCCTTACTAGTCATCATGGCTGCCTAAAGGTATAATGGGTTATCTGAAGAGGCAATGGATACTGGCAATGTTCAAATAAAATCTGATAATAGGCTAGGTTATACAAGGGATCTTGAAGCATTGCATGAATGGTTGACTTACCATTCATGCAATGAGGATACCAAGCTTATCCTCAGCCCCATCTAATTTCTTCTACCTTATTTTTCTTTACCTACAATTTCATGACTTTTCACAACATATTTTTATCAAGTCCCTATCTTTGCAGGCTGTCATGAGACTTTTTTGAAACACAGCCTTGTGTAAATGAATACATATGTATATAAACACATACACCTAATTTTCAACTTTGATATATGGCATTGGATCTGGGCCTTAAAAGCTGTTTTCATTATGTGTTATGAAATTTGTAGGCGAGATTTGGTAGAGAAGGTCTGCTTTCAACGAGTCCAATGCAATAAACATAAGACACGAATTCCTAGCATTGACAGTTTTCAGGCTATTATTTTGTGAATGGGCATTTTTAAAAACGTTTTATTGAAGTTTATCATTCATATACGAACATTCTAAACAATAATTGCATAGTGTAAGTTGTGAACTTACAACCAATCATGCATATCATCCTATAGAGCTCCCATACCTCACCCCACCACCATCAGCTTGCATTGCTGTGAAACAGTTGTTTCAAACTATGAAAGGGCATCATCAAATCACTACTAACTATAGCAAATATCTTATATTTGGTATATTTTTCCTACAGCCCACATGGTTAATGACACGCTGTAGTAGTATTTTATACTTGTTATAGTTCATGAAAGAATGTCCTCAAATTTGATCTGTAACCACAGCCTATCTTCTACCACAGGATTCATTGTGTTATACGGTCCCACGCTTTGTATGATTCATCCAAAGTGTACATTCAGTAGCTCTCATATTCATCACAAAGTTGTGCTGCCATGACCTCAGTCAATTTTAGAATATTTTCATTATTCCAAAAGAAAAAAATCCCTTACCCTTTTATACCCGCCATTGTTATCCCTTATAATTGATACAATATCTTGTGATGGTTAGGATAATATGTCAACACAGCCAGGTAATTGTGCACATTTGTTTGGTCAAGCAAGCACTGGGCTAAGTGTAATACAGGGACATTTATGGACTTTAGTCACCACTGAGTTTACTGCATAAATAGCTGATTATATCTTCAACAATCAGAGGGATTGCTGTCAGCAATGACTGACGCTTTATCCAAGCAGTTGAATGCCTTAAACGGGGAAGTGATTTCAGCATTGAGACAGAAATTCCTAGCTCATCTTTGGACAGTCAACATTTCCCAGAAACTCAGGAAGGAGCTTTACTGGACTTTCATCAGAGTTCCTGGTTTGCAGCCTGCCTGTGGGACTAGTGCACCACCACGGCTACATGAGAAACTCATAAAATCTCTTACTATTGACAGATAACTCCTTTTGATTCTGTTGCCCTAGAGAACCCTAATAAATACATGTCTTATTTGCCATTGCTGCAAAAATACTACAGTTTTACTGTAAACTACAGTTTTACTGTAAATTTACGGTAACAAATAGATTATAGTGATACATATTAATAAAGTATGAATTCATCCAAAGTGTACAATCAATGGTATCAGTATAATCACATAATTGTACACTGATCACTTCAATTTTAAAACATTTTCATCACCCCAGTAATAATAACCATGCTAAAAACAAAAACAAACCAACCAAACAAAACTCATTACTTCTCAATCTTTCTATGCTTCTACTACCATACATAGCTGCTATTCTGTTTCCTTCTCTCTAGTTTATTTGTATTTATATTTTGTAAAACCAGTTTTATATATGTAATATTGGCCATATTTATATTTCACATGAGGTTTCACTATATTATACAGATTCATATTATATTTTTTAGCTTTACTTCTAGTTATATACATGCCCTTAGGCATTCCCTTTTAACTACTCTCATACCCATACTATAGCTCTGCTAGTCACAAACACCAGGATGTGGTCTCACCATTTCCATTTATTTCCAAAGATGTACAAACATCCTTTTCACAAATTCTGCACAGATTTACCATCAGCTTTCCATTCTCTACCCTCATTCCATTTTCTGATGACTTATATTCAAATTATGAATTCAATGTATTTACATAAAATATTTAGTTCATAATAGTGCCATCATACAGTATTTGTTCTTTTGTGTCTGGCTTGCTTCACTCAACATAATGTCCTACAGTTCCATCCATTTTATCCTGTGCTTCAAGACTTCGTTTCTTCTTACTGTTGCATAATAGTCCATCACGTTTATACACCACAAAGAGTCTATCATGTGTATTCATCAGCTGATGGACCTGGGTTATTTCCAACTTTTGGCTATCATGAATAATGCTGCTCTGAATATCAGTGTGCAGAAGTATATTCATGTCACTGCTCTTAGTTTATCTTGGTGTGTAACTAGAATTGGTATTGCCAGGTCACATGGCAAGTTTATATTCAACTTCCTTAAGAACTGCCAAACAGTCCAACACAGTACTAGAACAGTCTACTTTCACACCACAGGGATTTAGCATTCCTATCTCTCCACATCCTCTCAAATATTTAGATTTTTTGACTTTTTAACAGTGGCCAGGCTAATAAGTGTGAAGTGAAATCTCACTGTAGTTTTGATTTGCATTCCCTAATCTCTAGTGATGTTGAACATTTTTTCATATGTTTCTTCACCATTTGCATTTCTTCTTTGGGTAATCACCTTTTCATATCTTTTGCCCATTTTTTGATCAGGTAGCTTGCCTTTTTATTGTTGAGTTATATGTTCTCTTTATATATCATGGATGTTACACCGTTATTGGATATGTGATTGCCGAATATGTTCTCCCATTGTGTCTGCTGACTTTTAATCATTTTGACAAAGTCCTTTGAGGTGGAAAGGTGTTTAATTTTGAGGTGGTTCCATTGATCTATTTTTTTTTCTTTAGTTGCTTGTGCTTTGGGTGTAAAGTTAAAGAAACTATCACTTACCACAATATTTTGAGGAAGTTTTCCTAAATTTTCTTCTAGGAGGTTTATTGTTTTCACTTTTATATTTAGGTCCTTGATCCATTTTGAGTTCATTTTTGTATAAGGTGTGGATTAGGGGTCCTCTTTCTTTCTTTTGGCTATGGATTTCCAGTACTCTCAGCAATATTTGTTTAATAGACTCTTCTGGCCCAGCTGGGAGTGCTTAATAGCCTTGTCAAAAATCACTTGACAATAGAAGGGAGGGTCTATTTCTGAGTTCTCAGTTAGGTTTCATTGATTACATTGTCTGCCTTTAGGCCAATTCCATGCTGTTTATACCCCTGGAGCTAAGTAATACATTTTAAAATGAGGAAATAAGAATCCTCCAACTTTGATCTCTTTAAGACATTTTTGGCTTTTCGTAGTCCATTGCTTTTTCAAACAAATTTGATTATTCTCTTTTCAATTTCTGCAATAAAGACTGTTGGGATTTTCATTGGGATTGAGTTAAATTGGTAGATCAGTTTGGACAGAATTTATGTCTTAACAATATTTAGGTCTCCAATCCATGAACATGGAATGGAATTCCATTTATGTAAGTTTTTTCTGGTTTCTTTTTTTTTTTTAATTTTTTTATTTTTTATTGACTTTGTAATAATATTACATTAAAAATATATATGTGAGGTCCCATTCAACCCCATCGCCTCCCCCCCCCTCTCCCCCCCCAACAACACTCGTTCCCATCATCATGACACATCCATTGGATTTGGTAAGTACATCTTTGGGCACCTCTGCACCTCATATACATTGGTTCACATCATAGCCCATACTCTCCTCCATTCCATCCAGTGGGCCCTGTGAGGATTTACAATGTCCGGTGATTGCCTCTGAAGTACCATCCAGGGCAGCTCCATGTCCCAAAGACGCCTCCACCTCTCTTCTCTTCCTGCCTTTCCCCATACCCTTCGTCCACTATGTCCACTTTTCCCATTCCAATGCCACCTCTTCTATGTGGACATTGGATTGGTTGTGTCCATTGCACCTCTATGTCAAGAGGAGGGTCAGATTCCACCTGGATGCTGGATGCAATCCTCCCATTTTCAGTTGTAATCACTCTAGGCTCCATGGTGTGGTGGTTGTCCTTCTTCAACTCCATCTTATCTGAGTGTGGTAAGTCCAATAAATCAGATTGTAGGTGCTGGAGTCTGTTGAGGCTCAGGATCTGGCTATCACATTATCAGTCCAGAGATTCAAATCCCCTAAATATATCTTAAACCCCAACATTAACTGCACCTCCAGCACATTGGCATGAAAGTCTTATGAAGGGAGATCCCATCTGAGTCCAGATTCATCACACATAAACACCATTTCCAAAGAGGGGCCATCTGCCCTGATAGTTAACCCCATCGGCCATGACCATAACTCCCATGGGTCTCTTTAGCCCTCAAAGGAACCAATATCTGGGGGTTGTATCTGCTTTATCTGTCTCTCTGACTCTGCTCAGTTGTGCATGAGGGCAAACTTTCTGCCAGCCTCCAGACTCTTTTTTAGAAACTCGTAGCCATATAAACTCATTTCTCCTTTCCAATTCCCCCTTACTTTAGGTCAAACAGCATTTTAAAGTCATGGTATTTTATGTAGACATGGATATTCTGCTGATCCGCATTGAACCTTCCGTATAAGGTCATTTTCCAGTTGCATCATCAGTTGGTAGTTGATAGTGGTCCCTCGTTGCCAGGGCGGCTCATCCCCGGGTGTCATGTCCCACGCTGGGGGAAGGCATTGCATTTACATGCTGAGTTTGGCTTCAAGACTGGCCACATTTGAGTAACATGAAGGCTGACAGGAGGAAATTCCCAGGCACAAAGTTGCTCTAGGCCTTGTTCTTATTTTGGGTTTATCAGCTCACAAGCATAGTCATTAGCATCAGGGGCTCACTGTTGAACCCTCACTCCCTCCCGGTCCCCGCCACTATACCTGGGAGACTGTCGCTGCTCCCCTAGGGACCACGACAGAGCACCACTGGCCAGGAACCCAGTACCCCCCCTACTGTGGTTTTTAATTGTTGCCACTATGAGTATATCCAAACATTACCATGCACCCTGGACATATGTTCTGTACAGCTCCCTGTCAGCCATATATCACCTGTCATTGGTACCACATACCAGTGTTTAGTGGTTTTCTGAATAGAGGTCCTTTATATCCTTAAGTATATTCCTATATGTTTGATTGTTTTAATATTATAAATGAACTTTTATTTTGATTTTTCTCCTCAGATGACGTATCAGTATTTATAGAAATTCTATTGGTTTTTGCATATTAATATTCTATCCCACTACTTTGTTGAGCTTGTCTTTAATTCTAGGTATTTTGTTGTGGGTTTTTCAAGATTTTCCAAATATAAGCTCATATGATCTGTGAATAGTGAAAATTTTACTTCTTGCATTCTTATTTGGATGCCTTTTATTTCTTTATCTAGCCTAATTGCTCTAGCAAGAACTAGTAGAATATTGAGTAATAATGGTGAGATCAGGCATCCTTGCCTTGTTTCTGTACTCAGTGGGAAGGATTTCAGTCTCACACCATTGAGTACAATGCTAACTGTAGCTTTTTAGTATATGTGCTTTTCCATATTGAGAAAGCTTCTTCTATTTCTATCTTTAGGAGTATTTTTATCAAGAAATATTGTTGTATTTTTTCAAATACCTTTCTGTATCAATCGAAGGATCATGTGATTTTTCTTCTTCAATTTACCAATGTGGTTTTTATACAACTGATATTCTTGTGTTGAACCACCCTTGCATATCTGGGATAAAACCCACTTGATCCTTGTGTATGATTATTTTAATGTGCTTTTGGATTCACTTTGCAAGTATTTTGTTCTGTATTATTGTATCTACATTCATTAGATACATTTGTCTGTAATTTTCTTTTTTCTTAGTATGTCTATCTGGCTTTGCTATTAGGGAGATATTTGAGTTTGGTAGAGTCTTTCCTGTTGAATTCCTTGGAAAAGCTTGAGCAAGGTTGGTATTAGATCACCTTTGAATGATTGATAGAATTCACCTGGGAAGGTGTCTGGTCCCAATCTTTTCATCTTTCTGCAGTTTTGGATGACTGTTTCAATCTCTTCACTTTTGATTGGTTTGTTGAGGGATTTTATTTCCTCTAGGGTTAGTGTAGTCCGTTTCTGTGTTTCTAGGAATTTGTCCATCTCGTCTACTTTCTCTAGTTCTTTGGCATACACTTTTTCATAGTATGCTCTTATGAGTTCTCTTATTTCTGTGGGATCAGTTGTAATGTTCCACACTCATTTCTGATTTTATTTATTTGCATCTTCTCTCTCTTTCTCTTTGTCAGTCTAGATAAGGTTGTGTCATTTTTGTTGGTGTTTTCAAATAACCATCTTTTGGTTTTTTTGGTTCTCTCTGTAGTTTTTTGTTCTGTATTTCATTTATTTCTGTTCTGATCTTTACTAATTATTTCATTTGCCTTGGTTTTGTATTAGTTTGCTGTTCTTTTTCTTTTCTTCTGGGTGTGCAGCTAGAACTTTAATTTTACCTCTTTCTTCTTTTTTAATTTAAGTATTGATGGGTATAAATTTCCTTCTCAGCCCTGTCTTTGTGGTGTTCTTCAGGTTTTGATATGCTGTTTTCTTGTTTTCATTTGTATCAAGATATTTGTTGAATTCTCTTATAATTTTGTCTTTGACCCACAGATATTTATTTTATTTTATTTTTTCTCTATTATTTTAAATGTTACATTAAAAATATGAGGTCCCCATACAACCCCCACCCCCTTCACCCCACTCCTCCCACATCAACAACCTCTTTCATCATCGTGGGACATTCATTGCATTTGTTGAATACATTTTGGAGCACTGCTGCACCACATGGATAATGGTTTACATTGTAGTTTACACTCTCCCCCAGTCCACCCAGTGGGCCAGGGCAGAAACTACAATATCCAGCATCTGTCCCTGCAGAACCAACCAGGACAACTCCAAGTCCTGCAAATACCCCCACATCATATCTCTTCTTCCTCTCCCTACCCTCAGCAGGTACCGTGGCCACTTTATCCACATCAGTGCTACCATTTTTTCCATTACTAATCACAATAGTTCCATTAGTACAATATCAGTAAGTCCACTCTAATCCAAACTCTCTTCCTGCAGCCTGTGGACACTGGGATGGTTATGTCCACTCTACCTCTATATGGAGAGGGGGGCTTATATTCCACTTGGATGATGGATGCAATTCTCCTGTTTGCAGTTGTAGGCAGCCTTGGCTTCCTGGTGTGGTGGTTGAACTTCTTCACCTCCCTTTTAGCTGGCTGGGGTAAGTCCAATAAACAAGAGGGTAGGAGTTGAGAGTCTGCTGAGATTCAGGGCCTGGCTATGACATGGACAGTACAGAAATTCTGGTCTTCTGTGTATACACCAACAACAGTGCCAAACACAGGCCCTGTAACAGTAACAGAAGAGGCATGTGTAGGAAGGTCACATCTGAGTCCAACTCCATCACACTCAGGAACACAAACTCCAAAGTAGGGCCAACTGACATGGCACTGAACTCCAGGGCCATCTGCCATGACTGTAGAAACTGTGGGTCCCTGTAGCCCTCAGGAAAACTAGTACCTGGGTTTGTATCGACTTTGGCTGTCTCATGGAACCCAGCTGAGGCATGCTTAAATGCAATCCCTCTGATGACCTCCTGAGTCTTTTTTGAAAACTCATAGCTATATAAACTCATTTGTCTTTTCCATTTCCCCCTTTTATTCAAGACCCACTGATATTTAAAAGTGTATTTTTTAATCTCCATATATTTATGACTTTCCCCTTTTTCTATCTGTTATTCATTTCCAGCTCTATTCTGTTATGCTCAGAGAAAGTGTTTTGTATAATTTCAATTTTTTAAAAAATTGAGACTTGTCTTGTGACCCAACATGTGGTCTATCTTGGAGAAGGAGCCATGAGCATTTGAAAATAATGAATATCCTGCTGTTTTGGGGTACAATGTTCTGTAGATATATGTTAGGTCTAGTGCTTTTATCATGCTATTCAATCTCTCCATTTGTCGGCCATCCGGATATTCTAGCCAATTCTGAGTGTCATTAATTGAAGTTTCCAACTATTTTTGTAGATACATCTATTTCTCCCTTCAGTTTTGCCTTGAGTGGGTACCTCATGTATATTGGGATTCTCATGTTAAGTGCGTTAAAATTTTATGTCTTTCATAAGTGGTGGAAAGTGTTAATCATAAATTCCTCAAATATTTTTTTCTGTCCCTTTTCCATTCTCTTCTCCTTCTGTGAGAGCCATAATGTGTAGTTTCTGTGTTTCATATTGTAAAACAATTCCCTGAGACTCTGACACATTTTTTCTGTTCTTTTCTCCTCTATTTCCAGTTCAGATGTTTAGTCCTTGAAATCACTAATTTTCCCAGGTTGATATCTTGGTATGGGGGAGGCGAGCCCTTCAGGATTTCCACATGAGTTTGATAACTCACATTTGTTAATTTGAGTTCTTCTTCTCTTTGTCCTTCACCTTCCTGGGAGTTGTGAAGTACTGTCCTGGTCTGCTGAACTTGAAAGTTGTTTCCTCAGACAGCTATTGGCTTTTTCTCCATTGTTTATGTGAGAGAGTTGAGCCCTGCCTACCTAATCATATCTAATCTTATGCCATCTTCCCAGAAATTTTCCTCCCTCACTTTTGAAAGACAGTTTTGCCAGATTCAGAATTGTCGGTTGGCAATTTCTTGTGTTCAGCAATTTACATATGTCTATCCATAGCCTTCTTTCTTTGTGAGGGAAAATGGTGCTTAATCTTGTTGAGGTTCCCTTGTGTGTCACATGTTGCTTTCTCTCTGTGGCTTTCAAAGTTCTCTATCTTTGGCATTTGATGGTTTGATTAATAACACAATCTTTGAACATATTTTGAAAGGTCCATGTCTGAAATGTTCTAGCACTGATCCTCCTCATTGATGCTTTCTTTTTATAATATATATATTTTTATTACAGAAGTTGTGAACTTACAAAATGAAAATGCACATATGTGCAATTCCCACATAACAGCCCCTCACCAACACAACACACTGTTGTGAAACATCTGTCACAGATTGTGAGACACCATCAAATAACTGCCATTAACCACAAACCACATTGTGAAACAGACTTGGCCCAGTGGTTAGGGCGTCTGTCTACCACATGGGAGGTCCGGTGTTCAAATCCCGGGCCTCCATGACCCGTGTGGAGCTGGCCCATGCGCAGCGCTGATGCGCGCAACGAGTGTACCTGTAAGGAGAGCGGCCCAGCGTGAAAGAAAGTGCAGCCTGCCCAGGAATGGTGCCGCCCACACTTCCCGTGCCGCTGATAACAACAGAAGCAGACAAAGAAACAAGACGCAGCAAATAGACACAGAGAACAGACAACCGGGGGGGGGGGAATTAAATAAATAAATAAATAAATCTGAAAAACAAACAAACAAAAAAAAAAACACCACAAACCACAGTCCATAGCATACATTTGGTATATTTCCCCAATACCCCCCATGAATGGGTGTTTTTTTTAAATCTATCAACTGAGATTGTATAAGTGTGGATATATAAGTTCATAATTATGCTACTTAATATTGGTTAATTTTGAGTTTTTAAAACATTTTCACATGTTATTTTCATCAGCCCCATTAAAAAATGAGCAAAGTAAAGTTTTATGTGTTTTCCCCAAAGTCATACAGTTGCAGGCAAATACCAACAAGTAACTAGTATCAGCATATACATCTTGGTGTATATAACTCATCCAACATCAGATTTTTGGAAGAAGAATGTGCCACTGTGAAAGACTGAAATATCACCATCTACTAGAGATCCTCCCTGATTGAAAGCACTTGCTTACAGTCCAGAGACGATGAAAAGAGAAGGGTAGGCCCTCTTCATAAACTACTTGTTCACATAAGAATTGAGATTTCCAATTCCATCAAGATGGTTTAATACTGTACGTTAAAGAGTGTCCTTTGTGTTAATGTAAACCTTTTGCAAGGGGTTATAGTATACATTTAATAACTAACAACCATTAATTTTCCCCTGGAAAAAGTGATAGAGAATTTTATGAAAGAGAGAAAATAGAAGGCTCAAGAAAGATTTGAATGTGAGGAGATGGAATTTAAACTACATTTTTGAGTACCACTATTGAGTTAAGAACTTGTACATTTGTTATCTCTTGGAATCCTTCCTTACATTAATTCTGGTAGCCAAGTTAAACAAAAAAAGAAAGTGAGTATCATAAAAATTAAGTTCCTTGACTTAGGGGCAAAGCTGAAATTTAAATCCTCATTTTTTTTTTTTACTACTAAAGCTAGGGACAAAGCTGAAATTTGAACCCCTATTCTTTTTTTACTACTAAAGCTGACATGAGCTGGGATGTTCATTATTCCTGAGAAAGGGCTGACCCAGATTGGCATCTGTGTATCAAGAACCTGAGAAGGCTCAAGGTTATCTTATCCATTAAGCACAATAGGTACAGAGCCTAAGTTTCAAGATAATTTTTGAGATTCATGAAAATGTTTACATTTAGAGGAGTGATGTCACTAGAAATGGCAGAGTAGGGAACTCTAGGGCCTTTTCTCTCTACAAATGCAACTAATGAGCTGGCAAAAAATAGTCAGACTCAACTTTTCCAGAACATTGTAATCTAGGAGAAAAAATTTACCATAGCCAGGAGAAAGTTTAATGAAGAAAGAAGCTACAATGTTGAGGTAAAGGAGTGCTGTGACATTTTACTTGCCACCCCCTTTACCACCCCAGACTCTCCAGACAGGCAAAGCCCATGATAGGAATCTGTACTTCTGTCAAGGTTGCTAGTGCTACAGGGAGCCATATATCCCTTATTCTCAAAGAATTACGGTTGTATGCTTCAACAACTGTGGAAGTTACCCGAAGGACCATTACAATGGCTTGCCTTTGTTTCTCATTACTTGAATCATTCCAGGTCTTCTGAGGTGGATCCCCAGTATTGGCTGCAGCAACCTGAAGCAAAGGATGGCTGTCAATACAAGCTATAGACAGACAAAAAATCTTGGGAAGGAAGAGGTGGAGAAATAGATAGGAGAAATATATATTTTTTTAAAGTTTCCACATATATCAGTGTATTGAGGAAGGGATGCACTTGTCCAGGAGTGGAAGTATGCTCAACAATTGCCTGAGAAGGTGGCGGACTTGATCCAGTGGTTAGGTTGTCCGTCTCCCAAATGGGAGGTCTGCGGTTCAAACCCAGGGACTCCTTGACCTGTGTGGAGCTGGCCCATGTGCAGTGCTGATGTGCTCAAGGAGTGCCGTGCCACGCTGACGTGTACCAGGCATAGGGGAGCCCCACGGGCAAGGAGTGCACCCTGCAAGGACAGCTGCCTGTGGTCACCCCTCAGGCTGAAGTGTGGTTTGCTGACCTGGCGGGGGGCGGCGGCCACGGTAGGCCTATTCCAAACCACTGCCCCCATAATAAGGTGGTTGGTCGGGCCCACCGCCACCCCTGAAGGAAGCTCGGCATGGGCGCAGAGTGCCCTCGGGTCTCCCCTTCTCGGCAGCCATGCTTCCGTGGCCGCCCCTCCTCCCAGATAGCGTCACACGATGCCTTCTTCTTCCTTCTCCCTGCGCAGGCGCAGGGTGGAAAATTCCAGTCTGCCCTTTTTCCCTCCCCCCGACAGCAGCAACAGCCAGGCGTGGGCGGGAAACTCAAGTCTGCCCTCCACCCCAGCAACAGCAGCCACCAATCCCTAAACCCTGCCACTTCCCCCAGCAACAGCAGCCACCAAACCCTAAACCCTGCCACTTCCCCCAGCAACAGCAACAGCCAATCCCTAATCACCACCCCTCCCCCATCCAGTACCTCCCACTGACCTTTCTCCGGCAACCAATCAGAACAGGGCGTGGCTTCGACCAATCAGCCTTCCCCAGCCCCTATAAAACTGTTGCCTCTCCCTCAATAAAGTTGGACTTGCGTGTTTACCTTGTCTCCGCGGTAGTTTTTCTGCTGTGCGCCCTCCAGTCCTGAGAGCCCCCGACAAGGGCCTGGCCTCCCTTGTCCCCAGTTTGTCGCCTGCTTCTCCGGGCGACCCCTTCGTCGCCGGCTTTGCCTGGCGACCCCGTCAGCCGAACCGCACAACCCCTGTGAGACCGACCCCTCTTCTGCTGCCGGACCGACCCCTCGTCCCAAGTGGGACCGACCCCTCGTCCAAAGCTGGACTGACCCCTCGTCCGCAGCCAGACCCCACCTCTACTGACCGAGCAAGCCGCCGCAGCTGCCCAGTGTGAAAGAAGTTGCAGCCTGCACAAGAACAGTTGTAAGGCCGAGAGTCCAAGCCCTGTGTTCCCCAAATGCGTAAACCGCAAGCCTGTATCCCATGAACCACTGTGGCCCACATTTCACAGACCTGCATAACCCAAATCCACATTCTCTTGGGCCTCTGTTTCCCAAGCCCAGCCCTCCCGGAAATCCGGCATTGCCCTACCCCTCTGGTCACGGACTAACTCTAGGAGTGGGAGAGATTAGGTGGGAGGTACAGGGGGGCCGAGGGGGTATAGTTTCAATTTTCTGGTCACCACCGTTTTAATGAGGTTAGAGGAGCATATCAGCTGACTTGGGGAGAGCCTAGGAAGAGAGGAAAATCTGATGAGAGAGCCCAATTTACCTAAACGCTCTGGGATAGGAAAATTGGTCTGGGAGAAGGTGGAATATGAAAATTAACTAGCTCTCTTGTAGCACACTTCAGAGAGAGGGATAGCAGGATGTGCTTTCCAGGCTTTCAATAGCATATTTAGGGTTCCTGGCAAAGGGTGGATAATCTCTCAAGAAATTAAGCGACATTATTTTCTCGGGTGAGTTGGCTCACCAGGGACCCATTTGAATTTCCTACTGGACCTTCACACAGCCTTCCTGCTGCCTTGGGAGAGAGGGAAGTGAAGACAGGAGAAAGGGGGAAGGCCAGACTCCTAAACAGTTTATTCAATTGCAAAGAGGATTCTTCACCTGAGGCCTTATCTGGTATTTTTCCTGGTTTGTTTTCTTGTATTTCCTTCCTCTTTATCCCCCCCACCAAACCTTTTTTTTTCTTTTTCTTTTTTTCCCTTCTCTTGTTCTTACTCTGCTTTTTTTTCTTTTCTCCTTCTCTTTCCTTTTTTCTTTCTTTCTTTTTTATATTCGTGCTGCAGGCGACATTTCTTATTTGATGTGCTTCCTCATCCTCAATTTTCTCTTTTCTGTGTGTACTGATTGTGGCTACTAATGCAATCCCCTTTTCTTTACATCATTCTCTCCTCCATTGCTTAATGTTCCTCTTCCATTCCACCAGTCTCTCTTAAGCCCCCAATATTTCTGACTTGTTATCTCTAACACATCTAATCTGTTTTCTATCATTTATTCAGTTTTTATATTATTCTCCTACCTTTTCTTTTTCCCCCTCTCCTGACCACACTTACCTTGTAATTCATAGTATATTCCCCCCATATTCAGTTTACCTTCTCACTTTTTTACAGTTATAACTATACAGAACTTACATGAGTCCTATATCCATTCTCCTAGATTTCACATGGTTCTTCTGCTAACATGTGAACTTAGCCAACAACAGGGACACAGAAGAATAAGAAAAAAGAGACAAAGAGAAGACTTAACAGGCACACAAGAACAACAACTAATTAAACCCCACAGTTACAATAAGAAGATAATCAACAAAATAAACCCAACAAGATAAAATGATGACCAGACAGTAACAAAAAACTGCAGACCATACAAATAATCAGGAAAATATGGCCCAATACAATGAAAAAATTAAATAGCAGGAAGAGAAGTGGAACACTGAACAAATAATTAAATCTCTCAAAATATTTATCATTGACCAATTCAATGAAGTGAAGGAAGAGATTAAGCATATTAAGAAAACACTGGAGAGAATACAGAAGAAATTGTGATCATGCACACAAAGATCAAGGATATGATGCAGATCAATAGCACAATCCAAGAAATAAAAAATAGTCTCAACAAATAATGGCAGATTTGAAGGGGCAGAGGAAAGAATTAGTGATGTGAAAGACAGTACATCTGAAATTGTAGCTGAGCGTGAGTGTCTCGTCCTCGCTCAGGCCCAAGAGTTGGGGGGGCTTGCTCCTGCCGAACCACCGGCGGGGGGTGCCCCAAGAGGGAGCACCAGTTCTCCAGGCATGGGGGACGCGTGGTTGGGGAAAAACCACGGAGACCGCTTGAGCACAAGAACAGGTCTGCTTTATTGCGGAAGTACACTTGGTTATATAGGGTTGGGTAGAGGGAGGGGTTGGAGCTAGGGCGGGCTAGCTACGGGGTGGTAGTGGATAGGTGGGAGTGGGCGGGACTGGCGGGAAGGACAGCAACGGCTGGAGGGGGAAGATAACAACGGCTGGGAGGAGGGGTGGAGGGAGACAGTAACAATTGCTCTCTTTTTGTTTTTTTTTTAGAAGGAAATAATGAGGGGAAAGGGGAATAGGCTGGGGAAGGCGAGGGGTAAGGGGGCAAAGCCGGCTGGCTATGGGCGAATGACATAGCATCTGGCCAGGATGCATGCATTAGCCCTCAGGGTCGGTGCGTGCCGGCGCTAGACGCACACTGAGCTTTGCCAGGGAAGCGGCCTTGCGATGCCCTAGAACCCCCATTAGAAGGGAAGGAAATGACAGGGAGTGGCTAGAGTAGGTCTCTCGGGCGGAGAGGACGAAGAGGATGGTGGGGAGGGGGCTCTTCAGTGGCGAGGCGTTGGTAATGAACTTGCACGAAGGAGCTGAACACAGCATTGGATACAGCCTTGGCTTGATCTTTGGCAAGACTGACCACCCTCTTGATGCCCCAGGGGCCCACGGTGAGAATTAAAATGACGACAATGAGCGGGCCTAGAAATGGAAGGAGGTAAGGGAGGAGGGCATGAAAAAGATTGGAAGAATAGTTCGCGTTTTCTCGCTCTTTGCGGCATTTTTCTAGTCCCTCTTGCACTTTTCTCAGATTGTCCTCGACCAGGCTGGTGGAATTGGCGTATATACAGCATTCTTCTCCAAGAGCGGCACAAAGACCTCCTTCTTTGAGAAGGAGGAGGTCGAGGCCGCGACAGTTTTGCAGGACTACTTCGGAGAGAGAATTAAGAGAGTCTTTTAGATATTTTACAGCTTCACGAAGATAGGTGATGTCTTCATCAACGGCCTGTCTGAGAGATGAGAGGGCAGAAGACTGCGTGGCGAGGGCAGCGATGCCGGTGCCTGCCCCCGCGAGACCCAGAAGGGAAGCAACAGTTAGGGCTGCAGTGATTGGTTCCCTTTTTTGTAGGTGGAGAGAGGTTTGTTTGCGTAGCAAACGGCGGAAAAAGTCAGTGTCAGAGTGGTAGAGGACTCGAGGGGCGAGAAGGATAAGCACACAAGTTTCATTACTAGCATTGAGGGTGGCGACATTGAGGCAAGGGGTTAGTCCAGTGGACGTACAAATCTATTGAGAGGTGTTATGAGGGATTAAGAATTTGGCGGTAGTGCTGGGAGAGGAGTAACCAGAGCAAACACTAAGGGAGGGGTGAGGGCCTCAACGAGAATGAACACAGTGTCCTGTGGAGGAAACAGACTGAAAGGTTAGGGGGACAGAGGAGGCATTCCAATTGCATTTGTTGGGATTCTGTTTAGAGGATTCGCTGAAGGAGAGATTGGTGGCAACAGGTTCATAGAGAGGAAGAGAGGGGGAGAGGCAGAGCTAACAGTTCCGAGTGAGGTTGGGGTAAGATGTGTTTAAAGAGGTGTATGAGGCATTGATTAGTTTGATGAGAGGACTGGAGTACTGAGCAGGGGGTAAGTGAGGCTTAAGAGCATGGGAGCTGAGGGAGGCAGTGGCAAGGGGGGTACCAGGTGGGGGAGGAGAAGGAGGTTGTGCCTTAGAGGGGTTGAGAACTCGATTTGGGCCGACAGCAGGGGGGGGTGAAGCAGACGGCTGTTTCTTTACAATAGTGAAGATAGAGCCATAATCATAGCTTTCCATGTATAGACAGAACCCCCATGTGCGACCTTGAAACCAGATGTTTGAGTTGGGGTCTTTGACTGTGAGCGTGATGTTATTCTGTAAAGCATTGCCCTTTTTCAGAGTGAGATAGGGGTCTTTGTTTGGGGCTCTTGACCAGCCATGGGCTATAGTTTCACAGCCCCAGGAAGGGCAGAAAAAATGTGTCGGGTCATGGCAGCCTTTTGCAGAGGCAGGGCAGATATAGTAGCCATGGACTCCATAATCCCAGGGGCCGTTGAGGCCTGTAAGTGAGCTGTACCAGCATCGATGAGTTTTGTGTGTAATGTCTACGAGAGAACTGACGACAGGAAGGTTGGCAAGATTACATATGTGCACTGAGAAAGAGGGAGCACTCGCAGTTACATTGAAGGCAAGGACTTTGTCAAATCGAGAGAGAGTCCAGTTGAAAGGTCGGTGATTCTGATTGGCAGCGGCTGAGAGGGCGCAGAAGGCCAGGGCGCAGGAAATGGTCACGAAGCTGTAGAGAGGCATCATTTGATGAGGCAGCATCTGTGGAGATAAAAGAGAGAGAAAATTCCTCACTCTTCACGCGTGGAGAGCGGGTGGCATGAGGGGAAGAGAGGGGATTTTTGGATGATGGCTGGTGTTGGATTTGGGCGAACGGGGCGCAGTTTGGGCCACCATAGATAATGTTGTCTCTCACTGAGGGCATAGGGTGCTGATCGTTTGCTGGGACTAATGGGTCAGTGGCAGGCCGAATGCAGTGCCCAGGGATCCAGAGAGGCTGCGGCTCAGAATCTGGAAAGATACAAGCAAAGCCTCTCCCTTGTGCTAGGAGGGGAGCAGGATCTTGCCAACGATTGGTGGCAGGGTCTTTCCAATGGACTAGGGGGACCTGCGAAGGCTGCCACATTGGCCCCCAGTGCTTGTGGGTGGGAGAAAGTCCTTGATTGTCAAAGGTTAGAAGATTGTGGTGAATGAGGCAGGCAGTTACAAAGTCCATTGGGGCCTTGTGGGGGGAGGAGTCTCTCTCCTTCTGAATGAGCAGTTTGAGCTGTTGATGAGTACGTTCGACGATCCCTTGTCCTTGTGGATTATACGGAATGCAGAAGTGATGTGTGATGTGATACATTTGCACGAAGCTGGCAAAGGCAGCACTACGATATGCTGGCCCGTTATCTGTTTTGAGATCCCATGGGACCCCCATGAACAGAATATCTTGGCGGAGCGCTTTGATGCAATGTTTGGCGCTTTCCCCTGCAAGGGGGACTGCATAGCACAGATGCGAAAAGGTGTCAATTGCCACATGAAGATATTTGAGGCGGCCGAAGGCGTTGACATGAGTGACGTCTAATTGCCATCTTGAGTTTGGGCGGAGGCCGCGAGGGTTGACGCCTTGAGGTTGTAAATGTCTAAGTGGCAGCAAAGGCGCACAAGTCCGGCACGCACGCACGAGGTGCTTGCAAGTTTCAATAGGTATGTCTGGAAAGAGCTTTCGGATGGACCGTGCAGAAAAGTGAAACTGGGAGTGTAAAAGCTTGGCTTGATTGACGAAGTCTCCAAGCCGCGGCTTATCAGTGGAGTCTTCCCGAAAAGTGACTGGGTTTATTTGATGGGCGGACACGGAAGCGTCAGCAAGGTTATTTCCCTGAGTCAGAGGCCCTGGTAGGCCAGAGTGGCTTCTAATGTGAGCTATGAACCAGGGCTGTTGCCGTTCTTCAAGCAGCCGTTTCACAAAGGCGAGTGCCCGATCGATGTTTGAGTCACTTGGCAAGAAAGTGGCAAGTGGGAGGCTGCGACAGACTTGAAGAGTGTATAGGCTGTTGGTGAAAATATTGAGAGGCTGGTCTGGGTGGAGATTGAGGACTGCAGCGACAGCTAGAAGTTCGCCCACTTGAACAGAAAAGTCATTAGCGAACAGCAGTTGCCGTGGCTCAGGATTTTTAGGAGTGTATATGATGGCTGCAAATGCCGTTTTTGAGGCGTCTGTGAAGGCAGTGATGGCTGAAGGGATTGGGTTCCGTGCAGGCAACGGGCGGAACGGGTTGGAAAACGCCAATTGAGACATTCCTTGCAGCAATCGGTGATGAGGATAGTGGTTGTCAAAGGAGCCGCGAAAGAGCTCTATTAGGCTCTGCATTTGAGCATTGTTCATGATGAGAGAAGTGACTTCTTTGGCATTTAAAGGCCAAACAATGGTGTGCGGTGGGACGCCATATGTTTGCATGGAGAGAAGTACTAAGTCAGTAGCTAACGCAATCCATGCCCTTATAAAAGGGCAAATTTTTGGAAGCTTGCTTTTGGATGTATGCAGGAAAAGGAGAGGGCCATCTTGCCATAAGAGGCCCGTGGGAGTGATTGGCGTTGGCAGGATTAAGGCTAAGACTGGGAGGTTAGGGGAGAATCGCTCTAGGTGGCATTGCTGCAGAGCGGCACTGACTTGTTGAACGGCTTCTCGGGCGGCAGGGGTGATGGTGATGTTCCGAGTAACCGCAGTTGGTGGGCTATCTTTGGTTTGCAAGAGCTCGAAAAGGGGCTGCATTTGCGCTGTTGTGATGGGGAGCGCTGAGCGAAGCCAATTAATCTGTCCACAAAGCTGTTGGAGCTCAGTGAGTGTCATCTTGTGAGAGACGTGAATTTTTGGGCTCGCAGGTTGAATGGACTGGTGAAAATGAAAGCCTAAGAATTGAAAAGGAGGTTGGAGGTTTATTTTGTCCGACTGCACAGTAAGCCCGAGGCTGGAGAGGTTTGTTATTGTTGCCGAGAGCAGATCATTGAGGAGCGCATGGGAGCTCGCTGCCAAAAGGAGGTCATCCATGTAGTGGAGGATGTATGTGTGCTCCGGATTGAACTTGGAGCGCAGCGGCTCAATGGCATGGTTGACATACAATTGGCATATAGTAGGGCTGTTGCGCATGCCTTGAGGTAACACCTTCCATTGAAATCCCTGCGCTGCACCTTGGTTGTTGATGTGCGGAACTGTGAACGCAAACCTTGGACAGTCCTGGGGATGGAGAGGGATAGAGAAAAAGCAGTCTTTTATGTCGATGGTTGCTGCATGAAAATGTTGGGGGACTGCGGTGGGATGCGGGCATCCTGGCTGAGGCGATCCCATTGGCTTAATATGCTTGTTGATCTCTCGGAGGTCGTGGAGAAGGTGGAACTTGCCTGTGTTTTTCTTGTTAATGACGAAGATTGGCGAATTATAGGGACTGGTGGACGGCTCAATATGCCCCGCTTGTAGCTGCTCTTCGACGAGGGCAGAGAGAGCTTGTAGCTTGTGAGCTGACAAGGGCCACTGCTCGACCCAGATGGGCTCCTCTGTGTCCCATTCCAGAGGGATAGGGTCAGGTTTTGAGATGGGAGCAGTGGCCCCTAGTAGGGGGGGGGCAGCGCAGCTGAGAAGGCTTCTGTGGTGATTCGGGCTTTTAACTGGCTGAGGACATCTCTCCCCCATAAGATCGTCTGGACTGACGAGAGGACGAGTGGGCAAATTTGGCCTTCGTGGCCTTCTCAGTCGCTCCAGTGCAGAGGCTGAGATGTTTTCCAGGAGGTAGCGGCTCCTG
Organism: Dasypus novemcinctus; assembly: GCF_030445035.2. NCBI lineage: Eukaryota > Metazoa > Chordata > Mammalia > Cingulata > Dasypodidae > Dasypus > Dasypus novemcinctus. Next base: position 177,597,353 of record NC_080704.1, read on the forward strand.
TGGCGCCGATGACTTGAGGGCCAGTTTCGAGGGGCCAGTGATTGAACGCGGCGATCTCAAAGGGAACACAGGAGACTTCAGCACCAGAGTCCAGAAGCCCATCGAGCCATTGTTCATCGATTTTAAGCTCTAATGAGGGTCTCTGGTGGCGTGTGATGGGCATTGTCCACATTATGGCTTGGGAGTCTTCCCGAGGACCTCTTGCGGGTGGGACTGAGGCCTGCCCCGCTGGGAGTTTAAAGGCTGCTGGTAGTTTTGGATGGCACGGCAGTCACGAGCTCAGTGATATCCTTTTCCACAGCGTGGACACGGCGTAGAAGGGCCTCTCGGTCTTCGCGGTGGCAGGGCGGAGCGGGGTGCTGGGCCTGGCTGAGGGCACTCGCGGACGAAATGGCCGGACTGACCTCACCGAAAGCAGACGGAGGTGGGAGTAGATGAAACGGCCATGGCAGAAGCAAAGGCAGCAGTGAGCGTTTTGACTTGCGGGTCAACGTTGCGGCAGGTGAGAACCCATTCGTGGATATCTTTATCATGTATGGGGAGGACCACAGCCCGGAAGGGCACAAGGCATCCATCTATGATGAGCTCTTTGGCGAGTGCGAACTGAGCGTCTTCACTAGAAATTTTCCGCTGGCAAGCTTCCAGGACGCGGGCGACGAATGCTGGGAAAGTTTTATTGGAGTCTTGAAGCAGTTGTGCGAGCTTGGTGGGCTGCTTGGTGGAGACCAGAGAAAAGGACCGGTGGATGAGGAATTTTACCCGGTGCCAAAATCCTGGGTCAATGTGTAGATATGGACGAGGGTCCGCGTAGTTGTTGATCCCCGTATACGCATCAGGTGGATATAAGACGCCAGCTTGGGCATTTTCTACTACCTGCCGGTCAACAGCTGCTTGGTAGTGAGCTCGCCATTTAAGAAATTGACCTGGCGTTAAGATGGTACGGGCTAGGGAAATCCAGTCGTATGGGAGAACGAGTTGAGTTGCCAGCTCTTCAAGGAGCTGCTTCACATAAGGGCTGCCGACTCCATCTTCTTTAACAGCTTTGCGGAGGGTCTTAACTTCTTCCGCTGTGAAGGGCAGCCAAGTTTGAGGTCATTGCGGTGTAGGCTGCAGATTTAGTGGGTAAAGCTGGGGGGTATGAGAGGGTGCCCCACTAGGAGTAGGTGGAGGGCTACTGCCATAAGGTGGTGGCAAGGGATAAGCGGAAAATAAGTGAGAAAATGGCGGCCGGGCAGCATCTCGACGACAACAAAATGGCGGCGGGGCACTTCCGGGCCAAGATGGCGGGGTGGCCGCGTCACTTCCAGGCGCCGGCCAAGATGGCGGAGTAACTGCGTCACTTCCGGGCGCCGGCCAAGATGGTGGAGTAGTTGCATCCGGTTGTGAACAAAATGGCGCGGGGGAAGCTTCCGGTTTAGCGGAAGATGGCGACCATACAGTTTCCGGGGCGGAGCCGGATGCTGACAGGGCAGGAAGAGGCGGGTAAAGGCGGGAAGAAGCGCCTTTGTTCCCGCCGGCGGGCTCCGGGCCCGGTGAAGAAGAAGCCGGAAGTGCGCCATTTTGGGCAGAGGTGGAGGAAGAAGGTGGAAGTTCGCCATTTTGGGGAGCCGCAGGAGCGGTCTCTGTGTGCCGCGGGGAGCTCGGACGGGGGGGCTCATGCTCAAGGGCGGCCGCAAGTTGGTCAGACAGAGAGTCAGTGTCGGCGGACTCATTGGGATCACAGTCTAGAGGCTGCTTGGGAGAAGCCTCATGAATAGTCTCGGATGGGGCACCAAGGAGACAGGCACGGATGGCGACGAGAATGGGTAAGAGGCCTGGCGGGAAGGAGCGTTTTTCATGCTCCATTGCAGAGGCGACTCGATCTATGAGTCGCGAGTACGTGTCCGGGCTCCAGAGTTGGCAAGTGGCGAGCCACAGATTAAAGGGGAGCAGAAGGTCCCAGTATTTTTGGAGTTGCCGCAGGGAAACGCGGACTCCATTGGTGTCGAGCAGGGCGGCGAGGGCCCTGACTTGCGGCGCCTGACGCGTAGATAGAGAGGTGCCCATGTTGAAATAGAGACAGGACGACGGCGAGGGGTCCCTACCTGGAGAACGAGGATGGGCCGTCCGATTCACAGCAGCAGCAGCAGCAGCAGAGAGGGGCCGGGGGAGGAGCTTCCATGTTGGGCACCAGTTGTAGCTGAGCGTGAGGGTCTCATCCTCGCTCAGGCCCAAGAGTCGGGGGGGCTTGCTCCTGCCGAACCACCGGCGGGGGGGTGCCCCAAGAGGGAGCACCGGTTCTCCAGGCGTGGGGGACGCGCGGTTGGGGAAAAACCATGGAGACCGCTTGAGCGCAAGAACAGGTCTGCTTTATTGCAGAAGTACACTTGGTTATATAGGGTTGGGTAGAGGGAGGGGTTGGAGCTAGGGCGGGCTAGCTATGGGGTGGTAGTGGATAGGTGGGAGTGGGCGGGACTGGTGGGAAGGACAGCAACAGCTGGAGGGGGAAGATAACAATGGCTGGGAGGAGGGGTGGAGGGAGGCAGTAACATGAAATCAAACAGATAGTAAAATTAATTGATAAAAAAAATAGAAAAAAATCCAGCAGAGACGTAGGGACTTGAATGACAATGGAAAATCCACAAACATGTGCATTATAGGCATCCCAGAAGGAGAAGAGAAGGGAAAGGGGACAGAAGAGGAGTTAGATGAAAGAATGCCTGAAAACTTCCCAAACCTATTGAAGGAAATGCATGTATGTCCAGGAAGCACAACACACCCTGAACAGCATAAATCCCAACCCAACAGGCCTACCAAAAGACTTGTCAAATTATCCGATGCATGAGACAAAGACAAAAGACTAAAAGCAGCAAGAGAAAAGAGAACCATCATGTACAAAGGAGGCTCCATTAGATTAAGTGCTGATCTCTCATCTGAAACCATGGAGGCAAGAATGCAGTGTTATGACATAGTCAAGGTACAAAAGAAAATAATTTCCAGCCAAAAATACTCTATCCAGAAAAGCTAACATTCAAAAATGATGTAGAGCACAAAATATTCACAGATAAACAGAAACTAAGTGGGTATGCCAACAAGAATATTTCACTTCAAGTAATAGTAAAGGGATTTCTGCAGGAGGAAAAAAAAAGAAGAGAGACAGAGTTGGAAGAGAGTGTTAGAACAACTAAAACTACAAAAAAGAGAAAAAAAATAAACCACATAGACAAACACAAATCAAAATAAATTATGGCTAATATAAGAAATTTTTTGAAAGTAGTAACACTAAAAGTCAATGGATTAAACTCACCTGTTAAGAGGTGCAGACTGGAAGACTGGATAAGGAAATATAACCATTCTATATGTTGTCTACAAGAAACTCTTCTTAGACCCAGGGATTCAAGGAGATTGAAAGTGAATGGCTAGATAACAATTTTACAGGCAATCAATAACCAAAAAGGGCAAGAGGAGCTATATTCATATCTGAAAAAATAGACTTTAATGCAAAAATGTTGGGAGAGACAAAGATGGACACTATATATTAGTGAAAGGGATAATTTTTCAAGAAGAAAGAACAATCATAAATATTTAGCCCCTAAAAAGGGGGCCTCCAAATACTTGAGGCAAACACTGGAGAAAGTAAGTGAAGGAATAGATGCCTCTATAATTATAGTTGGGGACTTTACAACACCACTATCACCATTGCACAGAATCTCTCAAAAGAGAATCAAATAAACAAAGACTTAGAACAACATATTAGAGGATCTGAACCTAATAGATATATATAGAACATTACACCCAAATACAGCAGAATATACAATTTTCTCAAGTGCACATGGATCATTCTCCAGGATAGACCACATGCTAGGAAACAGAGAAAGTCTCAATGAATTCAGAAAGATCAAAATCATACAAAATAATTTCTTTGACCATACTGGGTCTGAAGCTGGAAATCTGCAAGGGCCAGAGGCCCAGATTTGGCACTAAGATGTAGAAGTTGCCAACACACTTAGACAAAGAGTGAGTCAAGGAGGAAATTGCAAGAGAAATCAATAGCTACCTTGAAACTAATGAAAATGATAACATGACATATCAAAACTTATAGCATGCAGCCAAAGGTGTATTATGAGGGAAATTCTTAGCCCTAAATTTATACATCAATTAAGAAGAAAGAGATAAAGTGGAATAACTAAGTGAACAAATGGAGGAATTAGTAAAAAAGAAAAAATGAACACCAAAGAAACAAGAAAGAATGAAATAACAAAGATCCGAGCAGAACTAAATGGAAAAGAAAATGGGAAAGCACTTGACAAAATAAGACAAAGAGTTGGTTCTTTGAGAAGGTCAATAAAATTGACAAACCCTTAGCTAGATAAACAACAAAAACAGAGAGAAGATACAAATGTACAAAATAAAAAATGAGAAGGTTGCTATCACCACTGAACCCACTGAAATAAATCCTATAATAAGAGGATACATTGAAAAACTGTATTCCAACAAGAAAGACAATTTAGAGGAAATGGGCCAATTCCTAGAAACACATAAGCAGCCTACATTGACAAGAGGAAATCTATGATCACAACAAACCAATGACAAGTAAAGAGATAGAATCCGCCATCAAAACCTTGCAACTAAGAAGAGCCCTGGGCCAGATAGCTTCACGGGTAGATTCCACCAAACATTCCGGAAAGAAATAATACCAATTTTGCTTAAACTCTTCCAAATAATTGAAACAGAAGGAACATTGCCTAACTCATTTTATGATGCCAACATTACCCTAATACCAAGGCCAAACAAAGACACCACAAGAAAGGAAAATTACAAAGCAATCTCTCTAATGAACCTAAATATGAAATTCCTTAACAAAATACTTGCTAATCATATTCCATATTACATTAAATAAATTATAAACCACAACCAAGTGGGCCTCATTCCTGGTAAGCAAGGATGGTTCAACATAAGAAAATCAATTAATGTAATACACCATATAAACAGATTGAAGGAAAAAATCACATGATCATATCTCTAGCTGTAGGGAGAGCATTTGACAAAATACAGCACCCTTTCTTGATAAAAACACTGCAAAAGATAGGAATAGAAGCAAACTTTCTAAACATAATAAAGGGTATATATGAAAAACCCACAGCTAACATCATTAACAGTGATGAAATCCAAAAATCTTTTCCTCTATTATCAGGAACAAGACAAGGATGCCCACTATCATCCCTTCCATTTAACATTGTGTTAGAAGTACATGCTGGAGCACTGAGGCATGACCAACATATAAAAAGAATCCAAATATTAAAGGAAGATGTCAAAGTTTTACTATTTGCTGTTGACATCATCCTATACATAGAAAGCCCTGAGAAGTCTACAACAAAGTTTCTAGAACATAAAAATGAGTTCAGTAAAGTCACAGGGTATAAGATCAATGCACAAAAATCAGTAGCACTTATGTTCACCAATGATGAGCAATTTGAGGAGTAAATCAAGAAACAAATACCATTTACAATAGCAAATATAAAATCAAATACCTAGGAAGAAACTTAACTAAATATGGAAACAATTTATACATAGGAAACTATAGAACACTGTTCAAGGAAATCAAAGATGACCTAAACAAATGGAAGAATATTCCCAGGTCATGGATAGGAAGACTAAATATTATTAAGGTGTCTATCCTACCAAAACTGATCTACAGATTCAATGCAATTCCAATAAAAAACAGCACAGCATTTTTTAATGAACTAGAAAAACTAGCTATGAAATTTATTTGGAAAGGAAAGAGACCCCGAATAGCCAAATATATATTTAAAAAGAAAAATGAAACTGGATTAATCATAATATCAGACTTCAAAACATACTACAAAGCTACAATAGTGTAAACGGCATAGTATGGGCCCAAGGATAGACACACTGAGAAATGGACCTGAGTTGAGAGTTCTGATATAGATCCTCATATGTATAGTCATCTGATATTTGACCACGGCACCAAGCCCACTCAATTATGAGAAATGGCCTCTTCAGTAAATAGTTTCTATGGAATTGGATACTCATAATCAAAAGAAAGAAAGAGGATTACCTTCTCACACCTTACACAAAAATCATCTCAAGATAGATCAGACATAAATATAAGAGCCAAGACCATAATGACCTTGGAAAACAGTGTAGAGAAATATCTACAAGACCTTGTAATAAGAAATGGTAAGCTGGAGGTAATTATTTGTACAGGGAAAAGACAAGATAGAGGCACAGGGATACCTTTGGGTGGGTTCTGTGGGTTTGAGGGGTGTAGCATTGGGAGGATGGGTTACATGACCCAAGGAATTGGGGGAAGGCAGATGGGAAACATTGAATATAAGAGAATGTCATGTATACGGTTGAAACTATACTGTTGAGAAAACTCTTTAGAAAATATAAGGATGGGTGCTTAAGGGGGGTGTATCTGGTATGGGGCAAGCTTCTAGGGAGTATGTGTGTGCTCATTTTGTCATAGTGTGTTATATCATTGGGTGGAGAACCATACAATGAGTGTGAAATTGTACCCACATCCTGGGGAGACCTGATGTTCTGAAAGAGAGGGAATTGTGTCTCTCCAGAGGATCGCTGGCTCCCAATTAGATAGGGCAGTCTAGTATGTCAAGCCCTCAGCATTGCTGCAGCATCTGTAAGTCTGGTTCCTCAAGTAATGAAGATTTTGTGTCACGTTGTGCCCTGAGGGGAGGGAGAGAGATGTATAGCATGAATGGAAGCAGAGCAACTGGGGGCACAATGGAAGTGCTCCAGAACATCATGCAATGATGGACATGTCAACTTACCTCTAAAGTGTTTAAAAGTCTATATACTAAAATATAAATTATAATGCAAAACATAAGGAAACTAAAAATTTAGAAATTTGCACAATCTAAAGTATAAACAATACTGTAAACCAAAATGGAACCATGCTTGATAGCTATGTTTAAAAATTTGTACATCAGCTGCAGTAAATATAACATGAATATGTAAAGACATCATTGCTTGGGAAAAGGGAAAAGGGTTTGATGTTGGACATCTGCGAATCCCCTATATTGTCTAAGTGAATTACTGTGATCTAAAACTTTTTTGAAGACAAAATTCAAAATTAGAAAAAAAATAGAAAGAATGTAGACACAGAGGAAGAAATGAAATTTTCTTGCAACCGTACATACATGGCAACACCTATTACAGTGATGAAAGGCAAAAGATTAGAAACAAAGCTTTATAATATTTTTTCATTTTATTAATACACCAATTTATTTTTACTTTATTTTAATATTTCTAAATTACTATGTATTTTATTTCTAAACTTTAAACCTATCACTGTATTTCAATTTCCTATTAATTGAACTTGGCAATATATTAGGATTCATTGTTGAAGAAGTTTTGGACCACAGAGAGTTTAAACTATGGTAAGAGACGAACTCTCGCATGATGTGTTATTAATGGGGGGTACATGCTTGGTGGGGGAGTTCTCCAGGGCATGTATATAGGGAACATAAGTATGTTAGGATATATGATGTGTAATTTTATAGTAGTTAATCTTACAAATGTTAATTGTAGGAGTGTTGAGTTTCCACCCAGGAGAGCTCTGTCACATTCCTCAAAGGAACAACAAAAATCCCCCAAGTGCAATGGCAAAAATCAACAAGGAAGGATGGTCCAATAATGAGCCCTTGATAGTGATGACTATCCTTAGGAGGCTGTGTGCCTGAAATATGAATTACGCCTAGAGCTGTAGGGTGCCTAAAAGTAACATATTGAGAGCCTCTATGTCACTCAATTGTGGCCGCTCTCTAAGCCAAACTCAGTATGTAACTGCATTACCTTACCCTCAATGTGGGATATAACTCCTGGGGATGAACTTCCCTGGGGTTGAGCAATTACTAGCAATCATTAATTGGAGAAGCATCTAGAAAGAGACCTTGAATAAAAGGATCAACTCAGACCAGCAGAATATCTCAGCCTGCATGTTGGATCAAGGGTTAATAACTGCTTTTGACCTTGACTAAAAGGGGGAAATGGCAATGAGGAATGAATTGATATGGCTAAGAGTCTTCCAAATAAGTCGGGTGGTCATCAGAGGAGTTGTGCTTAAGCACACCTCACCAGGAATCCAGAAAAATCTGAAGTAGATACAACCCTGGGTACTGGTTCTCCTGAAGGCTACTGAGATCCACACGCTATGTAGACATGGCAAATGGTTTTGGAGCTCTGCGCCATGTCAGAGGGCCCTACTTTGGAATTTGTGCTCCTGACTGTGATGGAGCTGGACTCAGATGTGTCTTTTCTACACATGCCTCTTCTGACACTTTTACTGAACCTGTGAGCGGTGCTAGGGATGGTCCACACTCAGGACACTTGAATCTCTGGACTGCCCATTTCCCAGCTGGGGCCTGAGCCTCAGCAGAGTGATGCCTCCTATTCTCCTGTTCATCAGTCTTAACCAAGTCAGCGAACAGGGAGGTGAAGATGGTCAACCATCACACCAGGGAATCAAGAGTGGCTACAACTGTAAGCAGAGGAATTGCATCGATCATCCATGTGGAACCTAAGCACCCTCTTGATCAAGAGGTGGAGAGGTCATCACCATCCCATAGTCCTCAGAATGGAGGAATAAAATATGGACTAGAGTGGACTTACTGATAGTCTACTATAAAACTTTTGTGACGAGTAATAGAAAAAAATTTAACATCGAGGTGGATAAACTGGCCACAGTATTTGCTGAGGGGAGGGAGAGAGTAAAAAGACGTGATGTGGGGGCATTTTGGGGATTTTGAGTTATCCTTAATAATATTACAGGGTCAGATGCTGGACGTTATATGTCCTACCATAGACGACTGAATGTAATGAGGGAGAGTGCGAACTGCAGGGTAAACTCTTATCTGTGGACAGCAGTGCCCCAAAATATGTTCACATAGCATGATGAGTATGCCACAATGATGAGGGAGGTTGTTGGTTTGGGAGGGGTGGGGTTGGGTGTTGGGGGTATACAGGAAACTCTTACAATTTTTAATGTAACATTTTTTGTAAGTGATGTATATATCTTCAAAAAATGCAATTCACAAAAATGATGTGGTGGTCTGTGGGGTGTGGGCTATATGGGAACCTCTTATGACTTTTGATTTTTTAATTTTTTTAATGAAACATTCCTAGTGATGTATTAATATTTCTTAAAAAGAAATAAATAATAAAAAATGACAAAGAAAACAGAATTTTCAAAATTAGTTTAAAAAAGTCCCTAAACAAATAAAAAACTCATGTCCAGAAGCAACAACAAGTCCTTAGGTGAGCGGGAGAAGATGGTGTCTGAGCGAGTGCACCTCATAATCTCTCATGCAAAGAAGTGGTTGGGTGCATAATCTCTCCTACAAAGAAGTGGCTGGGTGGGGTTGGAGTCCTGCCAGAGCAGGCTATTTTGAGGGCTTGCAAGGCAGCAGATGTCTGAACGTCGAATTGGAGAGAAAGTGACAGAAGTGGTGCTTGCTAGAGGTAGAATTTTGGATTTCTGACCCAGAGGTCAGAAGTTGTGGGTGGGACCCTTTCTACTAGGGCTGGCGATCACGGTGTTCCCAGAAAACTGTTGGTTGTGCAGCAGCATTCCCAAGCCCCGTGTTTCCCGGATGCATGGTTTCGGGGTCCGTGTCCCCTAAGCCCCCATAGCCCATGCTCCACAGACCCACATACCTTGATTCCACAATATCCCGGGCTTCCCTTTCCCAAATCCAGGGCACACTACCTGAGCTCCGTGATTGCCCTAGCCCTCCGGTTTTGAACTGGCTTTGTGAGAGCGAGAGAGCTCGTGGGAGACGAGGAGGGGCTAGGTGAGCAGGGTCAATTTTCTGGTCCTCCCCTTTTTTTTCTTTTCTTTTTTTGAGATTGGAGGAGCATACAAGCTGGCTTCAGGAGAGCCTGGGAAGAAAGAAGAGGCAAATTTGCTCAAAAAGCACAATTTACCTAAATGCCCTGGGATAGGATACTTGGTCTGGGAGAAGAAGGGAGAAGAAGGAGTCAGAATATAAATTAACCCTCCCCTAGCACACCTAAGGTAGAGGGACCTTAGGACATGCTTTCCAATGTTCCAATAGCATATTTGGTGTTCCTAGTGAGGTGAAAGGTGCTCTCTCCTGGAAATAGTCATTGTCTTCTGTGTTGAGTTGATTCAATAAGGACCCACTTTATCTCCTACCAGACCCCTCATGCAGCTTTCCTGCTGCCCAGGGAGAGAGGGAAGTGAGGAAGGGAGAAAAGGTGAATGCCAGAATCCTAAGAGTTTTATTTAACTGCAAAGAGGATTCCTAACTTGAAACTTTCTTTTTGGTTGTTTTGTCTTCTGGTTTTTCCTATACTTTACCTCCCAAATGTCTCTTTTCTTTTCTTTTTTTCTCTTTCTCTTTTTTTTGCTATCCCCCTACTTTGTTCCCCCCCTTTTATTTTTCTCTTCTTTTTCTTCTGTTCTCTATTTTTTTTTTTTTGCATTTTGTATTAGATGCTGCAGGGAGCGCTTCACATTTGCTGTCTTTCCTCATCGTCCCTTTCATCTTTTCTGTGTGTATTGATTTTGGCCACCAATACTATCCTCTTTCCTCTACATCTTCTATCTTCCTTCATTTACTGTTTCTCTTACATTCCACCTCTCTTTGTTTTGCCCCCAAATTTTCTGACCTTTTACTTCTAATAACCTTGTTTGGTTTGCTGTCTTTTACCCACTCTTCATATTATTGTCTTTCTTTTCTCTTTCCCTCTCTCAGGAAAACACTGGCCTTTTAATTCATACTATATTCCCCCTCATATTCAGTTGACTCTGCCATTATAGGTACTCTACTTTATTTACTCTTGTAACTCTACACAGCTTGCATGACTCTACAATCCATTCTCCTAGATCTCACATGATTCCACTGTTAACGTTTACTATCAATACTACCATTATACATTTTGTTTTTTCACTCAGTTTTCTTTCCCTGGTCCTGATATTTTCCTTCAAGTGAACTTAGCCAGCAACAAGAAAAGAGAATAAGAAGAAAAAAATGACAAAGAGAAGACATAACATGTGTGTGAAAACAACAACTAATTAAACCCCAATACTAGACAAAGAAGCTCAGGAACTGATTAAACCTGTCAAGATAAAATGATGAATAGAGAGCAAAAAAAAAATTATGAACAAAACCAATAATCAGGAAAACATGGTCCAATCCAATGAACAAATTAAAAACCAGGAAGAGGAGCAGAACATCAAACAAGTAATTAAAGTTCTCAAAACATATATTATTGACCAATTTGATGAAGTGGGGGAAGAGACTAAGAATATGAAGAAAACACTTGGAGAGAACACAGAAGAAATTATAAACATACACAAACAGATAACGGATATGATGGTGATGAACAGCACAATTCAAGTAATCAAAAATTCACTCTCAGCAAATAACAGCAAATTAGAAGAGTCAGAGGAGAGAATTAGTGATGTGGAAGACAGTATATCTGAAATCAAACAGATAGTAGAATTGATGGATAAAAAGATTTTAAAAATCCAGGTGTGACATAGTGACCTGAGTGGTAATGCTAAACACACAAACATATGCATTACAGGCATCTGAGAACGAGAAGAGAGGGAAAGGGGACAGAAGGGGTACTGGAGGAAACAATGGCTGAAAACCTCCTAAATCTACTAAGGGAGATTGATGTACATGTCCAAGAAGCACAACGCTCCCCAAACACCATAAATGCCAACAGGCGCACCCCAAGACATACACTTGTCAAATTAACCAATGCTCAGGACAAAGAGAAAATTCTAAAGGCAGCATGAGAAAGGAAAACTATCACATACAAAGGAGGTTCAATAAGATTAATTGCTGATTTCCCATCTGAAACCACAGAGGCAAGAAGGAAGTGGTATGACATAGTCAAGTTACTAAAAGAAAAAAAGATTCCAAACAAGAATACTCTATCCAGCTATGATAGCATTCAAAAATGATGGAGAGTTCAAATATTCACAGATAAACAGAAACTAAGAGGGTATGCCAACAAGAATCCTGCACTACAAGAAATACTAAAGGGAGTTCTGCAGGAAGAAAGAAAAAAAAACAGGAAAGGCAGAGTTGGAGGAGAGTGTTAAGAGCAACTAAAAAACCAAAAGAGAAAAAAAATCAAAGAAAATATGACAAACACAAATCCAAAGAAAATATAGCTAAAACAAATATTTCCTTTAAAGTAATAACATTGAATGCCAATATATTAAACTTACCTGTAAAAATATTCACACTGGAAGATTAGATAAGGAAATATGACCCATCTATATGCTGTCTATAAGAAACACATCTTAGACCCAGAGATTCAAGGAAGTTTAAACTGAATGGCTGGAAAACAATCTTACAATCAAACAATAACTGAAAATGTGCAAATGTAGCTATATTAATATCAGACAAAACAATTTTAGAGACAAAGATGGACACTACATATTAGTGAAAGGGATAATCTTTCAATAAGAATGAACAATCAGAAACATTTATGCTCCTAACAAGGGTGCCTCCAAATACATGAGGCAAACACAGGAACATCTAAGTAAAAAATAGATGCCTCTACAATTATAGTGGGGGATTTTAATACACCACTATCATCTTTTTTATTTTTGAAAGAATTATTTATTTTTATTTATTTATTTATTTTTCTCCCCTTCTCCCTGCCACCCCAGTTATCTGTCCTCTGTGTCTATTTGCTGCGTGTTCTTTGTCCACATCTTTTGTTATCAGTAACATGGGAATCTGTGTTTCTTTTTGTTGCATCATCTTATTGTGTCAGCTCTCCGTGTGGGTGGCATCATTTCTCAGCAGGCTGCACTTCCTTTTGTGCTGGGTGGCTCTACTTATGGGGCACCCTACTTGCACGTGGGGCACCCCTACATGGGGGACACCACTGTGTGGCATGGCATTCCTTGTGCGCATCAGCACTGCACTTGGGCAAGCTCCACATGGGTCAAGGAGGCCCAGGGTTTGAACCGCAGCCCTCCCATGTGGTAGACAGATGTCCTAACTACTGGGCCAAGTCCACCACTATCATCTTTTCACAGAACATCTCAAAAGGGAATCAACGGAGAAACAATAACTTTGAACAGTATATTAGAGTAGCTGGATCTAATAGACATGTACAGAACATTACACCCAAATACAATAGGCTATATGTTTTTCCCAAGTGCACAGGGATCATTTTCCAAGATACACCATTTGCTACCCCACAAAGAAAGTCTCAATGAATTCAGAAAGATCAAAATCATGCAAAATATTTTCCTTGAACACAATGGAGTGAAGGTGGAAATCTGCAAGGGTCAGAGGCCCTGATTTCACATAAGATATTGAATTGAAACAACACACACTTAGAAAAACAGTCGGTTAAAGATGAAATCTCAAAAGAAATCAGTAAGTACCTTGAAACTAATGAAAATGTTAGCACAACATATCCAAACTTATCCGATGCAGGAAAAGCAGTACTGAGAGGGAAATTTATAACCATAAATTAATACATAGAAAAAGAAGAAAGAGCTAAAATTGAAGAACCAACTGCACTCCTGGAGGGTTTATTAAAAAAAAAACACTAACACAAAGAGAGAAGAAAGAAATGAATAACAATAATCAGAGTAGAACTGAAAGAAATAGAAAATAAGAAAGCACTTGAAAAAATGAACAAAACCAAGAGCTGGTTATTTGAGAAGATCAGTAAAATTGACAAACCTTTAGCTAGACTAAGAAAGAAAAAGAGAGAGAAAATGAAAATATGCAAAAAAAAAAATGAGAAAGGAGATATCACCATTGACCCCAGAGAAATAAAGACTATCATAAAAGCATACTTTGAAAAACTGCATTCGAACAAGAAGGACAATATAGAGGAACTAGACAAATTCCTAGAAACACATAAGGAGCCTATATTGATGAAAGAAGAAAGTGAAGACCTCCACAACCTATCACAAGTAAAAAGATAGATTCAGACATTAAAATCCTCTGACCAGGAAGAGCCCTGGACCAGACAGCTTCAAAAATGAATTCTACAAAGCATTCCAGAAAGAAATAACACCAATCTTGCTGAAATTTTCCAAAAAATCTAAACAGAAAGAACATTGCCTAACTCATTTTATAATGCCAACATTATCCTAGTACCAAAGCAAAACAAATACAAGACAAGAAAGGAAAATTACAGATCAATCTCTTTAATGAAACTGGACGTGAAAATCCTCAAAACAATACTTGCTAATCATATTCAACAACCCATTAAACCAATTATACACCATGACCAAGTGGGATTAATTCCTGGCATGCAATGATGGCTCGACATAAGAAAATCAATTAATGTAATACACCATATAAATAGATTGAAGGGAAAAAAAAACACATGATCATAACAATAGATGCAGAAAAAGCATTTGACAAAATACAGAACCCTTTCTTGGTAAAAACACTGCAAAAGTTCAGAATAGAAAGAAATTTTGTGAACATTATAAAGGGTATAGATGAAAAACCCACAGCTAACATCATTTACAAAGATAAAATCCTAAAATCTTTCCCTCTAAGATCAGGAAAAAGACAATGATGCCCCCGATTGCCCCAACCATTTAACATTGTCTTAAAAGTACTTGCTCATGCACTGAGGCAAGAAGCAGTCAAAAAAGGCATCGAAATTGAAAAGGAAGAAGTCAAAATTTCATTATTTGCAGATGACATGATCCTATACATAGAAAACCCTGAGAGGTCAACAACAAAGCTTCTAGAACTCATAAATGAGTTTAGTAAAGCCACAGGATATAAGACTAATGAGCAAAAATCAGTAGCACTTCTGTACACCAATAATGAGCAAGATCAGGAGGAAATCAAGAAACAAATACGATTTACAATAGTAAATAAAAAATCAAATACCTTGGAATAAATTTACCTAAAGATGTAAAAAATTTATACACAGAGAACTACACAACACTGTTCAAGGAAATCAAAGAAGACCTCAATAAATGGAAGAATATTCCCTGTTCATGGATAAGAAGACTAAATATTATTAAGATGTCTCTCCTACCAAAACTGATCTACACATTCAATGCAATTCCCATAAAAATCAAAACAACATCCTTTAATGAACTAGAAAAACTAGCTATGAAATTTATTTGGAAAGGAAAGAGGCCCCGAATAGCCAAAGACATATTGAAAAAGAAAAATGAAATTGGAGGAATCACACTACCTGACTTCAAAACATACTACAAAGCTACAGTAGTGAAAACAGCATGGTATTGGCACAAGGAGAGACACACAGACCAATGGAATCGAATTGAGAGTTCTGATATAGATCCTCATATATATAGTCATATAATATTCAGTAAAGCCACCAAACCCTCTCAAACGGGAGAGAATGGCCTATTCAACAAATGGTGCCTGCAGAACTGGATATCCATATGTAAAGGAATGAAAGAGTATAACCATCTCATACCTTATATAAAAATCAACTCAAGATGGATCAAAGACCTAAATCTAAGAGCCAAGGCCATAAAGACTTTGGAAAGCAATGTAGGGAAGCATCTACAAGACCCTGTAATAGGAAATGGCTTCATGAACTTCACACCAAAAGCACAAGCAGCAAAAGAACAAATATTTTTTGAATGTAATATTAAAAAAAATAAAGACAAAAAAATTTTAAAAAATGAAATCTGACTGATACCTACAAAGATATCTGCATATAAACATATACACACAGATACATACATATGGAAACAGCAGGAAAGAAATGGCATACTCACACGTGCATGATTGAAATTTAAAGAAGAAAAGACTATCTACAGAGATATAAGGATGTGAAAGGGACCAGTAAGCACCAGTGGGCTGACTCTTACTGACTCATGAGAGCTGGCTAAACTGTCAGAAAGTCTGGAACTTGTTTGTTCAATGTAGGTGTTCTTAAAATGTCAACTACATACTTTATGATCATATCACTTAAAATAAAGTTGGTAAATAGTCAAAACTACTCGCTTTATAATTATTTTACCACTTTTTTTGGTATCTGTGCTCTGGAGTTTATTTATCTCTTGTGTCTGTATGGTTGAAATACTGTATGATGGAACGTGATTGAGCACTGAGAGTTTGATGAGTGAACACTCCCTGGTATGTACAAATGGCTCCAATGGGATCTTTCCAACAAGTTGTTCGCTTTACACCCTGAACCTTCAATGGCTCCCTAGAGCCCTAGTGCCTCCAGGATCAAGTCCAAGCTCCTTAAACTGGCCCGCGGTCCCCAAGGGCTCCTCCTCTCATCCGTCGTCAACCCAGCAGTCTTGGCAGGCACTGTTCCTCGCCCTGCTGCGCCTTGTCTTTCCTCGCCCTTGTGGAGAGTCCTACGTCCCCACTCTAGTCCCTGCCTCTCCAACCTGCCCTGTGGTCTGCAAGTCTTGGAGGTCGTCTCGCCACTAGGGACCACCACTGGACTCCAGGCCTGCTGCTCAGGCCAGGGGTACGGTTATACGGGAGATGGGCCACGTCGGTGTTGGCTCAGTGTCAGCAGCGGGCAGGGACTCCCGGGCGCGGCAGGTTTGGCGGGAAGCGGTCACATGCCCTGCCTCCTAGACAGGAGGCTGTTTGCGCAGGCGCGCTGAGAGCCCGCCGGGTAGGGGACCGAGGGGGCGGAGCTTCGGGGGGCGGCTCAGGCCGGCAGCGGCGGACAAAGAGGCGAGACGCGTGTCCTGAGGGCTCCGAGAGGCAGGCGGGCGAGCGGAGGCCATGGAGGCCGGGGAGGAGGACGCGGCCGGTGGCGCAAGTGGCCCTCGCGGACCTGGAAGTGCCGGAGGTACCAATCGGCAGGCTGGAACCCGGGGCCCCGGGAGCCCTGGTGGCCCTGGCGGCGCCATTAGCGCGGGAGTCGTGGGCGCTGCAGGTGGGGGCGCGGGCACGGGCGCAGGTCGTGGTCCATCTTCGAGTGGCTCTGGAAGGCAGCTACACGTGTTGTATCCTTGAGAAGGGGCCCATCAGGTCCTTTGAGAGGGACCCGTCGCTCTGAGGTGGAGGTCGGGCAGGGTGAACGGGGCAGCCAGCAGGTATAGAAGGCCTGAGTGGGGAGCGGGAGAAGGCTAGGCGTGGGGAGCAGTGGAGCTAACAGACATGACCCAAGGGTTGACCGGAAGGAATGGACAGGGAGGTGGGCCAGGGTGTCATGTGACCCCAGGGCTGACGTGGGTGGAAGGCTGGGGGCCCAGGCAAAGTCGGTCCAGGCTGGTGCCTTAACCAGATCTCCAGCACCCTCAGAGGGCCTTTCCCATCCTACGGGATGGAATGGGGGGTTGCAGTCCCCCCCCCCCCACTGTTATGCAGTCCCTCATAACAATCATGGTAATGGGCGCGGGGTGGCAGCCTGGCGCAGGGCCAATCACACGCGATGGGTGACTCTAATGGCGAAGAGAAACACCTAAATACGAGTTCTAAGGACGGGGCATGGTGCGCTGGGCCTAGTGGGGAATTTACGCTTTTGAATAGATTTGCTTTTGTTCTCCTGTTTTTTAGCAGATTGATTGCTGAAGATCTTTGGCAACTCCGAATTTCTTTCACCTCCTTTCTGAAGCAGCTTTTCCTGGTGGTGCCGACAATGAAGAACTTTGGACCCCTGTTTCCCACCAAATGTCGACGTGGAAAGGGGGCCTGAAGCCTAACTCTGACTCCCTTCACAGGCAGTGCTTCCTTCTCTAGGCCATTGATTCCTGGAGTCTGTGCCACTTCACGTTTCCAGTCTCATTTTTTTGCCTATGTTAGTTGTTGGATGCTCATTTGGTTCCCCATTAGCAGGTAGAGGGGCGAGGCTAAATGTTTCTTACTGCAGAAAATAAAACTGAGTTAACTCTCTTCCATGTCTGAGGTTCTTTGACCACTCGCCCCAATTTTCTTCCCTTTTCCCCTGGGTGGAGGGGAGGTTCTGGGATTCAGATATTCAGGGTGTATATCAAGGTGAATAAGACAATTTGGGATATGTAGGAAATGAAAATCAATTGTGCCCTGACATTCAGCATTAACTACACTGAACGTCTTCTTACATTTATAATTGTATTAAGACACTAAACGCATAACAATCATAGATAATGTTTACTGTTTTGAAAGATTAGCATCACATTTTTCTCCGTATTTTTTTTCATTTAGTTTATGGCTTTTCCTCTTGCCAATTTTTTTAAAAAACACTGTAGAATGGATATATAAAGATGCATTATAAGGTAATTGTTGAATACTTTAAATTGTCTTCCATTTTTTCCAGGATTCAATTGAATTCCTATATAAAGGTCTGTGCATGAACGGTTATTTTCTTAAGATAGATTCTGAACGGTAAACTTACTGAGTTAAACATTTGCATTTCTATTTACTTATGTATTAAGTTTGCTTTTAAAATGGAGGTGAACGTCACTTAAAAAATTAACTCTTCTAAAGCAAACAGTTAAGTGGCATTTAATAAGCTCACAGTGTTGGGAATGTCCCAAGCACATTATTCGTACCCAAATAGAAACTCTGTGCCCTTTAGGAATGAAGCAGTCTCCCCATCCACACAACAGCCCCTGCCACCCCTGGACCCGGCATCCACCAATCTGCATTTTTCTCAACAGATTTACCTTTTCAGGATATATCACATAAATGGAATCGCACAACTGGCCGCTTTTTTCACTTTGCATGTTCTTGAGCTTCATCCCCCCTGAAGAATGTATTCTTATATGTCTGAGTAATACTCTATTGTATGTGTATGTACTGCAGTTTGGTTAGCTCTTAATCCGCTGATGGACATTTGGGTTGCTTCACCCTTTTGGTAAAAGTGAGTAGTGCTGCTCTGAACTTGTGTGTACCTGGACTTGTTTGAGTAGCTGTTTTCAATTATTTTATGTATATGTCGAGGAGTTTTTCTGATGGAACATATGGTAATTGTCCATGTAACTTTTTGAGGAACCCCCAAACTGTTTTTACAATGACTGAACTATTTCACATTCCCAAAAGCAAAGCAGATGTTTTTGGTAACTGATTCAGGCTCTATCAGGTATAGGTCTGACCAGATATTCTTTTTTCATTCAGTTTTGGTGGTTTGTGTGTTTCTAGGGATTTGGCCTTTTTGTATAGGTTAGTGAATTTGTTGGTGGACAGTTATTCACAGTATTCTCTTACAGTCCTTTTTAGTTGTTAAGTTTGCTAGTGATGCCCGCACTTCCATTTCTGATTTTAGTTATTAGTTTCTATTTCTTTTTGTTTTTTTTTCAAATGGCATCCAAGGCCTTTATTATGAAAATAATATGTGCTTCATATAGAAAATAGACAACCTTATAAAAATTAAAATGAAAAGTACTCATATGTCATCATCTGGATGTAATGTCAAGTAGGCTTTGTTTTATATTACTATATTTTCTTAAATTTTACTAAAATTATTTTAAGGTACATATTCCACAAAAAAATTTAAGAGGATCTCACATACCCCACTCTCCCAACTCCTCCCACTTCAACAACCTGTTTTTCTTTACTTGGACCAAAAATTGCCAAATTTTCTTGATCTTTGCAAATAATCAACTTCTGGTTTTGTTGGTTTTCTCCATTGTCTCGGGGCAAGTGGATTCTATGGGGGCCCCTGCATTCTGGGGGGAGTGTCTCCGACATCCTCAATATACTCCTATTTATTTCTAACAGGTCATGGAGCCCCACCCTTCTGCTGCTCTGAGGATGGTCCCTGAGGCCACAGCCTTCATCTCCATGCCACATCCGAACTAGGAGTGAGGGGAGGAGCCTCTGTTTGACAATTCTGCCTGTGATCTCCCAAGGCCGACAGCAGGGGCAGCTTTCAGGGGTGCCCGCTCTTTGTAGGGGTGGGACGCTCCCTTAGTTTTCTCTCCGAGTCCTTACCTTGACACCTGGCAGAGCCTCAGACCCCTCCCTCGGCTGAACTCAGTCCACCCCCTCAGACGGAAGTCAGGTAACACCATATCCAGGAACTATAACTGGGCCCTCTTTGGTATAAAGGACCAGTATCTCTGCAGTCTGTGGTTGTAAACCCTTTTGATCTTTCCTGAGGGCATTTACGTCGAATCTTGGCAGGGTCTGAGACCTCTCCCTGTGTTTATCTGAATCTTTGCTCAGAGGAAGCCTCACTTCCCTCAGAAGCCCATGTCAGAAGTCAGGAAACAACATTCGGGGACCCTGCCTGGGGCCTCTCAGGATACAAAGAAGGGACCGGGCAGGCTGGGTCCCCTTCTGCCTGGGGTAGGAGGACCTTCAGTCCTCCCTCACCTTTCTCACTTTCACACTTGGCAGAAACTGGGTCCCCTCCCTTCTCTGACCTGAAGACTGGCTCCTCGGACCAGGGCCCTCCCCTCTTGGACCATCTGGACAGAAGTCATATACTCCACATCCAGCCACGAGGTCCTGCAGCTCCCAGGGCTGATAGCAGGTAGGGAACTGCCTTCTATGTGGTCGTGTCTATCTGGGGTGGGAGGACCTCTCCTTCAGGGTCCTCGCCTTGATGTCTGGCAGAGTCTGGACCCTCTCCCACTTCCTACTTGAGTTTGTCCTTCACCGACGATAGCCCTCACCTCCATGAGACACCCACACATGAAATGACAGGGCTGAGAGGGGAAGGGGACTCTGCTTAAGGGACCTTCATGCGTTTATGGGGACTCACATCAGAAGGCCAATTATTTTGCATGTGGCTATACTGTTATCCTAGATCTTTTTTTGAAAATACTATTCTTGGTGATCTTTCCTCATTGAATGTTCTTGGCACTCGTGTGGAAATTCAACTGACCATAGACATGAGGGTTTATTTCTCGACATGCCATTTATTTCATTTTCAGGCCTAATATCCCTGCCTGGACTCTTGAGTAAATTGTTGAATAGAAGTGGTGGGAATGGACATCTCTGTTTTTTCTGTTGTTGTTGTAGGGAGAATATAACCTGTCTTTCACCATTAAGTGTAAGTTTAGCTGGGGCTTTTGTGTAGATGGTTTTATCAGGTTGAGGAGCTTCCCTTCTATTCCTAGTGTGTTCAGTGTTTTTGTCAAGAAAAGGAGTTGGATTTTGTCAAACAGTTTTTATGTGTTTGTTCAGATAATCGTGTGTACTTTGTTTTTATTGCATTAATATGATCTGTTACGTTGATTAACCTTTGTATGTTGGGGCAAACTTTCATTGCTGGGATAAGCCCCACTTGGTCATATTGTATCCCATGATTTTTTGTTTGCCAGAAAATTGTTAAGGATTTAGTGTCTATATTTATAAGCGATAATGGCTGGTAGTTTTTACTTCCTGTGATATCTTCTTCTGTTTTGGGAGTCAGGGAAATACTGGACTACTAGCATGATTTGGAAAGTATTCTCTCTTCTGTTTTTGGAAGAATGTGTGAAGGATTGGCACGGAATTTTCTTCTCTTTGGTAAAATTTACCAGTGAAGCAGTCTGGTTGATAGCTTTTGTTTATGAAAGATTTTTAATTACTTATTTAATTTTAAAAAATTATTAGATGTCATTTTTCATTTTCTATGTATTCTTATTTTTTCCATCATTATTTTTTTAAATGTTACATTCAAAAAATATGAGGTCCCCGTATGCCCCCCAACCCCTTCACCCCACTCCTCCCAGAGCAACAACCTCTTTCATAATCATGGCACATTCATTGCATTTGGTGAATACATTTTGTAGCACTGCTGCACCACATGGATAGTGGTTTACATTGTTTTTTTTTTATTGACTTTGTAATAAAATTACATTAAAAATATATATGTGAGGTCCCATTCAACCCCACCCCCCCACCCCGCCTCTCCCCCCCCCCCCCCAGCAACACTCATTCCCATCATAATGACACATCCATTGGATTTGGTAAGTACATCTTTGGGCACCTCTGCACCTCATAGTCAATGGTCCACATCATGGCCCATACTCTCCTCCATTCCATCCAGTGGGCCCTGTGAGGATTTACAATGTCCGGTGATTGCCTCTGAAGCACCATCCAGGGCAGCTCCATGTCCCAAAGACGCCTCCACCTCTCATCTCTTCCTGCCTTTCCCCATACCCATCAGCCACCATGTCCACTTTTCCCAATCCAATGCCACCTCTTCTATGTGGACATTGGATTGGTTGTGTCCATTGCACCTCTATGTCAAGAGGAGGCTCAGATTCCACATGGATGCTGGATGCAATCCTCCCACTTTCAGTTGTAATCACTCTAGGCTCCATGGTGTGGTGGTTGTCCTTCTTCAACTCCATCTTAGCTGAGTGTGGTAAGTCCAATAAATCAGATTGTAGGTGCTGGAGTCTGTTGAGGCTCAGGACCTGGCTATCACATTGTCAGTCCAGAGATTCAAATCCCCTAAATATATCTTAAACCCCAACATTAACTGCACCTCCAGCACATTAGCATGAAAGTCTTATGAAGGAAGATCCCATCTGAGTTACATTGTATTTTACACTCTCCCCCAGTCCACCCAGTGGGCCATGGCAGAACCTACAGTGTCCAGCCTCTGTCCCTGCAGTACCATCCAGCACAATTCGAAGTCCTGAAAATGCCCCCACATGACATCTCTTCTTCTCTCTCCCTACCCTCACAGTAGCTACAGTGGCCAATTTCTCCACACCAAAGCTACAAATCCTTCCATTACTAATCACAATCGTTCCATAGTAGAATATCAGTAAGTCCACTCTAATCCATACTCTATTCCTCCAGCCTGTGGCCCCTGGGATGGTCCTTGAATCAGTTTTGGAAATTTATGTCTTTCTCTGAATCTTTCTATTTTCTCCCAGGTTATCTCATTTTTAGCATACAAGTATTCATAGTATGTCAATATAATCATTTTTAACTTAAGTTAGTAATAGCGTTTCCTCCTTCATGCCTAATTTTACTGAATTGAGTCTGTGCGCTCTTCTTGGTCCGGTTAAAGTATTCTGTTTCTTTGATATTTTCAAAGAATCCCCCTTAGAATTGTTGATTTTTCTCTATTTTTTATACTCACTATTTAATGTTTTCTCTTTCATTTCTATTATTTCCTTGCTTTTGTTTGCTCAGGATTTAAGTTGTTCTTTTTTTACAACCTTAAATTGGAAAGGTAGCTTATTGAGTTGTGTTTTTCTCTCTTTTGTTCAGTTTTTAAATTTATGTATTTGTTTATTTATTTATTTATGCCCCTTCCTGTAGATGCTTTACTCTTCTCTCTAGACATTTTTTGATTGCTTGCCTTCTCCACGAGGCACTGGGAACCGAACCCAGAACCTCTCACTTGAGAGGTGAGTGCCCAATGGGCTGAGCCACATCTCTTCCCCACAGGCTACTGTGTCTTCTAGCTCTGTTGGGTCAAGAGGTGGCTTCTAGCTCTTTTGCATCCAGAGGTGGCGTCTGCTTGTCTTCTTTTAGGAGGCACTGGGGCCTGAACCCAAGAACTCTCATGTGGGAGTCAGGCACCCAGGTGATTTAGCGACATCCACTTCCCTTTCCTCTTTCCCAATAGATATATTTACAGCTATAAAATTTCATCTCAATTGTTTTAGCTAAATCCCATAAGTTTTTGCAAGCTGTGTTTTTCTTTTCACTCTTCACATCCTTTGTGAATTCCTCTTTTCCACGTTGTATTTTACATTCATTTCCTAGAGTGGCTATACCACAGTATCAAAACCTGCGTGGTTTAAAAATTGTAACTTTGTTCTCTCATAGTTCTGGAGGCTAGAAGTACAAAATCAAGGTGTTAGCAAGGCTACACACCCCACTTTCTAGCTTCTTCTAGCTTGCAGGTGCATCACTCCAGTTTCTCCCTCTGTTTTATATAATGTTTACCCTGTGCATCCAAATTTCCCTGTTCTTATAAAGACAGCAGTCATTGGAATAGAGCTCACCCTAATCCAGTATGACCCTCATCTTAATTTAATTACATCCTGCAAGATCCTATTTTCAAATAAGTTCACATTCACAAGTAATTGAAGTGGAGACTTGAACATATAATTTTGGGAAACACAGTGCAACTCACAACAGATATTTAGGAGTATTTATTAAATTTCCAAATATTTGGAATTTCCAAATTTCCCTTACATTATACAATTCTAATTTCATTACATTGTGGCTGGAGTACATGCTTTGTATGATTTCCATCTGTCTAAATTTACTGAGGCATTTTTTAAATATCCTAGCATATTATCTATCCCGATAATTTTCCATGTGTTCTTGAGAAGAATATATATTCTTCCTTTGGTAGATCAGGTGATCTATAGATGTTTGCTATGTCTAGTTATTTTATAGTGTTCAGTTCTCCTCTCTCCTTGTTGATCTTCTTTCTCCTTGTTCTATGCATTATTAGAATTGGTTTTCAGTAACTGTCCTAGGGGAAAATAATTTTTCTCCGGTATAAGCACAAGTCAGGTTGTATAAATACAGTCTAAGAAAACATTCTATCAGAGAACAACCAGGTGGTTGAAATAATGCAATTTCTCTAGGACTGGGGCTTTGGAATAGCTCCAGCCCTATTCTTCTACATCCTCATGACGTCC
Organism: Dasypus novemcinctus; assembly: GCF_030445035.2. Lineage (NCBI taxonomy): Eukaryota > Metazoa > Chordata > Mammalia > Cingulata > Dasypodidae > Dasypus > Dasypus novemcinctus. Next base: position 177,621,831 of record NC_080704.1, read on the forward strand.
AGGATGCTGGCGTTCATGGTAATTGTAGGCTGTTGGATTTCATGGCTACTGTGGAGCAAAAGAATGGGGGCATGGGAGTAAGGCAAGTAAGGATGGCATTAAACTCTCTCTTTTTACCTAGAATGATCCATTTTTCTTTAATAACCACTCCCTGGATTGCTGCAAGCATTTTGATGTCTTCTAGCATCCTGAAAAAATGATTCTGAGCATTTTTGCCTGAATATCATTGCTTAGGAACAAGGGATTTTCAGAGGTCTTTAGACCTCCATTTTCACTCACATGACTCTATTTTAATTTTTAAAAGGGGAACATGACATGCTTCCTTTGGAATCTGCATTGATGTCATTTTCCCTTAGAATTATGCACAGGGTCAAGATTTTGATTTGTACTCTGTAAAATTGAAGCACCTTAGAACAAAGCCTCTCCTGCAGAGTCACTATAGGCATTGTTCTGTGAGAGTAGAGTAGAAAAAAGACCAAAATTTCTCTTTTCCCTTCTCCTTCTTTTTCTGGTTCACTACTTCATATTAAAAAAATACATGACTGGGAATAGGTGTAGCTCAGTGGTTGTACAACTGCTTCCAATATACTAGGTCTCAGGTTCATTCCCCAGTTCTCCTAAAAAAAATACATGACTATTGTAATCAACTGATCAAATTCCTGTAAGAGCAACAAACTAATATTAAGATCTCAATCCCATGATGTATCATTGACACTATGTCCTTCCACTTTTCTTACCATGTATCTCTAGCTTCTTAACCCTCTTAGGGTTCAAAAACAGTAACCATTTTCTTATGTTTAAAATGAAACTGGTTCACTTTTAATTTCTGATACTTCTGATATTACCTCATAGTAACTGGTTCTCTCCAGGGCATGGTATCCTTAACCTCATGCGTTGTTCGTTGAGAACCTTTCACAGTTCCTCAGAAGACTCCCAAGAAGTTACAACTCTTGTTTAAAATCTACCTTCTCAACCCCAGTGGTTGGATTTGGAACCAGAACCAGCTGGATTTGAAATAAACAAATTCCTGGCATTGAGCCGCTGTCTCTACTACAAGTTTCCCTATTCTCATTTTGGGTTTCCATTAAGGGGAGGTTTTCATCATAATTTGAGGTTTGGAAACAAAATATTTCCACTGAGCTGATTTTTAGGCATCAAAAGCAATTAGAGTCAGAAAATTCAACCAATATCTAAAAATGTATGTCAATTATACTTTAGGACTTCAATAAAACAGAAAATCATTGAAGAGAGCAATTAAGATGTTTAAAGACAGAAAGTAAGCAGAGGAGAAAATAAGAAAGGAGTGGAAATTATTGTGACTTTTGGACTTCTGAGGAGGCAGAAAAGGGAACAGAGGAACACCAAGCAAAGCAGTCTTTGAATCCCTGATTGGCCTTCACGGATCCTGTGTGAGGTACAACCTCTATTAATGTCCTTTGAAATGTTTACTAGAAGATTAACCAAATTTCCTGCTTCTTAAGAACATTTTCTCTTTAGTTGTAAGTTTTTCTGTGAGTCATGAGACTAAGCCTATAACAGACTTAAAATATTCTAACTTCTTTTTGTTGCTTTTGGGTTGTTTCTGTTGATAGGAGGGTTGGAGGCAGATGACTCTTAGAGTTTGAACCAGTTTGTTTCTTAGTCACTTCCTCCGAGAGCTGCACTAAAGTCCCAAGAATTTGATCCCTTTTACCTCCCTAACCCATGCTTGCGTTGCACTGGGTTTTTACTCTATAGCTCTTACTACCATTTATAAATTCCCAGTTACATTTAATAGCCTGTAAAATTCTCTAGGACTGTGGTTTTATTTGTTCTTATTTTCCAAAGACAAGCTTGGCATATTGAATGAATTCATTAAATAATTGTTGAATGACTCTGTTATGGATTAATCAACTTAAGGAATGGAATTATGAAAGATAATACCTTCACTTTGACATGCCATTGTCAAAAAAAAGTCTCTTCTGCTTCCTAGAAATAAAAATCAATTAAAATGCACATCTAGTTGGATAACGTCTGTTAATTCTTGCTGTTATTTAAAAAATTGCAAAACTCAAAGTCTTGGAACCTGATGCAAAGTAATGGAAATATATAAAAGGCGTAGAAAGAACATAATGGACAATCTAGTTTGAAACCAAGCTAATGTGGACTTTTTTTCGATGGCAGAAAAGAAAGAGACCAGATTCCAAGTTTAGAAGGTGAATTTATGTGAAATGGAAGGAAAACCAAAGTAGCTATATATAGACTTTTTAATTTTAATAGCTATTGAATAATTCATCATTATAAACTTTTGGATATTTTTCAAATATTCCTTTTTTAATAGTTTACTCTTAAGTATGTCACAATTATTTAAGCGTTAGATGCTTGGCTTTTTTACAAAGGTTTCTAAAACTTCTGGGAAAGGTGTTGAATAGGAGGTAGTAAGACATTTCAAGTACAGAAAAATTGTTCCAATCTCCCTTAGCTCTACCATATAGACAATGTGCCATTTTTATATTTTATATCAATTTTATGGAAATGTATTCACAAATGATACGGTCCATATAAATTGAACAATCGGTGGCTTTTGGTATAATCACAGATTGTACATTCATCACTGCAGTCATTTTAAAACAATTTCATTAGTCCTAAAAGAAAAAAAAATCCCATATCCATTCGTAGTCATTTCTGAGTCCCTCTATCCTTATTCTGCCATAAAGAACTGTTCATCAATTTCTGTGATTATAAAATAACTTGTATAGAAAGGAGTCAAATAATATGTAGAACTTCATGTCTGGTTTATTTTACTTAACATAATTCCTTTTTCCCTACAACTGCTGGGATAATATTAATATATTATTAGTCCGTATAAGACATAGTTTGCTTTAGTTGCATTTTCACTCAAAATATCACCCTATTATTAACATCTTGTAACATAATGTACATTTGTTGTAAATATTCTTATATTTACACCATTTGCTATACTCATTGTCCACAAGAGAGCTTGCTATGTTCTACAGTCTCATGTTCCATTCTTTAGGTTTCTTAGTAGCTGTACACACGACTGTAAACTTTCCCATTCAACCACTATTATACCCATTTATTAGCACTGCAAAATACAATCACTAAAATGTGCTCTCACCTCTATCTATTTCCAAACATTTCCTAACAACTCTTTTACAGATTCTTCACAATTAAACCTCAGCTTTACCTTCTCTATCCTCATTCTATTTTCTGGTGACCTATATTCTAGCAATTATATCCTTGAGTTTGTGAATTATAATTGGATATTATTAGTGAAATCATTCAATACTTGCCATTTTGTGTCTGTCTTGCTTCATTCAACCTGTTGTACTCAAGGTTCACCTTTGTTGTCATATGGCATAAGACTTCATTTCTTCTTACATCTGAATACTATTCCATAGAATTTATATACCATGATTTGCTTATCCATTGATGGACACCTGATTGTTTCCATCTTTTGGCAACTGTGAATATTGCCACTATGAACATTGGTATGCAGATGTTTCTCGGTGTCCCTGTTCTCATTTCTTCTTGGTGTAAACTTAGTCGTGGGCTGGACAGTTCACATGGCAGGTCTCTACTAACTTCTTTTTTTTTTTTTTACATTAACTGCATGATACTTTATTCAAGGAAATTCAATATTCTCTTCAACATAAAATATATATATTTTAATATACATATGAGTATAAACATTAATAGTTCAAGGATTTTTACAGTTATTTTCTTTTTTTTAATTGATTTTGTAAAAATATTACATTAAAAAAATATGAGGTCCCATTCAACGCTACCACCCCCACCCCACCACTCCCCCGCAGCAACCCTCACTCCCATCATCATGACACATCCATTGCACCTGGTAAGTACATCTCTGGGCATCTCTGCACCCCATGGTCAATGGTCTACATCATGGCCCATACTCTCCCACATTCCATCCAGTGGGCCCTGGGAGGATTTACAATGTCTGGTGATTGCCCCTGAAGCACCATCCAGGGCAACTCTAAGTCCCAAAGGAGCCTCCACCTCTCATCTCTTCCTGCCATTCCCCATACCCATCAGCCACCATGTCCACTTTTCCCACTCCAGTGCCACCTTTTCTCTGTGGACCTTGGATTGGTTGTGTCCGTTGCACCTCTATGTCAAGAGGAGGCTCAGATTCCACATGGATACTGGATGCAATTATCTTGCTTTCAGTTGTAGGCCCTCTAGACTCCAAGGTGTGGTGGTGGTCCTTCTTCAACTCCATCTTAGCTGAGTGAGGTGAGTAAAATAAATCAGATTATAGGAGCTGAAGTCTGTTGGGGCTCAGGGCCTGGCTATCATATAGTCAGTCCAGAGATTCAAATCCCCTAAATATATCTTAAACCCCAACACCAACTACAATTCCAGTAAATTACCATGAAAGTCTTGTACAAAGGGATCCCATCTGAGTCCAGATCCATCACGCAGAAACACTGGCTCAAAGAAGGGCCATCTGCCATGGCAGTAAACCCCATCTGCCATGTCCATAGATCCCGTGGGTCTCTTTAGCCCTCAAAGGAACGAATACCTGGGGTTGTATCTACTTTATCTGTCTCTTAGACTCTGCTCAGTTGTGCTTAAGGGCAATCCTTCTGAAAGCCTCCAGACTCTTTTTTAGAGACTCGTAGCCATATAAACTCATTTCTCCTTTCCATTTCCCCCTTACATTAGGTCAAACATCAATTTAAAGTCATGTTATTATATGTAGACAGTGATATTCTGCTGATCCGCATCGAACCTTCAATTCAAGGTCATTTTCCAGTTGCATCATCAGTTGGTACTTGGTAGTGATCCCTCGGTGCCAGGGAGGCTCATCCCCGGGTGTCATGTCCCACGCTGGGGGGAAGGCATTGCATTTACATGCTGAGTTTGGCTTCGAGACTGGCCACATTTGAGTAACATGAAGGCTGTCAGGAGGAAATTCCCAGGCACAGTGCTGCTCTAGGCCTTGTTCTTATTTCAGGCATATAGGCTCACAAGCATAGTGATTAGTATCATGCTGTCACTGTTGGACCCTCATTCCTTTCTGGTCCTTACCGTTGCACCTGGGGGACTGCCGCTGCTCCCCTAGGGGCCACAACAGAGCACCCCCGGCCAGGAACCCAGTACCCCCCCAGCTTTAGTTTTTAATTGTTGCCACTATGAGTATATCCAAACATTACCATGCACCCTGGTCATATGCCCTGTATAGCTCCCTGTCGGCCCTATATCACCTGTCAATAGTGTCCTATACCAGTATTCCTCCGCCGCCACTGCCCAACCATTCTGTGATCCAAAACCTCCCAAAAATTCAAGCCCAATATAATGTCACGATGCCTTACTAGCAAAATGGGATAAGGCGATGGGTTTAAAGGTCAGGTACAGAATACGTGTTGACTTGGAAAAATTCTACAGCCTATCTTTTTCTTTTTCTTTTTTTTCCTAATTATTGAACTTCTCTTCACAAGAGCCCTAGACCACAGCAATTCATATATACAATATACAGTACTCCTACACATCCACAATAGAACCTTTTCCCTTCCACAGTGATATTCTTATAACTTATTCATATCATATTTACTTAAAGTGATGTACAGACTCTGAGACAATAGCTTTCAAACAAGGCGACATCCGCGCTTACATTGTGTTCCATACTTTAGGATATACAGTTTTCTACATTTTTAGTTATCCTATATTTTACATTATGGTTTCCATTATTAGTCTGTCGTCCCCTATATGTTTATGGTGTAATATTACATGTTTTATATCCATCCCTGTGCACTCTTGCGAAACTCCTCTCTTACCCCACATTTACTTTGCTTTCACACATTTAACATCCATTTTCCCATCCCCTTGGTGCCCACAGTGACAGCCAACCTCCATTTCCCGAGAAGCCACATCCAGAAACACTTGCAACAGTGTTCAGGGCCCAACTTGCTCAACTGCCCCAATGCCCTGGGAGCCACCCTTTCTCTCGAGAGATACGGTTCCCTCTATTTGATGGCATTAGTCCTCACCAGGATGTGGGTCCACCCCCACTCTCACTACTTGGGTCTCTACCCAATGGTACCACCCACTCTGGCAAAATGAGCATTCAGACATTTCCCAGGAGCCCGACCCGCATCAGACCATCCCCTCCGAGCATCCTAAACAAGTAACCCTCTTAATTATATTTTGATACGATTTTCTCAGCATTTTACTCTCAACCAACACCTGACACTCTCCTATGTTAGTATGTTGCGCCTCCCTCCCCCCACTTTTTGGGCAATATTACCCATCCACCCATCCACAGCCCCCCTCAAACCCACATAGCCCCACCCAAAGGCAACCCCTTGTCCCCATTTTATCTCTTCTTTGTGTTCATACTTACCGCCAGCTCATCATAAATTCCACCCCTGCAGACGTTGGCTCGCATCCTTCCTCCACTCCCCGATTTCCTGTAAGCCTATCGTTCAGTCTCTAGCTCTCTGAGGCAGCTTTCTTATTTCATATCATTGAGGTCATGTAGTATTTGTCCTTCGATGCCTGGGTTGCTTCACTCAACATAAGATTCTCAAGATTCATCCATGTTATCACGTGTGTTTGTAGTGTATTTGTTCTTACAGCCGAGTAGTATTCCATTGTGTGTATATACCACATTTTATTGATCCACTCATCTATTGATGGGCATTTGTGTTGATTCCAACTTTTGGCGATAGTGAACAATGCTATGAACAATGCTATGAACATTGGTGTACATATATCGGTTTGTGTCCTTGTTTTCAGTTCTGCTGGGTATATACCCAGCAGTGGTATTGCTGGGTCATATGGCAAATCTATGGTTAGTTTTTTGAGAAACCGCCAAACTGTCCTCCAGAATGGTTGAATCCTTCTGCATTACCACCAGCAGTGGATGAGTGTTCCCCTTTCTTCACATCCTCTCCAGCATTTGTATTGTTCTGTTTTTCTCATAGCTGCCAATCTTATGGGAGTAAGATGGTATCTCATTGTAGTTTTGATTTGCATTTCCCTGATAGCTAGAGATTTGGAGCATTTTTCATGTGCTTTTTAGCCATTTGTATTTCTTCTTTAGAGAAGTGTCTATTTAAATTTTTTTCCCATTTTTAAAATGGGTTGTTTATCTTTTTATTTTCAAGAAATAGGAGTTCTTTATATATGCAAGTTATAAGTTTCTTATCATATATATGGTTGCCAAATATTTTCTCCCACTGTGTGGGCTCCCTTTTTACTTTCTTGACAAACTCCTTTGAGGTGCAGAAGGCTTTAACTTCTTTAGGAGCCAGCAAACAGTCTTCCACAGCAGATGCACTAATTCTAGAGTCCTTCCAACAGTGATTCCTATTTCTTCACATACTCTCCAACACTTTTAGTTTTATGTTTGTGTAACCTAATTGCCATTCTAATTGGCATGAAATAATATCTCACTGTAGTTTTGATTTGCATTTCCTTAATAACTTGTGATGTGGAACATTTATTTCATGTGTTTTTTCACATTTGTATTTACTCTTTGGAAAATGTTCATTGCCCATTTTTAAACCATAGTATTTTTCTTTTTATCATTGAGTTGTAGAATACCTTCATATATCAAGGATATTAAGCTGTTTTCAAAGATTTGATTTCCAAAAACTTTATCCCATTGAGTAGGCTACCTTTTCACCTTCTTGACAAAGTCTTATCAAGCACAAAAGTCTTTAAATTTGAGGAGGTTCCAATTTATCAGTTGTTTCTTTCTTTATTTGTTCTTAGGGTGTAATGATTAAGATCGCACCTCCTATCACCAAAACTCAAAGATGCTTTCCTATATATTCGTCCTAGTAGTTTTATGATCCTGACTTTATTTTTAGGTCTTTGATCCCTTTTGAGTTGATTTCTGTCTGGAGATTGAGATGGGGTAGTCTTTCACTCTTCTCGTTACAGGTATGCAGTTCTCCCTGCAACATTTATTGAAGAGACTGTCTGTCCCAATGAGTGGACTTGGTAGCCTTGTCAAAAATCAATTGACCATAGAGGTGAGGGCCTATTTCTGAACTCTCAGTTTGATTTTCTTAATCAGTGCTTCTACTTTTATGCCAAAACCATGCTGTTTTGACCACTGTCGATTTGTAATATGCTTTAAGGTGGGGAAGTCGATGACTTTTATTTATTTCTTCTTGTCTAATTGCTCTAGCTAGACCTTCTAGGCTAATGCTGAGTAACAGTGGTCACAGTGCACATCCTTGTCTTGTTTCTCATCTTAGAGAGAAAGCTTTCAGCCTTTCTTCAATGAGTACAATGCTGGCAGGGGATTTTCATATATGTTCTATTTCATTTTGATGAATTTTCCTTCTATTCCTATATTTCAAATACTTTTTTTTATCAAGAAAGGATGCCAGATTTTTCAAATGCTTTTTCTGCATCAATTGTGATGATCATGTGGCTTTCTTCTTTAATTTTGTTAATGTGATGTAATACATTAATTCATTTGTGTTGAACCATTCTTCCATACCCTTGCTTTTGGATCTGATTTGCAAGTAGTTTGTTGAGAATATTTGCATCTCTATTGATCATAGAGATTGGCCTGTAATTTTCTTTCCTTGTAGTATCTTTATTTGGCTTCATTATTAGGGTGAAGTTAGCATCATAAAATGAGTTAAGGAATTTCCCTCCTCCTCATTTTTTTTGGAAAAAAATTATCAAGATTTGTATTAGTTTTTTTCAAAATGATTGGTGAATTCACCTGTGCGTCCATTTGTTTCTTTTCTTTGATGGGAAGTCTTTGATGACTGCTTCAATCTCTTTACTCAGTTTGGTTTCCAGAGGTCTTCTATTTCATCTGGAGTCAGTGTAGATTGTACATTTCTAGGAATTTATCCATTTCATCTATGTTGTCTAATCTGTATGTACACAGTTTTTCATAATATCCTCTTATGATCCTTTTTATTTATGTGGGATCCATATTAATTCCTCCCCTTTCATTTCTGGTTTTATTGATTTGCCTTTCTCTTTGTCTGTTTTTGTTAATCAAGCTCAGTGTTTGTTGATTTTATTGATCTTCTCGATGAACCAACTTTTCGTTTTGTGATTCTTCCTTTTCATTTTTTGTTCTCAATTTCATTTATTTCTGCTCTAATCTTTGTTGTTTCTTTCCTTCTACTTACTTTGGGATTAGTTTGCTGTTATTTTTCTCATTTCTCAAGGTGTTCATTTTGGTCTTTGATTTTAGCTTTTTCTTCCTTTTTGATATAAGTGTTTAGGGCTATACATTTCCCTCTTAGCACTGTGTTTGGTGCATCCTATACGTTTTGATATGCTATGGTCTCATTTTCATTTGTTTCCAGATATTTATTGATTTTTCTGTCAATATTTTCTTTGACCCGATAATTGTTTGAGTGTGTTGCTTAACCTCTATATATTTTTGAATTTTCCTATTCTTCACCTCGTATTAACATCCTAATTCGATTACATTCAGAAGAAGTACTTTGTATAATTTCAATCTTTTTAAATTTATTGAGGTCTGCTTTGTGAACCAACATGTGCTCTATCCTTCAGAAAGAGCCATGAGCACTTGAGAAGAAGTTGTATCATGCTTATATGATGTGCACCAATTTGGAGTGTAATGTTCTCTCATGTGTGTTAGGTATAGCTTGTTTATCATATGTTGCTCAAGTTCTGTTTCCTTGCTGATCTTCTGTCTAGTTCTATCTATTGACGTGACTGGAGTATTGACGCCTCCAATTATTACTTTAGAATAGTGTATTTCTCACATCAGTTTTGCCAGTTTTTGTTCCCTATAATTTGGGGCACCCTTGTTAACTGCATAGATATTAATGATTTTTATTTCTTTCTGATTAATTGCACCTTTTATTAATAAATAATGGCCTTGTGTATCTCCTTTAATATTTTGCATTTAAAGTCTGTTTTATCAGTGTTAGTATAGCTTCGCTTCCTTTTTATTCACGTTGGTTACTATTTGCTTGAAATAACTTTTTCCAAATTCTCACTTTCATCCTATTTTTATCTATCAGTCTAAGGTTAGTCTCTAGTAGACAATAAATGGATAACTCATGTTTTTTATCCGTTCTGTCTGCCTATGTCTTCTGTTTTGGAAAATTAATCCTTTAACCTTCGATATCATTAATGTGAAGATATTACTTACTGGAAATGTTTTATCCTTTGGCTTTCATATGGTTGTAGGAGTTTGATATTATTGATGAATTCCAAAAAGAAATATTGGATTATGTTTGTAAACTGATCTTTTCCTCTGAACATATTAGATTATGTTGAATTCATAGGTTTACTTGATTAAATAATTATGTAAAACTCTTGTGCCAGTAGGGCATTGAGACCCCTCCATTTGGTGGGTAGGGAATCACAGATAAAAGGCATGGTAAAGGACAGAGGTAAGGGTTCTTAATGTTGGAGTTTAATGCTGAGGCCTTAAGCTGGAGCCCCAGGAAGTATGGTCACAGAGGAAACAAAAGCAAGCCCCAGAAAGAGGGAAACCTGAGCCCATGGAAAAAGAAGGCTGACTAAGCGAGGGACCCTGGAAGCCTCAACATGCACAGACCTCGGCGGCCATCTTGCTCCAATACGTGAAAATCGACTTTGGTGAGGAAAGTAACTTATGCTTTGTGGCCCGGTATCTGTAAGCTCCTACCCTATATAAATCCACTTTATAAAATCCAACCAGTTTCTGGTATTTTGCATCAGCACCCTTTTGACTAATACACATAGAAATTCTAAATTTACCTTCCTAAGGAACTGCAAAACTATTTTCCGTAGTAGCTGCACCACTTTACCTTCCCAACAGAAGTGAAGGAATATTCCTATTTCTTCAAATTCTCTTCGATACCCATAATTCTCTATTTTTTAATAGTAGCCATTTTCATGTGTGTGAAATGATGTCTCATTATGGTTTCAACTTGCATTTCCCTAATAGGTAGTGATGTTAATCAACTTTTCATGTGCTTTTTAGCCACTTGAGTTTCCTCTTTGGAGACATGTCTATTTGAAATTTTGTCTACTTTCAATTGGGTTATCTTTTTATTTTTGAATTGTAGGTTTCTTTATATATTCTGGATATTAAACCATTAATGGTTATGTGATTTCCAAATACTTTCTTCTACTGAGTATGTTATGTTTTCATTGTCATGAAGAAGTCAAAATTTTTTATTTTGAGGAGGTCCCATTTATCTCTTTGCTCTTCTGTTGCTTGTGCTTTGGCTGAAAAGTCTAAAAAACCATTGCCTAACACGAGATCCTGAATATGCTTCTCTTCATTTTCTTCTAGGGGTTTTATACTCCTGGCTTTTACAGTTAGCTTTTGCTATGGTTTGAATTAACATTGTATATGGTGTGTAATTATGTTCCTCTTTCATTTTTTTTTTGATAGGGATATCCAGTCCTCCCACCACGATTGGTAGAAGAGAGTATTCTTTCCCAATCAAGTGGTTTTGGCAGGCTTGTCAGAAATAAATTGGCCAGGGCGCAAGATGGTGGGAGATTAAAGAGCTCCAAGAATCAGCTCATGCTACGGGACAGTCAGTAATCTAAAGAGAGCTCTCTAATGCACCTGTCTGGGAAGTCCAGGAGACCAGAAGAGCATCCTACAACATCCTTGAAAGAATGAAGGAAAGAGACTGCCCATCTGTAGTGAAAATTCGTGAGTAGAGCACTCCATGTCGCAGAGACGAGTACACATCCTGCACTGGTGGCACAACCCTCTCTGGGAGGTGTTCTGTGGCTGGAGTTGGAAGCTCCATGTCCAAAAGCATGGGGCGGGGGGAGGAGACTGCCAGGCACAGATTTCAACTACTGTTTGGTCATTTAGCTGGTTAAAGTATAATCCTAAAAACAGCTGAAGTTTGAACTTGTCAAAATCAGAAAAAGGCTGGTAGTGTCCATCTTTCCTCTGCCCCCGACACGAGGGGAAGCAGGCCTAATTGAAAATCACAGTGATGGTAGGAATCAGCTTCTTTCCTCCCAGATTGAATTGCAGTTCTAGCTAAGCTCCCACCCCAAATCTGGTAGGGAGGAATCTGCGGGGACCTACACCAGCCTCTATGGGGAACTGCAGGTGCTCTCAACCCACACAGAATGCATACTCACACACCTGTAGCTCATTCCCTGGTCACCAGTAAGATAGGAGGGGAGCAGTGGTCCCTCAACCTGTAAGCTTCTACTCCAAATGAATACCCTTTAGGAGGTGAGCATATTTCTAGTATTTTGCATCAGCACCCTTTGGGCTGACTAAGACAAGTGTGAGTGGGCATACTATAGAAACTATTAAAGGCCAACACTGTCTCAGAGAAACTGGAGTGTGTGGTCTCCTGAACAAAAGTATACATGTTTTCTTATCAAGATAAATCTTCAGTGTTGCTTTGAAATTCTCACATTTGTTTTTTCTTATTAGACACTCTTCAGGTTTCTAATAAACTCACCCCATCCCAGTTTGCTTTCAACCAGAATCTATTGTTTTCTCCTTCTCAGATAAGATACTCTCCAAGGTAAACTTCCTGAACTTTCCTCCCACCTCATTTCAAAATGTCTTGCTCTCTAGAAGTCACTACCCTTTTCTCTGACTTAAAAAAAGTCCTTTCCTTCTTATTCAAATTCCTTTTCATTCTTGTTTTCTCAAAACTTTCCTTCATTAATATTTTTACTGTTATTATCTACATGACTAAAAATTAAGGACCTCTTCTCTTTTTTTGGGGGTAGGAGGTGGGGTGATCATATTCTCTTGACTTTCTTCCTTTGCTGATCACTGCGTTTCTGAACATCTAAAATAGCTCTTCCCATCCCATTATCCAAGAGACTCTCCTTGGTTTGTTAAGCATCTCTCCACCCTGCACTTGCTCATCCATCACTATATATTCAAGTGTGCCTTAAGCAATTAACACTCCCCAGCATACTTTCTAAGGAGAGTCTGGTTGATGGATATCTGTCTGAATTTTGGTATTATATCTGCTAAAGTCTGGAGCTCATGTTGAAGTCTAGAGATGTAAAGCGAAGAGATATATATAATTTAGACAAGAGTACCAGTAAAGTGAGTGTAGTCAGATAACACAAGATCTACTGACTGAATCCTAGGTCACTCCAATTTTGAAGAGTTAGGGCAAAAGTGAAAGAACCGGCAGATTAAGGAGGACATGTTAGTAAGGGAGGAAGAAAACCAATAGTATGTTTTCTTGGAAGCAGAAGGATCATAGGTTTTCAGAATGAAGCATGAACAGCTGTCCTGGAATCAGAGCTGCTTCCTCTGAACCCCGCTTCTTTGTAAAAGTGACTTTTACGATTTTCTCTCCAGAAACACACTGGCTATTCTACTTAATGTATTGTAAATTTTGGCATTCTTTCTGACAAGCCTAGAGAGAATAAGACTTTAATTTTCGTACTTGTGATAATCTACAGCCTCCCCTGTTGTACTTACCAAACAAGTAATCCACTCAGTTGTGCAACAGTGTGCTTTTAATACTTGTAACATCAGAGATTTTTGGTGAGATCCACCTCAACCTGACGAAAATATGGAAATACAAACACAGGTAAATATTTGTATACAGGTTTTAGGTGATTTGCCGATGCCCCTGAACCAACCCAGGTGTTCATTGATACAACCACAGAAATCACTCATGGAATTATTGATTATGGTTTAACAATCCTTAACATGAAATGTGGTCATGTGCAAAGGTCATATTTTACACATATTACCTTGCTTAGCTCTTACTGCTCTACATGAGGAGATAGTCTGTATTTGAATATCACTTGTCAGCTGCCTCAAATCACGCAACCTAATCCAACCTCATATCTAAATCTTCTAACATGATAATTTGGCTTTTTAGCAATACATAATCTCCAAAATAATATGGAAGCCAATGTTTCTCTTTGTGTGTGTGTGTGTGTGTGTGTGTACACACATGAGATCATATGATCACACTTTAACACCTGAGAAGAACTTTTTGCGGCAGGGCTTGCCTAGTTTATTTTGCAAGTACTGGTTTAGACCTTTAGAGTGTGGAAACAATTTCAGGACATTGTTCCCAGTTTAAAATTTTTAAAAATTAATATCATGTCAGGAAACCCTCATTATTCGGGAGACAGTTTGATGTTGGTAAATAAAAAAGTGTAGGTGAAATTGGTCATGAAGGTGCAATATTCCTTGGATTTAAAACATTGGGAAGACTCTAAATTTTTTTAAAAAGATCTATTTATTTATTTATTTATTTATTTTAAACAAAAAGAGCATGTTATTTATTACCCATATATTTGTGTCTTAAAATTCTCCCTGTTTTTGATTCCAAGCTTCATTCCATCCTGGTCAGGTAAGATTATTTGTATGATTTCAATATCTTTAAATTTATTAATACTTGTTTTGTGACATAGTATATGGTATACCCTGAGGATTGACCCCATATGTACAAGAGCAGAATGTATATTCTGCTCTTGTCTTGTGAAATTTTCTGTGTATTTATGTTAAGGATATTTATTTATAATGTCATTCAAGTTTACTTTTTATTTATTTATTTATTTATATTTAATTCCTTTTTTTTAGTATTACATTAAAAAAATATTTGGTCCCCATGGACCCCCCACCCCCCTCACCACACTACTCTCCCCATAGCAACATTCTCCACCATCATCATGACACATTCATTGCATTTGATGAATACATCTCTGAGCATCGCTGCACCTCATGGTCAATGGTCCACATCATAGCCCACACTCTCCCACAGTCCATCCAGTGGGCCATGGGAGGATCTAAAATATCCGGTAATTGTCCCTGCAGCACCACCCAGGACAACTGCATGTTCTGAAAACGCCTCCACGTCTCGTCTCTTCCTCCCATTCCCCACACCCAGCAGCCACCATGGCCACTTTTTCGACACCAATGCCACATTTTCTTCGATTACTAACCACAATAGTTCATGAATAGAATATCAGTAAGTCCACTCTAATCCATATTCTATTCCTCCATCCTGTGGACCCTGGATTTGCTGTGTCCACTGCACATCCATGTAAAGGGGGGGCCTAGATTCCACATGGATACTGGATGCAATCCTCCTGCTTTCAGCTGTAGGCACTCTTGGCTTTATCGTGTGGTGGCTGACATTCTTCAACTCCATGTTAGCTGAGTGGGGCAAGTCCAATAAACCAGAATGTAGGAGCTGAAGCCTGTTGAGGCTCAGAGCCTGGCTATCATATGGTCAGTCCAGAGATTCAGATCCCCTAGATATACCTTAAACCCCAGCACCAACTACATTTCTGGTAAAGTAACAGGAAAGGCTTGTGAAAAGAGATCACATCTGAGTCCAGCTCCATCACACAGAAACACCAACTCCAAAGAAGGGCCAACTGACATGGCAGTGAACTCCATCTGCCGTGACCATAAGACCTGTGACTCTCTGTATCCCTCAGAAGAACCAATATCTGGGGTTGTATCTATTTCATCTGTCTCTGAGACTCTGCTCAGGTGTGCATAAGGGCAACCCCTCTGAAAACATCCAGGCTCTTTTTTAGAGACTCATAGCGATATAAACTCATTTGTCCTTTCCATTTCCCCCTTGATTTAGGTCAAAAAGTATTTTTAACTCTTGTTAGTATATGTAGACAGGGATATTCTGCTGGTCCGAGCTGAACCTTTTATTCAAGGTCATATTTTAGTTACGTCATCAGCTGGTACTTGGTAGTGATCCTTCAGTGCCAGGGAGGCTCATCCCCGGGAGTCATGTCCCACGCTGGGGGGAAGGCAATGCATTTACATGGTGAGTTTGACATCGAGTGTGGCCATATTTGAGCAACAAGAAGGCTCTTAGGAGGGAACTCTTAGGCACACTGCTGCTCTAGGCCTTGTTCTTATTTCAGGTGCACAGGCTCACAAGCATAGTCATTAGTATCAGGGGCTCATTGTTGGACCTTCATTCCTTTTTTGGTCTTTGCTGTTGCACTTGGGAGATTGCTGCTGTTCCTTTAGGGACTGTGATAGAGCTCCACTGGCTAGGAACTCAGCACTCCCTCAGTTGTTGTTTTTAATTGGTTCCACTATGAAAATATCCAAACATTTTTATGTACCCTGGATATATGCCCTGTAGAACTCCCTGTCAACCATATGTCCCCTGTCAATAACATCCCACTCCAGGATTCCTCTGCTGCCATTGTTGAACCACTCTGTGATCCAAAACGTCCTGACAAGTAAAGCCAAATATATTGCCAGGTTCCCTTAATAGGAAAATGGAATATAGCTATGAGTTTAAAGGTTAGATATAGAATACACATTAATTTGGAAAAATTCTACATCCTATCTTTTTCTTTTCTTTTTTCTAATTGTTAAGCTTATCTTCACAAGAGCTTTAGATCACAGTAATTCATATATACAATAAAATGTACTCCCACATATCCAACATAAAACCTTTTTCCTTCCACATCAATAATCTTTTAACATATTCATACCATATTTACTGAAACTGATGTACAGATATTGAGACAACAGCTTTCAAACAAGGTAACATTTGTGTTTATATTTTGGTTTATACTTTAGGCTATACAATTTTCTAAAGTTTTAATTATTGTACGTTTTACATTATGATTTACATTTTAGGCTATCAGCCCCTATATATTTTTGGTGTAATTTTACATGTCTTATATCCATCCTTGCATACTCTTGTGAAGCACTTCTATTGCCCTCACAGTTACGTTGGTTGCATCTATTCCATACCTATTTCCCCCTCCCCTTAGGGCTCACAGCGACAGTCAGTCTTCATTTCTTGAAGAGCCATGTTCAGAGATACTTGCAACAGTGTTGAGGGCCTGACATGCTCAACTGCACTAATGCCTTGGGAGCCACCATTTCTCTTGAGAGATATAGTTCCCTCTGTTTGATGACATCAGTCCTCCCCAGGATGTGAGTATACCTTCACTCTCATTATATGGGTCTCTACCCAGTGATGTAAACACTCTGGCAAAATGAGCATTCACATATTCCCTAGGAGTCTGTCCTACATCAGATTATTGCCTTTAATAATCTTAAACAGGTAAATTTCCCTATTATATTTTTGAAAAGGTTTTCCCAGCATTACACTCTCAACGAACACCTGAAAATCTCCTATGTTCATATGTTACCACTCCCTCCCCCCAATTTCTTGGGCAATATTACCCATCTACCCATCCCTAGTGCCGCACAAGCCCGCAAAACCCCACCCAAAGGTAACCCTATGCCCCCATTTTATCCCTTCCTTGTACACATACTTACCTCCATCTTATCATAGATTTCACCTGTGTAGATGTCAGCTTACATCCTTCCACTACCCCCCGATTTCCTATAAGCCAATCATCCAGTCTCTAGCTCTCTGAGGCAGCTTGCTTATTTGATATCATTGAGGTCATGTAGTATTTGTCCTTCAATGCCTGGGTTTCTTCACTCAATATAAGGTTCTCAAGATTCATCCATGTTATCACGTGTGTTTGTAGTGTATTTGTCCTTAAAGCTGAGTAGTATTCCATTGTATGTATATACCACATTTTATTGATCCATTCATCTGTTGATGGGCAATTGGGTTGATTCCAACTTCTGGCGATAATGAACAATGCTGCTGTGAACATTCGTGTGCATATATCGGTTTGTGTCCTTGTTTTCAGTTCTGCTGGGTATATACCCAGAAGTGGAATTGCTGTGTCATATGGCAAATCTATGGTTAGTTTTTTGAGAAACCGCCAAACTGTCCTCCAGAATGGTTGGATCCTTCTGCATTCCCACCAGCAGTGGATGAGTGTTCCCATTACTCCACATCCTCTCCAGCATTTGTAGTCTTCTGTTTTTTTTCTTAGCTGTCAATCTTATGGGAGTAAGATGGTATCTCATTGTAGTTTTGATTTGCATTTGCCTGATAGCTAGAGATTTGGAGCATTTTATCATGTGCTTTTTAGCCATTTGTATTTCTTCTTTGGAGAAGTGTCTGTTTAAATCTTTTTCCCATTTTTTAAATGGGTTGTTTATCTTTTTATTTTCAAGATATAGGACTTCTTTATATATGCAAGTTATAAGTCTCCTCTCAGATATATGGTTACCAAATCTTTTCTCCCATTGTGTAAGCTCCCTTTTAACTTTCTTGATAAAACCCTTTGAGATGCAGAAGGCTTGAATTTTGAGGTAGTCCCATTTATCTGTTTGTTGTTTTGCTGCTCATGCTTTTGGTGTGAAGTTCATGAAACCATTTCCTATTACAGGTTCTTGTATATGCTTCCCTACACTGCTTTCCAAAGTCTTTATGGTCTTGGCTCTTATATTTAGGTCTTTGATCCATCTTGAGTTGATTTTTGTATAAGGTGTGAGATGGTAATCTTCTTTCATTCTTTTACATATGGATATCCCGTTCTCCAGGCACCATTTGTTGAATAGGTCATTCTCTCCGAGTTGAGAGGGTTCGGTGGCTTTATCGAATATTATATGGCTATATATATGAGGATCTATATTCAGAACTTTCCATTCGGTTCCATTGGTCTGTGTGTCTCTCCTTATGCCAATACCATGCTGTTTTCAATACTGTAGCTTTGTAGTATGTTTTGAAGTCAGGTAGTGTGATTCCACCAATTTCATTTTTCTTTTTCAATATGTCTTTGGCTATTCGGGGCCTCTTTCCGTTCCAAATAAATTTCATGGTTACTTTTCCTAGTTCCTTGAAGAATGCTGTGTTGATTTTTATTGGGATTGCATTGAATGTGTAGATCAGTTCTGGTAGGATAGACATCTTAATATTTAGTCTTCCTATTCATGAATAGGGAATATTCTTCCATTTATTTAGGTCTTCTTTGATTTCCTTGAACAGTCTTGTGAAGTTCTCTGTGTATAAGTTCTTTTCCTCTTTAGTTAAATATATTCCTAGGTATTTGATTTTTTTATTTACTATTGTAAATGGTATTTGTTTCTTGACTTCCTCCTGATCTTGCTCATTATTGGTGTACAGAAATGCTACTGATTTTTGCTCATTGATCTTATAACCAGCATCTTTACTAAACTCATTTATGAGTTCCTAAAGTTTTGTTGTCGACCTCTCAGGGTTTTCTATGTATTGGATCATGTCATCTGCAAATAATAAAATTTTGTCTTCTTCCTTTCCAATTTGAATGCCTTTTATATCTGGTTCTTGCCTCAGTGCTCAAGCAAGTACTTTTAAGACAATGTTAAATAGAAGGGGAGAGAGTAGGCATCCTTGTCTTGTTCCTGACTTTAGAGGGAAGGATTTTAGGATTTCTCCTTTGTAAACGATGTTGGCTGTGGGTTTTTCATATATACTCTTTATCATGTTCAAAAAATGTCCTTGTATTCCGATCCTTTATAATGTTTTTATCAAGAATGTGTGCTGTATTTTGTCAAATGCTTTTTCTGCATCTATAGATAGATTCATGTGATTTTTTTCCTTCAATCTGTTTATATGGTGTGTTACATTGACTGATTTTCTTATGTTGAACCATCCTTGCATACCTTCAATGAATCCCACTTGGTCATGGTGTATAATTCGTTTAATGTGTTGTTGAATAAGGTTAGTAAGTATTTTATTGAGTATTTTTACGTCTAGGTTCATTAGAGAAATTGGTCTGTAAATTTCCTTTCTTGTGGTGTCTTTGTTTGACTTTGGTACTAGGGTAATGTTGGCATCATAGAATGAGTTCGGTAATGTTCCTTCCGTTTCGATTTTTTGGAAGAGTTTTAGCAAGATTGGTGTTAGTTCTTTCTGGAATGTTTTGTAGAATTCACATGTGAAAGCGTTTGTCCCTGGGCTTTTCTTAGTTGGGAGATTTTTAATGACTGATTCTATCTCTTTACTTGTGATTGGTTTGTTGAGATCATCAATTTCTTCTTTCATCAAAATAGGCTGCTTATGTGTTTCTAGGAATTTGTCCATTTCCTCTGAATTGTCATTTTTGCTGGAATATAGTTTTTCAAAGTATCCTCTTATGATAGTCTTTATTTCTGGGGGTCAGTGGTGATATCTCCTTTCTCATTTCTTATTTTGTGTATTTGCATCTTCTCTCCTTTTTTCTTGTTAGTCTCGCTAAGGGTTTGTCAATTTTATTGATCTTCTCAAAGAACTAGCTCTTGGTCTTGTTTATCATTTCCAGTGCTTTCTTATTGTCTATTTCATTTAGTTCTGCTCTTATCTTTGTTATTTCTTTCTTTATTCTTCCCATGGAATTACTTTGTTGTGTTCTTACGAATTCCTCCAAATGTCCACTTAGTTCTTCAATTTTTGCTCTTTCTTCTTTTTTGATGTATGAATTTTTGGCTATAAAGTTCCCTCTCAGTATTGCTTTTGATGTATCCCATAAGTTTGGGTATGTTGTGTTGTCATTTTCATTAGTTTCAAGGTAGCTATTAATTTCTTTTGAGATTTCCTCTTTCACCCACTGTTTTTTTTAAGAGTGTGCTGTTTAATTTCCATATCTTGGTGTGAAATCTGGGCCTCTGGCCCTTGCAGATTTTCAGTGTCACTCCACTGTGGTCAGAGATATTATTTTGTATGATTTCAAACTTTCTGAATTCATTAAGCCTTTGTTTGTGGCCTAGCATATAGTCTATCTTGGAGAATGATCCATGTGCTCTTGAGAAAAATGTATGTCCTGCTGTATTCGGGTGTAATGATCGGTATATGTCTATTAGGTCCATCTCCTCTAATATACTGTTCAAAGTTTTTGTTACATTAGTGATTCTCTTTCGAGATGTTCTGTCCAAAGTTGATAGTGGTGTATTAAAATCTCCCACTATAATTGTAGATACATCTATTCTTTCACTTAGTTTATCCAGTGTTTGCCTCACGTGTTTGGAGGCCCCCTTGGTAGGAGCATAAATATTTATGATTGTTTGTTCTTCCTGAGAGATTGTCCCTTTCACTAATACGTAGTATCCTTCTTTGTCTCTCACAATTGTTTCACATTTAAAGTCCATTTTGTCTTATATTACTATTGCTACTCCTGCCTTTTTTGGGTTATTGTTTGCTTGTAAGATTGTTTTCCAACCATTCACTTTCAGCCTCCATGAATCCCTGGGTCTAAGATGTGTTTTTTGTAGACAGCATATAGATGGGTATTATTTCCTTTTCCAGTGTCCCAGTCTGAACCTTTTGATAGGTGAGTTTAATCCATTGACATTCAGTGTTATTACTTTCAAGGAATTATTTTTGTTAGCCATATTTTGATTGGAATTGTGTTTGTCATATTTTGTTTATTTTTTTCCTTCTCTTTTTGTCTTTTTTGTTGCTCTTACACTCTCCTCCAACTCTGCCTCTCCTGTTTTTCCCTTTCTTCCTGCAGAACTCCCTGTAGTATTTCATGAAGGGAAGGTTTTTTGTTAGCATACTCTTTCAATTTCTGTTTATCTGTGAATATTTTGAACTCTCCATCATTTTTGAATGCTAGTTTAGCTGGTTAGAGTATTCTTGGTTGGAAATTTTTTTCTTTTAATACCTTGCCTATATCATACCACTGGCTTCCTGCCTCCGTGGTTTCAGATGAGAAATCAGCACTTAATTTTATGGAGCCTCCCTTGTATGTGATGGTTTTCTTTTCTTTTGGTGCTTTTAGAATTTTCTCTTTGTCTTAAGCATTGGATAATTTGACAAGTAGATGTCTTGGGGTGGGCCTGTTGGGGTTTATGATGTTTGGCATGAGTTGTGCTTCTTGGATATTTACCTCCGTCTCTCTCAGTAGACTTAGGAACTTTTCAGCCATTATTTCCTGCAACACCTCTTCTGACCCCTTTCCCTTCTCTGCTCCTTCTGAGATGCCTATAATACTTATGTTTGTGCATTTTGCATTGTCATTCAGCTCCCTAAGTCCTAGCTGGGTTTTTTCTATCTTTTTATCAATCACTTCTACTATCTGTTTGATTTCCGATGTAATGTCTTCCACATCACTAATTCTCTCCTGTGCCTCTTCCAATCTGCTGCTATTTGCTGTGAGTGTATTTTTGATTTATTGAACTGTGGTGTTCATTCCCATCATATCTGTTATCTTTCTGCGTATGTCTGCAATTTCCTCTCCAAGTGATTTCTTCATATTGTTAAACTCTTCCTTTACTTCATTAATTTGGTCTCTAATATATGTTCTGATATCTTTAATTATTTGTCCGATGTTCTGCTCGCCTTCTTGGTTTTTAATTTGTTCATTGGATTCAGCCATGCTTTCCTGATTATTGGTTTGTTTTGTACTTTTTTGTTGCTGTCTGGTCATCATTTTATGTTGACGGGGTTTAATCAGTTCCTTAGAATCTTTGTCAAGTCTTGGGGATTAATTAGTTGTTGTTCTTGTGTAAGTGTTATATCTTCTCTTTGTCAGTTTGTTCTTCATATTCTAATTTCTTGTTGCTGGCTGAGTTCACTTTGAAGGAAAATATTAGGGCCTGGGTAAGGAAACTGTGTAAGAAAAGAAAATGTGTAAAGTAGTATTGGTAATAAATGTTAACAGAGCAACAATATGAGATCTGGGAGAATGGATATTAGATTCATGTAAGTTGTGTAGATATATAACAGTAAGTAGAGTACCTATAATGAGATAGTCAACTGAATATGGGGACAAATATAGTATGAGTTAAAAAGCCAGTGTTTTCATGAAAGAAGGAAAGAGAAAAGAAAGGCAATAGTATCAAGAGTGGACAAAAGACAGAAAACAGAAGAAAGGTATTAGAAATTAAATGTTAGACAATTTGGGTACCAAAGAAAGGGAGTTGGAATGTAAAAGAGACAGTAGATGATGGAGGATAGTAAGTTGTGGGGGAAAGGGGATAGTGTAGGTGGCCAAAATCAATTCACACACAAACGAGGAAATGCAGGATGAGGAAACACAGCAAATGTGAGGCGCTCCCTGCAGCACCTATTGTATAAATAAAATAACATAAAATAAGAAGAAAAAGAGAGAAAAGGAAAAAAAGAAGAAAAAGGGGGGGTTGGGCAAAGAAAAGGAAGGGAGACAAGCAAGAAAAAGAAAAAAAGATAAAAAACCGAAATAAATGAAAAAGGACCTTGGGGGATACAATGGGAGAAAATACCAGGAGTTAATGCAATATTAGCAACCAAGACATTAAAAAAAAGAAAAAGTGAAAAAGGAAAAAAAAATACACAAACACCGAGGGCTAGGACAATCAAGGACCTTAGATGTCCCTCAGGACGTAGTGGATTTAGGGATGGGAAGTTTGTGATATTGCAGACACAAGAGGTGTGAGTCTCTGGGGTGTGGGCTACCAGGGTTTAGGAGACACAGTCCTGGGAACCATGAATTCAGTTAACAAGGAGCCTGGGAGCACCGCAGCCAAACACAGCTTTCAGAGATCCCCGCAGCTGGGCGCTGGCTTTATGGGGAGGGGTCATTCCCACAAACTCTGACCTCTGTATCAGAAACCCAAAATTCCCCCTTTCACAAGCCTCTCTTCTGTCACTGTCTCATCAAGTCGACTTCAGGACACCTCCCACCCTGTAAGCCCCTGAAAGAGCTTGCTGGGGGCGCTGCTGTACTAAAGACAATTCAGGGACCGCCGCAGATGGGCCGCCAGCCCTACAGGGAGGGGCTCTAGCTGGAAGCTCTGATCTCTGTGTCAGAAACCCAAAATTTCACATCTTGCAAAAATCTCCTCTGTCTATGTCTAATTGGCTTGCAGACACCACCTGCCCTGCAAGCCCCCGAAACTGCCTGCTGGGGGCACCTCTGTATTACAAACAATTCAAGGGCCACCTCAGATCGGCCACCAGCCATAGGGGGATGGTCTTTAGCTGGAAACTCTGATCTCCATGTCAGAAACCCAAAATTCTACGTCTCACAAGAATGCCTCTGTCTCTGTCTCACCAAATCGACTTCCAGACACCTCCCGCCCTGCAAGCCCGCAAAATAGCCTGCTGGGGGGCACCGCTGTACCACAAGCAGTTCGGGGACGCAGCAGATGAACCATCTGCCCTAGGGGGAGGGGCTCTAGCCGGAAGCTCTGATCTCCATGTCAGAAACCCAAAATTCCATGTCTCGCAAGAATACCTCCATCTCTGTCTCACCAAATCTACTACCAGACACTTCCCACCCTGCAAGTTCCCAAATAGCCTGCTCAGGGCTTGGGAATTCCAATGCACAGCAAAGCCTCCAGGAATCGCCATCGCCATGCCGGCCACCCAAGGGGAAAGCATCCCGCGCGCAGCCCAGATCTCCATGAAAGAGACACAGAATTCTACCTTATATACAAATCTTCTCTGTCACCGTGCCACTAAATTGATGTCCAGACGCCTCCTGCCCTGTAAACACCCGAAACAACCTGGTCCAGCAAAATTCCAACCCTACTCAGTCGCTTCTTTGCAGGAGAGATTATAAGGTACACTCACTCAGACGCCATCTTGCCCCACCTCAAGATTTATTTTATTTATTTATTTCTCTCTCCTCCCCGCCCCTACCCAGTTGTCTGTTCTCTGTGTCTCTTTGCTGCATCTTCTTTGTCTGCTTATTTTGTTGTCAGCTGCATGGGAATCTGTGTTTCTTTTTGTTGCATCATCTTGCTGTGCCAGCTCTCCATGTGTGCGACACCATTCGTGGGCAAGCTGTAATTTCTTTCGCGCTGGATGGCTCTCCTAACAGGGTGCACTCCTTGCGTGTGGGCTCTCCTATGTGGGGGACACCCCTGAGTTGCACGGCACTCCTTTCACGCATCAGCACTCGGCATGGACCAGCTCCACACAGGTGAAGGAGGCCCAGGGTTTGAACCACGGTCCTCCCATGTGGTAGACGGACACCCTAACCACTAGACCAATTCCGCCTCTAAAATTAGTTATACTCACTCTGTTTTTTCTTGGAGATTGTGCTGTTGTTCTCTAACTGGCCTTGGTTCTCAGACACCCCTTGGAGCCATCCAAGATGAGAAAATTCCCTCATTACCTCAAATGTCATTTGCTTTATTTAACGACAGTTAAGCCACTGTGTAGTTTTCCATCACCCCTTCCACCAAAACGCACACACACAGGTACACATAGCCCTAAACTTAGCACTCCTCTTCCTGGGAATGAAGTGAATTAGCAAATCCAGAACACATCATCTCAAGCTGCTGTTCTGTAAAAATATCTGATTTCGCAGGACTTCTCATTGCAGAGAACAGGGAACAGGGGTATATCAAGCAAGAGAGAAATGGAGACACTAGTAAGTATTGCACATCTTGAAGTGCATTATAATAATCAGATATAAAATACAATTTCATGTTAGGAGTTATGTTTCCCAGAGTAGCTGAAATAATTAAGTTATGAATGCCCAATAATTCATCTTGAATCCATCCTTGTGAAAGTTTTACGCACTTAGTGTGTGAGCTGCTGTGCAATGGGCTTGGCATGCATTCTCATCCAATTCTCACAGCAACCTCACGACGAAGACATTATTCTACTAATTTTACAGATGAGAATGAACAATGTGGCTCAAAGCAGTTATATACCTTGCCTGAATATCACTGCAATAAAATAAAGTTGATGTCAAGGATGCAAATTCAAGCCTGCCATACCCATGCACTCAGCCAGCATTGATAAATGGAAACAGCAGTCTTATTGGGAAGAAGGTAAAGGGGATTGCTTCAGAAATCGACTGTTATTCATGTTTGATAAAACACTGTGGATTTTCTCTAAAATATGTTTTTTGAAATTCATGCTTTGGAGCGTGCTTTTAAATAGGTACCTACGTCTTTTAAGAATTTTTCCTAGATGTAGATGAAAATGGGCCAACACTATACGGAATTCCACTCTCCAGTGGATAGGATTTTAAAGAGGCAACAGTGACATTTGTTGTATTGGGCTATAAGACATTGTTCTCCAGCTAGTGGGCTTCTTTGGCCCAAATTCATATATCCACATGAGAGCATAGGCTCACAATTTCTATATTGCATCGTCTTATACTTTTAATATTATGATTCAATGGAAAGTTGCCCAAGTTCTGCAGAATGGAATTTATTATAAAAACCCAAGGCTCCGGGAGCAAACCAGAGATACCTCTCAAGAGCTCATGCATTAGCTTAGCTCAGCGCTATTCACACTTTTTAAAAACGTGAACCACAATAAGAAAAACACAGTACATTGTAACATGCAATGCAATCTAAATTTTTTCTGATCTAGTACATTCTAGCTAAGCTCTGTAAATTAATTTCATGAGCCTTTAATGCATCTTTTCAACCTAGTTAATAGCTCATCAAATAGCACATCCAATAAATTTAAAACAGGTCATTTTTCTCTTAGTCTTGACAGATATGATGGATTCTGCCAGAGGAATATGAAATGCTTTATTTGAATTCCTAAGGAGGACAAGTGAAAAAAGGTCTAATTTTTGTTTGTCTGCTGCCTGCAATTGTGCCTGATAGGTAAAATGTGTCCAGAGAAAAAGTTGTTTATGTTTTATTATGATATGTGTGCATTCAAAAGAGTACACACATCTCAGTGACAATTACTTTATTGAGAAAATGGATATTAGTGTATTCAAAGAATAAAAATTAATTTTTACAAAAAAGAAGTTTTCTGTCATATTAGACAGATTGAGGTTTATTTTGTTTGAGAATCATTCTTCTTAATATTACTGAGTTATAAAATATTAGAAATTTTATTATAAAGCACTATGCTGAAGAACAGATTAAGACATGTAATTGGAAGTTCATTGTTCTTAGTCATTCCAAATTAAAATATTATCATTAGCTGGAAGGTTTATTAAAATTAATTTTACATAAGGAGTAATTTCTTGAAATACAATCTTACAAAAAAGATCAATAAAAATGAAATGAAAATAGACACCTGCCCACTTCATAGCAATCATCTGTGGAATCCTTACTATTGGATTATAGCCGGAGAAACATTGTTCTGACCAATATCTCAAGATCACGCTATGCTTTTCTCATTCTGCACTTAGGAGAGCTATCAAAATAGTCTCCAATCACAAATACCATATCAATTTACCTACCCATATTTTGTCAAAACAAGCCTCGTGAACAATGTAAAGGCTTATAACTTATCATGGTCATGATTTTGCCTTTTCACTCACCTTGACCACACGTCCTCTCAAATTTCCCTTTGGTTTGCATGAATAAAATCATCGAATGATGCAGGATACAATCTCTCCTTGTTAATTTTTTATCCCATAGCAATTGAAATCACATTTGAAAGTTTTAGCAGCCTCCTGTAAATCAGAACTTGCTTTTAATCTGTACAACGGTGATAAAAAAAAAAGTGAGTAATTTTTATCATAAACTTACTGAGAGAGAACAAAGTCCGGAAATTCACAGGGATAAAGAAAAGAAGATAATATATGATCAACATAGATTTAGTTTTGTTAATTTTATTAAGATGTTGAGTGCAACAATTTTTATCATATGTGGACCTATGTATTGCCTGTGATTGTCCTGCTTTAAAGAAACCAGGAAATGTGGCTTCAACTCTTTTCTATGGCCTACGGAGCATACAGTGATAGTCAGGAGATTTCTGTGGATTTGCAGGGAATTATGACCCTATACCAAGGTCGCCTCCAATTGCCTGTCATCACTGAATTCTTCCTTTATTTCCCCCACTCCCTGCATTACAGGAAAGTTCTCTCCTCTACCATGCCATCTGTCCAGACAGGGATCACTGTCATTTCCTGAATTTTTCCACTTTTCTGGCCTCTCAAATGCACATACACAGTCACATATGATTTTTGATTTTGTAAGTTTTAAGGAGATGGAGAGTGATTACATTACAGCAATGTGAACAATTGTAGTCAAATAGAAGATACCCCTATAATTTAAGTTCATTTTGCCATATGAACAAGTTATTCTTGTGTTTTTGTCCATCCTCTTTTTCTCTTTCCCTCTCTTGAAAGAACAGCCATCTATGTATATTTACATAGTTGGAGCATAAGTGTATTCCATTTATGTAAATATTTTTGTGTATTTTTCTGTAATAAAAGAAAAAAAAACTGTTGACAATTACCCATCAATCTGTTCATAACATTTACATCAGATATTGGGATTAAACATGAGGACAGAATTCAATTTGAATTTAGGCACTTCAGTGTTTTCGAAATCATTGCAAGAAATATCATAGAACAAAATTTAGGATACAGTCAGGGCCCCACTTTTAAACTGCCTCTCTCAGGGCCAAAGAGAATCTTGTAACATCTTCTGTTTTCTCCATAGATACATGCTCAAAAGAGGAGTCTTTTTTGCTAAACAGTGCTTAGATAATCTACATAATTCAGAAAAAAAGAAAAAGAGTGAGAAGAAGGAAAGGAAATCTGAAAAGTGCTGGGAGTATTAGCCTGGTGCTATAAAAGTGCATAGGGGTGGAGAAAGAATTATGCCTTGAGATTCTTTTAGTGGATTTTAGGACATGAAAATGAAGACTTTGAACTATTACGGTGTACCTTGTGCTATTGAATTCTTTCTTTTTTTTTTTTAAAGATTTATTTTATTTATTTTTATTTCCCCCCCCCCCCCCGGTTGTCTGTTCTCTGTGTCTATTTGCTGCATCTTGTTTTTTGTCCGCTTCTGTTGTCGTCAAAGGCACGGGAAGTGTGGCGGCGCCATTCCTGGGCAGGCTGCACTTTCTTTCGCACTGGGCGGCTCTCCTTATGGGCGCACTCCTTGCGCGCGGGGCTCCCCTACGCGGGGGACACCCCTGCGTAGCAGGGCACTCCTTGCGCGCATCAGCACTGCGCATGGGCCAGCTCCACACGGGTCAAGGAGGCCCGGGGTTTGAAACGCGGACCTCCCATGTGGTAGACGGACGCCCTAACCACTGGGCCAAGTCCTTTTCCCTGAACTCTTTCTTACACCCTGACACCACTCTGAACCTGAGTTGCATGGCTCTAGTCCTTATTTGGGTTACCAATCAGGACTAATTTTGTCATTTAAATGACTGGGAAATGAGGGATATGACTAAACAGCTAATTAAACATCACATTCTTTAATGAGTGCTGCATTCCCAGCTGCATTCCTAATAGATGCTCTAGTTATGGTTAAGTAAGAAAGTTATTCTAACAGTATTTGTTCTTTTGTTTCTGGTAATATGTTTAATTTAAATTCATTTTCTCTCTGTCATTTTATTTCTTGAAATGAAACAGGGTGCAAATATCCCCCTTCAATATATTTCAGATGCAATTAGGAATTTTCTCCTGTTCCATTCCTTGCTGGGGCATATTTCTGCAGTGAATTACTGAAATAAGCTGTTAGAAAGTATCATTTTCCATCTTTCTACCTTTTATCCTCTAGTTTTTGTGAAGGAAAAAATAGCAATTTACTACACCTGTTTTTATCCTTTTCTTCCTGTACCATTCTTTCCCTGAGTTTCATTTGGATTTGATAATGCAATATACAATATTTTTCCCTTTTATACTGAAGTAGGAAAAGAGAAATGTAAAACAAGTTATGGAAATACATGCAGGTTAGCTATGGCACATGCTGCTCCTTTTTGTTGTGTTGCTTTATCAGCACCTATGCAAAACCATGTCATTCTGGCTCTCTTTACTGTGATTTGCCATCAGTACCTCATGTAGCATTTCACCCACCCACCTTATTTCACGTTTGCCATGTCAGTTTCCTCTTTCATTGTTCAAATAAGGAGGGGAAGCAGCAGTTGCTCATTCAGATGAGCTCCTCTCTACCATATGGTAGGCCCTAGGTTCGTGTCCCCAGTCATCCTTGTGAAGGCAGGCTCACCCACATGCTGCGGAGAGCTGTGGGCCCACAGATGCCATGGAGGGCTGACTCAGCAAGGTGATGCAAATAAAAGAAGGAATACCAGCGAGAACACAGAAGAACCTGCAGGGAATGCACACAGAGAGCAGACAGCAAGCAAAGTGCAAAGAGGGGAGGCACAGATAAATAAATACAGGCACAGAAGAACGTCCAGTGAATGGACAGAGAGAGAGAACAGCACAAAAAAGCAGCCACAAATGGGGGGTATAACAAAAATAATTAAATAAGGAAGATTCCTGAATCTCCGGACCCTGCCAGATAACATAGTTTATCGAATAGCGCCCTTGGGAGACCATCAAATCTAATAAAATACTTTTGCAGAGAGGCTAATTTTAAGAGTTCTTGGGGCTTTACAATATTTGGGATTATGTTTTATTGGCTCAACTCTCTATCAAACAACAAATCTTGGAATTTATTTCAAAATTCATGAAATTAATGAACAGTTGATGAATTAAGAATTTTGTTATACTGTGATGTTAGCACATGCATATATAACTCAAGTTTTTCTTTTGATTGCATTGTACCCTGTAAACTTTCTGTTTTTCTGAGAGTTCTGAAAAAAGTTTAATTGTGTACAGCTATACAAAACTATATGAAGACTCATTCGGTTAGTTTTTGCTGCAAAACAAATACCCAAAAGTTAATGGCTTCACAACCATATGAAAGAAAAGGAGGGAAAAAATAGAAAATGCTAGCTGCTTTTGTAAGCCTAAAACTAAATCATGGCTTAGCCCTGATAGCAAACAGCATCTCTGCTAACCTGCCTCCAAAAAACTGTTTCATGAAATGTGTCCTTGTATCTTTCATAATATATCACTCTGAAGCACTGATAAAATAGTAAACTAAAGAAAGCATATGTTTGTGAGAGCTATCCCATTTGAAAAATCAATGTTCCAGTATTGCATGCTACTAGGTATATAAAATGAAGAGAGGTTATATTTGCATATAAATAAACTGAATCATTATTCTGACAAGTTTAATTTTTAAAAAGATTTTATCTTATTTTTTATTTATTTCTCTCCCCTCCCCCCTCAGGTGTCTGTTCTTTGTGTCAGTTCACTGTGTGTTCTTCTGTGTCTGCTCATAATCTTGTTCGTGGCACTGGGAATGTGTGTGTTTTTGTTGCATCATCTTGCTGCGTCAGCTCTTTTTGTGTATGGCGCCACTCCTGGGCAGGCTGCACTTTTTTCACACATGGCAGCTCTCCTTGCGGGGTGCACTCCTTGCGCATGGGGCTTCCCTTCACAGGAGATACCACTGGGTGGCATGGCACTCCTTCTGCACATCAACAATTTACGTGGGCCAGCTCACCACAAGGGTCAGGAGGCCCTGGGTGTGAACCATGGACCTGTCATGTGGTAGGCAGATGTTTTGTCTGTTGAGGCAAATCTGCTTCCCTGTTTAGTGTTTATGATCAATGTATTTTGTAAGAGGTTTGTTTGGAGAGAGTTACCAAAATCAATTTGGTAACTTAAGTTATATAATTTAAGTTATATGTTAACTTAACTATGTTAACTTACGTTAAGTTATATGTTAACTTAAATATGTTAAGTTATATATGTTAAGTTATATAAGTTATAAGGTATATAGCACGTGTTTTCTATTATTAAGGAAAAAGAAAGTAATTTTGACCTAAGATAAGATGACTGGTTATTAAGAAAGTGGAAAATGTGTGTCAAAACTGGAATGAACACAGAAAATGTAGAAAGTTCATAAGAAAAGGAATTTTTGAGGTCAAACTTGGGTAAGATTTAATGGTTCTATCTCTAAAGATTTCAAAATCCTTTGTACCCAATTGTAAAATTCTCTCTCTGGTAAAGTGATGTTTTTAAATCATTAGTCTGTTTTAGTAAAAGGTTATAAAGAGGTTTTTTATCCCCTGAATAACCAGCATACAATGTAGAAAGATGGCTTTATCAAAATAGCTTCTTGTACTTTATTTTTTTAAGATTTATTTATTTATTTATTTCTCTCCCCTCACCCCCTACCCCGGTTGTCTGTTCTCTGTGTCTATTTGCTGCATCTTTTTTCTTTGTCCGCATCTGTTGCTGTCAGCAGCACGGGAATCTGTGCTTCTTTTTGTTGAGTCATCTTGTCATCTTGTTGTGTCAGCTCTCCGTGTGCATGGCACCATTCTTTGGCAGGCTGCACTTTCTTTTCCACTGGGCAGCTCTCCTTACGGGGCACACTCCATGCTCATGGGGCTCCTCTATGCGGTGGACTACGTGGCACAGCACTCCTTGCATGCATCAGCACTGCACATGGGCCAGCTCCACATGGGTCAAGGAGGCCCGGGGTTTGAACCATGGACCTCCCATGTGGTAGACGGATGCCCTAACCACTGGGCCATATTGTGTTATTGGTTAAGAAAAACAAGTCTCTTTGAAAAAACGTAATGTTCAAACTTAACAACCTATAACATTTTGCTTTCTCAAAATCAAATCCTGAGAAGTATCTTTTTATTTCAAACTATTGCAAAAGATTTGTTCTGCCATCTTGTAAAAATGAAGTACTAAAAATTGATAAGTTAATTTGTCATGTTATAAGTTGAATGAAAAGTGTTTAGTAACGGTATAAAAATTAAAAGTTTTAGACCTAAGTGTCATCAAACTCTCTTCTGCATTTCAACCAGGCCGAAGACTGTGCATTTGATTTATTGGCTAGATGAGTCACTCTGACCCCTACAACAATAAAAGTGTCTGCCACATCTCCTTGTCAAGCTCCTGAAGGAGATGGAAATCCATGGCTGCCTCGGACTCCCACAGCCCTGCCAGCAGGCAATGGCCTGACGTCGCCTCCAGCCTGGCTCTGTTTCATAATGACAGAGGACACTAGGCTCTAAGCTTGTGGAACACTGGCACCTACCTTACTGGTCACTCCAGGACCAACAGTGCTGCAGTATGCTGGCTGTGCGAAGGATATCCTAAGCGGAGCAAGAATTATCTGAGTAATGTGAGTAAAACCTAAATGGACACATGTGGCATAATGGCCTGCTCCCATGGAGGGACAACATGTATGGTATTGCAGACCTGGAACTTAAATACAGGAAATGCAGCTCAAGGAGAAACTTGTGGGAAGAGGATGTGGCTCAAGCATTTGAGCTCTCACCTACCATATGGGAGGACCCAGTTTCAGTTCCCGTGTACCTCCTAAAAAGAAAGATGAGTATACAATGAACAGACACAGCAAATGCAAACCAAGAGGGAGCGGGGAGAAATGAATAAGAAATAAATCTGTAAAAAAAAAAAAAAGAGAAACTTGTGTATTTATTACTATTAAGTGCTCCTACATACGTGATGAATATGATATTAACTCCTTGCTTTCTTAAGTACTGCCTATATTTTGCTTGCCTTATGCTTGTCTTGTTGTTGCCTATATTGGCTTTCTGAGTTAATGTTTAGGGAATCCTCCAAAATGATATGAAAATTTCCTTCACCCAAGATTAGCAAGAAGTAACTACAGAAAATGAAACCTCTGCCCAATTTCGCTCTATGAGGAACGCTTGCAAAATATTCCCTCTTATGATTAAAATGAGTACAAACACAAGGGGAAATTTGATAGCTAGAAAATAGATTAATTAAACATCTCTTCACCTAAGCAGCTCTGAAACTTCACAGACATAACTGAGATAGCTTTCTATTAATCAAATCTTTATAGTTTACTCCTTGTTCTTCATTCACAAAACATTAACCGGACCTTCCCAGTGACCTCTTGCCATTATTTGTTATTTTTTCTTTTTTTTTTTCTTCTTCTTGTTTTTCTTCTCCCCTACTCTTCTCCCTTGCCTATATAAACCATAGCTCCCATTTTTACTTTGAAATGGTCTGAGGACGATTACCCTCTTCCTTGCTTGTGCACTTGCAATAAACCACCTTCTCAATGAGCGACATGATTTTTTTTTTTGGTGAGAGTTGGTGGGCCCTTCTATTAGAAATCGCTATGTTTGTGGAACCAAAATTGACTTTACCTCTTGATGGAGGGAATAGTAAATTCACTTTGCAAAGGGATTGGCGGAATTTGTGTTCTCTTCACAAGCTTCCACCAAAATTCTTATTATTCCTTGGCTTACTTCTTAGCATATGCTTATTTTGTAGCTTGCCATTATCCGTTTCTCTGAAAGAGTATTAAATTTTATTTGTTTAAAAATATTGATATTTCACTAATTTCAGTTAAAATATGAGTGACACTTTTTTCGTAAAATTCCTAGATTTTTCTATTCCAGGTTTATAGCAAAGCTTTGAATAGCTATTGAAGATAAAGAAAATCTACTTATTTGCCTTGAAAGTTTTGATGTTGGGGAACTCAGTATTTCCTGCAATTTTCAAACAAGCAAGATCAATATTAGAAGTGTTGGATGATATGGTCATATCAACAAATATGATTTATGTAGCATTATTGTAATTTATAAGGAATCTATCATGCTAAACATTATTCATCCTTTTGAATTTGTTTTTAATTATATTGTTATAATAGTAATATTGGAAGATTTGTTTTTCACAGTGACTGCCCTATAAGATGGATAGCTTGGCTTTTCATTATAGTAAAATAATCACCGGCTAAAATAAAACAGGCCCAGTCTATGCTATCAAGAATCGTCTTCACACAACACAGCACCCTATATTTGGTTAGTTTACTAGAATGACATTTATATGTTGCTTTCCTCAACACGGGGTATTTAATGAATATTATAGCTTTTCATGTAACCCTTACAATCTCTTTTCATTTACATGTAATTTATTGGTAATTTCTCCAGGACTACAAATCTCTGAAACTTGATTATCTCTTATTTTCTATTTTGGGCACTGTCCTAATGTTATAACCAAGTTGTACACATAATTGACTTAAACATAGGTGTGTTGCTTGTGGAATTATCATTGAATGGTGTCATCTTTCATTTTATACACTTCTCATAATCTTGAAACTTAAAATTGTAGCCATAGAGAAGATTTTTAAATTCTTTGGCCACTTTTTCAGGAAGTGAAAGAAATTCAAGAAGGGTGAGTCATTACTACAACTACTACAGAATATAGATCCAACTAACTATGAGAATGACTCCTTTTCATTTTTTTTTTGTATAGAAATATCATCATTTATTTTCATCTTCTTTCGTTTCCTAAATTGTCTTTATTTACCTGTGCTACTCAAGGAAATGAATCCTAGCACCTCCCGTCCAACCCGAGGACAGAGGCAAGAAAATATGGAGGTGCGGTAGCTGATAGGAAATTCAGAAAGGGATTACTGGTTCAGGTTATTTTCGGCAGTAACAAGCCTTTAAGTGCCAAACAAAATTAATGGGACAATAGCACCCACCAGCTAGTACAGGCAAAAATTGGGCTTTAATCATGAAGGGGCATCTACTACAGGAACCTGTGCCCTAGGGAAGGACACACTACCTGGGAGGAGATGCAAGACTGGGCCTCAGGCCCCTTTCACCAGCAGAGGGTTATTAAAAATGGGGTCCAACAACCAATCCAATGTCCACATAGAAGAGGTGGCATTGGATTGGGAAAAGTGGACATAATGGACAAAGGGTATGGGGAAAGGCAGGAAGAGATGAGAGGTGGAGGCGTCCTCGGGACATGGAGCTGCCCTGGATGGTGCTTCAGAGGTAATCACCGGACATTGTAAATCCTCACAGGGCCCACTTGATGGAATAGAGGAGAGTATGGGCCATGATGTGAACCAATGTATATGAGGTGCAGAGGTGCCCAAAGATGTACTTACCAAATCCAATGGATGTGTCATGATGATGGGAACGAGTGTTGTTGGGGGGGGGAGAGGGGGGGTGGGAGGGTGGGGTTGAATGGGACCTCACATATATATTTTTAATGTAATATTATTACAAAGTCAATAAAAAATAAAAAAATTAAAAAAAAAAATGGGGTCCAATGTCCTCTATGGTCCACACCACCTCGGAAAGGTCCTTGAGAAAGGAGGTGATGGAAATTTGGAGGATGCCAAGGACTTCAGCAGTCAAATGGCTAAAAGAGAGCGAGAAAGAAAAGCAAGTTTAAGGTCAAAGCTGATCCTCCTTCCCTCCACCCCCTTGGGGAGCTCCAGGCCAGTCCCCCTCGCTCCTGCCTTTGACATACCCTTTAAACATCTCTGTGACTCACTGACTCCCTTGGCGTGCACCTGGGGCAGGTATCGGCCTGGTCATGAGCCATGCCCCCCTATGGCAGCCCTTTTAGGACTTACATGATCAGGTCACTGCCATCCACCCTCAGCTCCCTATGGTCTGGCCCCCCAAAGGGTGCTGTTAGCAGGGACAGGCGCACAACCTCTGCCTTCAGGAAGGACAGGAAAGGCATGGTGAGGGTGCTGGTGGGGAGTTTAAGGCATACACTTTGAGCCTCTGGCCTCCTGGACCCACGTTTCCTCCGGGGCTCCCCTCACCCCCAGTCACCTCTTTCCACCCCTCAGGCCAACTCCAGCCCATCCCCCCAGGCCAACCCTCCACCCCTCCCCATCACCCTCTGCTCCATTGTCTGGAGGGCGGCACCCCACCCTGATGGCACCTCAACCTCCCCAATCCATCCTCCATTCGCACCCCCAGTCTCGCCCTGGCCCAGATGGGCTCCTGAAAAGGATACAACTCCAGTAGTTGTTCTGGGTGCGCTCCTGTGGCTCCATCCCTCCCTGAGACCTCCAGGGTCCCCTTGACTTGAACAACCCCAGCAGCGGAGCCCTCCCCTCCTATACCGCTTGGACCGGAGGCCCAAGGGAAGGGCTGCTGGAGGCCCCTGAGCAGCCAGGAACGCCTTGGCCCTCCTCACCACCCTCCGTGCCACCCACCCTTCACCTCCCTCCATGACTTCGACTCCTCTGCCTGCCTTCCAGCTCAGAGCTTCCAATGTCTCTGTCCTCTCTGCCCACCTCTGAGGGAATAAACTCACTCAACAGTTCCGCCTCTTGGACCCAGGGCAGAACAGACTTTCAGTGTGCATGTGTAAACAGGCCCCTAGGGAGGCCACAGGGCATGTGACCACTTCCTGCTAAGCTGGTGCTGGCCCATCCCCAGACACCCCAATGCTGGGCCGAGACTAAGACTCCCTCACGAAGCTTCACAGTGGACCAGGACTTGGGCTTGGCTTGGGATTTCAAGGTTTTTTGGGGCTTCAATGAGTGCCCCAAGGTAGCTGGGTTTTTATCTTTTAAAGAAAAACTTAAGGAAATGGTGAAATTTCTGCTTGATTATCTCACAAAAGGGAAACAGCCCAAACAGTCCCTCTTCCTCTCTCTTTCAGCCCCCATTTTATTCATCTTCCCCAGCCAAGGAGATCTTCTTTTCACAGAAATCTCATTTCACAGTCAAAACAAAAGTGTCAACGGCCCAGGGTGCAAGTCAGTGTATAGGTGTGTAGGTGTGTCACCCCAGACCCTGAGCCTGGGGCAGAAGGATAAGTGCCAGGGTGAGATCCAGGTGGGGACCCGAGGAGAGTTCACCATCCTTCCTATGTGCTTACAAGTCTGTGGGGCTGAGTATTGTGTCCAAGGGTGGCACTGGGGCTTTCCAAACCCTAGTCACTGGACTGGACTCTGATGGCAGGATCTTAGGTAGGTCTCAGCCAGGAAAGGGCACAGGCATCACTCCCAACTCCAAGCTGAGGGCTGATGCAGCTTCCAAATCTGAGGTGAACAGAGCCTGATGAACCTATGGGATGTTGGTGAGCTTGCTGGCAAACAAAATGTAGCCAAAATGGCTGCTAAGCATACACAATGGCTATCACAAACAGCACCTCCCTTCTTCCTAGCCATTTTCCCGCCAGAGAAGCCCATGTGTGCCAACTTCAAACCTGCCTCATCCAATCAACAGCCACTTCAATTTACCCCAGCCCCCTTAGCCTATCTATAATTGACACATCACCTCAAGCCCCCACCCCTGCCTATATAGGCTGTACCACTTCCCCAATTAACTAGACCTGCGCCACGAGCCTGTGTCTCGGGGGTGGTTACTGTGTGTTTAACCTGGCTGTGTGATACTGGGGCCCCGTCGTCACTCACAACCCATTCAAGAATTTCACTTCACTGAGGCGAAAGCCGTCTAGCTAACGGCAAGGCCAGCCATCTAGCTAACCGCCCCAGCGGCATGCCCACAATGGGACACCATCAAATATACTTATATACACACTGTAGGAGGCACAGAAAGAGAAGGAAAAGACTAAGGGGCAGAGAGAATACTCAAAGAAATAATGGCTGAAAACTTCCCAACCTTAACAAGAGACATCAATAAATACATCCAAGACACTGTATCAACTCCAAACAGGAGAAACCTAAATAGATCCACACCACCACATGTTGTAAGCAATCTGTTGAAAACCAAAGATAAAGAGAATTCAGAAATTTGCAAGGCAAAAGCAATGTGACACACACAGCAAAGTCTCAATAAGAATAAGTGCCATGTTTTCATTGGAACCTATGGAAAGAGGAAGGCATTGGGCAACATATTTAAAATGCTGAAAGCAAAAACCAAAATGGTAAATAACAATTTCATAGGTGGTAAAACTGTCTTTCAAAATTTAGAGAGAGACTAAGACATTCACACATAAGCAAAAAATGAGGAAGTTTGTCAACACTAGACTGGCCTTACAGGAGATGCTAAAGAAAAGTTCTGTAGTTTGAAAGGAAAGGACAATAACAATAGAAGAAAGCCACATGAAGAAATAAAGAAATCTGAAAAGGGAAATGACATGGGGAAACATAAATGCCAATATGACTGAATTTGGCTTTGTAGCTCCACATTTTACTTCTTACAGGATCTAAAAGGCAAATGCATAAAATGTAATGAAAAATCAGAAAGTTTGCATTCATAATTTATAAATATATGATTTATGACAAAAACTACATAAAGCTGGGGGGACTGAGGGGAATACTAATATGGTATGTGAATACTGTTGAAGTTTCGTTGTCATCAGATCAAATGAGAGTGTTATAGCCACACGGTAAACACAAAGAAAATATCAGAGAATATGCAAACTCCCTTGGCAGCTTGAAATTATTTTAGGAATCCCAAGAAGAGAAAGATTATGTTTTTCAATTACTTTGTAACAAATAAAGCCCTTTTATAAAAGCCAGCACATTTCTGGTACTTCACCTCAGCAGCCCTTTGGCAAACTAAAATATTCCTAGAGTCAGAAGGCACAGAAAGTTGAGTACAAGTTGCCAGGGGCAGGGAATGGAGAATATAATGCAAAATGGGTATGTCCCCTCTGCTTGAGGAAATAGGAAATATTTGGTAATGGAAGGTGTTATGGAAACACTGTGAATTGGATTAATATCACTGAATGGCCTACTTGGTAGCAGTTGAGTTAGGAAATTTTATGTTTTATGTATGTTGCCATGATTTTAAGAAAGGAACAACTAAAGAGAAAATGACAATAAAGGTCATATGTGATCAGTGGCAGGATCTAATCAGGGAGGAGAAAAGGCTCAAATGACATTACTGAGACGTATGAAAAAAATGGAATTTGGATTGTAAGCATTAATTCAATGTTAAAGTTCTTGAACTTGAGAACTTCATTTAGGGTGATTACATAAATGAATATCCTTCTTCATAGGAAATGCACATGACCATATTAAATGTTCAAGGATCATAATGTAAACAACCAACACTCACCTGGTCAGAAAATCGATTGTTCAATAGACTAAGATAGAAGGATTGATGGATGGATAGATAGATAGAATGAGGAAAATGTTCATCTTGGTAGATCAGGGATTCTGGGGGAGGAAATGTTATGTTGCAGTTCTTTGTTGGGGTCTGTCATGAAAGTTTGAAAGTATTTCAAAGTAAAATTTTAAGAAAAAATTCAGGGGCATAGGCTGTCCCAGGGATGGTTTCCTGAGTCAATAAAAGGCAATAACGAAGAGAGATATTTTAATGTGACCCATATACAGCCATGATTTGGACTGAATGTTTGCTGGGAACCTTCCTTATGTGGCAACATCAGCCTAATTATTGGCTCCCTAGAATTTTAGCAAATGAATTTATGTAGAAAATAAAATTCCTAGTGCTTCTTCCTGGATAAGAAATTAGGAGACAGAATAAAAAGAGAGCTCACTTACCCCTTTTGCATTTTTCCACTTGCCATTTAGGAAGCCTAAGTGAATTCATTCTTGCTTTGGGATAATGTCCCTTCCACACCTTCCCTCTGCTACCTCAAGGTTGGCTTTGCAGGTGCCCAGTAACTGTTGGAGCCTGCATCTATGCCACTGTCTGCAGGTATGTTGGGTGGTCCAAGAGCAGTGCATGGCTCCACGTATCTATAATAGCAGTGCACCGACTTTAGAATACACTGCTATTTCTCATAGACATGCCCACTCCTGAGGGCACACACTCCTCTCCTTCAAAGAGATGAGCCAAAATGAATTAATCCTGATAGTCTCAGAATAAGGTGATCTACACCTTCAAGCTACAGTCCAGGATATTCACTTTTATCTCAGTCACCACCCTGCAGATCATTCATCATCACGGTGATCTTGACCCCAGTCTGGTCTACACATAACAAAGTTGGGCACAACTCTCTTCCCATTTTCATAAGACCCTCTCCTCTGCCCTCTATATCATTAAGAAACTACCCATTAACTTCAAATTATTTTCTCAATATTCGTTTAAACTTCTTGCTCTAAATGAAATATCACTGTGCCCTAAGGTGATTGCTTTCCCTGCAGTGCAACCTTTCTTCTGTACCTAAAGTCTTTTGGCTTATTTCTGTGATTTTTGTGGATTTGTAGGCCTCTTTTTCTGCATTTATATCTCCAGTCCTGAACTCCTGAGTTTCCTACTTGATTATTACACACGATAGTAATCTTAATCAAAGAGTTTTTGGCAGAAATTTTTCTTTGCCTCCTTTTATTCTTCTCCTTCTCAGAAAATGGCGCCATTTTCCACTTAGATGCTGAAATAATAAACCTAGTGTCCTAGTATTTCTGCCCTTTTCTCATCTATATTCCATAATCAATCTATCTACAAGTGCTAACAGGTTTTCCTTTGTAAGAGACAGTACATTACTACCAGCCATGAATTATGAGGGTTCCAATTTCTCCGCTTAGCAATGCTTATTTTCTGTTTTTAAAAATGATGGTTATTCAACTGAGTATGAAGTGGTATCTCCTTGTGGCTTCGATTTGCCTTACCCTAATGTCTAATGATGTTCAGCATTGTTTTAATGTGCATATTGGGTGTTGGTATATTTCCACGGAGAACTGTCTATTCAAATGCTTGGCTCATTTGTTAAAATATTGGGCCATTTTTTTTACTGTTGAATTGTAAAGGCCATTATATATTCTGGATACAACTCTTTTATCAGACATATCATTTTCAAATATTCTCTCCCATTCTATGTGTTGTCTTTTTACTTTCTTGATGGTATCATTAACAGAAGAAAAGGTTTTAATTTTGATGTGGTCCACTTTATTTTTTCTTTGTTGCTTGTTCCCTTGATATCATAGCTAAGAATCCATTGCATACCCGACTTCCATATGTTTCTTATGTCCCTAACACTGGCCCCAAATTTCTCAATCCTTTTCATTCAACAGACATTTTTGTTACCTTTTACTATGTGCCAGGGCATATTCAAAGTACTGAGGAGAAAATGATTAACAGCTAGTGTGTGGCAGAAATTACTTCCTGTTCCCCAATATTCAGGCTCTTCTCTTCTAGAAAGACTATATTTCTCAGCCACCTTTGCAGTTAGATGTGGCTTTGTGAGTTCTTGCCAGTGCAATATGAGTGGGATTGATGTGTGCCTCTTGTAAGCCTGGACTATAAATATTTCCCATTGGCCCTTTGTCATGCTCTTTTTTGCTTCTGCAGATGCAAGAGAAATGACTTCAGGAGTCTTGGCAGTGCTGGCAATAAATATGTCCTCAAGGGATTCAGGATAAGGATTAAAGATGGATATGAATATTTAGCATGATTCCTGTTCAATAAATGGTACTTCTGTAGCTATTATTTGGGTCTATGTGTGCCCGAGGAATCAGCAGCTGTGGAAGAGAATTAAGAATCCCGACATCACTCAGGAGATAAATAGTGCAACTAGGACTGCATTCCTGTAGACCAAGTCTCAGACTTGATGAAGTTCCCAGTCTTTCTGCACAGTTTCTCTATTGATGGCCAAAAGTAATTCTAAACAAACTTAAATAATATTGAAAGGAGTATAATTTGGGAATTTCTGAACTCATAAATGCAGTTTAAAGCTAAAACAATACAAGAACCTTGGTTATAATGGTTATGACATTTTTACATGGTGGATAGATCATCTTGCACTTGCGTAACACTGGTTTATAAAAGTTCTGTAACAAAGTGTCCGACTTCAATGCACTATCCACTGCAACCGTGAGGGGGTGTCTTCCCCTCCCTGCCCCTCATCCTGCTCAGCCATAAAGCAGGAGAGCTTCACGAGTCCACGAGGCTGGCATGGGCATCACGGAGAAGGCACCAGCATGCAGTTGGCCCTCCTGCACGGGCAGCACTCTGTGCAGGCCAACACTTCACACGGGTCAGCTCACCACACAGGTCAGATCTCCACGCCTCTCTGGGGTCTGCCCAGCAAGTGGGGGGAAGAACTCACCTCACAGGGGAGTTACATTCTCCAAGACCTCCGAGAACGGTCCTCAGAGTCAGTGGGGGAGGGGCTGGGATGGGCTTTCAGCCAGAGAGAGGGCACAGGTTAGAGCAGATACTGGGGGCCATCCCACCAGAGGCCAGTTTTGTCAAGTCTGAGCCCAGCACTTGAAGGCATGAGAGTCCAAGCTCAGAAGGTGGGCCTGCAGACCTCCAACTCACCTTCACCAGGAGGCATGGACATTGAACCCCAGAATTCCTAAATAGCAGATAGGAGCCCAATTCCTTGAGCCACATGTGCTTCCTCTAGTTCTTTTAATTGAGCAGACATTAGATGTTTCGCACAGTTCAAAGTGCTTTTCAAGTACTAAGGCACTGTGGTCTTATAATTTCTATCATTATCTCCACTTTTTAATAAAATGACATCATTTCTTTTAAGATTTATTTATTTATTCCCCCACACCCCCATCATCCATTGTCTGCTCTCTGTGTCATTTGCTGTGTATTCCTCCTTGTATGATTGTCTTCTCTTTAGGCAGCACTTGGAACCAATACTGGGACTTTCTGGAGTGGGAGAGAGGTGCTCATTCTCTTGTTCCACCTCAGCTCCCTGGTCTCCTGTGTCTCTTATTGTCTCTCCTCTGTGTCTCTTTTTGTAGCGTCATCCTGGCCATGAACTCTCCGCACGGGCATGCACTCTGTATGGCTCAGCTCTCCATAGGGTCAAGCTTGCCTTCACCAGGAGTCCCCAGGTCGTGAACCCTGGCAGGCAGGAGCCCAGTTGTTTGAGCCACATTTGCTTCCTTCATTATCCCCAATTTATAGAGAAGAAAATGGAGACTCAGATGAATTGGCTTCCCAAGGTCGTCAGCTAGGGCTGGGAATAGACCTTGGCCTTCTGGCTACTGAGTCTGTGCTCTTTTTTTTTTTTGCCTTTATTTATTTTTTAAAATATTACATTCAAAAAATAGGTTCTCATATACCCCCCACCTCCCTCACTCCACTCCTCCCCCCATAACAACAATTTCCTCCATCATCATGAGACATTCATTGCATTTGTTGAATACATCTCTGAGCACCACTGCACCTCATGGTAAATGAATGGTCCACATCATAGTCCACACTCTACCACATTCCACCAAGGGCCATGGAAGGACATACAATGTCCGGTAACTGGCCCTACAGCATCACCCAGGACAATTCCAAGTCCCAAAAACGCCTCCATATCTCATCTCTTCCTCCCATTCCTTACCCCCCAGCAGCCACCATGGCCACTTTCTCCACACCAATGCCACATTTTCTTTGATTACTAATCACAATAGTTCATGAATAGATTATCAGTAAGTCCACTCTAATCCATACTCTATTCCTCCATATTGTGGAACTCAGAATGGTTGTGTCCACTCCACATTTGTAACAAGAGGGGGCTTAAATTCCACATAGATGCTGGATGAATTCCTCCTGCTTTCAGGTGTAGGCACTCTTGGCTCCATGGTGAGGTGGTTGACCTTCTTTACCTTCATGTTAGCTGAGTGGTGTAAGTCCAATAAACCAGAGGGTCGAGTTGCAGATCTGTTGAGGCTGAGGGCCTGGCTATCACATCGTCAGTCCAGAGATTCAGGTCCCCTGGGTATACATTAAACCCCAAAACCAACTACAGTTCCGGTAAAAGTAACAGGAGAGTCTTGTGTACAAAGATCACCTCTGAGTCCAGCTCCATCACACAGAAACACAAACTCCAAATTAGGGCCAAATGACATGGCACTGAACTCCATTTGCCATGGCCATAGAACGTGTAGTTCTCTGTAGCCCTCAGGAAAACCAATACCTGGGGTTGAATCTACGTTATCTATCTCTGGGACTCTGCTGTGGTGTGCATAAGGGCAACCCTTCAGATAACCTCCCGTCTCTTTTTGGAGACACATAGCCATATAAACTCATTTGCCCTTTCCATTTTCCCCTTTTATTCAGTTTTAAAGCATTTTTAACTCCTGGTATTATATGTAGACTGAGATATTCTGCTGGTCTGAGTTGGCTGGTACTTGGTAGCAATCCCTCAGCGCCAGGGACGCTCATCCCCAGGAGTCATGTCCCACACTGGGGGGAAGGCAACATAATTATATGCTGAGTTTGGCTTGGGACTGGCCATATTTGAGCAACACGGTGACTCTCAGGAGGTAACTCTTAGGCACCCTGCAGCTCTAGGCCTTTTTCTTCTTTCAGGTGCACAGGCTCACAAGCATAGTCATTAATATCAAGGGCTTATTGTTGGACCTTCATGCTTTTTTGGTCTTTGCTGTTGCACTTGGGGGATTGTTGCTGTTCCTTTAGGGACTGTGATAGAGCTCCCCTGGTTAGGAACTCAGCACTCCCTCAGTTGTTGTTTTTAATTGTATACACTATGAATATATCCAAACATTTTTGTGT
Organism: Dasypus novemcinctus; assembly: GCF_030445035.2. NCBI lineage: Eukaryota > Metazoa > Chordata > Mammalia > Cingulata > Dasypodidae > Dasypus > Dasypus novemcinctus. Next base: position 177,666,500 of record NC_080704.1, read on the forward strand.
ACCCTCGATATATGCCCTGTAGAATGCTCTGCCAACCATGTGTTCCCTGTCAATAACATCCCACACCAGTATTTCTCCCCTGCCTTTTTTGAACCTCTCTGCAATCCAAAACTTCTTTGAAAGTGAAGCCCAATATATTGCCAGGTTCCATTAATAGTAAAATGGAATATAGTGATGAATTTAAAGGTTAGATATAGAATACATATTAATTTAGAATGTGATACATACATAGAGTGGAATACTACTCAGCTTTAAAAACAAATACAACACAAACACATGTGATAACATGGATGAATCTTGAGAACCTTATGATGAGTGACGCAACCCAGGCATTGAACGACAAAAATTGCATGCACTCAATGATATGAAATAAGCAGAACAAGCTGCCTCAGAGAGCTAGAGACAGGATGATAGGCTTAAAGGAATTTGGGGGCTAGAGGAATGTTGCGAGCTGACACCTACCAGGGTGAAATCTATGATAAGGTGGAGGTAAGTATTTGTACAGAGAAGGGATAAAATGGAGGCATAGGGATACCTTTGGGTGGGACTTTGTGGCCTGGAGAGAGGCTAGGGATAGGAGGATGGGTAATATTGCCCAAAAAATTGGGGGGAAGGTGGGGGGACATATGAACATAGGAGATTGTCAGATATTTGTTTGAGAGTATAATGCTGAGAAAACATTTTCAAAAATATAATCAGGAAGGTTACCTGCTTAAAATGCTTAAAGGGGATAATCTGACACAGGACAGACTTCTAGGGAATATGTGAATGCTCATTTTGCCATAATGGTTTATATCATTGGATAGATACCCATATAATGAGAGTGAAGGTATACCCACTTCCTCGGGAGGACTGATGCTCTCAAATAGAGGGAATTGTATCTCTCGAGAGAAATGGTGGCTCCCAATTCATTAGGTCAGTTGAGCTTGTCAAGCCCTCAACACTGTTGCAAGTATCTCTGAACGTGGGCCTTCAAGCAATGAAGATTGACTGTCACTGTGGGCCCTAAGGGGAGGGGGAAAGAGGTAGTGAATAGATGGAACCAATGTAACTGTGTGGGCAATAGAAGTGTTCCAAAAGAGTACGCAAGGAAGGATATAAGACATGTAAAATTACACCAAAAAATACAAGGGCTGATAGGCTAAAATGTAAAACATAATGTAAAATGTAAGATAACTAAAAATTTAGAAAATTGTATAATCTAAAATATAAAACACAATGTAAACCTAAATGTTACCTTGTTTGAAAGCTATTGTCTCAATATCTGTACTTTAGTTTCAGGAAATATAGTATGCATATGTAAAAAGATTATTGCTATGCAAGGGAAAAGGGTTTTATGTTGGATATGTGGGGGTACTGTATATTGTATATATAAATTACTGTGATCTAAAACTTTTGTGAAGATAAGTTTAATAATTAGAAAATAGAAAAGAAAAAGATAGGATGTAGACACGGAGGAAAAGACGGAAGAAATTACATTGCCAATTTGCATACAGGGCAACACTTAAGCAGCGATGGAAGACAAAACATCAAAAACAAAGCTTTCCCATTTTTTAATTTTTGGATAACCTATATAGTTTTTAAAACCTATCTGGAATTGACTTTTCTCTTTGACCTGATCTAAGGATCAAGTTTTATTTCATTTTTCTCTGTGAGCAGCGAGTTAGTTATCGTGATTTCATACTGTCTTTTTTAAGGCAAAATTGTCACATATCCACTGTCTTTACATTTTTTGGTCAGTTTCTGAACTCTGGGCTCTGTCACATGGGTCCACTATTTCTCTTGATGCCATATGGCATTGCTTTCCTTACAGAAGCTCTAGATTGTGTTACTGTCTGGTAGAGGACTACATTTATCAAGTTCTCGTTCACATTTTCTTGGCTCTTCCCTACCCTTATTCTCCCATGATAACTGTGGATCAGCCTGGTAGAATCCTTGAAAATCCTGATTGGGATTTGGATTGGATTTATGGATTAATTTGACTGAAGATTTCCATCTTTGTTCTTTTAAATCTTCCCAATCTTGCTCATGGTCTTTACCACCTTTTTTAAGGCTTCTTTGGGGTCTTTTAAGTTTTATAATTTTTTTTTCTTGAAGGTTTTCTTACTTGATTTTTGCTAAATTTATTCCTAACTACCCTATAGTTTTTGTTGCTGTTGTAAATGGCAATATCTGTGTGCATTTTAAAATTGCTGTTTCTTACTGTTTATTGGTGGTGTATAGGAATTTCATTGGTGCTTATATATTATGTTTCCAGCAAGTTTGCTAAATTCTTATTAGTTCTAAATCTCTATAGATTTATAGGTATTCTTCTTAGATAACTTATTTACCAACTATGGAATTCTTCCCTTCATTTCCAATGCTTAGTTTATTTCATTTTTAATTTATTTTTGCATCATGCTCTGCTGCTAGAATGGTGCTGTTCAACAAAAATGGAACGCCAGCTGCATGTTAAACTTTGTATTTTCTGGTAGACACATTTTATTTATTATCATTTTTTTAGCTTGAAATGTATTTCAAATTCGAAAAGCAAACTAACAGGCAAAAGGCAGCTCAGCATGTTATGGAAGCATTTCACCAAAAAATATTCTGTCCAGGCACTTTTATCTCATCTAATCCAAACGTCAAACTCATTTTTTCCTCCGGTGCTCAGAAAGATACACTGATGAACACAGATTAATTAAATGACATAATCAAGGTCTCCTTGTTAATGAGGAAAATGAAGAAGGGAAAAAAAGGCTTAATCATATTCATATCTCAGAAAACCAAACCCCTTATTCTTTTTTTTTACCTTTAGGATATTTGTTTTCAGTACATATTTGGACAGAAGGGAATCATTCTGATGTTTTACCATAAGGACAATGTTTAATGATTTTTAATATTAGATTTCCTATATTATGTTTAAAAAGTTTCTTTTTGTTCCTATTCTGTAAAACCTCCCTAATTGTGCATGTATGTTGAATTTTATCAATGCTCTTGTGCATGTCTTGGGATGATCATGAAGTTTTCCTCCAAACCTCATGGCAATGATTTATTCATAAGTGTCTACTGTTGCAGAATTCTTGATGCGTGGGGAAAAAAAAAACAATCTGGTTTACCATGTGGATTTAATGGACATTGTTTTATTTAAGGCTTTTGAATTCATGTTTAACTCTAATTTCCCTCCCATTCTGATCTTGTAGTTAAAGTATCAACCAAACTGTCTTTATAACATGCTAAGGAAGGTTCCTCTTTTTCCATGATCTTATTTGTTTTAAATAAGGAGTCTCCATTCTATGAAGGTTTATAAAAACGCAGACTGTGAAAATGCCTGATGCTGGTTTTGTTAATTTGATAGCAGTTTTTTTTTCCTTTATAATTACTAATTTATTTTTAATGGCTAGAAGTAATTCCCATTTTCTATTTCTTATTCTTTCTTCCATATATAAATCTCTCCCTGTATATATGTATCTATCTACCTACTTATATCTATCATTATCTATCTTCAAGAATGAATGCATTTCTCCTCTTTTGAAAGGTACTTCAGTGTTAGTAGTTTTATGCATCTTTTTTCACTCCTCACATGTTCTGTATCTTCTCTGTATGCTACTTGATGGTCTTAAAAGACATCTATCTTCTTTATTAGACCTCTCAAAGATCTAATTAGGATGTTGATTGATTCTCATTCTTGTGCTTGGCTTTCTATTTCATTTATTTCTTCTTGTATCCCCATTATATCCTTATTCTTTCTTCTTTAGGCTTGATCTAGTCTTCTTTTTCAATTCCTAGATTTGAAGAAAGATTGTTGATTTTCAGCTCTTTTACTTCCCTAAGCTTTCTAACATGAGGATATATCTAAGTATTGCTTGAGTTACATCTGCAAGATTTAACTAGAGCAATTTTGTTTACTTTTTTAAACCTTAGGATCCATGCTTTTCAATTTTGGAAAATTTTCATTTATATCCCTCAAATTATGCCTTTCCATTCTTTCTTCTCTCCATCTTTAACTGCTTGCAATGGCTCTTGAATCTTCTCTATCTTCCATGTTTCCACTTTTTTTTATAGATATTATTTTTTTTAAAAGATACTTAAGATTACATAAATGTTTCATAAAATCATAGGGGATTCCATAAGCCTCCCTCCCACTTTTTCCCACACTAAAAACATCCTTCATTAATATAGTACATTACTTACAATGGATGAACACATTCTGGAGCATTGCCGCTAAGCGTGGATTATAGTTTACATTGTAGTGTACACTCTCTCCTGAAAAATTTTGTAAATTATGACAAGATATATTAATGACTTACATCTGTCATTGCGATGTCATTCAGGACAATTCCCAAGTCCCGGAAATGTCCCCCTATTGCATCTGTTTTTCCCTCTCCCTCCCCTCAGAACCTCCAGTGGCCACTGTCTCCACATCAGTGATAAAAGTTCTTCTATTACTAGAATCATTATAAGTCTATACTAGAATACCAGTAAGATTACTCTAGTTCACTGTCTTGAGGAATCTGGGATGGTAATACCCACTCCACTTCTAATTGAGAAAGGGCTTAGATCCCATGGGGCAGACAGATGGACTATCTTGCTCGCAGTTGCAGACTCTCTCTGTTCCTTGGGATGAGCGTTGTCTATCATCATCTCCTTGTTAGTTGTCCTTGGTGAGTCCACTGAACTGGAGAGTAGGTGTTGAGATTCCGGGCCCAGCTAGCACATGGACAGTCCAAAGATTTCGGTCTCTTGGACACACATCTATCAATTGTGACACTAACTGTAGAGTCAAATAGAAGGGGCAGAAGAACCACATCCGTGCAGGGAAACCACAACTGAACCCAACTCTGTCACACTGCGGAGCATCAGTTTCTAAGTAGGACCCACTGGCAGGACACCAAACTCCTGAGCTCTCTGCCCTGCCTGTAGTGTCTGTATGTCTACACTATTTGAGGCAATATTTACTTTGTTAGTCAATGAGATTCTGCTGAGATGTGGTTAAGAGTAACCTCTGGAATGCCCTCCTGACTCAGTTTGAAGTCTCTTAGCCATAAAAACTCATTTGTCTTTACCCTTTCCCCTCTTTGGTCAATGTCTTTTTCCCATTGCATTGCTAGTTGGTGCTTGGTAATAATCCCTCAGGACCAGGAATCTTATCCCCAGGAGTCATAGCCCATGCTGGAGAAAGCATCACATTGATGTGCTGAGCTCGGCTTAGAGAGAAGCGACATTTGAGCAACATGAAGCTCTCAGGAGGTAACTCTTAGGCACCCTGTAATACTAGGCTAAGTTTAATTTTCAAAAGTAAATGTTCAGAAGGAATGTCATCAATATCAAGGTCCTGTCAATGGTGCGTCCTCCTTCACTGGTCACTGCCCCTGTACTCAGTGGCTTCTTGTCCCATTAGAGAATGTGGCAGAATTTTCCACTTTTTAAAAAATTATCCATCTTTATTATCTTTCTGTTATGCATTCACTAATGCTGCCTTCAGCTGACTTTGAAATACTCTGTCACATCTGTTGACTCTTGTTCATGGTGGCTGGGTGTGTTTGTGCACATTATATAATTTCAGATTGTGAGTAGAGATTTATGTGTTGGAAACCTCTGTGGCCCAAGTTGAGGTTCTCTCCCTTTGGTGGACTCTGCCAGGTTCTGCAGTAGAAACACAGATCTGGGATCAATTACGTATTTTCACAGCCTTGGCGATTCCCTGACCACATGGGAATGGTAAATGTGGATCCTCATACAGCGAGAAGGCAGCATGTGGCTGTGCAGGCTCAGGGGAGACTCTTCCAACCTTGCACCCACCTCCCAGTCAGAGGCACAAGCCCCCTGTTGCGTCCTAAGCTGGTGGCGTGGAAGGCTGTTCAGCCTTTCCCAGACGTCCCACCCCATGGCCTTGACTGCTCGAGGGCGTCCCGGCTCCCACCCTGCGTCTCTCCAGGCCCCAGAATTCCCCTTTGTGGTCGCTACCACGTCGATGGGTGCCAAGACCGACCGCCACCCCCATGCACATAGTCACCCAGGTTGCTAAAACTGGAAGGTACTGTGCTGCTGATGTCCATAAGAAAATTCAAGGTCGAAGATGAGGTTGATGGAAAGAAACCCGCATTTTGGGAAAAAGCTGTAACTATTATCCACTCCAGGCAATAGACTCATGAAGTGGGTTGGTTTTCAGGCAAGGAAGCCCTTGGCATTAGCCTTATTCCAAAACCCGCTGGCTAAGTCACTAACTAATTGAATCCTCTTGGATGGGGCCCAAGGCTTGTACGCTTCATGGTAAGGGAGCAGTGTTTGGGGATTAGAGTAGTGCAGACAGATGGGCGGACGCCTTTTACCAGGGCCAGGCCCGTCCTGGAAGCTGCCTTGCTGTGAGATGCGTGCAGGATACTTGAGCATTCTGTGCCTGCCCCCTTATCTCTACACTAATATTTTTGTCCAAGCTATTTCACCCCCCTCCCCGCCACCCCCAGATTGTATATTCAGAGGTTTGTGGTCACCTTTCTTGAAACATCCAGAATTCTGACATCTTTTTTTTTTTTTTTTTTTTTGATCAAGAGGTCCAGTCACTGGTCCATCTGTTTAATTTGTGTGCATAACTCTTTTTTTTTTCCATTTTTTAAATTGATTTTGTAAAAATATTACATTAAAAAATAAATGAGGACCCCTTCAACCCCACCACCCCCACCCCACCACTCCCCCCCCAGCAAAACTCATTCCCATCATCATGACACATCCATTGCATTTGGTAAGTACGTCTCTGGGCACCTCTGCACCTCATGGTCAATGGTCCACATCATGGCCCATACTCTCCCATGTTCCATCCAGTGGGCCCTGGGAGGATTTACAATGTCCGGTGATTGCCCCTGAAGCACCATCCAGGGCAGCTCCAAGTCCCTAAAACACCTCCACATCTCGTCTCTTCCTGCCATTCCCCATACCCATTAGCCACCATGTCCACTTTTCCCACTCCAATGCCACCTTTTCTATGTGGACATTGGATTGGTTGTGTCCATTGCACCTCTATGTCAAGAGGAGGCTCAGATTCCACATGGATGTTGGATGCAATCCTCCCACTTTCAGTTGTAATCACTCTAGGCTCCATGGTGTGGTGGTTGCCCTTCTTCAACTCCATCTTAGCTGAGTGAGGTGTGTCCAATAATTCAGATTGTAGGAGCTGGAGTCTGTTGAGGCTCAGGGCCTGGCTATCATATTGTCAGTAAAAAGATTCAATCCCCTAAATATATCTTAAACCCCAATACCAACTACAATTCCAGTAAAGTAGCATGATAGTCTTATGAAAAGAGATCCCCTCTGGGTCCAGTTTCATCACTCAGAAACACCAGCTCCATAGAAGGGCCATCTGACATGGCAGTGAACCCCATCTGCCATGACCATAGCACCCATGGGCCTCTTTAGCCCTCAAAGGAACCAATACCTGGGGTTGTATCTACTTTATCTGTCTCTTAGACTCTGCTCAGTTGTGCATAAGGGCAATCCTTCTGACAGCCTCCAGACTCTTTTTTAGAGACTCGTAGCCATATAAACTCATTTTTCCTTTCCATTTCCCCGTTAGGTTAGGTCAAACAGCATTTTAAAGTCATGTTATTTAATGTAGACAGGGATATTCTGCTGATCCACATTGAACCTTCCATTCAAGGTCATTTTCCAGTTGCATCATCAGTTGGTAGTTGATAGTTGACATCTTGAACTTCCTCTTCTTTTCCATTCATTCAAATGTTATGTGCTAAGGGTCCGCCGGGTGACAGACACCGTTCTAGGTGCTGTTGAAAGCTTTTCTCCAGGGCCTTGCGGATGCTGGGTGCTGGGAACAGGACTTGGCTCACATCCTGGCTGGGGAGTAGCAGGGAAGAGGGACGCCCACAGCGTTCCTGTACACACGAGGATGTAGGAGGCTTGCTGCTAGGGGTGCAAGCTGGGGCCTCCGGCTCCTCAAAATACAGCCAGAGTGTGCATGCACGGGTGTGCTCTGGTAGCACTGCCACCAGTGGAGTTTGAGAAAGAAAAAGGCTGTCCCTCCCTCCTCCTGTTTTCAGGGACATTTGGAGGTATTTGGCTTTTTTTTTAAGTTTTCATTTATTCCATTACTTTAAATAGAGTAACTCGTGTGGTTCAAAATACAATAGTTACAACAGGGTAAATGGCAAGAAATGTCCTTTCCCAGCCCTGTTTCCCAGGTCGTCAGCTGGTTCCCTTCTGTGGAGGCAGCCAGAGCTACCAGTTTCTCACATTTTTTATCTGAGATATTCTAGATGTATACACGTAAATATATACAGAATTTGTGAATGTTTATATATGTGAACATATCTATAAATTTAAACAAACACATGCAAATAAATGAATTTTAATGCAATTGCCAGCATCTTGCGTTTTTCTTTTCTTTTTTTTTGCCTGACAATGCATCTTGGAAATTGGCCCATATCACCACCTGAAGCTCTTCTTCATTTGTTTGTATGGCTGTTTGGTGTTCCATTTTATGAAAGGAACATAATTTATTTAACGAGTCCCCCACTGAAGGAAATTTAGGTTTCCAAGATTTGCTATTTCAAACAACGCTGCAAGAAATGGTCCTGTGCATGAGTTAATTTTTGCATTTGAGAACACGTTTGTAGGATACAGAATCCAGCTCATAAGGAGTTCCGGATGTTGTGACGTAATAAGGGAAGTTCCATATTAATCCTAGCAGCCGTGGGCGGCAGGGGGCAGAAGATGGCTGGCCTTGGAGTCCCGTACATCCAATAGGCTCAACCAATAGTTATGGGTATTTCCCTAAGGACTTTATCCACAGATGTGCAGTGTATAGCTTTATAGTTTCCAAAGGAGTGATTGGAAAATGCTTACATGTCCTATCAATTGCCATTATTGGAAGACATGGGGAATAGCTTTGTCTGTCAGTTTCATGGGACCACCTATAAATGAATTCAAAGAAGGATTTTCTAATTGTTTTTTCAATTAATATATTTCCTGAAAGCTGTTGAATTAGACTTTCAGTGGTCCAGGTGGACAGTTGGTTGAGGGATTATTAACTGTCTGGTAAAAGTTGGCTCACCAAATTAGAGAAACTGATACGTATGATGATAAAATGGTGTGAACCTAAAACTTGGTAGAACCTTCACTTTTAATTTTTTACCTAAATCATGACAAGACATTTTTTGAAACAAAAACCATTTTGTTTTCAAATAACTTCAAACGTACAAGGTTTTTGCAAATGTAATACAGACCTCATACAGAGAAGCCCAGTATACTCCTAACTACACACCCAGATTCATTGACTTTTAACATTTTGCCACATTTACTGTATCCTATCAATCCACCCATCCACCTATCCTACCATCCACCTGTCCATCCACTGATCCATCCATCCATCCATCCATCTATCCGTTTTCTGTAAAGTTATATCCATTCATCCACCCATCCACCTATCCACCCATCTACCCATCCATCCATCCATCCATCCATCCATCCATCCATCCATGCATCCAACTTCTGTAAATTATATCCGTCCATCCATCCACCCACCCATCCATCCATCCATCCATCCATCCAACCAACCATCCATCCATCCATCCATCCATCCATCCATCCACCCATCCATCCATTTTCTGCAGTTTGTATGTATCATGCTCCTTTAATACTTAATACTGTCACATGCATTTCCTAAGAACAAGACTATTCACCAACAACAGCTACCTTAAGTGCAGTTATCAAGTTCAAAAATTTAATGTTGATTGACATAAAGCTTACAGCCTATATTCTGGTTTTTTCATATGTCCTAGGAATGTCAAGACAAGACATTTAGTAGGAAGCTGCTGTGTGTCTGCTGGCACATGCCTTCACACCCAGGCCTGGTTTTCTTCCCTCTGTTCCAGAATGCAGTGACAGTAGATAACTAGGAGGTATCTTCATCATGGGCCTGCCCTAACCCCTTCCAGCCATTTGCTGGGGTGCTTGCATTCTGTCCTCCCAATGACTTATTATTACCCCCAGTTTACAGCTGCTCCTTCTGGGGTTCAGACGATAAAGGAACTTGCCAGGGTTTGGCCCAGGCTCCTGTCGTATCTGAGAACAGAGACCTTCCCCGCGATAGCCTGGCATCCTTGGAACCTCAGAATCAGGCACACACTGAGTTGACAGGCCCGACATTTTGGCTGGGGTGTGTGTACTTACAACCATGCACAGTCCACGTTTCGGTGTCAGTAAAAATCATGCCAGAGGACTGTCAGCGTGAAGGGGTGCTATTCGAGAATGTTATTTCCCCAGTTTCCTACGTGAAAACGTTTTGAAACAGCAAATGAACAGCCAACTCCTCCCTGCCAACCTCTGGTTAGTTGTGTGCTGAGATACCCACGAGGCTGGGATCCTCTGGACTCCTTACTTAGAAGCAGAAGTGCCCCAGGGGCATGGGAGGGGCAGGGTTCAGCTCTACCAGGCTGCAGTGTGGACTGGGGCAGGTCCTCCCCTCACTGGTCTGGTTCCTGTCAGCTGTCCTTAGTATCTCCTCCAGTTCTAAGCCAGGGGTAAGCACACTTGTTCCAGAAAGAGCCGCTCACGTCTTGGGCGCCTTTTGGCTTCGTTCAACTTCTGCTGGTAGCACAGAAGTGTGTGTCCAGTCTGCACACAAGTGAGCAGGACTGCATTCCAGGAAAACGAGTGCTGGGTAGACGTGGCCCTGGGGCTGGAGTTTGTTAGCTTCTGCTCTCATTGGCAAATGGCCTTAGATTGCATCTGCATAAAAGTCATGAGTCAAGCCTGATGTGGGTATCCCCCTGATTTCAGCAAGTGCCTGAGCACTACAGACAGTCCCCACCCTCATCCAGAAGCTTCACTCCCCAGTGCAGTGGGAGCAGAGGTTGGCGTCAGAAGGCTGACTGCTAATGGACTTTGACCGCTGCACTGAGCCTCACTTTCCCCACCTGTACAATGGGAGGGGTGGACCGTGATTTCTCTCACCTCCAAATGTTCTGGTTCTAGTTAGGAAGGAAACGATTGTTCTCTTCCTTTGAAGGTGTGGTTTCAGTTTGGGTTTTAGGTCACCAGGACAAAGGGGGTAGAGTAATTTTGGGCTATAATGTGAACCAATGGGGCCTTTGCCCCCTGGGGCTTCCATCTTAGCAGACACCCCAAAACTTCAGGGGTCAATCTGGAGACGAGAGTATGTGGTACCTCCTTAACTCTCATGGTGTCATGAAAGGAAGCCTTCACTCGTGAGTGAATGTGCTCCCCTCTAGGTGGTCTCCACTTGGAATTGCCCCCTCCCATAGTCTGGGTGGGAAGAACAAATGGGAAATGTAAATATTGCCAAGGCTTTTCTATGACTCATACCTGTTTTGGGGTTGTACCAAGGGAAAATTTAGCCTTGGGAGGCTTTTCTTGGAAGTCTAAGATGACAGATGATTGGAACAGTTTTGTCTGAAGGTGATAGCAATTGGGATGGGAGGAAATATTCCCACTCTGACTCAAGAATCTCCAAAACTCAGACCCATCCCAGCCCAGGTGGTCAGCTCTCCATTGAAGCCGGGGATGCCATGCACCCGGGCTCAGCAGAGGCCTGGGCAGGCCCGTGGGGATGGACTTACTGCTAGTGCTCACACAGCCACTGCCAGCAGGCTGGGGTGGCTGCCTCCAGTCTCACCTCAGAAAACCCACCCAGCTGTAGGTGGTCTTGGGGTCGATACAGCTCCTGGGAAGAGCCAGAAAGGCCTGCACACCAGTTCAGAGCCCCTCAACTTGTGCTGACTTGGCTGGTTCTACCTTAATGAACTTGAAGCTTGATAGGAGGATTCAGACCTGCATTTCCTAATTGGAATCATGGGGTGTGTGATACCTGCATGGACACATAAGGTGTCATGGCAAAGCATTTCCTTAGTAAATATTTATTACATGTTATGTGCTAGGCATTGTGCCAGAATTTATAGAGCTCTAGATGCTATTACTCAGGTTTTCCTCATTGCCCCTGGGCTAAATATTACACAGAGTAGTTCTTGGTTCCAGTTCACAGATTTGGAAACTGAGGCTTAGTGAGATTGACTGGGCACCAGGCATGGACTAGACTGAGCTGGGGGTCATTTGAAGACGGTGTGCACAGTATGAACTCCCCTGTCAGCTCTGCTGCTTTCTTGCTGGGGCCAGTCTCCTCCACCCATCCCTGGAAGCTCCTCATTTGGGTCGTTCCTCTGACTTTCTGGACAGAGTTGGTTAAAATGTGGACTCTCCGTCCCACCTCCATCTTCAGAGAGCAGTTTGTCCTGGGCTTTCTGTTTCTGGCTGCTCTGCAGACTCACTCAAAAGAGGTTTTGTACAAATCTTGGCTGCTGCACCCTGGGTCCAGGAGGAGTGTTGGGCGCCGGCTTTTGAGGAGCCGTCTGCCGCCGCTTGGGGTGGCTCCGGATGCCTCGATGCAAGCTGAATGCATTCTAGGTGTTCTACAGGGGCTTGGAGGGGCCAGCACAGCCACAGGGTCCCCCACCCCACCTCCAGGCATGCCAAGGACGCATCCTGCACCCACTCATTGGCAGGAAGAATTAGCAGCTTTGGTTTCCCCAGTGCTCTGGACCTAGAATAAGCTCCAGCCCAGCCTTGTTCCTTGGCTGCAGTGAGCTCGGGCAAGTACATCCCCTCTCGGAGACATGCTTTTCTCTCCTTTAAATTTCCTGGTCCTGAGGGAACTTTGGAGCAGCTGTGAGTGTGGAAGGGTCGCCCAGAGGTGCTGTCTATTCCCAGTTCCGATTCATGGGCCTGGGAGGGACTAAGGCGGGGCAGGGCTCAGAGTGGCACTTCAGGGTGTGGGGATCCCCTCCGAAGCTGAGGCAAAGGGAGTGCATGCATGAATTATCCAGGCCGCGTCTTGGTGGGGCTGGTTGGGCAGTGACTCGCCTGCAGGCACACACAGGAGTGAGGACTTCCAAGGCTCCTAGCCTGGAAACTGGAAGGAAGCTGCCCCAGCGCCCGGGCCAAGCCACATGGAGCCTCCTGGTGGGCACAGACTTTAGGTAGTGGCTGCAGGAAAGGAAACCCTGCCCTGGGGTTGGCAGCCAGCTGGAGCTTGGGGCGCCTCATTCAAGCATCTTGTGCCCTTTGCACTTTTGCGACCCCACCCCTCACTTTCCCCAACCAGGAAGCTGATATCCCTTGCAGTGTAGTTCAGGGGGGCTTAGCAGAACACCATCTTCCCTGAGTCCACACCCTTTTCATCACCCCCCCACAGTCTTTCTCCCTCTTTTGGGGGAGATGAGGCCCTCGGGAAAAGGGATGAGATTTAGGTCTAGCTTTCATTGTTGAGCCTGTTCTTGGCAGCTTTTGCAGGAGGACCTCGCATGAAGAGGGTGTCAGGGAGGCAGGAGTTGGGAGGAGAAAATGTCTTCTTGGCGTCTTTGGCCTTGCTGCTCAAATGGTGGGAGTTCTGCATTTCCAGTGAAAAGAGCTGGTCCTCTCTCAAGGCCACCCCCACTGACGGCCAGGGCCTGGCTCCAGCCACACCTTCTGTGGAGAGGCCTGGCTGCTCATATGTGGACACTCTCTTTGGGCAGGAGGTAGAGAAAGGGGGCAAGGCGCTGGGATGAGGGCTCAGACTCAACCGGCAGTGCATATGCCTGCATGTGTAGGTAAGTGATAAGGCAGCACCCTTGGTCAGGTCTTAGTCCAAGGTGCTTTGAGATGGAGTAGAGCTGGGCCCTTTTCTTCCTGATCCTGCCATGTGGAATGGCTGGAAGGCGGGACTTTATCTCTGATGATGATGATGGTGCTGGTGGTTGGATTCTTTGCAGAGAAACCAAATGACCTCTCTCTGGTAACCAGGGCAGATGATCTCGGCCTTGGGGACTGTGGCATCTACCAGCCCCCAGTGTCTTAGCTGAAGCTTCCATTGGACAAACCCTAGCCAGTCATGCAGACCTTCCAGCCAGGTTTCTAGTTGCTCACATTTAAGTGTGAGTGAATGCTCAAGATTTCCTTGAAGAAAGGTCTGAAGAAATCCTGCTGCACAAGAGATCAACATCACCAAAACAAAAGGGAAAATAGGGTCCTGAAGAAAAGTAATTCAAGGAGAGGTGAGGATGTAAGCAAAAATTCGCCATCTATTTTGCTATACTCAGAGCGATCTGAGAATGCATTGCATTCATAAAACAAGAACAGGATGTTAGGTAATGAGAATATTCAGAGAACAAGAAAGAGCTTTTGGATATTTAAAATATAATAGTCAAAATAAAAAGTTCATTAATGTACCAAAGATGACTTATGGATGCTTCACAGAGAGAAGAAGAAAAAGACATAGACTGAAATACATGAGAGCCAAGGTGGGAAATGTTGAATAGTAAGTAGGTAAGTAAACATAAAACTAAAGGAGGTTCCAGAAACTGAAACAGAAAACAAATGGAAGGAAATTATAAAGGAACTAAAACAAGAAAATTGCCCGGATAATGAACTAATACACAAAAAAATAATTAATACAAGAAAGGCAGATCAGAAGGACAGAAATCTGATGTTAAAATGGTTTCTAGGAGGCAGGGCAAGATGGTGTCTGAGTGATTGCACCTTATAGTCTCTCCTGCTAAGAAGCGGCTGGGCAGTGTTGGAAATTCTTCAGGACCAGGCTGTTTTGGGATTTTGCAGGGCATGAGGTGTCTAGACATCGATTTGGTGGGACGGTGACAGAGAAGATTCATGTAAAAGGTAGAATTGATGCTTTCTTTCACGGAGATAGGGGCTGCGCACAGGACGCTCCCCCCTGGGGCGGGCGGCATGGCAGCGGCAAGTCCTGGAAGCTCTGCAGTGCTGGGAAATTCATAAGTCCTGAGCAGCTATTCGGGGGAGTGCAGGGCAGGAGGTCTTCGGAAACCAATTTGGTGAGACAGAGATGGAGTTTTTTGCGAGGCATGGAATTTTGGGTTTCTGACATGGATATCAGCGCTTCTGGCTTGAGCCCCACCCCCTAGGGCTGGCTGCGATCTGCAGCGGTCCTTAAATCAGTTGCAATAAAGAGGCGTAACCAGCAGGGTGTTTCAGGGGTTTGCAGGGTGGGAGGTGTCTGGAAGCTGATTAGGTGAAACAGAGATGGAGGAGTTTTTTGTGGGAGGAGTCTTTTGTGGGGTGTGGAATTTTGGGTTTCTGACATGGAGATCAGTGCTTCTGCAGCATCATTAAATTGGTTGCAATATAGAAGTGTGCCCAGCAGGCTGTTTTGGGGGCTTGCAGGGCAGGAGGTGTCCTGAAGTCGAAAAGGTGAGACAGCGACAGAAGAAACTGTTGTGAGAGGGGGAATTTTGCATTTCTGACACAGAGGTCAGAGTTTGTAGATGTGAGTGACCCATAGGGCTGGCACCAAGCTGTTGGGATCCCTGAGGCTGTGTTGCACTGCGGAGCTCCCAGGCTCCCTGTTAACCGGATTTGAGGTTGCCAGGTCTGTGTCTCCTAAACCCTGGTGGCCCACATCCCAGAGACTCACAACTCTTGAGTCTGCAATATTACAGACTTCCCATCCCTGAATCTACCATGCACTGAGGTCCATCTGAGGTCCTTAATTGTCCTAATCCTTGACGTTTGCGGGTTTTTTTTGTGTTTTTTTCCCATTTTATTCTTTTTTTTTTCTCTTTCCTTTTTCTCTTTTTTCTTTTTTTTTTAAATTGTCCTGGATGCTAATATTGCATTATATCCTAGTCTTTTCTCCCATGGTATCCCCCAAGATCTTTCTGCAAGGATTGTGGTTTTTTTTTCCTTTCTCTTTCTTCTTTTCTTTTTCTTGCTTGTTTCCCTCCCTTTTCTTTGCTTACCCCCACCCTTTTTCTTCTCTTTTTTGTCTTTTCCCTCTTTTTCTTCTTATTTTATTTTATCTTAATTATACAATAGGTGCTGCAGAGAACACCTCATATTTGCTGGGTTTCCTCATCCTCCATTTCCTCATTTCTTTGTGAATTGATTTTGGTCACCTACACTATCCCCTTTCCCCCACATCTTGATATCCTCCATCATCTACTGACTCTCCTATATTCCATCTCCCTTTCTTTGGTTCCCAAATTATCTAACTTTTAATTTCTAATACCTTTGTTTTCTTTTCTGTCTTTTATCCACTCCTGATACTATTGTCTTTCTTTTCTCTTTCCCTCTCTCATGAAAACACTGGCTTTTTAATTCATACTATATTCCTCCCATATTCAGTCGACTACCTCATTATAGGTACTCTACTTACTGCTATAACTCTACACAACTTACATGAATCTAATATCCATCCTCCCAGATCTCATATTGTAGTTGTGTTAACATTTATTATCAATACTGCTTTACACGTTTTTCTTTTTAACATAATTGCCTTTCCCTGGCCCTAATATTTTCCTTCAAAGTGAACTCAGCCAGCAATAAGAAATTAGAATAAGAAGAACATAGTGAAAAAGAGAAAATATAACACTTATGCAAGAATAACAGCTAATTAATCCCCAAGACTAGACAAAGAAGCTAAGGAACTGATTAAACGCATCAAGATAAAATGATGACCAGACAGCAACAAAAAACTACAAACCAAACCAGTAATCAGGAAAACATGGCTGAATCCAATGAACAAACTAAAAACCAGGAAGGGGAGCAGAACTTCGCACAAGTAAATAAAGACCTCATAACATATACCAGAGACAAACTTAATGAAGTAAAGGAAGAGTTTAACAATATGAAGAAAACACTTAGAGAGTAAACTGCAGACATATGCAAAAAGATAACAGATATAATGGGAATGAACACCACAGTTCAAGAAATCAAAAATACACTCACAGCAAATAGCAGCAGATTAGAAGAGGCAGAGGAGATAATTAGCGATGTCGAAGACAGTACATCGGAAATCAAACAGATAGTAGAATTGATCGATAAAAAGATAGAAAAAATCCAGCTAAGACTTAGGGACCTGAATGACAATGCAAAACGCACAAACATATGGATTATAGGCATCCCAGAAGGAGAAGAGAAGGGAAAGGGGTCAGAAGGGGTGTTGCAGGAAATAATGGCTGAAAATTTCCCAAATCTACTGAGGGAGATGGATGTACATGCCCAGGAAGCACAACACACCCCAAACACCAGAGATCCCAACAGGCCTGCCTCAAGACATATACTTGTCAAATTATCCAATGCTCAAGACAAAGAGAAAATTCAAAAAGCAGCAAGAGAAAAGAGAACCATCACATACAAGGGAGGATCCATAAGATTAAGTGCTGATTTCTCATCTGAAACGATGGAGGCAAGAAGGCAGTGGTATGATATAGTCAAAGTACTAAAAGAAAAAAATTTCCAACCAAGAATACTCTCCCCAGCTAAACTAAAATTCAAAAATGATGGAGAGTTCAAAATATTCACAGATAAACAGAAATTGAAAGCGTATGCCAACAAGAAACCTCCCCTTCAAGAAATACTAAAAGGAGTTCTTCAGGAAGAAAGAAAAAAACAGGACAGGCAGAGTTGGACAAGAGTGTAAGAGCAAAAAAAAGACAAAAAGAGAAGGAAAAAACACAATCAAAATATGACAAACACAAGTCCAATCAAAATATGGCTAACATAAATAATTCCGTGAAAGTAATAACACTGAATGTCAATGTATTAAACTCACCTATCAAAAGATTCTGACTGGGACACTGGATGAGGAAATATGACCCATCTATATGCTGTCTACAAGAAACACATTTTAGACCCAGAGATTCCTGAAGGATGAAATTGAATGGTTGGAAAACAATCTTATAAACAAACAATAACCAAAAAAAGGCAGGAGTAGCTATATTAATATCAGACAAAATAGACTTTAAATGCAAAATAATTGTGAGAGACAAAGAAGGATACTACATATTAGTGAAGGGGACAATCTCTCAAGAAGAACAAACAATCATAAATATTTATGCTCCTAACAATGGTGCCTCTAAATACGTGAGGCAAACACTGGAAAATCTAAGTGAGAGAAGAGATGCCTCTACGATCATAGTGGGAGATTTTAATACACCACTATCAACTCTGGACAGAACATCTCAAAAGAGAATCACTAAAGAAACAAAATATTTGAACAGTGTATTATAGGAGTTGGATCTAATAGACATATACAGATCATTACACCCAAATACACCAGGATATAGATTTTTCTCAAGTGCACATGGATCATTCTCCAAGATAGACCATATGATACGCGATAAAGAAAGGCTTAATTCAGAATGACCGATATCATACAAAATAATATCTCTGACCACAGTGGAGTGAAGCTGGAAATCTGCAAGGGCCAGAGGCCCAGATTTCATACCAAGATATGGAAATTAAACAGCACACTCTTAGAAAAACAGTGGGTCAAAGAGGAAATCTCAAAAGAAACCAATGACTTCCTTGAAACAAATGATAATGATAACACAACATAACAAAATTTATGGGATGCAGCAAAAGCAGGACTGAGAGGGAAATTTATAGCCATAAATACATACATCATAAAAGAAGAAAGAGCAAAAATTGAAGAACTAACTGCACATTTGGAGGAATTAGTAAGAAAACAACAAATTAATCCCACAGGAAGAAGAAAGAAAGAAAGAACAAAGATAAGAGCAGAACTAAATGAAATACAAAATAAGAAAGCACTTGAAAAGATAAACAATACCAAAAGCTGGTTTTTTGAGAAGATCAATAAAATTGACAAACCTTTAGTGAGGCTAACAAAGAAAAAAGGAGAGAAGATTCAAATACAAAAAATAAGAAATGAGAAAGAAGATATCACCACTGACCCAACAGAAATAAAGACTATCATAAGAGGATACTTTGAAAAAATATATTCCAACAAAAACGACAATTCGGAGGAATTGGACAGATTCCTAGAAACACATAAGCAGCCTACATTGACTAAAGAATAAATTGATGATCTCGACAAACCAATCAAAAGTAAAGAGATAGAATCAGTCATTAAAAACCTCCCAACAAGTAAGAGCCCAGCACCAGATGGCTTCACTGGTGAATTCTACAGAACATTCCGTACAGAACTAACACCAATCCTGCTGAAGCTCTTCCAAAAAATCGAAACAGAAGGATCATTGCCTAACTCCTTCTATGATGCCAACATTACCCTAGTACCAAAGCCAAACAAAGACACCACAAGAAAGGAAACTTACAGTCAAATTTCTCTAATGAACCTAGATGCAAAAATACTTAACAAAATACTTGCTAATCATATTCAACAACACATTAAATGAATTATACACCACAAGCAAGTGGGATTCATTCCAGGTATGCAAGGGTGGTTCAACATAAGAAAATCAATCAATATAATACACCATATAAACAGATTGAAGAAAAAAAATCACATGATTATATCTTTAGATGCAGAAAAAGCATTTGACAAAATACAACACACCTTCTTGATAAAAACACTCCAAAAGTTTGGAATATAAGGAAATTTTTTGAACATGATAAAGAGTATATATGAAAACCCACAGCCAACATCGTTTACAATGGAGAAAGCCTAAAATCTTTCCTTCTAAATTCAGGAACAATACAAGAATGTCCACTCTCTCACATTCTATTTAACATTGCCTTAGAAGTACTTGCTCGAGCACTGAGGCAAGAACCAGAAATAAATGGCATTTAAATTGGAAAGGAAGAAGTCATAATTTCACTATTTGCAGATTATATGATCCTATACATAGAAAACTCAGAGAGGTTTACAACAAAGGTTCTAGAATTCATAAATGAGTTTAGTAAAGTCACAGGTTATAAGATCAATGTGCAAAAATCAGTAGCATTTCTGTTCAACAATAATGACCAAGATCAGGAGGAAATCAAGAAACACATACCATTCACAATAGTAAATAAAAAAGTCAAATATTTAGGAATAAATTTAACTGAAGAGGTAAAAAACTTATACACCGAGAACTACACAAGACTGTTCAAGGAAATCAAAGAAGACCTAAATAAATGGAAGAACATTCCCTGTTCATGGATAGGAAGATTAAATATTATTAAAATGTCTATCCTATCAAAACTGATCTACATATTCAATGCAGTCACAATAAAAATCAACACAGCATTCTTTAAGGAACTAGACTAACGATGAAATTTATTTGGAAAGGAACAAGGCCGCGAATAGCCAAAGACATTTTGAAAAAGAAAAATGAAGTTGGATGAATCACACTACCTGACTTCAAAACATACTACAAAGTTACAGTAATGAAAACAGCATGGTATTGGCATAAGGAGAGACACACAGACCAATGGAATCGAATTGAAAGTTCTGATATAGAACCTCATATATATAACCAAATAATATTCGATAAAGCCACTAAACCCTCTCAACTGGGAGAGAATGACCTATTCAACAAATGGTGCCTGGAGAGCCGGATATCCATATGTAGAAGAATGAAAGAGGATTACCATTTCACACCTTATACAAAGGTCAACTCAGATGGATCAAAGACCTAAATATAAGAACCAAGGCCATAAAGACCTTGGAAAGCAGAGTAGGGAAGCATCTACAAGACCTGTAATAGGAAATGGCTTCATGAACTTCACACCAAAAGCACGAGCAGCAAATGAACAAATAGGTAAAACGGACTTCCTCAAAATAATAGCCTTCTGCACCTTAAAAGAGTTTGTCAAGAAAGTAAAAAGGGAGCCTACACAATGGGAGAAAATATTTGGCAACCATATATCCAATAAGAGACTTATAACTTGCATATATAAAGAACTCCTATATCTTGAAAATAAAAAGATAAACAACCCATTTAAAATTTGAAAAAGGTTTAAACAGACACTTCTCCAAAGAAGAAATAGAAAAGCACATGAAAAAATGCTCCAAATCTTTAGCTATCAGGGAAATGCAAATCAAAACTACAATGAGATACCATCTTACTCCCATAAGATTGTCAGCTATGAAAAAAACAGTATACAAATGCTGGAGAGGATGTGAAGAAATGGGAACACTCATCCACTGCTGGTGGGAATGCAGAAGGATGCAAAAATTCCGGGGACAACTTGGTGGTTTCTCAAAAAACTAACCATAGTTTTGCCGTATGACCCAACAATTCCACTGCTGGGTATATAACCAGCAGAACTGAAAACAAGGACACAAACTGATATACGCACACCAATGTTCATAGCAGCATTGTTCACTATCGCCAAAAGTTGGAATCAACCCAAATGCCCATCAACAGATGAGCGGATCAATAAAATGTGATATATACATACAATGGAATACTACTCGGCTATAAGAACAAATACACTACAAACACACGTGATAACATGGATGAATCTTGAGAACCTTATGTTGAGTGAAGCAACCCAGGCATTGAAGGACAAAATCTACATGACCTCAATGATATGAAATAAGTAAACCAAGCTGCCTCAGAGTGCCAGAGACTGGAAGATAGGCTTACACGAAATCGGGGGGTAGAGGAAGGATGTAAGCTGACATCTACATGGGTGAAATCTATGATAAGCTGGAGGTAAGTATGTGTACAAGGAAGGGATAAAATGAGGGCATAGGTTTACCTTTGGGTGGGGCTTTGTGGGCTTGAGGGGGGCTAAGGATGGGCGGATAGGTAATATAGCCCAAGAAATTGGAGGGAGGGTGGGGCAACATACAAACATAGGAGATTCTCAGGTGTTGGTTGAGAGTGTAATGCTGAAAAAAACTTTTCAAAAAATAATTAGGAAAGTTACCTGTTTAATATACTTAAAGGGAGTAATCTGATATAGGACAGACTCCTAGGGAATACGTGAATGCACAATATGCCAGAGTGGGTTATATCTTTGGGTAGAGACCCATATAAAGAGAGTGAATTTATACCCACATCCTGGGTTGGAGTAATGCCATCAAATAGAAGGAACTGTGTCTCTCAAAAGAAATAGTGGTTCTCAGGACATTAGGGCAGTCGAACAAGTCAAGCCCTCAACATTATTGCAAGTGTCTCTGAACATGGCTCCTCAGGAAATGAAGATTGACTGTCACTGTGGGCCCCAAGGGGAGGGGGAAATAGATATTGAATAGATGGAACCAACGTAACTGTGAGGGCAATAGAAGTGTTTCACAATAGTACGCAAGGATGGATATAAAAGATGTAATATTCCACCAAAAACATACAGGGGCCGACAGACTAATAATGTAAATCTTAATGTAAAACATAGGATAACTAAAAATTTAGAAAATTTTATAGCCTAAAGTATAAATCACAATGTAAACACATATGTTACCTTGCTTGAGTTTATATGGCTATGAGTCTCGAAAAAAGAGTCTGGAGGTTGTCAGAAGGATTGCCCTTATGCACACCTGAGCAGAATCTCAGAGACAGATAAAGTAGATACAACTCCAGTTATTGGTTCTTCTGAGGGCTAAAGAGACCCACAGGTTTTATGGTCATGGCAGATGAAGTTCACTGCCATGTCAGTTGGCCCTTCTTTGGAGTTGGTGTTTCTGCATGATGGAGCTGGACTCAGATGTGATCTCTTTTCACAAGACTTTCCTGCTACTTTACTGGAATTGTAGTTGATGCTGGATTTTAATATATATCTAGGGCATCTGAATCTCTGGACTGACAATATGATATTCAGGCCCTGAGCCTCAACAGACTTCAGCTCTTATACTCTGGTTTATTGGACTTACCCCACTCAGCTAACATGGAGTTAAAGAATGTCAACCACCACACCATGGAGCCAAGAGTGCCTACAACTGAATGCAGGAGGATTGCATCCAGTAACCATGTGGAATCTAAGTCCCCTCTTGACATAGATGTGGAATGGACGCAACCAATCCAAGGTCCACAGGATGGAGGAAATACAGTAAGGTTTAGAGTGGACTTACCTATATTCTATCCATGAACTATTGTGGTTAGTAATCGAAGAAAATGTGGCATTGGTGTGGAAAAAGTGGCCATGGTGGCTGCTGGGTGCCGGGAATGGGAGGAAGAGATGAGATGTGGAGGCATTTTCGGGACTTGGAATTGTCCTGTGTGGTGCTGCAGGGACAATTACCGGACATTGTATATCCTTCCATGGCCCACTGGATGGAACGTGGGAGAGTGTGGGTTATGATGTGGACCATTGACGATGAGGTGCGGCGATGCCCAGAGATGTATGCACCAAATGCAATGGATGTGTCATGATGATGGGGGAGAGTGTTGCTGTGGGGGGAGTGGTGGGGTGGGGGCTTTGCGGGTGAATGGGGACGTCATATTTTTTTTAATGTAATATTTTTTAAAAATGAAATTAAATTAAGAAACTACGCAATATCTTCTAATTCTTTTCTCAATATTACTTTCATCTTCTTGCTCTAACCGAAATGTGACTGTGCCTTGAGGTGTTTGCTTTCCCTGCAGTCCAACCTTTCACCTGTGCCTATAGTCTCTTGTTTTTTTTCATTACTTTTCATGGCTGTGTAGGCCTCTTTTTCCACATTTGTATCTCCAGTCCTCAACTCCTGAGGTCCCTACTTGATATCTACACTTGATAGGCATCTAAATCAAAGAATTTGTGGCAGAAGTTTTTCTTTCCCTCTCTCTAGTCTACTCCTTCTCAGAAAATGGCCCCATTATCTACTTTGTTGCTCAAATAATAAACCTAGTATCCTAGTATTTCTGCCTTTCCTCACCCATATCCCACATCCAATCCATCTACAAGTGCTATCAGCTCTTCCTTTGAAAGAGACAGTATATTCCCACCATCCATATATTATGAGGGTTCCAATTTTTTCACTTAGCAACACTTATTTTCCTTTTTACAAAATGATAGCTATTCAATTAAGTATAAGACGTATCTCCTTGTGGCTCTTATTTGCATTTCCTTAACGACTAATGATGTTCTGCATCATTGTAACGTGCATATTGGATATTGGTATATCTCCATGCAGAACATTCTATTCAAATGCTTTGTTCATTTGTTAAAATATTAGACCATTTTGTTTTAGGGCTGAATTGTAAAGGCCTTTTTATATTCTGGATACAAGTCTTTTATCAGACATATATTCAAATATTCTTCCCCATTCTATGGGTTGACTTTTCGCTTTCTTAATGGTATCATTAACATAAGAAAGGGGTTTAAGTGTGATGTACTCCACTTTCTTTTTGCTTTGTTGCTAGTTCTCTTGGGATCATAGCTAAGAAACCATTGCTTAACCCACTTCCATATGTTTCTTATCTCCATGAACCTGGTCGAAAATTTCTCAAGTCTTCATTCAACAGGTATTTTTGTAAACACTTGCTGTGTGCCAGGCCCTATTCTAAGTAATGAGGATAAAATGATTAACAGCTAGCATGTGGCAGTGATTCCTAACTGCTCGCCAATATTCAAGTTCATCTCATCTAGAAAGACTACATTTCTCACCCACCTTTGCAGTTAGATGTGGCTTTGTGAGTTCTTGCCAGTGCATTGTGAGTGGGGTTAATGTGAGCCTCTTGTAAGCCTGGACTATAAATATTTCCCATGGGCCCTTCTTCACGTTCTGTTATGCTTCAGCAGTTGCAAGAGAAATGGCTTCAGGAGTCTTGGCAGTGCTGGCAAAAAATGTCCTCAAGGGGGACTGGATAAGGATGAAAGCTGGATATGAATACTTAGCATGATTCCTGTTCAATAAACATTACTTCTGTAGCTAGTATTTGGGTTTATGTGCGCCCGAGTACACAGCAGGGGTAGAAGAGAATTAAGAATCCCCCACAACATTCAGCAGATAAATAGGGCAATTAGCACTGCACTCCTGTAGACCACGTCTCAGACTTGATGAAGTTCACAGTCTTTCTGGACAGGTTCTCTATTAATGGACAAAAGTAATTCTAAACAAACTTAAATAATGTTGAAGGGACGATAATTTGGGAATTTCTGATCTCATGAATGCAGTTGAAACCAAAGGCAATATAAGAACCTTTGTTATAATGTTATAATTTTTACATGGTGGATAGAACATCTTGTGCTTTGGTAACACTGGTCTGTTAAAGTTCTGTAACTTAGTGTCTGACTCTATCTTTGATGTTGGATTTCTGACAGCTTTTAAGCCTCACCCTTTCCTCTTCCCCTTATGTCAATATCTGGGCAAGCTGATAAGAAAACCCAGATGTTCCCTGCTTTAGGGCCAGTGGGAAGTTCAAAGCAAACAAGCCCTAGCTCACATGCAAGAGAATTTACCCCAGCCTCACACGCAAATTACCATGAAGGCCAAGCCAGTCTTGTTTCCCTGCTCTCAAGACATCACATTCTTGTACCTGATGGGAAAACTGCTGTTCCCAGGAAGCCTCATGTAAGTAATCAATCCTTTCATACTCTCTTGGTACATGATGCATAAGGCATCATCAGTCTTGACATCCAAAACGGATTTTGGATGGCATCCCATCCTCCCTCTGTGGGTTGTCCATAACAGTTGGGGCTATGGGAGGATGTCTAAGCACTGTCCACCATCACTGGGAGTTTCTCTTTGTCTTTGTCTGGATAACCACCTCTTTTGCTGAAGAGCATTCACTAGGAGGTAGTTTCTGATGGCTAGCCTGTGCTTTGAACTGTGAGATTTTGTGCTACATTTGCTGACTTCTCACTAACCTCTCTCATAGACCTAACCAATTGAAGCTAGAAATATGGTGTTTAGGGACAGCATTATGCAATTGGAAGTTTCATTAAAGTTGCAGGGTATCATGTGCTCAAGCCCTGACCAATCTGCAAATGACAGATTGAATCATGTGTCTCAATTCCAGCATAAACTTTCCCTGACACTGCGGTAAAGGTAACAACTTTTACTTGTAACCTCTGGTGGTGTGATGCAAGCGGGTCTTCACCCCATTCTGTACAGAGCTCAAGGGAAAGACCAATATCCTATGCAAAGCACGGGTCCATTTGGTCTTCCTCACTCATGTGGAGGAAGAGTAGGTGCAACGTGGGACTCAGAGGTCTCACTCCTAGGAATTTGGAAAGAGTTTCTACTGCTGCTACCTATACCTCTGTCTCCAAAAGAGATGCTGGTCCTCAAAGTCATAAGGAAAACACCCTTGATAGCCCTGAGGTACAGCCCAGGTATTAATTCAGCCATGGCCAAGGGGGGAGTCCCATAACTTTACCAATATTAATCTGAAGCCCTCTGGAAGTAGAAACTTATCAGTATGATCAGGATGGATGTCCCTCTTGCCAAAATATACCCAGTAACCACACTCACACACAGATAAATACAAACACACATGCACACACACACACATACACTGGACAAGTTGCCTGATGGTAAACCAAGTAGTGAATGGTCTTCTAGACCATTGTTGGAGGGAAGTGGGAAGATTCACATCATCACTGAGACCTAAATATAACCACAGTAGCTCAAAGGGGTTTTATGGGAAACTACCAAAATTGTAAGTAATCGTGAAGAATAGGAGAGAACCGAATGAACCACCGAATAGGGGTGGCCAATGGAAAAGGCTTGGAGGGAAACACCCTCTCTCTGCTATGCGAACTACCCACAGTTGAGCCACACGGGATAAGGAGAGGGGACAGGTCTGTTTGGAAGACATTTGAAGAAGCACTGGTTGAAATTCCATCTTTTTCTAACCAAAACACTTTGGAATTTCTCACATCCCCTCCCCCACCGCTAAGCAATGCTGCTTTATGATGTCTTGGCCATCCTGGACTACCATTCACTGGGGACAAGGCCTTGTTGACAAGCAAAGCTGAAGGTGTGGTTTTTCACTGTCATGGGTACTTATATATAGGAAGGTCAGGAGCACTGAGGGAGGCCACTATTTTCTACACCATCGGACAATTGACCAGTAAAAAAGATGAGCCTAAAACAGATACAGAAAACACCATCATGAGGACAAAAGAATCAACTACATGCACCGGAGGGACAGAGAAGACAGATGGTTTAAGGACGACCAGAGATAGTAACAAGGTCAAATAACCCTACTCATCCTCCTCCATTTCTTCCCCATTGACTCCCCACCCCAGCATTCCTCCTGTCCTTGCCTGGTATAAACCCCCTCCTCAGCACTCACCCCTGATTACAAGCCCCCTTACCATCCCTGTCCCCCCATCCACTCCCTCCCAAACTAATGCCCTCCTGGGCTCACTCTTTCTCTACCAGGTGAAGAAGGTGATCAAGATGGCAAACCAATTTTGTTTAGTTTTTTATTTTTATTTATTTTTGTTTACTTTATTTATTTGCCCCCCATTCCCCAGATGCTTACTCCTCTCTCTATTCATTGTTTTTTTGCTTGCCTTCTCCAGGAGGCACTGGGAAGCAACCCAGGACCCCCCCACATGAGAGGTGAGTGCCCAACGGCATGAGCCACATCTGCTTCCAAAGGGCTACTGCGCCTTCAAGCTCTGTTAGATCAAGATATGGAATCTAGCTCTGTTGCATGCAGAGGCGGTATCTGCATGTCTTCTTTTAGGAATCACTAGAGCCTGAACCCAGGAACTCTCATGTGGGAGACAGGTATCCAAGTGGTTGAAACACATGGGATTCCCTTTGCTCTTTCTTAATAGATATATTTACAGCTATAAAATTCTATCTCAATTGTTTTAGCTATATCCCATAACTCTTTGCAAGCTGCGTTTTACTTTTCACTCACTGTGAATTCCTCATTTCCTCATTGTATATTATATTCCTTTCCTCGAGCTCCTTTACTACATTATCACAAACAGGGTGGCTTATAACGATGCAACTTTATTCTCTCATAGTTCTGTAGTCTAGAAGTACAAAATCAAGGCTATACTCACCCCTTTCTTGCTTCTAGCTTCTGATGGTTGTCTATAATTCTTGGCTTTCCTTGGCTTGCAGATGCATCATTCCAATTTCCACCTCTTTTCTCATATCATGTTTTCCCTGTGCGTCCAAATTTCCCTCTTCTTATAAAGACGCCAGTCATTGGAATAGGGCTCACCCTGATCAAGTAAGACCCACATCCTAATGTAATTACATCGCCCAAAATCCTATTTCCAAATAAGTTCACATTCACAAGAACTTGAAATGAAGACTTGAACATATCATTTGGGAAACACAATGCAACTCACAACAGGTATTTAGGAGTATATTAAAATTTGCAAATATTTGTGAATTTCCAAATTTTCCTTACATTATACAATTCTAATTTCATTCCACTGTGGCTGGGGTACATGCTTTGTACGATTTCCATCTGTCTAAATTCATTGAGGAATTGTTTACACCCTAGCATATTATCTATCCCTATAATTTTCCATGCACTCTTGAGAAGAATATATATTCTTCCTTTGTTAGATCGGGTGATCTGTAGACGTTTGCTATGTATAGTTATTTTACAGTGTTCAGTTCTTCTGTTTGCTTGTTGATCTTCTTTCTCATTGTTCTATTCATTACTAGAATTGGTTTTGAACAAATGTCCTTGGGGAAAAGACTTTTTCTCCTGAATAAGCACAAGTCAGGTCAAATAAAGTCAGTATAAGGAATCCTTCTTCCAGGAAACCAACAGATGGTTCAAATAATGAAAATTCTCTAAGATTGGGGTTTTGGAAGGGCTCCAATCCTATTCTTCTCCATCCTTACAGCTTCCAGGATGCTTGCTTTCATGGTGATTGTAGGCTGTTGGTTTTCATGGTTATTGTGGAGTTAACGAGTGGGGTCATGGGAATAAGGCAAGTTACTATGCCATTAAACTCACTGTTTTTACCTAGATTGATCCATTTTTAGTTAATAAACACTCCCTGGATCGCTGCAAGCATTTTTTATCTTCCAGTATCATGAGAAAATGATTCTGACCATCTTTGCCTGAATATCATTGCTTTTAGGCAACAAATGACTTCCAAAGGTCTTTCGTCCTCCATTCTCACTCACATGACTCTATTTTAATTTTTAAAAGAGGAACATGACATGCTTCCTTTGAAATCCTGCATTGAAGTCATTTTCCCTTAGAATTATGCACAGAGTTTACATTTCGCCAAGATAATTGATTTGTACTCTGTAAAACTGAAGCACCTTAGAACAAAGCCTCTCCTGCACAGTCACTAGAGTCGTTCTTCTGTGAGGGTAAAGTAGAAAAACGACCAAAATTTCTCTTTTTTCTTATTTGTTTCTCCTTCTTTTTCTTCTTCACTGCTTCATATTAAAAAAATACATGACTGCAGGTAGGTGTAGCTCTTGGTTGAACACCTGCTTCCCATGGACTAGGTCTCAGGTTCATACCCCAGAGCCTCCTAAAAAGTACATTACTATTGTAATCAATTGCTAAAGTACTTGTAAATGCAACTACTCATATTAAGATCTCAATCCCATGATGTATCTTTTACTCTATGTCCTCCCATTTTTTTTTACCATTTATAACTAGCCCCTTACTCCCCTTAGGATTCAAAAACAGTAAGCATTTTCTTATTTTTAAAATTAAAATTATTTGACCTTTTAACTCCCGATACTTCTGATATTACCTCATAGTACATGGTTCTATATGGTGCAATGTGTCCATGGCCTATTTCTTGGTTCGTTGAGAACCTTCCACAGTTTCTCAGAAGTCTCCTAAGTAGTTACAAATCTTGTTTAAAATCTACTATGTCAACCCCAGTGGTTGGATTTGGAACCAGGAACAACTGGATTTGAAATAACCAAATTAGAATTCCTCACATTGATCCTCAATCTCTATTTCAACTTTCCCTGTTTTCATAGTGGGTTTCTATTAAGGGGGAATTTTCATCATAATTTGAGTTTCGGAAAGATAACATTTCAATTCAACTGATTTTGAGGCATCAAAACTAAATTTGAGTCAGAAAATTAAACCAATATCTAAAAATCTATGTAAATTATATTTTAGGATTTTACAAAACAGAAAATCATTGAAGACAACAATTAAGATGTTTCAAGACAGAAAGTAAGTAAAGGAGGAAATAAGGAAGGAGTGGGAATGATTGTGACTTTTGGACTTCTGAGCATTCAGAAAAGGGAACAGAGGAACACCAAGCAAAGCAGTAGTTGATGCCCTGGCTGGCCTTCACACATCCTGTGTGAGCTATCACCTCTGTTATGTACTTTGTAATGTTTATTATAGGATTATCCACATTTTCAGCTCCTTAAGGACTTTTTCTCCTTAGTTTGAAGTGCTTCTGTGAGTTCTGAGACTAATCCAATAAGAGACATAAAATATTCTAACTTCATTTTGTTGCTTTTGGGTTGTTTCTGCTGACAGGAAGGTTGGAGCCAAATGACTCTTAGAGTTTGCACCAGTTTGATTCTTGTAGTCACTTCCTCTGAGAGGTGCAGTAACGTCCCAAGAGCTTTGCTCACTTTTACCTCCTAATCCGATGCTTGCATTGCATTGCATTTATAAGCTATAGCTCTTGCTACCATTTAGAAATTAAACATGAGGACAGAATACAATTTGAATTTAGGCACTTCTGTGTTGCTGAAATTGTTGCAAGAATTATCATAGAACAAAATTTAGAACAGAGTTTGTCCCCCCCCTTTTAAAACCTCCTCCATCAGGGCCAAAGAGAATCTTGTACCTTCCTCTGTTTTCTCCTTAGATATAGACTCAAAGTAAAGTACTATTTTCTAAACATTGCTTAGGTCAATCTACGTAATTCAGGAAAAAAGGAAAAGAGTGCGAGAGGGAGAAGAGATCTGGAATGTGCTGGGTGTATTTGTCTTTTGCTATAAAAAAATGGATAAGGGCAGAGAAAGTATTATGTGTTGAAATACTTTTAGTCAATTTTAAGATATACAAATGGAAGCTTTGAACTATCTAGATGAACATTGTGCTATTGAACTCTTTCTTTGACCCTGACACCACTCTGAACTGGAGTTGCATGGTTCTAATCCTCAATCGGGTTACCAAAATTAACAATTTTGAAATTTGAATGACTGGGAAATGAGGGAGATGACTAAACAGTTAATGAAACATCACATTCTTTAACGTGTGCTGCATTCACTGCTTCATTCCTAACAGATATTCTAGGTATGATTAAGTAAGAAAGTGTTTCTCCAAGTATTTCATCCTATGTAAAACGATGTCATTCTGGCACTATTTTTGTGATTTGCCATCAGTACCTCATGCAGCATTTCACTCACTTTATTTAACATTTGCGATGTCGGTTTCCTCTTTTGATGTTCAAAAAAATAATAAGGACGGGAAGTGGTTGTGACTCAATCAGATCATCTACCATATGGGAAGCCCTCGGTTCTCATCCTGGGGCCTCCTTGTGAAAACAGGCTCGCCTGCACGCTGTGGAGGGTCGCCAGCCTGCAGATGCCACAGAGACACGACTCAGCAAAGTGACACAACAAAACGAATTGAGGCAAGCGAGAACACAGAAGAGCCCACAGCAAATGGACACAGAGAGCCGACAACAAGCAAGCAGCAAGAGGATGAGGGACAATAAATAAATACAGACACAGGAGATAATACAGTGAATAGAGACAGAGAGCAGACAGCACACACACACACACACACACACACACACACACACACAAAAGCTTGTAATGGGGAGGGGATAATTTTTTAAAAATAACCTAAATAAGGAAGGTTCCTGATTCTTCTGTCCATGCCCGATGAGAGAGTTTATCAAATAGGGACCATGGAAGACCATCAAATCTAATAATAGACTTGCAGTGAGATGAATTTTAAGAATTCTTGGGAATTTACATATTATTTTGAATAATATTTAATTGGCTCAACTGTCTATCAAACATCTAATCTTGGAAGGTATTTCAGAATTCAGGAAATTAATGGACATTTACATATTTTCTATTTTTGATAAATTAAGAATTTTGTTATGCTGTGATGTTAGCACAGCCATATTTACCTGAACTTTTTGGTTTGATGGCGTTGCACTCTGTAAGCTTTCTGTTTTTCTGAGTAGTTCTGAAAATATTTTAATTGCATAAAGCTAGACAAAGTTACATGAAGACTCATTAATATGAAAGAAGGATGCACCTGGTGGATTGGAGAGGGATTATTTCTGCCCCATGAGCTCAAAGTAAACCAGGACTTCTGTAACATCATAAGGACTCCTTAGTTTCAGTTGGCTGGAGAAGGCTCTGCTAGAACATTGACCATGAAGTGCAGCAGTGCTCAGAGGTGTATTCACCAAATGCAAAGAATGTCTCATTATGTTGGAGGAGGTGGTTGTTATGGGGGGAGGAGTGGGGTGAGGGCGTGGTGGGTATGCGGCGGCTTGCTCGGTCGGTAGAGGTGGGGTCTGGCTGCGGAGGAGGGGTCAGTCCAGCTTTGGACGAGGGGTCGGTCCCACTTGGGATGAGGGGTCTGTCCCACTTGGGACGAGGGGTCGGTCCGGCAGCAGACGAGGGATCGGTCTCACAGGGGTTGCGCGGTTCGGCTGACAGGGTCGCCCGGCAAAGCCGGCGATGAAGGGGTCGCCCGGAGAAGCAGGCGACGAACTGGGGACAAGGGAGGCCAGGCCCTTGTCGGGGGCTCTCAGGACTGGAGGGCGCACGGCAGAAGAACTACCGCGGAGACAAGGTAAATACGAAAGTCCACTTTATTGAGGGAGAGGCAACAGTTTTATAGGGGCTGGGGAAGGCTGATTGGTCGAAGCCACGCCGTTCTGATTGGTTGCCGGCGAAAGGTCAGTGGGCGGTACTGGACGGGGGAGGGGTGGTGGTTAGGGATTGGCTGTCGCTGTTGCTGGGGGAAGGGGCAGGGTTTAGTGATTGGTGGCTGCTGTTGCTGGGGTAGAGGGCAGACTGGAGTTTCCCGCCCACGCCTGGCTGTTGCTGCTGTCGGGGGAAGGGAAAAGGGCAGACTGGATTTTTCCGCCCATGCCTGGCTGTTGCTGCTGTCGGGGGAGGGGAAAAGGGCAGACTGGAATTTTCCGCCCTGCGCCTGCGCAGGGAGAAAGAAGAAGAAGGGTGCCGCCCCACAAGGCATCGTGTGGCGCCATCCGGGAGGAGGGGCGGCCGCGGAAGCATGGCTGCCGAGAAGGGGAGACCCGAGGGCACTCTGCGCCCATGCCGAGCTCCCTTCAGGGGTGGCGGTGAGTCCGACCAGCCACCCTATTATGGGGCAGCGGCTTGGCCTGCCGCGGCTGCTCCCCCGCCAGGCCAGCAAACCACACTTCAGCCCGAGGGGTGACCGCAGGGGTATATCATGACCTTTTATTTTTTGAATGAAACATTAAAAAATAAATCTAAAAAATATTTTTTAAAAAGGAGATGAAGGGCATGATCACATTTAGGCTGAGATCTGGAGAGTGAAGAGGGGCAGCCATGGGGAGCAGGGACTCCCTGATCCCAGTTACTCCTGCCTGCAAGGAGAACCTGGCATTTCCCTGCAGTCAGAGTTTGCCTCTTGCTGATCTGTAGGAAGCTCCCAGAGCTTGGAGGAGAAGAGGCATTTAACTACAGTTGCATCCTGTGTCTTATGGAAAGCCCAGGGAGGATACCACACCTAAGACCCTGATAAAATCTGTATTAGAAATGAAAATTCAACCAGACTGCTCATGAAAGATTAGCTTTAGTTCCTTCAGGGGAATAAATGACTTAGGCCCACTCTGACCTGCTTTATCTGCATGTTTCTGCCAGCCAGCCACCCTCTACTCCATCAAGATGGGCACGTGAGGACTCCTGGAATGAGTCTGTCCTTTCAAATTCGGTCGAGAAAAAAAGGTTTTTTGTGAGCATAGATTCAGGGACAGGAGTGAGGGCACAACCTTTACCTTTGAAAGACACACAGCTTGTAAGAAAGTGAGATTTTACATATCCATTCATTCAACAGATGCAAACCAAGCATAGCATCATATGCCAGACACTGTGATAGGCACTGCAGATGGGAAAAGAAAAGACACAGCCCCGCTCACATGGGCTCCAATCACATGTGTCAGATGTGTCAGACCTGTGAGTAATCACAATACAGTGTGAGCAGGGAGCAGGGAGCCAAAAGTCATTTACCAAGAACCATTCAGGAAAGTCTCATGAAGAGGCGATGCCTGAATTGAGAATTGAACGTGAGGAGTTAGCAATGAATGAACCAGGCAGGGAAGAGAGGTCATAAGCATCAGCATGAACCAAAGCACAGAAAAAAAGAATGATAATAAAAGAAGCTCTCTATTACTGCCTTTATTTGGATTATATCATCTAAACTCCAACAGCCTTCTGAAGCAGACTGATATTTTTTCCTATTTTCAAATGAGGAATCTTCAGGACGAGGATATTGTATATAGCTAGGAAATTGAAGACCTGGGTTACAACCTAGGCTGTCTGTCTATTGAACTCATATTTCTAAACCACTGTGCATACACTACATCTATTTGGAAAATTATCTGCATTTCTGTGTAATTGGATACTTGAGTTATAATTTTGTGTGTGGTAGGGAGGGGAATGCTCCCAGGATTGGACGATTTCAATCACAATCTTTGGAGGAGTTAGATCTTCAAAGAGGGACTGTATGTAGGGGAATAGCATGACTATATTTGAAATTTAGAAAAACGTCCATAGAAGGAGGATCTTTTGGAGAGAGTCATTGGTGTCAGGGCAACCATTGCAGAGGCTCTTGCAATCTTCCAGGCAAGAGGTGATGATGGCTTGACGAATGGGTATGGCACAGTGGCAAGGGAAGAAGGGTATAGTTGAGAAAATGAGCAATGATATCCTGCATTTGGAGGGGGTAAAAATGGGAGCCTCCAGTTTTCTGGTTTGATATAGCACTACCACAATAGCTGAGATGAGAAGAAAATTAAAATAATTTTTCACTCCAAATGAGCGAAGAAAAGATGTTTGGGTTACGATTGCAGCTAGAATGGGAGGATCAGATGGTTTGGAACCCAGGAATGTAGGCTATTAACTGTTCATATCTCCCTCCATCACTGGTAATATAGGAAGGAATTAGGGTACAATTATCCTATGTCTATAATAATGATGCTGAAAATAGAGTTTTGCTTTGGAGGGCAATCCGAGGAGCAGATAGAGGTGAAGAATAAAAGGGGCCAGAGCCGCAAGATACACTTTGCTCTATCTAGCCTTTCTTCTTAACTCAGTTGGAAAATTCTACTGGGAAAGAGGGAGCACTCAGACCCAAAGGGATGAGGAAGCAGCAAAACCTGCAGGCAAAGAAATGAAAGAGCAGGAGAGAGCATGGCAGATTAAGAGTTTGGACAGCAAGGAGGAGACTTCACTTGAAGGGAAGCCGTGAGGTCTTACCACAGACATAGGAGCTCCTAAGAGCACACTCCCTTTTGGTCAGTTTCCAACACAGGCAGTTTTCAAGCACTTGGAAGACCATGTTGGCTGCTGTCCGTTGTCCTGAAACATCATTTTGCTCCAGGGTGCTGTTCAAATCCTGAATTCTAATCCCATCTGTCACCTCTCCCGGTGCTCATAATTGTCCTTAATTTCTTGATGAAAGGATTGTGATTTCTGTGCTAATGAGGAAAAGAAAAAAGACTGAGCCTTGGCAACAATGTGTAGGGATCTAATTTTATGGATGTTTGATTAGGTTTCCAACAATTATATAATGATTTCCACTTTGCGAACTTGGGTGGAGAAATTACCACCTCTTAGTCGGAATTTTTTTTAAGTTTTTTTTTTACTATTCATTTTCCAAAAATATTACATTCAAAAAATATGAGGTCCCTAGTGGCAACAATTAAAAACCACAGCAGGGGGGGTACTGGGTTCCTGGCCAGTGGTGCTCTGTCGTGGTCCCTAGGGGAGCAGCAACAGTCTCCCAGGTACAGTGGCGGGGACCGGGAGGGAGTGAGGGTTCAACAGTGAGCCCCTGATGCTAATGACTATGCTTGTGAGCTGATAAACCTAAAATAAGAACAAGGCCTAGAGCAACATTGTGCCTGGGAATTTCCTCCTGTCAGCCTTCATGTTACTCAAATGTGGCCAGTCTCGAAGCCAAACTCAGCATGTAAATGCAATGCCTTCCCCCCAGCGTGGGACATGACACCCGGTGATGAGCCTCCCTGGCAACGAGGGACCACTATGAACTACCAACTGATGATGCAACTGGAAAATGTCCTTATACCGAAGGTTCAATGCGGATCAGCAGAAAAGCCACGTCTACATAAAATACCATGACTTTAAAATGCTGTTTGACCTAAAGTAAGGGGGAAATGGAAAGGAGAAATGAGTTTATATGGCTACGAGTTTCTAAAAAAGAGTCTGGAGGCTGGCAGAAGGATTGCCCTCATGCACAACTGAGCAGAGTCAGAGAGACAGATAAAGCAGATACAACCCCCAGATACTGGTTCCTTTGAGGGCTAAAGAGACCCATGGGAGTTATGGTCATGGCCGATGGGGTTAACTACCAGGGCAGATGGCCCCTCTTTGGAAATGGTGTTTATGTGTGATGAATCTGGACTCAAATGGGATCTCCCTTCATAAGACTTTCATGCTAATGTGCTGGAGGTGCAGTTAATGTTGGGGTTTAAGATATATTTAGGGGATTTGAATCTCTGGACTGACAATGTGATAGCCAGGTCCTGAGCCTCAACAGACTCCAGCACCTACAATCTGGTCTATTGGACTTACCACACTCAGCTAAGATGGAGTTGAAGAAGGACAACCACCACACCATGGAGCCTAGAGTGATTACAACTGAAAATGGGAGGATTGCATCCAGCATCCATGTGGAATCTGAGCCTCCTCTTGATATAGAGGTGCAATGGACACAACCAATCCAATGTCCACATAGAAGAGGTGGCATTGGATTGGGAAAAGTGGACATGGTGGATGATGTGTATGGGGAAAGGAAGGAAGAGATGAGAGGTGGAGGCGTCTTTGGGTCATGGAGCTGCCCTGGATGGTGCTTCAGAGGTAATCACCAGACACTGTAAATCCTCACAGGGCCCACTGGATGGAATGGAGGAGAGTATGGGCCATGATGTGAACCATTGTCTATGAGGTGCAGAGGTGCCCAAAGATGTACTTACCAAATCCAATGGATGTGTCATGATGATGGAAACGAGTGTTGTTGGGGGGGGGGGGAGAGGGGGGGGTGGGGGGGTGGGGTTGAATGGGACCTCACATATATATTTTTAATGTAATATTATTACAAAGTCAATAAAAAAAAATTCAGTATGAAAAAAAAAAAATGAGTTCCCATTCAACCCCACCGCCCCCACCCCACCACTCCCCCCACAGCAACACTCTCTCCCATCATTATGACACATCCATTGCATTTGGTAAGTACATCTCTGGGCATCGCTGCACCTCATGGTCAATGGTCCACATCATAGCCCATACTCTCCCACGTTCCATCCAGTGGGCCCTGGGGGGATCTACAATGTCCCGTAATTGTCCGTGAAGCACCACGCAGGACAACTCCAAGTCCCGAAAACACCTCCACATCTCATCTCTTCCTCCCATTCCCCGCACCCAGCAGCCACCATGGCCACTTTTTCCACACCAATGCCACATTTTCTCTGTGGACCTTGTTTTGATTGTGTCCATTGTGCATCTTTGTCAAGAGGGGACTTAGATGATGCAACTAGAAAATGACCTTGAATTAAAGGTTCAATGCGGGCCAGCAGAATATCCCTGTCTACATATAATAACAGGAGTTTAAAATGCTGTTTGACCTAATGTAAGGGGGAAATGGAAAGGAGAAATGAGTTTATATGGCTATGAGTCTCTAAAAAAAAGCCTAGAGGTTGTCAGAAGGATTGCCCTTATGCACACCTGAGCAGAGTCTCAGAGACAGATAAAGTAGATACAACCCCAGGTATTGGTTCTTTTGAGGGCTAAAGAGACCCATGGGTTCTATGGTCATGGGAGATGGGATTCACTGTCATGTCAGTTGGCCCTTCTTTGGAGCTGGTGTTTCTGCGTGATGGAACTGGAATCAGATGGGATCTCTTTTCACAAGAATTTCATGCTACTTTACTGGAATTGTAGTTGGTGCTGGGGTTTAAGATATATCTAGGGGATTTGAATCTCTGGACTGATAATATGATAGCCAGGCCCTGAACCTCAACAGAGTTCAACTCCCACACTCTGATTTATTGGACTTACCCCACTTAGCTAACATGGAGTTGAAGAATGTCTACCACCACACCATGGAGCCTAGAGTGCCTACAACTGAAAGCAGGAGGATTGCATCCAGTATCCATGTGGAATCTGAGCCTCCTCTTGACATAGAGGTGCAATGGACACAACCAATCCAAAGTCCACAGAGAAAATGTGGCATTGGTGTGGGAAAAGTGGCCATGGTGGCTGCTGGGTGTGGGGAATGGGAGGAAGAGATGAGATGTGGAGGCCTATTCGGGACTTTGAGTTGTCCTGGGTGATGCTTCAGGGACAATTACTGGATATTTTAGATCCTCCCAGGGCCCACTGGATGGAACATGGGAGAGTATGGGCTATGATATGGACCATTGAACATGAGGTGCAGCGATGCCCAGAAATGTACTTACCAAATGCAATGGATATGTCATGATGATGGGAGAGAGTGTTGCTCGGGGGGGAGTGGTGGAGTGGGGGTGGTGGGGTTGAATGGGACCTCATATTTTTTGAATGTAATATTTTTACAAAATGAATTTTAAAAAATGGGGATAGCAATGGAAAGCTTGCAGGGTCAAGCCCTGGGCAGCTTCTCAGAGGGCAGCCTGCATTCAGTTTATCATCCCAAGGACCTCCCTGGACTTGATTATAAAATGCCCTTGGGGTGTGTCTTCTTCCGCCTTCCATTGTCTCTTCTATGTTCGAACAGGGAAGCCTCAACCATACATCCATTTTAGGACAAACACGATGTGGCCAGTCATTGAAAAGGGAGAGCTCTGGATTGGAATTCTGGCTCTGCAAACTGCTTGCTGTGAGATTCTGGCCCAGGTACTGCTCCTCTCTGAGGTTTAGGGTTTTTTTTTTTCCTTCTTTCCTGTAATTTTTATTAATCTTACTTTAGTTATAGCAGTTTTGTATTCACTTTTAAAAGATTTCTAGTATCATGAGCATCCTACTTCAGTTAGACCCATTTAAGTACAGTTGATTTTTAGTGGGGATCTTTCACTGCAATCCCATAATGTGTTAGAAAATTGCTAGTTGGCTATACTTGTTTTCAAAGGCTGTTGACTATGAATCCATATTGGCAATCTGTCC
This sequence comes from Dasypus novemcinctus, assembly GCF_030445035.2. NCBI lineage: Eukaryota > Metazoa > Chordata > Mammalia > Cingulata > Dasypodidae > Dasypus > Dasypus novemcinctus. Next base: position 177,705,459 of record NC_080704.1, read on the forward strand.
TCTTTATTTAAAGCAAAATATATTCTGTACAATTTGGTGCCAAAATATTTTTAGGTAGATTTGTGTGTTCCATTAAAAGTAAGGAATTTAAACACTGGTCGTATGTTCTGTGTGAATTCATTATTGCATTGTCTCCTATTATCAGAAAGAAATCATGCCACGTTTCTGACCTTTATATATTTCTCTTGATTTTCCTGAAATTTCAGTTACCTACTAATTTACTTAACCAAGTTATATGTGACATAAGTTTCAGCTAAAAAAAACCACCCCAAAGATAAAGTAACCCAGCTCAAGAATATACAAAATATAATGCCCTCCTCATATTCTGAGTTTACAAGTTTATGATGTAAATACTGTGTATCCAAGCTTTAGTTTTCTTGTCTCCAAAATGGGGCTGAAATCTTGGCCCCGAAGACCATGAAATGGGGTCACCCCTGTTGAGTGGTTAGCACGTGACCAGCAGCAGGGAGTCTAAGTGAGCATCTCCTGTTCACCTTGTTATTTTTATTGTCATGTTGATGCTGGAGCCAAAGGAGAATTAGCAACAGTGGGGGAGTGGGGTGAAGGACAGGAGAACAAAGGTTCCTCCAGAGGCTGGCCCCTGCCCCCTACATGGCCATCTGAGAAGTCACAGATAAGCAGGCCCTAATTAAAGTCTTTCCCTCCAGCTCTCTGCAGTGTGAGCTTATCCGACCCTGAGGGGTACATCGACTCCAGAGACTACCCACCCCTGCCCCTGCACAACTTCCTGGAGTGCACGTACATCGTGACCCTCTACACCGGCTACCGGGTGTATGTCCAGGTCACTGCAGAAGCTGCCCTGCCATGGCAGCCCCACCCAGCAGGAATCCTCAGGACTTTTGTCCCAGTCAGCCTCGGTGATTCCCTCCTAACCAATCTCAGTCTGGTTCTCTCCATTGAGGTCCCAGCTGCAAGAGCTGGAAGCACATGGAGGCACCGTGCTGACGAATCGTCGTGACCATCCCCCGATGCCCCGCTTCTCAGTCACACACGTGCGTGGCCATGCCCGTGCACACACACTCCCGGGAGCCCCGCCTGAGCCACTTGCTTCTTCTGGGTGAACTGTGAGCTGAGAATGGCAAAGCAGGGCATGCGTAGGAGCTTGGGTTCTGGGATCAACCACCCAGGGGTTAAGGTCCAGCGCTGCCAGTGGATTGTGCAGATGTTGGGCAAGGGACTTCTCTGAGCCTCAGTTTCCCCATCAGTAAACTAGGGATAATAATGATTGTGCTTTACGGAGTTTCAGGGAGGAGTAAATGTAGCACTGAATATAGAACCATCAGCCAGAGCCCAGCAGAGAGAGAGCTGCTGGCACGTCAGCAGGTCTCCTCACTGTGCAACCCTTCTGGTGCCAGCTGTTAGCCAACTGCCCTCTCTGTGGAAGTCCTTTTGAAAGTGGACCAGAGAGGCCCGTCTGGGGAGTGATGAGCTGTTCAGTTTACTGTTCCCCAGGGGAAGGGGGCTGAAGCTGTAAAAGGAGGCTGGTACCGGGTGGAGGCAGACCCTCTAGGCCAAAGTTACAGCGCTGTCTGGTTTCCTTATTCTTATAAGCAATAAAAAAGCCTTTGGGAATTATATGCTTTATGAATTTGTATCAATACAATTAATTTGTTTTTTACAAAATGAACTGTTAAAAAAAAGCCTTCGGAACTTTTAGAGCTGGGTCGTTTGCAAGACTGATCTGAACTTTACTTTAGGAAAATGTACCTGGCTCATATGGGAAGGATAAAAGGGAAGCCCCTCAGCAGCAGAGCTGGTGATCTTTGCAGCCCCAGAGCTGCGCCCAGTGGGTGGCACAGAGTAGATGCTTCCTAAACTTTAGTGGAACTAGACTAAACTAGAGAAGAGTTGTGGCTTGTCTGACTTTGGGTGCCTCAAGGTCCCTTTCTTTCACACCATGAAGAGACCCACTGTGTGTCTAGTCCTATATGGAGCCCTTTACCAGGCACCTACTATGTGCTGAGCACAGCTGTGGATATTGGGGAGGGGATCATGATGAGCAAAACTGATGAGGTGCCTGCCCTACAGGAGTTCCGGTCTCATGGTTGAGGCAGACATGCCTAGAGGACATTAGAATGCTGTGTGTTATTTATAAGGGACATTGTAGAATCCCAGTGGAGAGAAGGGAAAACTCTGGCCATCAGGGAAGATTTCACAGAGGAGGGCCATTTGAGCTGGGCTTTGGTGAATGAATAGGAGTTCATCAGTGAAAAGAGAGTAAGGTGTATGTATGGCCAGAAGTAGCAAGGGCTTGTGGGTGAGGCTGCACTGCTTAGATGAGGGGCAGAGAGCCTGGAATTGCTTCATCAAAACTGGCACTGAGAACCATCTAAAGCACCCCCTCCATTTATTCAGTGTCCGCAGATACAAGTGACGTATCTCCCTTCATTTCCCTCCATACCTGGAGAGTGGACCTGGCAAAGCAAGCGCACAGTTCTTTGAGGAAAAGGTTGAGTGCTCTGGAGTTGGGGGGTCACCGTTGGGGAGCATAAGAGAGTTGGCCTGAGAATGCCCTAGCAGTGAGCACCCCCACCTCCTCACTTACTGTTTTATGCATGAGAAGGAAGAATGTGTTCAGTCATTCTAGGAAATAGTGCCGGTCATTTTCCTAGGTGCTAGGGACACTGGACCACACGGAAAAGTCCCTCATCCTGGTGTAACGTCTGCTCCTGTCTCCCTGGAGTCTGTGCCTCCCACCTAAGCTGCCCCGCCCCCAACTCCAGGAGAATATATCTCACTTAAAAGGATCCAGAAACCTCCAACAAGGACCCTTCTCCAGGGGGTCTCACTATGAGGTCACAAGGACCACAGGCCTTTTGAAATGCCTCTGCCCCTGCAGTGCCTGGAGCTGTTGGGGGGTGCCCCACTGCAGGGTCTGGGTAGTTGGGGTGCCCCACTACAGTGCCTGGGGTTGTTGGGGGTGCCCCACTACAGCGCCTGGGGCTGTTGCGGGTTCCCCACTGCAGTGCGTGGGGCTGGCTGGGTTGCCCCATTACAGGGCCTGGGGGTGTTGGGGGTGCCCCACTACAGTCCCTGGGGCTGGTTAGGGTCCCCCACTGCAGTGCCTGGAGCTGTTGGGGGGGTTCCCGAATGCACTGCCTGGGGCTGGTTGGGCATACTCCACTGCAGTGCCTGGGGCTGGTTGAAGTGCTGCGTGGGCAACCTCAAAGCCTGGGGTGAGGGATTTTTCAGGCATGACTCAGTTCCTGCATCTGAACCCCCCCTCCCCAGGTGAAGTGCATGAACCTGTGGGAGGGGGAGCTGCTCTCCATGGTGGGGAGGGAGGCCCCACCCTGACCGTCCTGGCCAATCAGACGCTCCTGGTGGAGGGGCAGGTGATCCGCAGCCCCACTTTCTAATTCCAGACCTCCCAGGATGACGGCCACGGGACCTGCCAGCTGCACTAGCAGGGTAGGCTCAGGTCAAGGCTGATACGATGCCAGTGTTGGCCTCAATTTCCCTCTGGAGACAGGAGGTCTCAAACTTTTTGTCCAGGGATCCCTCTGTGAACACTGTCTCAGAATAATGTTTTAAAAGAATAAAATAGAATACATACAATTTAAAAAGGAAACTGGTTATATTGAATTGCAGTTGTCAAAGTATTATTTTAATCTATGACATAGTAATCTATGTACTCCTTATTAAGCCATTAAATAATAAGATCTAGTGACGGGCCTGATAATGATAGTAATTTCAAAGTACTGAGAAACAAAAAACATGTCAAGAAATCCGTCATGGTATGATAATATTTGTAATTTCTTTTGGTGGCAAAGCCTTGTGTTCTACACATATGTTGTGGTGTGTTGCTTCCATTCATGATTGAAGGAAACACCAATTAAGTAGAATTAATGAAAATAAGCCTCTTTTGCATTCTGTTCACCCATCTTTTCTCTTCTTGCCTCTCTTCCTTCTCTTTCTCTCCCTCTTTCCTTGCTTCCTTTAATTCTTCCTTGCCTCTCTTCCTTCCCACCCTCCATCCTCAACTCTTCCTTCTTTCTCACACTTTCTTATTCTCCTCCTTCCTCCCTCTCCATCATACATTGCCTACCTCTTGAGTAGTTTGGGGACCTCAAGCCCTCTTGCCCTTGACTAAGAGGTCCCCTGATGCCAAAATTTAGAAAGGGGAGTTGTTAACCCCACGTCTGGGTATTGAAGAGACCATCCACATTGCCATCGAATTGACCAGATACCTGAAAACCGTGGGTAGCTCTCCCCTAGATGTTTCTGAAAAAGGTTGTCAGCTGTAGATGGGATGGCTATTTCATTACAACTTTATCAATAGTGAGGCTCCCCTTTATTGTCTTTGTTAATTAAAAAGTAGCTTGTTGAGGCATGACAAATGACGAGTTAGTACTGGGAATGTAGGTGGTCTGTGTTGAGGGAGAGCCTACAGGTATTGTATGGTGCAGGAGCTAGGGTGGGTTCCACTCTCCATATGAAAACTGAGTCCCTGAGCAAAGTCCTGTGCATCCTTTCTTCTAGTGTGGGCTGACTATGTGCTAGGCACTGCTCTGAGGAGGCTCTTTCTCTGTTCACATGGAGAGAGACTCAGATGAGGTATTGAAAACTCTTCTGCACCCCAAACCTCCGTCCATGTTTAGGCAGGGTGGGGAGTTTTCAGCCCAGGGAGAGGGCAAGCCTGGCACTCTCCAAATCACGTGATCAACAGGAGTCACAGAAGGACCCACCACTGGCGACTCCAGAGTCCCCAGGGACCTCGTCGTTTCTCTTCAGCACAAATGGGCTCCCAGGAGGGGGGTCACGTCCTCCGTCAAACCCTCTGCGGGGTGACTGTGTCTGCCTCTGCATTTCCCTGTAGCCTTCATGCTGAGCTGCCACTTTCCCCGCCGGGGTGACTTCGGGGACAGCACGGTGATGGACCTGCACTCTGGAGGGGTGGCCCACTTCCCCTGCCACCTGGGCTACGAGCTGCAGGGCCCTGACGTGCCTCAACACCTCCAAGTCTCCATGGAGCTTCCAGGAGCCCACCTGCTCAGGTGCACGCCAACCTCGTCCTTGCCAATCAGAGGGGAAGACCTGTCCCCAGGGCATTGGGACTGCCCTCAAGGAATGGCTGTCAGGTCAACGAAGGAGATGCTCCAGATTCAGAGGACTGCTGCCGTTCCTTTTACTTTTTTATGTTTTATTGTGGTAAAATACAGTTAACATAAAATTTAGCATGAGCGACCTTTATTGCATTCACAATGATGCGTGACCATCGCCACTATCTAGTTTTGGAACATTTCCATCATCCCAGAGCCATTCCTTGTTCCCCTCACCCCAGCCCCTGGCAACCATATTCCTTATGGATTTGCCTGTTGTGGATATTTCCTATGAATGGAATCACACAGTACGTGGCCTTCAGTGTCTGGCTCCTTTCACTTGGCAAGAATTTTCAGTGCTCAAACGCATTGTAGCACGTATCAGTACTTCATCTTCTTTATGGCTGAGTACTATTGTGTAGTATGAATATACCACTTTTTTTTTCTTGTTCATCTGTTGCTGGACATTTAGATCAATTCTGTATTTTGGCTATTGTGAATCATGTTGCTGTGAACCTTCAGGGGAAAGTTTTGTTTTGAAAACCTGTTTACAATTATTTGCGAATATGCCCATGAGTGGAATTTGCTGGGCCATACGATAAACTCCTAAGTTTAACTTCCTGAGCAACTACAAAACTGTTTTCCACAGTGTACCTATTTTATAATCCCACCAGCAGGTGCAAGAATTCCAGTTTCTCCACATCCTCACCAACACTTGTTATTTTCCTTTTATAATTATTATTATATCCATCCTGGTGGGTTTGAGGTGTTTTCTCGTTGTGGATTTGATCTGCATTTCCCTAACAGGCCAATGACGCTGAACATCTTTTCATGAGCTTATCACCCATTTGTATATCTTCTTTGGAGAACTTTCTATTCAAATCTTTTGCCTGTTTTTTAATTAGGCTGCTTGACTTTTTGCTACTGAGTTGTATCAGTTCTTTATATATTCTAGATACTGGACCTTTTCCATATACATGATTTACAAATATTTTCTCCCATTCCATGGGTTGATTTTTCACTTTCTTCATAGTTACCATTTTGTGCATAGAAGTTTTTCATTTTGAGGAAGTCCAGTTTTTTTTTTTTATTTTGTTGCTTTCGGTTTTGGGGTGACTGCTGCCATATTTTGAGCTTGGTCATGATGTTCTGAGGTCCACACTATAGGGGGCAATTATTCCTCACAGAAATCCTATGCGGAGGGGACCACTATCCTTATTTGACAGAGGAGAAAACTGAGGCCCATGGAGGTGATGTCACTTGCCTTAATTTAAAAGATAGGAACTGTTGAAAGCATGTTCCTAGCCCTGTCTGACTCTCTGTAGGAATGAGAATTTGGCTTCCTAGGTGTGCAGATCGATCTGATACTGAAAGGATAGAAGGAATGTCAGCCCACATGTGTGGTTCTTTATGCCATGGAGAATTTTCCTATTAAGTGATCATTCGACCTACATCCACTGAGCAGCCTCCGTGAGTGTAGGGCACTGTGCCTGGTGCTGCCACTACTGCGGGGACCCTGGACCAGGCCCTGCCTTACGGAGATTCTAGTCAAGTGCAAGGTGCACAGTGGAAACTAGTAAACAAATGAGTCAACAAGAGTGTAAAGGACTTAAAGATCATGAAGCAAATCAATACGTAGAGTGACAGAAAGTAAATGGGAGAGAAGAGATACATCCATTGTGGTTGTGAGAGGTGTTACCATGGAGAAAGAGGAAGCAGGGCAGGGACGGAATGGACAGGGGACCTGACCTGGGAGAGCGATGGTGGAAGAGGGTCAGAGAAGAAGACTCCTAATCTGAGATCTGGACGTTGAGGACGGGGGAAGTGGACTGAAGTTAGAAAGAGGACTGTTCCAGGCAGAGGAGCCAGCTGGTACTAAGTTGCAGACATGGAAAGGAACTAGATGAGCTTGAGGACGTAAAACAGGGTCCACCTTTCCAGAGGGGCAGAGAACACTGCAGGATATGAGGCTGGGGTAGGGGTTAGCAACACTATTGCTCAAGGTTTCAAGGGAATATGTGGACCAGGCAGGAAATACAGTCCATCCTTATCCCATCATCTGTAGGACAAATTCGCCTCCTCACTAAAGTTTATTTCTAATCCCCACATCACTACTCATGGTCATACGTGGATCCGTGCTGAGCAGCAAAATATCTGAGTTACCGATGTACGTGTCCCCAGCTGAGATGGAATCAGGCAATGCGCTGCTGTCTTGTTTGAGTTCTTTCACTGTAAACAAGTGTCCTTTTCACAGTATCTTTAATGCTATGGTTTTTGCAATTCTGTGCTTGTTGGTGATGATTTTACTGTTTAAAATCATCCCACAATGTTGGAAACTGAGGCACAGTGGCCTCCCAAGGGGATACGTGCTGTCTCCATGGCTATGCTTGCAACTTATGTAATGTGATAAGTAAGAGTTCCCGGCAAATGGGAGGAAGCTGTTAAAGGCTGAAAGAAAAGATGAGCATATACCTTTTGTAGTGAATAGAAAATTCAGACTTTGTACCGTGAGATAAGATTTTTTAAATTCCTTAGACTATGGGTAATGCTGATAATTAACTGCATGTTGCTGCTTGATGTCACGTAGGCCATGTGTTACTGCTTGTTGTCACGTAGGCTATGTGTTCCTGCTTGTTGTCACATAGACTGGGGTATATAGAGAGCCCCTTGTAAACAATAAAGTTGTCTGAGTAGTTATTACTTGCAGACCCCTTGATCCCAGCTTTTTCGCTAGTTCTTGCTCTTTGTTTCCTTCCCCCTTTTCTCTTTCTTTCATTCCCAATACACTTCGGGTTCAAATCTCTAACACCCCAACATAGTGCTGAAGTGCTGTCTAGTATTCCCAAGTGCAGGAAGGCTGTGATGTGACACACAGAGAAAATACGTGTAAGCGATAAGCTTCATTCAGGCATGAGTTACAAGCTGCTATTGGCCATAAGCTCAATGCTCATGAAGCACCAATATATGTTCGAGAAGGTGCCTTTGAACAGAAATACACATGAAACAAGCTACATATTAAGAGTGAACAAAAATGTTGTGATGGAGGCTTGCAGGAACCTAAACATGTATTTCCCCTGGGAGCAGAGTTTGTGGCAACATTCTAGAAAGTAAGTAGCACAAAGAATGAGAGTCAACTGTATTCGAAAGTATTTAATCACAGGAGTGATGTGGTCAGAGTTGCATTTTAAGTTTGCCTACTAGGTGGCAAACAGATGATTGGGGTGGTCAGAGTGGACCCAATGAGAACAGTTAGAGCAGCATCTGCTGTCTCATGGGAGCTCCTGACTATGCTTGCAGGACTAATGGTTAGAGAATGAGACTGAAAGAGTTGGAAAGTAGCTTGCTTAATATGGCAGGAGTGAATCAAAAAACACTGAGTACAGACTTCTTGTATGTATCGGGGCTCTCCAGAGAAATGAACCAATAAGATGTGTGGACATGTGGATGTCAAGAGATTGATTATAAGGAATTGTCTCCCATACTTGTGAGGACTGGCAAGTCTGAATTCCACACGGGCCAGAAATCCCAGGAAAGGTGATGTAAAAGTCTCGAGCACAAAATCTTTAGGGGAAGCTGGCAGGCTGGACCTTGCAGGAAGGATTAATGTTGACATGTTGAGGCAGGAGTTCTTTGCTCCAAGGAACCTTCATTTCTTACTGGGAAAGCCTCCTACTGATTGGATGAGGCCCACCTGCAGAATAGAGGGTCACCTCCTTTACTGAACTGACTGTAGGTGGTAATTCTATCTACGGAATATCTCCATAATAAAAACTCGGCCACGGTTTGATCAAGCAGACTCTGACTTAGCCAAACTGACATAGAAAACTCACATCACAGCCCTCTCTTCTGAGCTCCTTCCTTCCATTCTCATGATTGAAAGTGTTGTTGCCGGGCCATAGAGCTTTATAGAAATGCATAAGCCTGAGCCTTACCCTTGGCCATCTGTACCAGAGCCTGGACTTTTTCCTGTCCCTTGGGTGATTCATGTGCATATTCTAGTTTGAGAAGCACTGGGCTACCCTTCTCACCTCCAGGTGGCACAACCTGGACCACCTCCAGCCATAAAGAGAGCAAAACCCTATTAGCCTCTAAAAATCCCGATGGTGACTGGGAGGGTATGGGCTGCCCATAGTGGTCTGTACAAGGAGAATACTGGGAAAAATAAGATCCAATTCCTGCCCTGCAGGAGTTCATCGTCAAGTGGAATCCAAGAAGCAAATGAGAGCTGATGATCAATTCTGAGATTTCATTTTGTTGCAGTATTTTTTCCAAGGTCCTCCAGAGTTTTTCTTTTCTTTTTTACATAAAGGGCTAAAAAAGATACCCAAACCATAAGACATATGGTCTCCACACCTCTCTCATGTTAATTTTTATCTGTGTGTGCAATCAGAGAGGAAGTAAGCCCCAATTTGTGCTAAGAAAGATGGATAGGGAGCTACAGCTGGCAAATTGAAGCCCAACAGAGGCATCAGTCGTCTTAACAATGCAAGGAAGGGGAGCCAAGTGTCAGCCGCTGAGCAGCAGCTCAGGGAGGACAGATGGCTGTGACCCCTCCTCCAGAGACAGTGTACTCTGTCTCCTCTGAGAGCAGTAGCTGAATTTTGGAGTGACCTTCTCTGTACCAGACGCTACGCTGAGCGCTCTTCTTACATCACTGCATTGATTACTCAACACAGAGGAAGAAATGAGATGTGGAGGCATTTTCGGGACTTGGAGTTGTCCTGGGTTATGCTGCAGGGACAAGTACCGTACATTGTATGTCCTCGCATGGCCCACTGAATGGAACATGGGAGAGTGTGGTTTATGATGTGGAATGATGACCATGAGGTGCAGCGGTGCTCAGAGATGTACTCACCAGATGCAGTGTATGTGTCATGATGATGGGGGAGAGTGTTACTGTGGGGGGAGTGGTGGGGTCGAGGCTGTGGGGGTGAATGGGGACCTCATATTTTTTTAATGTAATATTTTTTTAAAAATGAATAAATAAAATAAAATTCAATAAATAAATAAATAAAGACACAAAGGAAAAAAATAAAGAGGGTGGAATTATTATCATCATTTTAGGGGCTTGTTGCTGCCTCCTTTCACCCCTCCTCCTAGCCTTTGTTATCTCCCTTTTCCAGCCGTTGCTATCCTTCCCGCCAGTCCCGTCCACTTAGCCAACTCATAATCTGCCCCCTTTCTTAATCACCGCCTACTTCATAGCTGCCTGCACAGTTCCGCCTATCCACTACGGCCCCGTAGTTTACCCGCCCCAATTCCTACCCCTCCCTTGACCCGACCTTATATAATCAAGTGTATTTCCGCAATAAATTAGACTAGCTCATTCTCACAGGCTGTCTCCGTGGTTTTTACCGCGCGTCCCCCACGCCTGGAGAACCTAGGCCTACGCGTTGGCCTAGGGGCTCACCGCCGAGCCGTGGAAGCCCGCCCGGTCCTCGTAGGTTGCTAACTTAGAGTAGCAGCCCACAGCAGGGGTTGCTAACTTAGAGTAGCAGCCCACAGCAGGTGTTGCTAACTTGGAATAGCAACTCTCAGCAGGGGGCTCGTCCGGGATCCTTTCCTTCCACCGCCCTCCGGCCCCTCTCTGCTGCTGCTGCTGCTGTCTACTGGCGACCATTTCAGCTCTCCAGGTAGGGACCCCATCGCCGTCTTTTCTTCTCCCACTATGGGCACCTCTCTCTCCTCACACCATACCCCTCAGGTTCGGCTTTTAGCCGCCCTGCTTGATACCAATGGAGTCCGCGTTTCCCTAAAACAGCTCCAAAAATATTGGGACCTGCTACTCCCTCTTAATCCGTGGCTCGCCACCTGCCAGCTCTGGAGCCCAGACACATACTCTCGACTCATAGATCGAGTCACCTCCGCCATAGAGCATGAAAAGCGGTCTTTTCCGCACGGCCTGCTGCCTGCTCTAGTAGCCATACGCGCCTGTCTCCTTGGTGCACCGTCAGAAGCCATCCGAGACAAATCAGTTAAGCAACCCAATGACTATGAGCCCGATGATCCTGGCGACCCAAATTCTCTGTCTGACCAGCTCGCCGCCGCTCTCGAGCACGAACCTCCCCGCCCGCGCTCCCCACGGCCCGCAGAAGCCGCTTCAGTAGCTCCTCAAAATAGCGGATTTTCTCCTTTTTCTTCCACCTCTGCCCAAAATGGCGCACTTCTGGCTTCTTCTTCACCTATGTCCGAGCCCGCCGGCGGGAACAAAGGCGCCTCCTCTCACCTTTACCCGCCCCACCCTGTCTCGTCATCTTCCGGCCCTGCCCCGGACATAATGTCGCCGCCATCTTGGCCGGCCCCCGGAAATGACGTGGCTTCGCCGCCATCTTGGCCGGCCCCCGGAAATGACGTGACTTCGCCGCCATCTTGGCCGGCCCCCGGAAATGTCGTGACTTCGCCGCCATCTTGGCCGGCGCCCAAAAATGACGTAACTACATCGCCATCTTGGCAGGCACCTAAAAGTGACGTCGCCGCTCCGCCATCTTGTCCAGCGCCCAAAAATATCCCGCCGCCAGTTTGTTGCCGCCTTGACGCTGCTAAGCCATCATTCTCTCATCTGTTTCCCGCTACCGTTCATCCCTCGCCACCACCGTATGGCAGCAGCTCCCCACCTGTTTCTAGCGAAGCACATTCTCCCGCCCCCCAGCTATACCCGCTCAACCCGCTGCCCACGCAGCAACGCCCTCAGACTTGGCTTCCCTTCACAGCCGAAGAAGTTAAAACTCTTCGCAAAGCTGTTAAAGAAGATGGCATAGGTAGCCCATATGTCCAACAATTAATAGAAGAGTTAGGGGTTCAACTTGCTCTTCCTTATGACTGGATTTCTCTAGCCCGTTCCATCCTTCCGCCAGGCCAGTTCCTTGAATGGCGTGCTTACTATCAAGTAGCTGTTGATAAGCAAGTGGTAGAAAATGTCCAGGCGGGTATCCAAGATCCAGCTGACGCCTACACAGGAATTAACAACTATGCTGACCCTCGTTCTTATATAAACATAGATCCAGGGTTTTGGCACCGAGTAAAAGCTCTTGTCCAGCGATCGTTCTCTTTAGTTTCTACCAAGCAGTCCACCAAATTTACACAAATGCTTCAAGACTCGCAAGAAACCTTTCCAGCATTTGTCGCACGCGTTTTAGAAGCATGCCAGCGGAAAATTACTAACGAAGATGCTCAGTTTGTGTTAGCAAAAGAACTCATTCTCGATGGGTGCCTTGCACCCTTCCGGGCCGTTATTCTTCCTATCCGTGATAAGCCAATACATGAATGGGTATTGGCTTGTCGAGATATTGACCCACAGACTAAAGCACTTACTGCTGCCTTCGCTTCCGCCATGGCTGTGTCATCTGCCTCCACTTCTGCCTGCTTTCGATGCGGTCAGCCCGGTCATTTTGTCCGTGAGTGCCCTCAACAGGCAGCTCCCCGCCCTGCCGTAGCACTGCACAGACCAAGAGGCCCCCCCACACCATGCCCGCGCTGTGGCAAGGGGTATCACTGGGCCCGCGATTGCCGCTCATCGCAACGTATCTCCCAGCCTTTAAACTTCCAGCGGGGCAGGCCTCAGCCCCTCCCCCAAGAGGCCCTCCAGAGAGCTCCAAAACCTTAATGTGGACAATGCCTATCAAACGTCACCAAAAACCTTCCTTAGAGCTTAAAATAAACGGACAATGGCTTGAAGGGCTCTTAGACTCTGGTGCTGAAATCTCTTGTATTCCCTTTGAAATCGCCACCTTCAATCATTGGCCCCTCGAAACCGGCCCTCAAGTCATCGGCGCCACGGGAGCTGCTACCTCCTGGAAAACCTCCCAGCCTCTGCATTGGAGCGACCGAGAAGGTCACGAAGGCCAGATTCGTCCACTCGTCCTTTCTTCAGTCCAAACCATCCTGTGGGGAAGAGATGTACTCAGCCAGCTAAAAGCTCGAATCACCACAGAAGCCTTCATAGCTGCGCCCCCCCCCCCTTATAGGGGCCACTGCTCCCATCTCAAGACCTGACCCTATCCCTCTGGAATGGGACACAGAGGAGCCCATCTGGGTCAAGCAGTGGCCCTTGCCAACTCATAAACTGCAAGCTCTCTCTGCCCTCGTCGAAGAACAGCTACAAGCAGGGCATATTGAGCCGTCTACCAGTCCCTACAATTCGCCAGTCTTCGTCATCAGTAAAAAGAACACGAGCAAGTTCCGCCTCCTTCATGACCTTCGAGAAATTAACAAACATATTAAGCCAATGGGATCACCTCAGCCTGGTTGCCCGCATCCCACTGCAGTCCCTCAGCATTTTTATGCAGCCACCATTGACATCAAAGATTGCTTTTTCTCCATTCCTCTTCACCCGCGAGACTGTCCACGATTTGCGTTTACAGTCCCGCGTACCAACAATCAAGGAGCAGCACTCCGATTCCAATGGCGAGTACTACCACAAGGCATGCGGAACAGTCCAACTATATGTCAGCTCTATGTCAATCATGCCATTGAGCCGCTACGCTCTAAGTTCCATCCAGAGCACACATACATCATCCACTATATGGATGACCTCCTTTTAGCAGCAAGTTCTAACACACTTCTCAATGATTTACTCTCTGCAGTTACGACAAACCTTTCAAGTCTTGGATTAATAGTGCAACCTGACAAAGTCAACCCCCAGCCACCTTTCCAGTTCTTAGGCTTTCATTTTCATCAATATATTCGGCCCACCAGCCCGCAAATCCATGTTTCTGATCACATGACGCTGACTGAGCTCCAACGGCTTTGCGGACAAATCAATTGGCTTCGATCAGCACTCCCCATCACAACAGCACAAATGCAACCCCTTTTCGAGCTCCTGCAGACTAAGTGCAGTCCATCCGCTGCAGTCGTTCGCCCCATCACCATCACCCCAGCTGCCAAAGAAGCCATCCAACAAGTAAATGCTGCACTCCAGCAATGCCGCCTAGAGCGATTCTCTCCCGATCTCCCAATCCTTGCCTTAGTTTTGCCAACACCAGTCACCCCAACGGGTCTCCTATGGCAAGATGGTCCTCTTCTTTTTCTACACACGTCAAAAAGTAAACTCCCAAAAATCTGCCCATTTACAAGGGCTTGGATCACATTAGCCACTGACTTAGTACTTCTCTCCATACAAACGTACGGCGTCCCGCCACACACCATCGTTTGGCCCTTTGATGCAAAAGAAGTTACCTCTCTCATCATGAATAATGCCCAAATGCAAGGCCTAATAGAATTCTTTCGTGGCTCCTTTGACAATCACTATCCGCATCATCCACTACTACAAGGGGTATCTCAATTAGCATTTTCCAACCCGTTCCATCCGCTGCCCGCAAGAAAGCCAATTCCTTTTGCCATCACTGCTTTCACCGATGCTTCAAAAAAGGCATTCGCTGCTGTCATATATACGCCAAGAGAACCTAAGCCACGACAATTGGTGTTTGCTAATGACTTTTCTGTCCAAACAGGTGAACTTTTAGCTGTCGCCGCAGTCCTCAATCTCTACCCGGACCAGCCTCTTAACATCTTCACAGACAGCTTATACACTTTACAAGTGTGTCGCAGCCTCCCGCTTGCTACTTTCCTACCCAGTGACTTAACTATTGACCAAGCACTCGCTTTTGTACAGCGACTGCTTGAAGAAAGGCAACAACTCTGGTTCATTGCTCATATCAGAAGTCACTCTGGCCTGCCAGGACCGCTAGCTCAAGGAAATGCCCTCGCCGACGCTTTAGCATCCAGCCGCCATGTATGCCCAGTTGCCATTCAAGAAAACCTCACTGACAAAACAAGACTGGGAGACTTTGTCAACCAAGCTAAGCTCCTACACTCTCAATTCCACTTCTCAGCGCGATCCATTCAAAAGCTCTTCCCAGACCTCCCCATTGAAACATGCAAACATCTTGTGCACTCCTGCCAAACATGTGCACCTTTGCTGCCTCTTGGACCCTTGCAGCCTCGCGGAGCTAATCCCCGCGGCCTACGGCCTAACTCCCGCTGGCAACTTGACGTCACACACGTTAGCGCCTTTGGACGCCTTAAGTATCTTCATGTTGCAGTTGATACTTTCTCGCACCTGTGCTACGCCGTGCCCCTCACAGGAGAGAGCGCTAAACATTGCATCAAAGCACTCCGACAAGCCATTCTATTCATGGGAATTCCCTGGGATCTCAAAACCGACAATGGACCAGCCTATCGCAGTGCCACCTTTGCCAGCTTCGTACAAATGTACCACATCACATACCATTTTGGCATCCCCTACAATCCACAAGGGCAAGGAATTGTTGAGCGCACTCACCAACAGCTCAAGCTACTCATTCAAAAAGAAAGAGCTTCCTCCCCCCATAAAGCCCCTGCTGACGTCATCACTGCCTGCCTTATTCATCACAATCTCCTGACCTTCGATGACAAGGGACTTTCCCCAACCCACAAACATTGGGGACCCATGTGGCAACCCTCGCAAGTCCCTCTTGTTCACTGGAAAGACCCTGCCACAAATCTTTGGCAGGACCCGGCTCCCTTGCTAGCACAGGGGAGAGGTTTTGCTTGTATCTTCCCAGACTCTGAGCCACAACCACTCTGGGTTCCTGGGCGCTATATCAGGCCTGCCACCGACCCCAAGGTTCCCCTTAATGATAAGTACCCTATGCCCTCCGTGAGAGACAACATTGACAGCGGAGGCCCAGATGTCGCCCCATTCGCTCAAATTCAGCACCAACCAGCCCCTCCCTGAAATGCTTATATTTAAATAAGTGCTCTCTCTGAGTTTCTTTCTGTTGATTGCCCCTCCTCTATGAGGGCTCTCTTCTCCTTCTTTTGTCATTACAGATCTCTCAAAGGACCCAACTCTGCATACTCCACAAGAAAAGCCTTTGCTACCTCCGCAACCCGCCGTTGACAAGTGCCTGACCTTCACCAAAACGTGCTTTATAGTTCATCAGAAAAGAACTCTCAGTGCAGATGCTCCTCAAGCTCCCCTCGCACCCACTCTTACTCTGCTTCTTTCTTGTAATTTTCATTTTCTTAACAATCTTCTCAGCTGTTTGCCTCGCAGCTACAGCCCCAACAGATTGGAACCTCCGTCAACGCCTCCTCCTCGCTGTCGCCTGTCTACTTTTAATTGGCACTTTCACCTCTCTCGTCGTCCTTCTCCCATGACCACTATACGCCCCCAGGTAAATTCACCCGAGTCTACCTCTCCGACACCGTCGTCCACGGGAACCACACCAGCTCTTTCTCGCCGCGAACGACGTCGACAACGTTTCTTTGCCCGCCGCCTAAGCCGTCTTTCCCTTGAAGATGATGACCCCATCGAACGCCAAGTTCTCCAACTCCTCCGACGAGCCCGCTCTGTTCATACCCCCGCCTCCTGTTCCCCTACCCTCCCCTACCTCATCCATCTCCTCATTCTCATGTTGTCTCTAGCCTCCTCTGCCCAAAGCTCCTCCTCCCATCAGCCATTCAACTGGACCCTGCAGACATTTCCAGAAAAATGTGTTCTCGCTTATAATGTTACTAGTGTCGCTCCCTCCTTTTTCACGCACATCTGCCCTCTTGCTGGAATTTCCTTCCGTCCCGAATGCCAAGTGAGTAACATCAAAAAAGCAAAAGTAGGCTTCCACCATTCCTCATCCTGTCGAGGCGGGAATACAGCATGCCTGCTTTCTCGAAACAATCGTCTCCTTGGCCCTCAATTTAACCCTGTGTCTGGTTTTTACATCTGTCCTGCTAGTGCTCAAGGTTGTCATGACCCATCACACTTCTACTGTCCCTCTTGGGGAAGTGTGACCATGGCCCATGGATGGTCCGGCGCCCCCAACAGAGACCCGTATCTCTCTCTCCAAGTAGCCAACAATTCCCGTTGGGACTTCATTTCGCTGACAGTAAAAAACCCAAACGACGATACATGGCTGGCCGCTCGCCCCTATGGACTCCGGTTGTATATGAGCAACTATGATCGTGGCGCTTTGTTTGAAATCCAAAAGCGTGTTGTCTCCGCCCCACCCTCTGCTATTGGTCCCAACCACATCCTTAACCCTCCTCCCTCACCTACTGTTCACCTTCTTCCGTCCTCATCTACTCCCCTCAAAATCTCTTCCACCTCGGCCGCCGTCGTCCCTTCTACAAGCCCCACTTCCCCCCCCGCTTCAGGTATACAACCACATCCTCTCATCCCCTCTAGTCCCTACTTCAAACTCCTAAACACCTCCTATTCCTCTCTCAACGCCTCCCACCCCAACCTCACTCGCTCTTGCTGGTTGTGTCTTTCCCCCAGCCTCCCCCTCTATGATGCACTTGCTATCCCTTCACCACTCTTTACTTCCTCCACCGACGATTCCCCCTCTTCCTGCAATTGGAATCAATCTACTCATGTCCCACTCACTTTTACGCACATCTCTTCCAAAGGTTTATGCATTCACCCCCGTTCTTCCCACACTCCTAGCCTTACTGCCTGTACCAACTATACCTCCCCAAACATCTCTGCCAAATACTTAGTTCCCCTAAACACCACCCAATGGCTCTGCTCTTCCACCGGACTTACCCCATGCTTATCTGTTGCCACACTTAACAAGACCAAAGAAACGTGTGCTCTCATCCTCCTCACGCCTCGAGTCATCTATCACACTCCTCTACATTTCTTTGAAGCCTTTGACCACACTCAAGAAGCTATTTACCTCCACAAACGCGAACGTATTACTGCTGTACTCACTGTCACTTCCCTCCTAGCTACAGCTGGAGCTGACACTGGTGTTGCAGCCCTAGCCACACAAGCCTCCGCCCTCCAAAACCTCAGACAAGCAGTAGACTCTGATATCATCTACCTCCAAGATGCAGTCAAATATCTTAGAGACTCCCTCAATTCCCTTTCAGAAGTTGTCCTGCAAAACCGCCGAGGCCTTGACCTCCTCCTCCTCAAAGAAGGTGGCCTATGTGCAGCTGTGGGAGAAGAATGCTGTGTCTATGCCAACTATACCGGTTTAGTAGACTCCAGCTTAAAAGAACTTGAAAAAGGTCTCAAACAACGCCGACTTGAACGAGCCCAAACTGCTGGTTCCTGGGGCTTTCTGCAGCCCCTCCTCCCCTATCTCCTCCCGTTACTAACCCCAGTTCTGCTCATCATCCTAAGTCTCACCGTTGGTCCTTGGGCCATTCGACGAATCATCCGCCTTGCCAAAGATCATGCTGACAGTGTATTTTCCTCATTTGCTCAAATCCATTACCAACGTCTTGCTACCTCTGATTCCATTCCTCAATCTCGACCACGTCCTCACCCCCCTTCCCACTGTACATCCCGCCTGTGAAGCTGCTTGCTGTGAAGCTCTCTGACTTTAGCCGTCGGTACGGGTTCGCTTCCCTCGGCGTAAAGGGCTTGGGTGCACCCTCCGCCCCCCTTTATTGCTATACGTCTGAGAATTCTTCGCAGTTAAGCTAGCCACAGCGCTATCCACCCCAAAATAGCGTGCGCAACATCATGTTAGATATTTCGTCTAGCACCGGCACGCACCAACCCTAAGGGCTATGCATACATTCTGGCCAAATGATATGTCATTTGCCCATCACCAGTCAATCCTGCCCCCTTTTTCTCTCACCCTCCACAGCCCATCCCTCTACTCTCTCACACCTTTTTTTTTATAAAACAAAAGGAGCAATTGTTGCTGCCTCCCTTCACCCCTCCTCCTAGCCTTTGTTATCTCCCTTTTCCAGCCGTTGCTATCCTTCCCGCCAGTCCCGTCCACTTAGCCAACTCATAATCTGCCCCCTTTCTTAATCACCGCCTACTTCATAGCTGCCTGCACAGTTCCGCCTATCCACTACGGCCCCGTAGTTTACCCGCCCCAATTCCTACCCCTCCCTTGACCCGACCTTATATAATCAAGTGTATTTCCGCAATAAATTAGACTAGCTCATTCTCACAGGCTGTCTCCGTGGTTTTTACCGCGCGTCCCCCACGCCTGGAGAACCTAGGCCTACGCGTTGGCCTAGGGGCTCACCGCCGAGCCGTGGAAGCCCGCCCGGTCCTCGTAGGTTGCTAACTTAGAGTAGCAGCCCACAGCAGGGGTTGCTAACTTGGAATAGCAACACTCAGCAGGGGCTCAAACTTGAGTTGCAGGGAACCTAAGTGCCTTGTCTTAGAGCTATAGCAAAAAGTGGCCCTCGTTTGAACCTAGGTTTGGCTTACTGGGGGTGATTGAGAGGACAATCTCTCCACTTGAGGCAGGGGGCAGCCAGGAGAGACAGAAGGATCCCAGTGCTCTGTCTCTGGTCCTGAAAGAGGCGAGGCACCCCTTTGGCAGTGTCTTTGTGGTTGACCACAGCAGAGAAGAGACTGCCCTCCCTTTTCTCCTGCCACAAGCCCCACTCAGCCTTGCAGTTGTTCAATAGCTGACCCACCAAATGCCAAGCATTGTGTTGGTGCTGCAGGTTCAAAGATGAAGAAAAATGTTTTCTTTCAACACATATTTATAAAGCACCTAGTGATATTTATAAATAATCCTTGATCTGAAAGATCAAAGATTCTAATCACAAAGTTCAGGGCTAGTGAAACAACGAGTAAGCTCAGGATCATTCCAATTCTGCATCCTTGGCAGACACTGAAGGTGCATATGCTAGAGCAAGCACTGCAGGGGAGGATGTTACTATTTGATCACTTTGAGGGCACAGGGGTTGACAGTAGAGCAGCCTTTGGGAGGGCTTGCTGAGAGGAAGCATAGGGAGCAGAAAGAGCCATGACCTTGGAGTCAGGCCCCTGAGTTTTATCCTAAGTTTGATGGTTTCCAGCTGTGTGACCTCAGGCTAGTCCCTTAACTTCTATGAGCCTCTATCCTGTTCACTATGTACATTAAAATCTTAGATGAAATGAACTGTACAAACAATAGGGCTTAACACCAAAATGACCCATTAGATTGAACTGTGTGAAAATGCAGATATTTGCCGCTTTTTTATCTACTAAAATGATAATTTCACATTTTTATATTTCCAAACAAGAGTAAGAAAACTTTTCCTCTAAAGGGCCAAAGAGTAAATATGTTACAGTTTGCAGGCCAAAGAATCTCTGTTGCAGCTACTCAACACAGCTGTTGTAGGGAAAAAGCAGCTAGGAATAAAGTATGGGGGAATGGATGTAGCTCAAGTGGTTGAGCACCTGCTTCTCATGTGCAAGGTCCTGGGTTCAATTTCCACTACCTACTTTAAGAAAAAGAAAGAAAGAACATGACTGTGTTCCAATAAAACTTCAATTAAAAGTGGTGGCGGAAACAGATGTGGTTCAGGTGATAGGGCTTCTACCTACCGTATGGGAAGAACCGGGTTCGACCCTTGGAGCCTCCACTAAAAAGGAAGGAGAGAAAGCATGCCTACCCAGTGAGCCAGTGTTCATGAGGTAAACACAGTGCTCACACAGGGAACCAGTGCCCACACAAGTGAGTCATGCAACAAGATGATGATGCAACAAAAAAGAGACGAAGGGGAAAGTCAAGGAGAAGTACAGCAGAGACCAGGAACTGAGGTTGTGCGGGTGATAGGGAACCTCTCTCCACATCAGAGGCCCCTGGGATCGAAACCCGTTGAATCCTAGAGGACAATAAACAAGAAGAGAAGGCAAAAAAAAAGGGAAATAGGTAGAGAAGATTGCACAGCGAATGGACACAGACAGCAAAACAGTAGGGAGGGGGAGGGGGAGGGGGAAGGAAAGGGGGAAGAAAAAAAATAAAATAAAAAATAAAACCTTTAAAAAAATTGGTGGTGGGCCTGATTTGGCCCGTAGACTCTAGTCTGCCAACTCTTGCTTTAGAACCCATGGATTTTCCCTCACCAAAATGTAGGGGTGTTGAGTGAATGTGGCTCAAGCAATTGAACACTTACTTCCCGTGTGAGAAAGTCCTGGGTTCAGTTCCTGGTGCCTCCTAAAAACAAACACTCAAAAGGAAAGTGAAGCAGATGTGGCTCAAGCAATTGGGCTCCCATCTACCATATAGGAGGTCCAGGGTTCAATGCCCAGGGCCTCCTGGTGAAAGGCAAGCTGCCTGTTTGGCCAGCTGGCCCATGCAGACTGCTGGTCTGTGAGGAGTATGCACAGAAGTGCTGACACAAATGGAGTGCTGCCCCACAGAGGAGTGCCCCACTTAATAGCTGATGAATGAACACCCACCAGGTGCCAAGCTTTCTGCTCGTGCTGCAGGTTGGAAGATATAGAAAAATGATTTCATTCAACAGATTTTTGTAAAGCACTGAATGTGTTCCATGCACCATTCTGGCTCATAGGAATATCATCATGAATAAGACACAATAAGAGGAACAATGGCTACAGCAACAGGTCCTACAGGGGGACAGCCAGTCGTAATGCCTCTACTTATTAGTTGGGTGTCCTTGAGCAAGTGGCCTGACACCTCTGAACTGTTTGTTATTCCTGTTCTGCAAAAATGAGGGTAGATGGTTATTCAGCAGCTGTGCACCGAGCACACACTACATACCAAGAACTTTTCTAGGTGATAAATCCAGCATCCCAGCTCTTGTGAAGCCTACCTAGTCTAGATGGAGGACTCCATCACAAGAGGTATGTTCTGTTCCAACTGGTGATAGTGCTGTGAGGACTGAGTGGAATAAAGATGATGATGATGAGTGGAGGCCCCATCTTAGCAGTGATCTGTAGGAGCAGAGAGAGGGAGCCAGGAAGATGATGGCATGCTGTCCATTAAGCAGAGTTCAAGCTCTTTAGCCCTCTGGGATCTCGTTCCAAATGGCCAGGTCAACTCTTACTTCCTGGCCCTCTAGCACCCCAAAAATGGGGGAGGAGAAAGGGACCTGTTCTTGGGAAAGATAATATGTGAGTCTGCTTTGATTCTCCTAAGAAATGTGGGTGGCTCCCAGGCTTGCAATCCTGGCCTGGGTGGGGGCTTTGCCTGAGTGTACTCTGCACCCCTTGCTCCTTGACTAGTGAGTCTAGTGAGAGGTCCCTGCTGCCCACCAGCTCTCCTAAACCATCGCCAGAAAACACTTTTCTAAGAACTGAATATATCTCAAGAATAAGCTTAAGAATACCCCCTCACATGCATATACATCTTTCACTCCACAAATCTCTTTTTAATATTTCTTTATTAGATTTTTATGATAAAAGCAACCTATGGTTCTTGTAAAAAATAATCTAAGAAATACATAAGTGGAAAAGATAGAAGCAAATCACTTTTATATTCATGGTCTCAACTGACACTTGCAAATAGCTTATTGAAAATAGTTTGGCAGGCCATTTTCTAACTTGCTTTTTTTTTCCACTAAAAATAGTAAATATTTTCCTTTATTTTTAAATATTCCTTGAGACCATGGTTTTTTGATAACTAGGGAGGGAATGTAATTTGTTTCAACAAACACCTGTGTGTGGACATTTGTGATGTTTCTCAATTTTCACTCTTAGAAACAATGTTACAGTGAATATCCACATTTATTAATCTTTGTGGGAATCCCTGAATCTTCCCGCAGAATAAATTCCCAGAACCGTAATTACAAGGTCAAAGGGTTTGTACATATTTTCTAGTCTTTACTCTGACTGGTCCTCCTGAAAGGTCACAGCAGTTTGCATGCTAACTAGCTGTGAACGAGAGCAGGCATTTCCCATCACCTCTCTACCATCTTGGGATTTTGTCATTGCTTTTCATCTTACCAATTACATAGCTGGAAATAGAATACAGTTTAGATTTGCATTTCTTTTATTGCCAGTGAGGCTGACATTTTAGAGCTGACTAAGTATGTCTATTTCTTCCTGGGTGAGCTGCCTGTGTATTCCCTTCTTGACTGCCGTTTCCATAATGAAGAATCAAGCGCCTTCAGCACCAAGGAGAGTTCTTGAATCCTAGTCGTTCCCTACCACGAATGAGATGTCCCATCAAATAGGAGACCCTCCCCAGGGGAACAGATCCCCACCTTCATCTCCCTCTCCAACCCTGTTTTCACTCCCAGGCCTCTGACTGACGGTTCACCCTGGCTAGGAGTGGAGGCAGGAATCAGGGAAGAGGAAACACTCACTTCCTCTCTCTCTCTCAATCTCTCTCTGCTCCCCCACTCACCCCTGCTTCTGGAGCCAGAGTCTTGCGGTGGGGCAGGCAGGGCACAATGCCACCATCGGCTGTGACCTCCCCCAGCTACCCTGGAAACTGCAAAGGGGCCAGTTCTGCGTGGGGACAATCGAAGCCCGTTGGGCCAGAGGCTCCACCTGCACTTTGAGTGCTGCCTCGTGCAGGAGTGCTGCCAGGTGCAGGAGTGTGTACCCATGCGGAGAGCTGGCGCAGCAAGATGATGCAACAAAAAGAGACACAGAGGAGAGACAATAAGAGACCCAGCAGACCAGGGTGCTGAGGTGGCACAAGAGAATGATTGCCTCTCTCCCACCATGAAGGATCAGTTCCCAGAGCCTCTTAATGAGAATGCAGGCAGACACAGAAGAACACACAGTGAATGGACACAGAGAGTAGACAATGGAGGGAGGAGCGGAAAGAAATAAATCTAAAAAACAGAGAAATGAGGATCAGAGACATAGGCAGTTTGGGATCAAGTGCTTATGATATTTGACTTATATTCATACTCTGTGTTTCATACATTATAAAATTGGTCTCTAATCCCCACACTCTAATGTCGGTCTCCTTATACCAGTTTAATGAATGAAGACGCAGAGGCTCAGAGAGGTTTTGTTCTTACCCAAGTTCACACAGCTTAGAATCCCAGAGGTGGGACTCCAGCCCAGGCCTGGGTGACTCTATGTGTCATTGTTTAAGGAATCCTATTAGTCCATTAATACCAAATTTTCAATTAATAATACTCTGCATCATTTATTTGGCTAACTATCATACACATCACTGTCACTTTCCAGACAATCTCAGAAGAAAGTGATGAGGAATCCAGGGTCAGCATCTCACCACATTCTACAGAACAGAAAACAGGTGTGATAAGGGGAAGCACCTTGTCCAGGCCAGGAAGGGGAAGGGCCAGGATTCGAAACCAGGAAGGACACCCAGGAAGAGGCCCTCATTGCCCATCTTCTCTGCTGCTCCTTGCATCATTGACTCAAGCAGGCCTCCTCTATGCCCCCTCTTCTTGCCCGCCTGCCAGGATGACGGCCTACAGCGGGTGGACCAACACCTCAGCTCTTCTGTATGCCTCCCTTCCCACCGAGAGCGTCCCCTCCGAGGGCTTGCTGAGTGACAGCAATGCCATCCGCATCACGTTCATGTCAGAACGGACCCTGGCGGCCTCCACCTTCAACATCCGAGTCAACTGTGAGGAGCCCTGGGAAATTCCCCTCTCTCCTGGGGTGGTTGTTGGGGATCAGGGGAAGCATGGAGGAGCTGGGGTTGAAATGATGGGGAGGGGCTACCCGGTGGCCAAAGTAATCCTTCGTCTACCTATAGTAGATATGGCTTTATTAACACCACTGCCTGTTGTTGATTGAGCATCTACTATGTGCCAAGTGCCCTGCTGCCTTGTCAACACTGCAGGGCAAGAACTGTTATTATCCCCCTTTTTATCGAAGATGTTCAGGCTTAGAGGACTTGGATGATTTGTTCAAGGCCCCCAGCTCGTAAGAAGGGACTAAGATTCCAGCCCAAGTGTTCCTGCCTCTGAGCTTCTCTCTGTTCCACCCGATGAGGCCTCTTAGAGTCCAGCCACCACTTCTTCCCAAGGGCCCCTACTGCTCAGCCCCTTGACCCTCCTACAGGGGTGCTCCTGGTTCTCTCTTGTCCCCTGGGAGAACTTTCCATTCTGTCTTCCCCACAAAATGTTGCCCTTTCTCCTAGATGGACTGACAGTATCAGTAAAGCAGGCGTCCAGAAATGGGGCTCTGGCACATGGGAAGGAGGCGTTTTGATACGGAGAGGAATTGAGGCAGTACAGCTCTGCAGGGTTGAGTGGGCAGAGATTCTTGTTTCCATTGTAGAGATGAGAAAAATGAGGCCCCCAGAAGCCCCGTGAATGGCCCGAGGGGCCTGGGCATGTCGCTGGCCCTGGCGAGCGTGGTCTGGGCCTCTGTTCCTCAGAGCTAACCATGGTTTCCACGCCCTGCTGGGAGGGATGTCCCCTGATTCATTTGAGGGGCTGCCTCTCTTTTGGATCACCCCCCGCTCAGCCTTTGAAAAGGGTCACTGCTATGAGCCCTCCATCCAGAATGGGAACTTCGCTGTTTCCGTGGCGACCTACACCATCGCAACCCCAGAAGCTTCAACCCGCGCAGACCTAGGCAGCCACCTTGCTCCAACACGTGAAAACAGACTTTGGTGAGGGAAGTAACTTAGCTTTGTGGCCTGGTATCTGTAAGCTCCTACCCCAGATAAATCGCCTTTATAAAACCCAACCAGTTTGTGGTATTCTGCATCAGCACCCCTTTGACTAACATATACAGAAATTCTAAATTTAGCTTCCTGAGGAACTGCGAAACTATTTTCCACAGTGACCTTCCCAACAGCAGTGAAGGCATGTTTCTAGTTCTTCAAATCCTCTTCAATACTTGTAATTCTCTATGTTTTAATAGTAGTCATTCTCGTGTGTGTGAAATGATGTCTCATTATGATTTTGATTTGCGTTTCCTTAAAAGGTAGTGATGTTGAGCAACTTTTCAGGTGCTTTTTAGCCACTTGAATTTCCTCATGGAGAAATGTCTATTTGAAACTTTTGTCTATTTTTAAATGGATTATCTTTTATTTTTGAATTGTAGGGTTTCTTTATATATTCTGGATATTAAAACATTAATGGATATATGCTTTTCAATGACTTTCTCCTACTGAGTATATCATCTTTTCATTTTCATGACAAAGTTAAAATTTTTAATTTTTAGGAGGTCCCATTTATCCCTTTGCTCTTCTGATGCTTGTGCTTTCACTGCAAAGTCTAAAAAACCATATCCTAAGACAAGATCCTGATGCTTCTCTTCATTTTCTTCTAGTATTTTATACTCCTGGCTTTTATACTTAGGTTTTTCCTACAGTTTGATTTAATATTGTACGTGGGGTGAGATAAACTTTCAATTGTTTTCCTTTTTCTTTGAATATACATATTCATTTCTCCCAGTACCTTTTGTCAAAGAGTGTATTCTTTCCCAATCAAGTGGTTTTGGCAGTCTTGTCAAAAATAAATTGGCCAGGGCGAAAGATGGTGGCAGATTAAACAGTTCCAAGAATCAGCTCATGCTAAAGGTCAGTCAGTAATCTAAACAGAGCTATCAAAAGCACCTGTTTGGTGAGTCGTGGAGACGAGAAGAGCATCCTGCAACATCCTTGAAAGAATGAAGGGAAGAGACTGCCCATCTGCAGTGAAAATTCGTGAGTAGAGCACTCCACGCTGCAGAGGCCAGTGCCCATCCTCCAGTGGTGGCACAAGCCTCCTTGGGAGCTGTCCTGTGGCTGGAGGTGGAAGCTCCATTTCCAAAAGCAGGGGAGGAGGAGATGGTCAGGCACAGACTTCAGCTACTGTTTTGTCATTTAGCTGGTTAAGGTATAATTCAAAGAACTTTTGAAGTTTGAACTCGTCCAAATCAGAAAGAGGCTGGGAGTGTCCATCTTTTCCCTCCCCCGGCACGAGGGGAAGCAGGCCTGATTAAAAATCACAGTGAAGGTAGGGATCAGCTTCTTTCCACTCAGATCGAATTGCAGTTCTAGCTTAAGCTCCCACCCCAACTCTGGTAGGGAGGAAGCTGGGGGACCTGCACCAGCCTCTATGGGGAACTGCAAGTGCTCTCAGCCAACACAGGTTGGATCCTCAGACACCTGTAATTCCATCCCTGGCCACGAATAAGATAGGAGGGGAGAAGTGTAAGCTTCTACCCCTACCTGTAATCTTCTATGCCAAATAAATACTCATTAGGAAGTCAGCAGATTTCTGGTATTTTGCATCAGCACCCTTTTGCCTAACTAATACAAGTGTGAACGGGCATACTATAAAAACTGTTAAAGGTCAACACTGTCCAAGAGAAACTGGAGTGTGTGGCCTCCTTAAAAAAAGGATACATATTTTCTTTATCAAGAGAAATCTTCAGGGTTGCTTTGAGATTCTCATCTTAAGTTTTTCTTTTTTTTGTCTTAATTTTTTTAACATTACGTTAAAAAATTATGAGGTCCCCATATACCCCCCACCCCCCTCACCCCACTCCTCTCCCCATAGCAACAATCTCCTCCATCATCATGAGACATTCATTCCGTTTGGTGAATACATCTCTGAGCACCGCTGCACCTCATGGTCAATGGTCAACATCATAGCCTACACTCTCCCACGTTCCATCCAGTGGGCCATAGGAGGACATACAATGTCTGGTAACTGTCCCTGCAGCATCACCCAGGACAACTCCAAGTCCCGAAAACGCCTCCACATCTCATTTCTTCCTCATGTTCTTTTATGCTTCAGCAATCGCAAGAGAAATGGGTTCAGGAGTCTTGGCAGTGCTGGGGAAAAAATGTCCTCAAGGGATTCGGGATAAGGATTAAAGAAGGATATGAATACTTAGCATGATTCCTGTTCAATAAATGTTACTTTGTAGCTATTATTTGGGTCTATGTGTGTCCGAGTAATCAGCAAGTGCAGAGGAGATATAAGAATCCCCCACATCATTCAGCAGATAATAATGCAACTAGGACTGCACTCCTGTAGACCAAGTCTCAGACTTGATGAAGTTGGCAGTCTTTCTGCACAGTTGATCAATTGATGGACCAATGTAATTCTAAACAAACCTAAATAATATTGAAGGGACAATAATTTGGGAAATTCTGATCTCATGAATGCAGTTGAAACCAAAGACAATATAAGAACCTTGGTTGTAATGGTTATGAAATTTTTAAACGGAGGATCATTCATCTTGCACATGCGTAACACTGGTCTATAAAAGTTCTGTAACAAAGTGTCTGACTCTATATTTGATGTTGGATTTCTGAGAGCTTTTAAGGTTCACCCTTCCCTCTTTACCTTATGTCAATATCTGGGCAAGCTGATAAGAAAGCCCAGATGCTCCCTGCTTTAGGGCTGGCAGGAAGTTCAAACCAAACAAGCCCTAGCTCACATGCAAAAGCACTTACCCCAGCCTCACCTAGGCATCGCCATAAAAGCCAAGCCAGTCTTGTTTCCCTGCTCTCAAGACTTCACATTCTTGTAGCTGATGTGAAAACTGCTGTTCCAAGGAAGCCTCATGTGAGTAGTCATTCATTTCATACTCTCTTGTTACGTGATGCATAAGGCATCGTCCATCTTGACATCCAGAACGGATTTTGGATGGGATCCCATCCTCCTTCTGTGGGTTGTCCATAATGATTGGGGCTATGAGAGGATATCTAAGCACTGTCCACAATCACTGGGAGTCTTTCTTTGTCTTTGTCTTGATCAGCAACTCTTTTGCTGAAGAGCATTCACTATGAGGTAGTACCTGCTGGCTAGCTTGTGCTTTGGACTGTGAGATTTTATGTTACATTTGCTGAGTTCTAACTAACCTCTTTCATAGACTAACCAATTGAAGCTAGAAATATGGTGTTTAGGGACAGCATCATGGAATTGGAAGTATCTTTAAAGTACCTTGGTATCATGTGCTCAAGCCCTGACTAATCTACAAATGACAGATTGAATCGTGTGTCTCAATTCCAGGATAAACTTTCACTGACACTACGCTAAAGCTAACAACTTTTACCTTGTAACCTCTGGTTTTGTGAGTCAAATGGGTCTTCACACCATTCTCTAGAGCACTCAAGGGAAAGACCAATATCCTATGCAAAGCATGGGTCCATTAGGTCTTCCTCACTCGTGTAGGAAGAGCAGATGCAACGTGGCACTCAGAGGTCACAATCCTAGGACTTTGGAAAGTATTTCTACTGCTGCTAGCTATACCTCTGTCTCCAGAAGAGATCCTGATCCTCACAATCATAGGAAAAAACACCCTTAGCAGCCCTGAGGCACAGCCCAGGTGTTAATTCAGCCATGGGCAAGGGGGCAGGCCCATAACTTTACCAATACTGATCTGAAGCTCTCTGGAAGAAGAAACTTATCAATATGATCAGGATGGAAGTCCCTCCCCAAAAAATATACCCAGTAAAAACATACACACACACA
The DNA here is from genome assembly GCF_030445035.2 of Dasypus novemcinctus. Taxonomy (NCBI): domain Eukaryota; kingdom Metazoa; phylum Chordata; class Mammalia; order Cingulata; family Dasypodidae; genus Dasypus; species Dasypus novemcinctus. Next base: position 177,734,567 of record NC_080704.1, read on the forward strand.
GATAAATACACACACACACACACACACACACACACTGGACAAGTTGCTTGATGGTAAACCAAGTAGTGAGTGGTATTCAAGACCATTGTTGGAAGGAAGTGGGAAGATTCACATCATCACTGAGACCTAAATATAACCACATTAGCTCAAAGGGGTTTTACGTGAAACTACCAAAATTCTAGGTGATGGTGAAGAATGGAAGAGAACAGAATGAGCCACTGAATAGGGGTGGCCAATGGAGAAGGCTTGGAGGGAAACACCCTCTCTCTGCTATGCGAACTACACACACTTGAGACACAGGGGTAAGGAGAGGTGACAGGTCCCTTTGGAAGACTGTTGAGGAAGTACTGGTGAAATTCCCCTTTCTCTAACCAAAGCACTTTGGCATTTCCCACATCCCCTCCCCCACCACTAAGCAATGCTGCTTTATGATGTCTCGGCCATCCTGGACTACCATTGGCTGGGGAGAAGGTTTTGATGACACGCAAAGCTGAAGGTGTGGTTTTTCCCTGTCATGGGTACTTATATATAGGAAGGTCAGGAGCAGTGAGGGAGGCCAATATTGTGTACACCATGGGACAATTGACCAGTAAAAATGATGAGCCTGAAACAGATACAGAAAACCCCATCTTGAGCACGGAAGAATCAACCACATGCACTGGAGGGACAGAGGAGACGGACAATTTAATGAAGACCAGAGAAAGTAACAAGGTCAGATAACCCTACTCATCCTCCTCCTTTTCTTCCCCATTGACTCCCCACCCCAGCGTTCCCACTGTCCTTGCCTGGTATAAACCCCCTCCTCAGCACTCACCCCTGATTACAAGCCCCCTTACAACCCCATCCCCATCCACTCCCTCCCAAACTAATGCCCTCCTGGGCTCACTCTTTCTCTACCAGGAAAAGAAGATGATCGAGAGGGCAAACTTAATCCTTCAACAGATTTCAGAAAAGCATAGCACAAAAAAACCTCTCGAAATATTGGTCATCTATCACAGGGTGAAAAAGAAGAAGACTCAGATTAGAACAAACCAGAAAGAAGAAACTCCGGAGAACTCTGCCAGTCCAAGTAATTCCCTGTGCCTGGTAGAGCCCAGAGGCCTTGAATTACCCAGTGTGTCTATAGAAGAGACCCCAGAGAAAATGACATATGAATAGAGAATGAGTCGGGCACAGTAGACTACACTCATAGTGATAAATTTAAAATAAACAAGTTGTGAAAAACGTCTCTTTGAAGGAGCTGTAAGTGTCTCACTGTGGGTTCTCTGATGGTGGGAAATGAGGAAGGAAGAGAAGAGTCAGGTGTGTGAGGAGGAAGGAGGAGGGCTTCTGAAGCGTTCGGGGCAGACCATACAGATATTGGGGATCAGCACTGAGTCAGGGTTGAGTATTGAAGAAAAATTCCTCCTTCAAACCTGAGTCCCTGAACAAGCAGAAAAAGACTTGGTGTTTGTATATTTTGGAGAGGAGAGAAAGAGCAAGGTGACATCAAGGGTTAGATTGCCAGAACCCATGGGGAGGGGAGATGTTTTGTTATTTGTGTGGGGATTGGCAGTATGTAACAGAATCCAACTCCGTTGGTGATGGTTGACTTCTGACACAGTTTAAGCCTCGCCCTTCCCGATCTACTCGGCCCTACCTCTGCACAAACTGAGAAGAAAACCTTTGTGTCCCCCCACCCACCCTTGGCGTTGGCAGGGGATTCAAATCATGGAAGCCCCTTCACACAGGAATGCTTACCCAGCCCCGTCCTCAAACCACAATAAAAGCCCAGGCTCGTTTCCTTTCCTTGCTCTCTCAAGCCATTTCAGGCCTGCTTGAGCCTCCTGCCCTGCTCACCCTAGACACCTCCATTGCCTCAGGAACCAACCTTGTCCTGCCCTCTTGGTGTATGTGGGGTCTATCAGTCTCAACTTCTGGACAAAACTTGGGGTGGGGGTCCACCTGCCTCTGTGGGTGACCTGAACAATGGAGGCTGAGATCAACAATCATAGACCATGGCCACTGCCCCTGGAATCTTTTTCTCTTGCGCTGGCCTCCTAACAGGCTCCACTGCCTGCTGGCTAGCTTGTGCTTGAAGCTGTGCTATGCTGCGCTGCATTGCTGAGTCCAACGGAGCTTCTGTTTCAGATTCTGCTGACTTAAGTTGTCTGTTTTAAGAATTTACTAGTGCTAAGTGATAGGAGCGTGAACCTTGGGTTGGATGTCTCTGCTGGGACCTCTCTGTGTGTCTTGGGAGGAAACTGATTGATGCTAAGGCCCCAGGAAAGGAGGACATCCTGTAAGTAGCGGTTTGTCTGTCTCAGCCATTCATTGGCCCATGGATCTACGGAGTACTCAGGGGAAAGGCTATACCTTGGGTACAACAGAGACACTAGGACCTAAATATCTTCACTGCTGCTGTTGGGCATGCTTCTCTTGCATTAATATCTTGAGCCTCAGGGCTACAGGGAGATATACCCACGGCATCCCTGCCCAAAAGCACAGGGGTTCATTCCAACCCAACTGAAGTCCAGGTCTCTAAGAACACCGTCTAGTAATAAAAGGTGCAGTCTTAAATGAAGAGAGCACTTTTGAATGTATGCACAAAATAAAAACGTTCTACATTCAAAAGCAAGAAAAGGCTAAATCTCAGGTGATTAAGGTCACTAAGACCCCTTATCTTGCTCACAAAGGCTTCCTTCCCTCCCCTCCCTCCTCTCTCACAGTACTGATCTCCCTTCCATCCTCTCACAAAAACCTTCCCTCACATACCTCCTCCTTGTGAAAGACTTCACTCCCTTACCTCACTTCAAGGAATACTAAATTTCCTCACTTAGCCTCACAAAGTCTTTCTTTCTCTTAATTCCTCTTTCAAAAGCCTCCCCTTTCTCCCCTGCCTTCAAGAAGTACTAAGCTCCTGGCTCAGTACATAACTGATGAAAAAAATCTGAGATGGTTCTTTAAAAGAGCAAAACACAAGTGTCATTTGACATAGTAATTTGAAAAGTGGAGAGAGCACAAATACACAAAACAAGAAAAATGGGTAGATAACAGATTTAGAGGAAATTGTGTGACCTATAAGACAATGCGTACTCAATTCTATACAAATCTGTTTAGGAAAACAGAGAAATCTTTTCTTTTTAAGGAAAACATAAAAGAACTAACCCCTGTATAGAGAAACTTTTTTGGGATTGTTCAAAGAAAGCTGTATAAATAGCACTATGTTCACCGAATTCTGAGGGGAATTCAACAAAATCTTCTAAGGTACAGTAAGTCCAATGCTGTTTAAGTTATTTGCCCAGGGGATTTATTTAAGGAATGCAAAGACTTTTAAATATTAGAAAAGTTATGAATACAATTCATCATTTTCGTAGACAAATGTGCAAAATCCTGTGATCATCTCCACAGACGTTGAAGAGATCATTAACAAAATTCAGTAGCTATTCTTGCTTTACAAAAGAAACTCAGTAGAATCAGATTAGGGTAAGGTTCCTTAACATGATACCTCTATATCAACCCAAATTCTGGCACTATGATTAATGAGAAAAACACTAGAAGGTTCACTATTAAAATCTAGAATAAAATAAAGATACCCTTTATCAACACTACAACTCAACCTTCTTCTGAGTATAGACCATAAAATCAGACAAGAGAAAGGCATATACATAAAAATCTAAAGGCGGTGGTAAAAGTATCATTATTTGAGGATGATGTAATGGTTCACCTAAAAAACACGATGGCATCCAACTGAAAAACTATTACAAATGAAAAGAGAAACTAGTAATGTGGCCCAGTACACAACTGATATGCACAATTCAAGGGCCTGCAGGAATACAAGCAATAACTAGTAAAGGTAAACAAAATGCCATTTACAATGATAAGAAAAACTATAAAGTACCCAGGAATACATTTAATAAGAAAATGGGCAAGAGAAAACTTTAGAAGCTTATTAAGGGATACAAAAATAAGCCTTGATCAAATTTATTTTAGTAATATGCTTTATTTAACCCAACCATATCCAAAATACTATCTTTTCAACATGTAATCAGAACAGAAGGCATTAATGAGCTATTTTTCATTATTTACTGATTCCAACTCTTTGAAATCCAGTGTGTGCACTTACATCTCAATTGAGACTGACCACATGTGTTCAATAGTCATATGATTTGTGCCTACCATAATGGGACAACCACATTCACACTTTGCTGATGGACAAGTTATGTACATAATCTACAGGAAAATGAATTTGACATTTTCTCTCAAAATTTAAGTACATCATTTGACCATAAAATTTCACTTCTTGGAAATTATTCCAGAGAATGTGTTTCTGGGCATTTGTGATTTTGATATCATTGCTCATATGGCAACTCGCATCCAGAAAAGTTTTAATGGTGTTTTTTTAGGAGGCACTAGAGATTGGACAAAGGAACTTGCTTCCCATGGAGGAGCACCACCAAGGACAACTGCAAATTCTGAAAATGCCCCCACACGATATCTATTTCTCCATCTCCCTACCATCAGCAGCTACCGTGGCCACTTTCTCCACATCAACGCAATAATTTCTTCCATTACTAATCACAATATTTCCAGAATAGAATATCAGTAAGTCCACTCTAATCCATACTCTATTTCTCCATCCTGTGGATCCTGGATGGCTATGTCCAGTCCCCCTCTACATCAAAGGAAGCCTTAGATTCCACATAGATGATAGATGCAATTCTCTTGCTTGCAGGTGTAGGCACTTGTGGCTCCCTGGTATGGTGGTTGACCTTCTTCACCTGCCTGTCAGCTGGCCAGGGTTAGTCAAACAAACCAGAGTGTAGGAGTTGCAAGTCTGCTGAGGCCCAGGGTCTGGCCATCACATGGTCAAGACTGGCTTTTTTTTTCATTCCTTTTTTAAAAATATTACATTCAAAAAATATGAGGTCCCTTTCAACCCCACCACTCCCCCCACAGCAACACTCTCTCCCATCATTATGACACATCCGTTGCATTTGGTAAGTACATCTCTGGGCATCGCTGCACCTCATGGTCAATGCTCCACATCATAGCCCATACTCTCCCACGTTCCATCCAGTGGGCTCTGGGGGGATCTACAATAATCCGTAATTGTCCGTGAAGCACCACCCAGGACAACTCCAAGTCCCGAAAACGCCTCCACATCTCATCTCTTCCTCCCATTCCCCGCACCCAGCAGCCACCATGGCCACTTTTCCCACACCAATGTCACATTTTCTCTGTGGACATTGGATTGGTTGTGTCCATTGCACATCTATTTCAAGAGGGGGCTTAGATTCCACATGGATGCTGGATGCAATCCTCCTGCTTTCAGTTGTAGGCACTCTAGGCTCCATGGTGTGGTGGTTGCCATTCTTCAACTCCATGTTAGCTGAGCGGTGTAAGTCCAATAAATCAGAGTGTAGGAGTTGAAGTCTGTTGAGGCTCAGGGCCTGGCTATCATATTGTCAGTCCAGAGATTCAAATCCCCTAGATATATCTTAAAACCCTGCATCAACTACAATTCCAGTAAAAGACTGGCTTTTGATCAATATTTTTATTAGTCATTCTACTTCTTCCTCTGAGAATTGTCTTTTCATGTTCTTTGTTCATTTTGCTTTTATGTTTCAATGAGTAGAAATTTTTTACCCACTTAGATATAGTTTACAAATTGGAAGGATAGTATTATTTTGTTTTTTAGATGGAAAATATTTTTCCCAATTGACTTGCCTTCATTTTTGTGCAGAGAAATCTATTTTCCTTTGTGATCCATTTCCTTGCTCCAGGAGTTTCATTCTGCCTTGAAAAAGCTGTATATTCATTTATATTTTACTCTTTATCTATCTAAAAATTATTTAGCTGTGAGGATCCGACTTTATTTTGCTTGGTTTTTCCAAATAGCATTACACATATTTTCATTTCCATTGTTAGATTGTCTTCTCATTTGTAACACTGTCAATTTGCCGGTTACTTCTTTTTTTCTTCTTCTTCTTTATTTTCTTTTAAATGATATATTCAAAATATATGAGGTCCCCATATAACCCCCACCCCACCCACGCCACCCCTTCACATCAACAAACTCTCCCATCATTGTGGCACATCCACTGCATCCGGCGAATACATTCTGGAGCACTGCTGTACCACAGGGACAGTGGTCCACATGGTAGCCCACACTCTCCCCCAATCCACCCAGTGGGCTAAGACAGGACACACAACTTCCAGCATCCGTCCCTACACAGCACCACCTAGGACAACTCCAAATTCTGAAAATGCCTGCACATCATATCTCTTCTTCCAACTCCCGACCATCAGCAGCCACCATGGCCACCCTCTCCACATCACTACTACAATTTCTTCCTTTTCTAAAGCCTGTTACTTCTTTATTTATATTGTCAGTCTCCTTCAAAAGCAGTGCTTGGTTTCATTGACCTATCCAACTGGGCTTTTAATAATTAACCTTTTTATCATTATTAGTTCTTTGCTTTCTCTGTTTTGTTATCGCATTGCTATTATTGTCGTTTATCTAACTACTTCACTTGAATGCTTCTTTCCTTTATTTTCCTTTCTTTATATTAATTAATAAATGTGTAAGTGAGGGCACACAGCGGCCAGCGGGCGGTGTCAAGGGCGGACACACAGCGGCGCGAAGAATGCTTTTGAGATGGAGAGTGGTGGCAACGCGTCTGCTTTATTGAGGAAGACAAGCGTTTATATAGGCTAGGGCGCTGGCGGTAGCAAGGCTAAGCCAAATAAGGCAATGTATGTGAGGGGAGGCCGCTAATTGGCTGGGGGATGGTTGGGGGTGAGGTACGAGGGTAAGGGGCGACGTGTGGGGTGCGGATTGGCTTAAGCTGAAGGCGACCTCCGATTGGTTGTTGGAGGCTGTTGCTAGGTAAAGGGGCAGAGGTGAGGTTATCATTCTGGCGGGGGGTATATGGGGGCTGGGGCAGAAGATAAGGGGAAGTTGTGGGTTGGGTTCTGGTGAGGCGCGGGAGAGGCAGGCCGATTACCCTAGGGCGGCCCCTATGGAGACCGGATGCTGGGTGGAGATAGAGGAGGCAGCCGTTAAGGGCAAGAGTAGCAGGGGGGGGACAATCTACCCGCGCCAAGCACTCACCCAGCAGGAGACGAGGCCGAGGCCTCATCTCAACGTGCTGGGCCTGCCCAACGATGGTAGCATGCTTGTTACCTCATGTAAGTACTTTTTTTTCTTCTCTAGATCTGACTTTGGCTCTCATAGGTTTCTTTTCTGTTTCTTTCCATTTGTGTCAATATCTGGGTTATGCTAGCTTCTGAAAAAATGACTTAGATAGCTTTCATCTTTGAAGAGATCAATAAGGATTGTAATTGTCTATTCCATGGACTTTCAAAACGAATCTCATACCTAAAACTTTATAAGCCTGGAATCTTTTTAGGGGAAATGCATTTGATACATTTTGAATTTTGGTACCTGAAAACTGAGCAAAGGAATCCCATGTAGGTTTAATTTGTATTTCTGAAATTATGAGTGATGGCCATTTTTTCTTATTTTTAAGAGCCATTTATATTTCCTTTTATGTGAATTTCTGTCCACATCTTTCATTCATTTTTCTATTGCATTATTGTTGGTTTCTTTATGCAATGAACATCAATTGAATTTAAAACAAAAAACAAACAGTTAAGATAGCTACAAACATACCCACGTAAGCTTATCTATCAGTACATCAATGAGATGTATTATAATATGAGGAACTACACTATTTCCGTCATTCTTTCAACCTATATTTACTAAGAGCCAAGTGAGCAAGACAGACAAAATATCTGGCCTCACGAATCTCACAGTTTAATAGAGGGAGACAGATAATAAACAGATAAACAAAATGATATTTATGAGCTTGAAATCGGCTGTGCTGGGAGTATTAACATGATGAAACTCAGCAAATGCTATTAATCAGGGTCCATCCACACACCTCCCCGAGAGTCCAGCACACCTCTAGATACAAGGCACACTTTTGAAATAGCCGGTGCACTCGATAGGGTCTATGTGGCTCTGGAGCCAAAACTTACAGAAGAAACTTCCTGATACTTGGATCAGGATAGGACAGTTTGTTCTCAGAACGTACGTGGCAGTCAAGAGCTTCCTGATTCTCTGTCTTCCTCTTGTGGCCCACCTCCCTTATCAGGGCACTTCTGAGGGGTTCTGGGACTTATTCCCAGAACCTCAGACAACATTCCATTCTTACAAATCTTTAACTGATAGTTTTAGGCTCCTTGTTTTCTGTGTTCAACTCTTCAGAGAGGATTATGACATCTGAAAATGAATCCTGACTGATATATACAAAGAGATCTGCACACACACACACACACGCATACATATACATGGTATGAATAGGAAAGAAATGGCATTCTCACATGTGCTTGGCTAAAGTTTAAAGAAGAAAAGAGTATCTACAGAGATGTAAGGATATGAAAGGGACAAGGAAGCACTGGTGGGCTGACTCTTAATGGCTCATGAGTGCTGGATAGTAAAATGTCAGAAACTTTGTGAATTGGTTGTACAATGCAGTCGTTATTAAAATGCCAACTACGTAACCATACCATCAAATCACTTATATTAAAATAAAGTTGGTAAATAGTCAAAACTACTCACTTTATAATTATTTTACCATGTTTTATTGTTATCTGTGCTCTGGGGAGGAGTAGCTATATTAATATCTGACAAAGTAGACTTTAAATGCAAAACGATTGTGAAAGACAAGTATGAACACTACATATTAGTGAAAGGGATAATTTTTAAGAAGAAAGAACAGTCATAAACATTTATTCCCCTAACAAGGACACCTTCAAATATGTGAGACAAACACTGAGAAACTAAGTGAAGGAATAGATGTCTCTACAATTATAGTGGGAGAACTTTAACACACCACTATCTCCATTGGACAGAACATCTCAAAAGAAAATCATTAAAGAAACAAAGACTTTGAAGAATGCATTAGAGGATCTGGACCTAATAGACATATACAGAACATTACAGCCCAGTACAGCAGGATATATATTCTTCTCAAGTGGACACAGATCACTCTCCAAGATAGAGCACGTGCTATGCCACAGAAAAAGTCTCAGTGAATTCAGACAGATTGAAATCGTTCAAAAGATCTACTCTGATGAAACTGAAATGAAGCTGGAAATCTGCAGGGGCCAGAGATGCAGATTTGGCACTAAGATTTGGAAGCTAAACAACACACTCTTAGAAAAACAGTGAGTCAAGGAGGAAATCTCAAACAGCAACAATCCCCCAAGTGCAACGGCAAAGTCCAAAAAAGAATGAAGGTCCAACAATGAACCCTTGATACTAATGACTATGCTTGTGAGCCTCTGTACCCGAAATAAGAACACGGCCTAGAGCAGCAGGGTGCCTAAGAGTTAACTCCTGAGAGCCTCCGTGTTGCTCAAATGTGGCCAGTCTCGAAGCCAAACTCAGCATGTAAATGTGTTGCCTTCCCCCATCATGGGACATGACTCCCGGGTATGAGCCTTCCTGGCACCGAGGGATTACTACCAAGTACCAGCTGATGATGTAAGTAGAAAATGACCTTGAATAAAAGGGTCAACTCAGGCCAGCAGAATACCTCAGTCTACATATAATACCATGCTTTTTGACCTGAATCAAAAGGGGAAATGGAAAGGACAAATGAGTTTATATGGCTATGAGTCTCCAAAAAGACCTGGGAGTTTATTGGAGGGGTTGCCCTTATGCACACCACAGCAGAGTCCCAGAGACAAATAAAGTAGATACAACCCTGGGTATTGGTTCTTTTGAGGGCTACAGAGACCCACAGGTTCTATGGTCATGGCAGATGGAGTTCAGTGCGATGTCAGTTGGCCCTATTTTGTAGCTTGTGTTTCTGTGTGATGGAGCTGGACTCAGAGGTGATCTTTGTTCACAAGCCTCTCCTGTTACTTTTACTGGAACTGTAGTTGGTGCTAGGGTTTAATATATATCCAGGGGACCTGAATCTCTGGCCTGATCATGTGGTAGCCAAATCCTGAGCCTCAACAGACTTCAGCTCCTACACTCTGGTTTATTGGATTTACACCACTCAGATAACATGGAGCTGAAGAAGGTCAACCTTTCCTCTTTCTTAATAGATATATTTACAGCTCTAAAATTCCTTCTCAATTGTTTTAGCTAAAGCCCATAACTCTTCGCAAGTTGTGTTTTTCTTTTCACTCACCACTTCCTTTGTGAAATCCTCTTTTCCACATTGTATATAGTATTCCTTTCCTAGAGCTTCTGTACCACGTTATCACAAACAGGGTGACTTATAAAAATGCAACTATATTCTCTCATAGTTCTGGAGGCTACGAGTACAAAATAAAAGCTATACTCACCCCTTTCTTGCTTCTTTTAGCTTCTGGTGGAAGCCACTAATTTTGGCTTTCTTTGCCTTGCAGGTGCATCACTCCAAATTTCTGCCTCTTTTCTTATATCATATATTCCCTGTTCATCCAAATTTCCCTCTTCTTATAAAGACACCAGTCATTGGAATAGGGCTCACCCTAATCCAGTATGACCCTCATCCTAATATAATTACATCCACCAAGATCATATTTCCAAATAAGTTCACATTCACAAGTACTTGAAGTGAAGATTTGAATGTATCATTTTGGGAAACACAATGCTACTCACAGCAGGTGTTTAAGAGTATTTTTTAAATTTCCAAATATTTGTGAATTTCCAAATTTTCCTTAAATTATAGAATTCTAATTTCATTCCATTGTGACTGGAATACATGCTTTGTATGTTTTTAATCTGTCTAAATTTATTGAGGCATTTTTTATATCCTAGCATATTATCTATCCTGATAATTTTCCATGAGCTCTTGAGAAGAATATATATTTTCCTTTGGTAGATCCGGTGATCTATAGATGTTCGTTATGTCTACTTATTTTATAGTGTTCAGTTCTTCTGTTTCCTTACTGATCTTCTTTCTCATTGTTCTATGCATTACTAGAATTGGTTTTCAACAAATGTCCTTGAGGAAAAGACATTTTCCCCTGAATAAGCACAAGTCATATCAAATAAAGACAGTCTAAGAAAACCTTCTTCCAGGAAACCACCAGATGGTTCAAATAATGAAAATTCTCTAGGACTGAGGCTTTGGAAGAACTCCAACCCCGTTCTTCTCCATCCTCATGGCTTCCAGGATGCTGACATTCATGGTGATGGTAGGCTATTGGTTTGTTTGGCTACTGTGGAGCAAAAGAATGGGGGCATGGGAATAAGGCAAGTAAGGGTGCCATTAAACTCACTCTTGTTATCTAGATTGATCCATTTTTCTTTAATGAACACTCCCTGGATTGCTGCAAGCATTTTTTATCTTCCGGTATCCTGAAAAAAATGATTCTGGCCCTCTTTGCCTGAATATCATTTCTTTTAGGGAACAGAGGATTTTCAAAGGCCTTCAGTCCTCCATTTTCACTCACATGACACTATTTCAATTTTTAAAAGAGGAACATTGCATGCTTCCTTTGGAATCCTGCATTGAAATCATTTTCTCTTATAATTATGCACAGGGGTTACATTTGTCCAATATTTTGATTTGTACTCTGTAAAATTAAAGCACCTTAGAATAAAGCCTCTCCTGCAGAGCCACTAGAATTGTTCTTCTGTGAGGGTAGAGTAGAAAAAAGACCAAATTTTCTCTTTTTTCTTGTTTGCCTTCTCCTTCTTTTTCTTCTTCACTACTGCATATAAAAAATACATGAGGGTGAGTAGGTATAGCTCAGTGGTTGAACACCTGCTTGCCATGAAATAGGTCCTTGTTTCATACCCCAGAACCTCCTAAAAGTACATTACTATTGTAATTAGTTGGTAAAATATATGTAATAGCAACAACTAATATTAAGATCTCAATCCCATGATGTATCTCTTACTCTAAGTCCTTCCTTTTTTTTTTTACCATGTATCTCTAGCAACTTAACATTCTTAGGGGTCAAAAACAGTAACCGTTCAGTCATTTTTAAAATTAGAACTGGTTGACCATTTAACTGCTGATACTTCTGATATTATCTCACAGTAACTGGTTCTATACAGTGAAAGATGTCCATGACCTATTGCATTGTTTGTTGAGAACCTTTCACCATACGTCAGAAGTCTCCCAAGAAGTGACAACTCTTGTTTAAAACGTACCATCCGAATCCTAGTGGCTGGATTTGGGAACAGAACCAGTTTGATTTGAAATAATCAAATTAGAATTCCTGGCATTGAGCCTCAATCTCTACTTCAACTTTTCCTATTCTCATATTGGGTTTCCATTAACTGGAGGTTTTCATCATAATTTGAGTTTTGGAAAGATAACATTTCAAATGAACTGATTTTTAGGCAGCAAAGGAAATTTGAATCAGAAAGATCAAGCAATATCTAAAAATATATGTAAATTATATTTTAGAACTTCTATAAAACAGAAAATCATTGAAGACAACAATTAAGATATTTAAAGACAGAAAGTAAGTAGAGGAGAATATAAGGAAAGTGTGGAAATGATTGTGAATTTTGGACTTCTGAGCAGCCGGAAAAGGGAAAAGAGGAACTCCAAGCAAAGCAGTCTTTGACTCCCTGGCTGGCCTTCACAGATCCTGTGTGAGGTACAACCTCTATCACTTTCCTTTGAAAGGTTTATTAGAACATTATCCAACTTTCCAGCTTCTCAAGGAGTTTTTCTCCTTAGTTTGAAGGACTTCTGTGAGTTTTGAAACTAAGCATATAACAGACTTCAAATATTCTAAAATCTTTTTGTTACTTTTGGGTTGTTTCTTTTGATAGGAGGGTTGGAGGCAGATGACTCTTAGAGTTTGAACCAGTTTGATGCTTGTAGTCACTTCCTATTGTAGCTACACTAATGTCCCAAGAACTTTGCTCACTTTTACCTCCCTAACCAATGCTTGCATTGCACTGCGTTTAAACTTTATAGCTCTTACTACCATTTAGAAATTAAACATGAGGACAGACCACAGTTTGAATTTAGGCACTTCGGTGGTGCTAAAATTGTTGCAAGAAATGTCATAGAACAAAATTTAGAACAGAATCAGGGCCCCACTTTTAAACCCCCTCCATCAGGGCCAAAGAGAATCTTGTACCTTCCTCTGTTTTCTCCTTAGATATAGACTCAAAAGAGGAGTCTTTTTTGCTAAACAGTGCTTAGGTCAATCTACATAATACAGGAAAAAAGAAAAAGAGTGTGGAGAGGGAGAAGACATCTGGAAAGTGCTGGGAGTATTTGTCCGGTGCTATTAAAGTGCGTAGGGGCAGAGAAAGAACTATGTGTTGAGATAGTTTTAGTGGATTTTAAGATATGCAAATGAAGGCGTTGAACTATTAAGATGTACATTGTGCTGTTGAACTCTTTCTTAGACCCTGACACCACTCTGAACCTGCGTTGCATGGTCTAGTCCTTGATCAGGTTACCAAAAAGGACTGAATTTGAAATTCCAATGACTGGGAAATGAGGGAGACGAATAAACAGTTCATTAAACATCACATTCTTTAACGTGTGCTACATTCAGTGCTTCATGCTTAACAGATGCTCTAGCCATGGTTAAGTAAGGAAGTTATTCTAGCAGTATTTTGTTCTTTTCTTTCTCGTAAAATGTATAATTTAAATTCATTTTCTCCCTTTGTCAATTTCTTATTTCTTGAAATGAAACAGGGTGCAAATATTCCCCCTCAATATATTTTAGATGCATATATGGATTTTCTGTTGTTTCATTCCTTGTTGGGGAGTATTTTGAAGTGAATTACTGAAAAAAGCTGTTAGAAAGTAGCATCTTCCATCTTTCTACCTTTTATCCTGTAGTGTTTGTGAATTAAAAAATTGCAATTTACTACCCCTAATTTTATCCTTTCTTTTGCCCCATTCTTTCAGTTTCATTTGGATTTGATAATGCAATATACAGCGTTTTCCTTTTTATCCTGAAGTAGTAAAAGAGAAATGTAACTCAAATTATGGAAAAACCTGCAGATGAGCTGTGGCATGTGCTGCTCTTTTTTCTTGTGTTGTTTTATCAGTACTTGTGTAAAATCATGTCATTCTGGCTCTCTTTTCTGTGATTTGCCATGAGTACCTCATGCAGCATTTCAATCTGCTTATTTCACATTTGCCATGTTGGTTTCCTCTTCTGATGTTCAAAAACTAAATAAGGAGGGGAAGCGGCTGTGGATCTATAAGATGAGCTCCCGTCTACCATATGTGAAGCCCTCGGTTCTCTTCCTGGGGTCTTCCTGTGAAAGCAGGCTCACTTGCATGCTGTGCAGAGCTGCCAGCCTGCAGAAGCCATGGAGAGACAACTCAGCAAGGTGGCACAACTAAAAGAAGGGATACAAGTGAGAACACAGAAGAGCTTGCAGCAAATGGACTCAGAGAGCCGAGAGCAATCAAGCAGCAAGGGGAGGAAGGGAAAAAAATAAATACAGACACAGAAGATCATACAGAGAATGGACACAGAGAGCAGATAGTACACACTCACACACACAAAAAAAAGCCGTAAAGGGGAAGGGGATAATTTTAAAAACCTAAATAAGGAAGGTTCCTCATTCTCCTGTCCATGTCAGAAAACAGTTTATCAAATAGGGTCCTTGGGAGACCATCAAATCTAATAAAAGACCTGCAGTGAAATGAATTTTAAGAGATCTTGGGAATTTAAATATTATTTTTAATAATGTTTAATTGACTCAATTCTCTATCAAACATCTAATCTTGGAAAGTATTTCAGAATTGAGGATATTATTGGACAGTTAAATATTTTCTATTTTTGATAAATTAAGAATTTTATTATGCTGTAATGCTAGCACATGCATTTTTAACTCAATTTTTTTGTTTGATCACATTGCACACTGTTACCTTTCTGTTTTACTGATAGTTTCTGAAAAAAATTCAATTGCATAAAGCTACACAAAGCTATATGAATACTCATTAATTTGAAAGAAGGATGCACCTGGTGGATTGGAAAGGGATGATTTCTGTCCCCATGAAATTAAAGTGAACCAGGACATCAGTAATATCATAAGGGCTCCTTAGTTTCAGTTGGCTGGAGAAGGCCCTGCTAAAGAGGTGAAGTGCATGGTGAAGTTTAGGCTGAGATCTGGAGAGTGAAGAGGGCAGCCTTGGGGAGCAGAGGCTCCCCCATCCCAGTTACTCCCACCTGCAAGGAGAATCTGGCATTTCCCTGCAGTCGGTGTCTGCCTCTCGTTGATCTGGAGGGAGCTCCCGGAGCTTGGAGGAGAAGAGGCATTTAACTCCAGTGGCATTCTGAGTCTAATTGAAAGCACAGGGATGTTATCACACTGATAGAATTTGTATTAGAAACGAGAATCCAACCAGACTGCTCGTGGAAAATTAGCTTTAGTTCTTTCAGGGGAATAAATGACTTACACCCACTCTGACCTGCTTTATCTGCATGCTCCTGCCAGCCAGCCATCCTGTTCCTCATCAAGACTGGCACGGGAGGGCTCCTGCAATGAGTCTGTCCTTTCCAATTCGGTCGAGCTAAAAAGTCTTTGGTGAGCATTGATTCTGCCCAGAGCTCTGAGGGGACAGGAGTGAGGGCACAGCCTCTACCTTTGAAAGACACACAGCTCATAAGAGAGTGAGATTTTTATGTATTCTTTCATTCAACAGATGAAACTGGAGCATAACATCATATGACAGACACTGTGATAGTCACTGGGGATGGGAAAAGAAAAGACACAGCCCCGCTCACGTGGGCTCCAATAAGATGTGTCAGATGTGTCAGATGTGTCAGACATGAGCGAGCATAGTACAGTGTGAGCAGTGAGCAGGGAGCCGAAAGTCTCTTACCAAGAACACGAGTGCAGGAAGGCTTCCTGAAGAAGTGAAGGCTGAATTGAGAATTGAACATGGGCAGTTAGCAATGAACAAACCAGACAGAGAAGAGAGGGCATAAGCATCAGCTTGAAGAGAAGAGAGGGCATAAGCATCAGCTTGAACCAAAGCACAGAAAACCAGGCACATTTAATGAGAATAAAAAAGCTGTATTCCTGCCTTTATGTGGATTAAATCACCTAAACTCCAACAGCCTTCTGAAGTAGACTGTGATATCTTTTCCCATTTTCAAATGAGGAAATTTGGATATTATATACAACTAGTAAATTGAAGACCTGGATTCCAACCGAGGTGGTCTGAGTATTGAACTCATTTCTAAACCACTGTGCATACACTACAAGTATTTGGAAAATTATCTATATTTCTGTGTAACTGGATAATTGAGTTATAAGGGGGTGATAGGTAGGTAGGAGAATGGTGCCAGGAATGGAGGATTTTAAACACAATCATTGGAGGAGTAAGATCTTCAAGCAGAGATTGTAAGTAGGGGAATAGCATGATTATATTTGAAATTTAGAAAAATGTCCATGGAAGGAGGATCTTTTGGATGGAGTTATTGGAGTCAGGGCAACCAGTGCGGAGGCTGTTGCAATCTTCCAGGCAAGAGGCGATGGTGGCTTGACCAATGGATATGGCCCAGTGGGAATGGAAGAAGTGGTGTATTACAGAAAATGACCAAGACTTAGTGAATGCCTGCATATGGAGGGGAAAAATGGGAGCCTCCATATTTCTGGCTTGATACAGCACTACCACAACAGCTGAGATGAGAAGAAAATTATTTTTTTCTCCACAAATGAGAGAAGAAAAGAGGTTTTGGTTAGTATTTTGGCTAGAACATGAGGATGAAATGGTTTGGCACCCAGTGAAGTAGGCTATTAACTTGATATCTCCCTCCATACCTGGTAATATAGGAAGGTATTGGGGGACAGGTTCCCTATGTCTATAATAAAGATGCTCAAAAGAGAGCTTTGCTCTGGAGGGCAATCTTAGGAGCAGGGAGGGGTGAGGAATACAAGGGGCCACAGCTGCAAGATGTATTTTGCTCTAGCTAGCCTTTCTTCTTAACTCAGCTGGAGCAGCCTACTGGGAAAGAGGGAGTGCTCAGACCCAAAGGGATCAGGGAGCTGACAAACCTGCAGGCAAAGAAATGAAAGAGCAGGAGAGAGCATGGCAGATTAAGAGATCAGAGGGCATGGAGGAGACTTCACTTGAAGGGATGCCCTGAGGTCTTACCACAGATGTAGGAGCTCCAAAGGGCACAATCGCTTTTTGTCAGTATCCAACGCAGGCAGAGTTCAAGCATTCTGAAGCACATGTGGGCTGCTGTCCATTGTTCTGAAACACGATTGTCCTCCAGGGTGTTGCCTCTAATTCTAAATTCTGATCACAACTGTCACATCTCACCCAGTGCTCATAATTGTCCTTTATTTCTTGATGAAAAGATTGTGATTTCTGTGCTAATGAAGAAAAGAGAAAAGACTGAGCCTTGGCGTACATGAGTAGGTATCTAATTTTATGGGTGTTTGATTATGTTTCCAACAATTATATAATGATTTCCACTCTGGGAACTTGGGTGGAGAACTTATCACCTCTTAGCCTGATTTGACATGCTTTTGGGTAGCAACTCATCCCTCAACCCCAGTATCCCGATTTGACATGCTTTTGCATACGAAACTCATCCACACCCCCAACTCAATATTCTGATTCAATATGCTTAAGGTTCTAATTGAGGAATAAAATACAGATAGTTTCAAGGTAAACACCAGTTTGGATGATGTATTTGTTCCGTTCTTTAAACAAACAATTATTGAGCACTTACTATACTACAAGGAATTGGGAGGCATGGAGTATAGAGGTGAGACATGTTTGTGCCCTCATGGAACATACATAATCCAATGTTTGTACAGACACTGAAAAAGTAGTTACAAGTGAAATGAGTGTCCCACATAGGCGGCAAATGGTGTGTGCCTTCTAAATCTAAGACACAGGTGCTATAAGCACACAAAGTTCGCTAAGACATGGTCTCACATTTCAAGCTGTATGTTTGGGAGGATAGAGTAGCCACAGATGAAACAAGGATAAAATACCATAAAGAGTGGCTCAGACAAAAAGAATGTAGGGATTTCAGAGACATCCATCTGGATGGGGATGATTGGAGATGGGTTTGAAGAGAGGTGGGATTGATCAAAGATGAGTAGAGGGGGCCACAGAGTAACCATCTTGTGAATGTTTCAGGAATGGAAAAGACAGGAGCCTAGATGAATTAAGAATCAGAAAGACATAAGGTTGGAGAGGTTTGCTTGTTACAGTCCTGGAGGGTCTTGAAAATCAAGTCAGACCATTTGAGTTTTATCTTCTTTCAATGATGGGCAGGTGAGTTGTATTAGGATGAAAGAATAATTTTTGGATTAGTGATCTGATGACCAGGGTCTGAATTAGGTATTAAAAAAAAAGGAGAATCCTCATCTTCTGTGTGAGGGGAGGGACAATTATGGTAGGTGGGAAACACAGGTTCACGTCTCAGGTCAATCTACAGAGATATCTGCAGGAAGGAGAAATAAATTAAGCCAGACGTGATAAGGAACTAGGATGCAATCTTTAAACTCATTCTTTCCTTTTTTCATTCAAATATTTATTTAGCACCTTCTTTCTGTCCAACTCGTAGTTGCTGTTAAACCTTTGGTAAGAGCACATGTAATTCCCACACTCTAGTTTCATTCCTAGTGGCAAGGACAAGTGTGGAGCAGGTAATAATTAGAATCAGAGGTAGCCAACGAAGCACTAGTGGATTCACCTAGTCTGGAAATCTGTGGAAGTGATGTGTAAGCAGAGGGTCTGAAATCTCAGCAAGAAAGAACAGGCGATGGAGACAAGATGGACCAGTATGTGAACAAATTGATGGGGGGTTGCCAAAAGAAATGAAGCCCAAGTGAGTTCTTACGAGAAAGCTCCGAGTACAAAGAAAGGCCAGCATGAGGTCACTAGGATCTCAAAGCAAATCAAAAGGGAAAGGGAATGGTTTGAGCACAAGACTGAGAAATTTGATTCACTCTCAGTCCACAATGACTAATCTCATATTTTAGAGCTGCCACATCCAGCTTCCTGTCTTCCCCTCTTTTGTTCTTTGTCTTTCAATGTTAGGTTTTTCTCTCTCTTTTTAAAACTGTAGAATCATATATCCAACATAAACTTTCCCATCTCAACCACTGCCAAGCATACCATTCATTGGATTTAAGGACGTTTGCAATACCTCTCCAGCAACCATTCCCAGAATCTTCCTCTCACCTCAAATGGAAACAATATACCAATTATGTATTACCTCCATGCCCACTCACCTCCACCCCCTGCCCCTAGTAACCTATATTCTACCTTCTGTTTCTATGAATTTCCATATTTTAGCTATTTCATATATTTGGAATCGTGCAATATCTATTCTTTATATCTGATTTATTTCACACAACATGCTGTCTTCAAGTTTCATCCATTTAGCAGGATGTAAGAGAAGCTCCTTTTTTATTGCAGATTTATTTATTTATTTCTCTCCCCTCCCCCCATTGTTTGCTCTCTGTTTCCATTCGCTGTGGGTTCTTTTTTTTTTTAAAGATTATTTATTTATTCCCGCCCCCCCGCCAGTTGTCTGTTCTCTGTGTCTATTTGCTGCATCTTCTTTGTCCGCTTCTGTTGTTGTCAGTGGCATGGGAATCTGCGTCATCTTGTTGTGTCAGCTCTCCGTGTGTGGCACCATTCCTGGGCAGGCTACACTTTCTTTAGCGCTGGGCAGCTCTCCTTACGGGGCACACTCCTTGTGTGTGGGGCTCCCCTATGCGGGGGACACCCCTGCGTGGCACTGCACTCTTCACGCGCATCAGCACTGTGCATGGGCCAGCTCCACACGGATCAAGGAGGCCCGGGGTTTGAACCGCAGACCTCCCATGTGGAAGACGGACGCCCTAACCCTGGGCCATGTCTGCCGCTCTCTGTGGGTTCTTCTCATATTCTATTCAGGCAGCCCTGGCGATCTGTATGTCCCTTTGATGTGTAATCTAGCTGCTTCAGCTCTCCATGTGTGCGGCACTACTAATTGTTGGACTGTAGTTTCACACAGGGTGGCTCTCCTTGCACAAGGGCCACTTCTTGATCTGGGGGCACCCGTATGAGGGGTCATCCCTGCATGGGCAGGCACTCTTTGTGTGCAGCAGAGTGCATGGGCCAGCTCACCACATGAACGAGGAGGCCCTGGGTATCGAAACCTTGGACCTCCTATATGGTAGACAGATGTGCTGTCTGTTGAGCCATATCTGCTTCCCAAACTCATTTATTTTTTACAACTGAATAATATTCCAGTATATATGTATACTACATTTTATTTATGCATTCATCTACTGAAAGTCATTTGCGTTGTTTCTACATTTTGGTCTTTTTGAATCATGCTGCTATGAACATTGGTGTAGAAATATCTGTCCGAGTTCTTTCACGACCTTGCCAGGCTAGGCTGACTACCATCCCATCCCAGGTCGAGTGTCACCACCTCCAAGGAACTCCTATGGAAAGGGCTGTTGGTACTACTCAGTTTTGAGTGCCAGATACCACATTAGCCCTCCCATTGATCTCATTCCTACAACCACTCAGGAGGCAGATGATTTTCCCCCAATGCCCATCAAGGTAGAAAAAATCTATCATAGAAGTTGAGCACTTCAAGAGCTGCAGCCCCACAGGCCAGTATTCCACTGTATACGCCAGGACAGATGTACTCACTTCTCTGAGCCTCGTCTATAAAACAAGGCTCACAGTGGGAGCCCTCTCAGGATGGGTGCGAGGGTTCATGGAGTCATGCCTGTCAATCACATAGCACATTACCTGGCTCACAGTGCCTGCTCTATCCACTTCCCCTCACCAAACAAGGACCCAAGACTCAGATGTGTGAAATAAGGTATTCAAGGTCATGTGTCAAAGAAGTGGCAGTCCCTGCATTTGAACTCAGGACTCTCTGATTCTAGAACCCAAGTTCTTTCCCTCTTTGCACGATGGCTTTGTTGATATCCTTTCATGTTTTTGCACCATGCATTTTAAAAACACAGAATATCTGCTCAGCTTTGCACAAACACAATATCGTTTAATCCTCCCAATGACCATCTGAGATTGAAATTTTCTCTTTCTGCAGTGATCTGCTTGACCGATCTTATCTCCCTCCCAAAACTGGTCCAAGCTCAGGATTTCCCTTCTCAGAAAAGTCACCACTCTCCACACGGCTGCTCAAGCTGAAACATGGGTGTCATCCTTGACACCTGCTCTTTCAACCACTCCCTCAAACCATATCTGATTCAATCCCAAGAGAACTAAACAGTTCTCTGCTAAATTTTGTTCACTTTTTCATCTTCACTTCCAGTCAAGCTTCCTCATCTCCCACCTGCGCTTGTCTTTTGCTTCCACGTTCTGAAACGCCCATCCAGAAAGCAGAGTCATCTTTGCTATATTGTTATGTCACCTTCACATCCATGCTTAAAATTCCCCAGTGATACCCCATAGACCTTAGGAATATGTCTACTCTTCCAGGTGGGCTGCGAGATGACCTTTGGCCGTCTCTCAGATCAAGGATTTCCATCACAAGGTTCAGTGCTGGTAAGAAAACGAATAAGCTCAGGGTCGTTCCAGTTCTGAGCCTTGGCATACTCTAAAGGTGCATATGCTAAGGCAGGCACTGCAGGGGAGGATGTTCCTATTTGATGACTTTGAGGGCACGGGGTTGACAGTAGAGCACACCCTTTGGGAGGGCTTGCTGAGAGGAAGCCTGGGGAGCAGAAAGAGCCATTACCTTCGAGTCAGGCCCCTGAGTTTTGCCCTAAGCTTGATGCTTTACAGTTGTGTGACCTCAGACCAGTCGCTTAACATCTCTGAGCCTCAATCCTGTTCACTACGCAAATGAAAAAGATAGATGAAATGAGCTGTACAAACTATAGTGTTTAACACTAAAATGTGGCAGTAGATTGAACTGTGTGAAACTGCAGATATTTGACCCATTTTTATCTACTAAAGTGATAATTTCACGTTTATACTTCCAAACAGGAGTAAGACAACTTTTCCTCTAAAGGGCCAAGAGTAAATATTTCAAAGTTTGCAGGCCAAACAATCTCTGTTGCAGCTACTCAACTCAGCTGTTGTTGGGCAAATGCAGCTAGGGATAACGCATGGGGGAGTGGGTGTAGCTCGACTGTTTGAGTACTTGCTTCCCATGTGCAAGGTCCTGGGTTCGATATCCAGTAACTCCTTTTTAAAAAAAGAAAGAAAGAACAGGACTGTGTTCCAATAAAACTTTTTTTACAGAAATACTTGGTGGCAGAAACAATTGTTGCTCAGGTGTTATGGCTTCCACCTACCATATGGGAGGACCTGGGTTCGATCCTTGGGGCCTGCTCATAAAAGGAAAGAGAGAAAGCGTGCCTGCACAGTGGGCCAGTGCCTTGAGATAAGCTGAGTGCCCACACAGTGGGCCGAGTGCCTGCACAGTGAGCCAGTCACCACACAAGTGAGTCATGCAGCAAGACGATGATGCAGCAAAAGAGAGACTAAGGGGAAAGTCAAGGAGGAGTACAGCAGGGACCAGGAACTGCGGTTGTGCATATGAGAGGGAACCTCTCTCTACATCAGAGGACCCTGGGATCGAAACCAGTTGAATCGTGGAAGAAAAAAATGGGAAGAGAAGACAAAAAAAAAAAAGAGAAATAGATACAGAACATCACACAGCAAATGGACACAGCAAAAACAGCAGGGTAGGATATGAGGAGGGCAAGGGGAAAGAGAAAACATATAAAAATAAAATAATACCTTTTAAAAATATAGGTGGTGAGCCTGATTTGGTTTGTAGACTATAATCTGCCAACTCTTGCTTTAGAACCCATAAATTTTCGCTTATCAAATTGTAGGGAAGGAGAGCAAATATGGCTCAAGAAATTGAAAACCTACTTACCATGTGGGAAAGTTCCGGGTTCAGTTCATAGTGACTCCTAAAAAAAAAACAAACAAAAGCAAAGTGAAGCAGATGTGGATCCAGTAATTGGGCTCCCGTCTACCATATAGGAGGTCCAGGGTTCAATGCCCAGGGCCTCCTGGGGAAAGGCAAGCTGACCCGTTTGGTGAGCTGGCCCACACAGAGTGCTGGCCTATGTGGAGTACACGCAGAAGTGCTGGCCCACACAGAGTGCTGCCCCACACAGGAGTGCTGGCCCATGCAGGGGGGTTGTCCCATGAAGGATTCCTGTCACACGAAGGATTGCTGCCCCACACAGGAGTGCTGGCCCATGCAGGAGTGCTGGCCCACCCAGGAGTGCTGGCCCACGTAGAGAGTGGGCATGCAAGATGATGCAACAAAAACAGACACAGAGGAGAGATAATAAGAGATGCAGCAGACCAGTGAGGTGAGGAGGCGCAAGAGAATATTTACCTTTCTCGCACTCTGGAAGTTCCCAGGATTGGTTCCTGGAGTTGCCTGAAGAGAATACAAGCAGACACAGGAGAACACACAGCAAATGGGCACAGAGAGCAGACAATGGATGGAGGGTATGAATAAATAAATAAATCTTTAAGAAGAAATAAACAGCAACAAACAAACGAACGAAAGAAACAACACAGAGGAGCAGATGTGGCTCAACGGTTGAGCACCGGCTTTCCAAAGACAAGGTCCTGGGTTCAATCTCGGCCCTGGTACCTCAAAATAAAAAAAGGAGACATGACTCTGATGTGGAATCTTCATAGAGGAGTTACAAATGCCTAGGAAGTTGCCTGGCTTATCACAAATACGTGGTCATTTCCTTCCTTCTTCATCTCTTCTCTTCCAAGAAAGGCAACTAGAGAGAATCAATGTGTGGATGCCTGGCCAGCCCTCCCTGTTCAAACTGCACCTTATATATTTTAGGAATGGAGAAATGTACAAGCAGGACCATCCTTCACTGACTGGCCCCATCTTAATGACATCATGGACAGTGTACAGGATCCCAAAGGTCCCAGCCCCTGAAAGCTCCTGCACAAGTCTTGGACTCCCTGAAATTGACCCTAGAATGAATGAGGATGGTAGTACTGGGCAAGTTTTCTTAACACACAAGATGCAACTTGCTGTCTGCCCTGAGTCACCTTCCTTAGGCTATTTTTCCTTCTGGTAGACTACGAAAGTCCTCTAAGCCCGATTAGAATTCCAAGTTCCTTGTGCAAACAGAATGCCATGCATTCAAGTTCTGAGCTGGGAAGGAAAAGAATGTATCCCCCAAATTAGGCCAAGTAATGCTCATGTTCTAAAGAGTGAAATTATTTAAATAGCATCAAAATCATTTTCCATGCCTTTACATATTCTGGTCTGTGTTTTAATTTAGATGATTACATATTTCCAAAAGTGGGAAATGCTATTTGAAGAATCATGTCTATTCTCTCTTCTTGCTGGAACTGACATGAAAAGCATCTCAAAGAGCTGCAGCCCACCATTTAGCCTGAGTGCTGACCTGGTTTATTATTTTTCTTTAAGCATTAAAAATGGAGCTTGGAAAGCCTCCCAGGGCACTGGGAATTCTGAGTTCTTCAAATAGAATCAACTAGGTCAGTCTGTCTTCTTCTCTTTAAAGGCTTGAGGTTGCAGCTTGTGGCAAGTGGTGGACGCTGGCCATGACCTCTCAGTAGCTGGCTGGTATATATCTGTTTAAAGGGACCAGAGGGTCAGGAGTCATTCCCAAACTTTGCTGCTCCCAGACTCTACTCCTAATTAACAAATGTTTTGTGTGCAACTTTTAGGCTCCTGGCATCACTCTTACATCGTGAAGGGACTTCCAGTCTGGCTGGGGAGATATGTCTGAAAACAAGTCATTAAACTGCAGCATACTCAGAGTGAGAATAGAAACCAGGGCCCCCAGTAAGGGTCGCCATAGCTCTCATCCTGGTTGCCGTTAATTAGCTGCGTCATTGTTTCTCGTCTGTCTCCCCTTCTAGTCTGCGAGCAGCAGTAGGGTGGAGGACAAGTGAGTCCTATTTCCACTGTGTCCCCAGTGCAGGCACAGAGAAGGGGCTCAGGAAAGATTGAATGAATAAAGGAAGAAGGAATAAACCCATGAATGGATGAAGCCAAAATACTGCAGGAGCACAGGGGAGGGAGAACCTACCTCTTCCAAAGGGAGGTGAGAAAGACTCTACTGAAAGATGATGTCAGGGTTGAGATATGTAGTAAGAGCAGAGGTTTAACAGATGGCTGAAGAATGGGAAGGCGTTGATAATAGAGAAAATAATGTATGCAAAATTATAGTCATGTCCATTGACCATGAGGTGCAGCGGTGCTCAGAGATGTATTCACCAAATGCAATGAATGTCTCACGATGATGGAGGAGATTGTTGTTATGGGGGGAGGAGTGGGGTGAAGGGGGTGAGGGTATAAGGGAACCTCATATTTTTTGAATGTAATATTACAAAATAAATTAAGACAAAAAAATTATAGTCATGTAACTAAATCAAGATTTAACATTGATTGAGTGTTCACTGTGTGCTAGACACTTTATATGCATCTGCTCATTTAATTCTCAACAACCCGAGGCAGGGGTGCTCTTATGCCCATTTCACAGATGCGCAGATTCAGGTCATGGATGTGAATTCCCAAGGTTACATCACTATGAAGTGGCAAAAGTGTGACTCCAGGCTCGGTTGAAGCCCCTGGGATTTATTGCCTGGCCTTCCAAAGCATAGGGTTTAAAAAATGTCCAGGAGTTTGAGATGACTGTAGGGGAGTGTTGGAAGGTAGGATATTCCATAGAGAGCCTTGAACACCAGGCAAAATATTTTGTATTTCCATTGATAGATCAATGTTTCCCAAACTGAAATCCTTTGGAACCCTGTTTGACAAGATATAAATGATTGAGAATCGGGGAAAGGGGAAAAGGGAAGGGAACGCTTGTGCAGCTTACTTGGGCAACATGGTTTAAACTAAGTTGGACACATTTTAAATCTATTTTATTGATACAGAGTAAGAAAACATAGATTTCATCCAAAGTGTACAATCAATGGTATTTGGTATAATCACATAGTGGTGCGTTCATTACTTCAGTCATTATTAGAGAATTTTCATTATTTCCATAATAATATTAATAATAAAAAAAACAGGCGAACAAAGAAAATTCTTCACCTCTCAATCTCACTGTTTCCCCTCCTGTACATAGCTGCTATTTCTGGCTATTCCTTCATAATTATTTATTTGTATAGTAAGCAGTTTTAATGCTCCTTTACTGAGCTACAGTTATATATCATGTGATTAAATTGGGGGGCGGGTGAGGGGAACATTTGATCATAGGAGATTGTCAGGTGTGTGGTTGAAATTATGATGTAGAGAAAACAATTTAGAAAGTATAATAAGAAAGGTTACCGTTTTAAGATCTTAAGTGGGGCATCTGACACAGGGCAAGCTTCTAGGGAGTTTGTGAAAGCTCATTTTATCATATTGAGTTATATCATTGGGTGGAGGACCATAAAATGAAAGTGAAGCTGTACTCACATCCTGGGGAGAAATTATCTTCTAAAAGAGAACTGTATCCCTCGAGAGAATTGGTGGCTCCCAATGGGTTAAGGCGTTCGATTATGTCAAGCCCTCAGCATTGTTGCAAGTATCTCTGAATATGGTTCTTCAAGAAATGAAGAGTGACTGTCACAGTCGGCCCTGAGGGGAGGGGGAAGGAGATATTGAATAGATGGAATCAGGGTAACTGTGGGGCAATGGAAGTGTTCCAAAAGATCATGCAATGATGGCTATAGGACAAGTTAAATTATACTACAAATGTATAAAAGTCTATAGGCTAAAATGTAAAGCATAATGTAAAACATAAAATAATTATAATTTTAGAAAATTGTATAGTCTAAAATATAAATTGAATGTAAACGCAAATGGAAACATGTTAGAAAGCTATTGTTTCAATATCTGTATATAAGCTGCAACAAATATAATATGAATATGTGAAAAATCATTGGTGGGGAAGGGACGTGTTTGATGTTGGATATGTAGGAGTACCATATTCTGTACCTGTGAATAACTGTGATCTCAAATTTTGTGAAGACAAACTTAATAAGTAAAAAAAAAAGGATGTAGGCACTGGGGAATAAATGGAAGAAATTGCCTTGCCATTGCACATACAGGGCAACAACTATAGCAATGATGAAAGTCAAAATGTCAAAAACAAAGCTTTTTCATTTTTTCATTTTTGAAACCCCAATTTATTTTTTCTTTATTTAATTTTTCTAAATTAGTATGGATTCGATATGTAACCTTTCAACCCATCACTATATTCCATTTTACTATTAATGGAATCTGGCAACATATTAGGCTTCATTTTTAAAGAAGTTTCGGACCACAGAGAGTTTCAACTATGTCAGTGGAAGAACACTGGTGTGGGGTGTTATTGATAGGAGGCACATGGTTGGGAGGGAGTTCTCCAGGGCATGTATACATGATACAAAAAATGTTTAGATATTTTCATAGTCGTTTCAGTTAAAAAGAACAACTGAGCGAGTGCTGAGCTCCTAGGCAGGGGAGCTCTATCATATTTCCCAATGGAATAATCCCCCAATTGCAACGGCAAAGACCAATAAACACAAATCATTAAAAAATGAGCAATTGATACTGATGGTTCTGATCATGAGCCTGTGTGCCTGAAATAAGAACTAGGCCTAGAGCTGCAGCGTGCCTAAGAGTTACCTCCTGAGAGCCTCCATGTTGTTCAAGTGTGGCCACTCTCTAAGCCAAACTCAGCATGTAAATGCACTCCCTCCCACACAGTATGGGATATGACTCCCGGAGATGAGCCTCCCTGGCCCCGAGGGATACTACCAAGCACCAGCTGATGATGTTATTAGAAAATGACCTTAAATAAAAGGGTCAACTCAGATAAGCAGATTATCTCAGCCTACATGTAATATCAGGTTTAAAAACTGTTTTATGACTTTGGATAAATGTGGGAAATGGAAAGGGCAAATGAGTCTATATGGCTATGAGTCCCCAAAAATAGTCAGGAGGGAATCAAAGGGGTCCCAGAGACAGCCAAAGTAGATAGAAGCCCAGCTACTGGTACTCCTGAGGACAACAGAGACCCCAGGTTCTATGGTCATGGCAGATGGCTCTAGCGTTCAGTGCCAGGTCCGTTGGCCCTACTTTGGAGCTTGTGTTCCTGAGTGGGATGGAGTTGGACTCAGATATGACCTTTCTACACATACCTCTTCTATGACTTTACCGGACCTGTGGTTGACACTGGGGTTGGTGTATACTCAGGAGACCTGAATCACTGGACTGTCCACGTAACAGCCAAGCCCTGTGCCTCAGCAGAGTTGCACCTCTTATTGTCTGGTTTATTGGACTTACCCTCGCCAAGTAACAGGGTGATGAGGAAGGTCAACCACCACACTAGGGAGTCAAGGGGGCCTACAACTGCAAGCAAGAGAAATGCATCCATCATCCATGTGGAACCTAAACCCCCTCTTTATATAGAGTTGGGGGGGGGGCAAACCATCCCAGGGTCCACAGGCTGGAGGAATAGAGTATGGATTAGAGTGGACTTACTGATATTTTACTATGGAACTACTGTGATTAGTAATGGAAGAAATTGTAGTGCTGATGTGGAGAATGTAGCCATGGTAGCTGCTTAGGGTAGGGAGAGGGAAGAAGAGATATGATGTGGGGGCATTTTCAGGACTTGGAGTTGTCCTGGGTCGTACTGCAGGGACAGATGCTTGACATCGTATGTCCTGCCATGACCCAATGTGTAGACTGCGGGAGAGTGTAAACTACAATGCAAACCACTATCCATATGGTGCAGCAGTTCTCTAAAAAGGATGCACCAAAGGCAATGAATTTGCCACAATGATGAAAGAGATTGTTGATGAGGGAAGAGTGGGATGAAGGGTGTAGGGGGTATATGGAGACCTCATATTTTTTAATGTAACATTAAAATAATAAAGGAAACATAAAATAAAATAAAAAAGCAAAATGTATAACCAATGGCTTTTAATATAATCACAATGTTGCATACTCATCATCTCCAAAATTTTAAGAATTTCATTACACTGAAGAGAAAGAATCCATGTCCCTTAGTATTCCTTCCCCAGCCCTATATAACCACTAATCTAAATTCATCTTTATAAATTGATTTATATTTACTTTTTATATAAATGGAATCATATAATATATAGTATTTTGGAGCACATTTTCATTTTGCTGCAGGACTTGTTCAGAGCCTTTAACATGTTGGCGGCCATTGCTGTTCTCTAAGAGGAGGAGAAAACCTCTTTGAACTTACTTTTGTGGCCCACCTCTCAATTGCCCATGGAATAGTGGGATTGGGGTTTGCTGCCATAGATGATGGAGAGCCCTTGGAGGGGGTTTAAGGCAGCTGAGAGGAGTCATCAGGACTGCAGGGTAGATGGTGGCCTGGAGAGACTAAGAGGCAGCAGTTAGAGTTTGGAGGCTCTGTTGAATCCAAGGCCGACCCAGCCAGCATGTGTGTGAAGGTCATTGGCAGGGCTGGCTTGCATCTGGCCCACTGGCATCAAAGAGCGGCTTCTACTTATGGAGGGTCTAGCAGGGAAGAAACTGAATTAATACACACTGAAGTAGCCACACAAAGCCATGTTCCTTCTGTCTAGAAAAATGAGCTGGCTTTTCAGGGCAATTTAATGACTGTGGCATATTACCCAGGCAATCAATTAAATTCCAATCCTATTTCCTTCCAAATCTTTGTCTTGGGAGTTCCTTTGAATGTGGAGCAAATCTGGCTGATGAGGCAGGAAGATGGATTGGTCAAAATGCACAATGACTCTGCTTTTCACAAGAGCCCTCCTCTCCAATTCCGTCTCCCATTCCAAAGGTGATGGGCTGCTCGCTCCCTGAGGGGTCGGAGGTCAGCGGGGGTAGACGGAGGGGCTGGCACGGCCGACGATGATGCTCTAAGACCCAGGCGAGGAGTGGGCCAGAGCGGGGCTTCTAAGGCGTGGGAGGATGCGTGGTAAGGAGAGACCACGGAGACAGTCTGGAGTGCAGAGCAAGTTTAATTTATTACGGAAGTGCAGGGGTTTATATAGAGAATGAGGAGGGCGGGGGTAGAGCAGGAGGAGTGATGGTTACGGGGCGGCTGGGGGTTGGCAGAAACTCGTGAGCGGACTTGTGGTCTTGTGTCGTTAGCTGTTACTAGGGAAGTGGGCAGATTTTAGGTTAGGATACAACACAAAGGAGTTCATCTGTCGTTTTCAGGAAATGAGATAGAATTAGATCCTAGGAAAAAATTAGCGACGGCAGGATTCTTGTGTAGCCTATTACCGCCGCCCTGTTTTACTTTAGAGGAACCTGAGGCTCTGTGAGGAGCGGTGGGCAAACTCACACCTCCTTTAAATATGCTTCCTAAATGGGTCTCCCTGCTTTCTCTCTTTCTGCACTACAGCCCACTCTCCATTCAGCAGCCAGAGGCATCCAGTGTCTTAATTTGATCCTATAACCCCTTGGTGCTAAAATCTCCCCAGGGTCACCAGTTAAAATTAAAATACATTCGAGGTCAGTTGGGAAGCAGGTGTGGCTCAAGTGATTGAGCTCCTGCCTACCAAATGGGAGGTCCCTAGTTCGGTTCCTGGTACCTCCTAAAGAAGAGAGTGAGCTGACACAATGGGCAGTTGCAGCGAGCTGACGCAAATAGTGACAAGAGACTCAGGGACGAAAACATTATGAGAGACACAACAAAGCAGGGAGCAGAGGTGGCTCAAGTGATTGGGAATGTCCCTCCTATGTCAGAGGTCCCAGGTTTGCCTCCCAGTGCCTCCTAAAGAAACAAGGAAGAGGAACAGATATAGCAAGTGCAAACAAGAAGGGAGTGGGGAGAAATAAGTAAAATAAATCTTTAAAAAATTCTAAGTGGAATGGAGCAGAGTGCACCTAGCACAGGGTGACTCAGTGTTAGCTCTGTTGACATTTGTGCTAGATCCTTGTTTGCTGTTGGAGGGGAGAAGGCTGTCCTGCTCAATGTAGGATCTTGAGTGGCATCTCTGGACTCGGACCTACGGGAGCCCATGGCACCCCTCCGCCTCAATCGTGACAATACAAAATGTCTCCTGACGTTGCAGATATCCTCTTGGAGGCAAAATCGCCCCCCACTTGAGAACACCTAAGCTATGGGGAAGGGCCTAGAGGACAAAATGCCTTTGAAAGAGTTTTAGGGAACACACATTGGCTGGTTTGCTTACCGGATGTGATGGCTTTGCTTGGTACTGTACCGCTCTGAGTCTCAGTTTTCTGATCTAGAAAACGTGAAGGAAGGGTCATTTCTCATTCATGGGATTATTGCAGGATTAAAGAGAGCAATGGTTGTTCCTGTCACTGTAACTGAAAAGACGTTATAAAATTATTAAATAATTAGCTATCCTGTAGTTCAAGGCAACTTTACTGATATAGTAGTGTGATCTTGCGCCTATTATGGGACATACTTTTCTCCATGCCCAGAATTCCCTAAAGCAATTCTCCAATGTCAATGGGTGTATGCGTCACCTGGGATCCTTGAAAAAAATACAGACTCCTGTCCCACCCCCAGAAAATCTAATTCAGGGAATCTGGGAAGGGCCCCAGGAATCTGCATTTTACAAATAAACCCAGGAGATTCTGCTGCAAGTAGTCTTGTGAGAGACAATGGTCTCCGAGAAGGTGTGAGTTCCCCAGACTCTGCATTAGCAGTGGCTCTCTGGCAGAGGATTCAGAACTTAAATAGATGAATAAACCTGGCATGTGGGAAGGAAAAGGTATCAACAATGCTGCCCCAGAGTCAGCCTCAGAACCCCAGTCTCATTGTTTGGGGTTCCCAGCATCATTGCATTTTCCCGTTCATTTGGAAAATCGAGGTTAACCCCAAATTCCAATCCACCAGCAACCACCATTGACTTTATTTTTCATTTGCGACTTGTGAACTGTGACCACCTCCCAACCATATTTTTATGCTAACATGCCCCCATCTCTGATCAAAATTATGGTAAAACACTGTCTTGTCATGAGGCTAATAAAGCAGGTTCTCCTGCCTGTCACAGAAGCCGCCTCACAGATGCTGTTTGCCCAGGAGCCAGGGTCCTGCATTAATCTCCCTCCCATCTGGCTACAAGGAATAGAGTCTACCATGGGAAGAGCAATATGATATTATGTCGCCCACGGATGTGGTTCCAGCTGGAGCGAAGGAGTTGTCATTCTCGTATCCCAAGCCTCCTGCACAAAGGGAGAAGACAGTAAAAAAAAAAAAGAAATAAAAACAGGGAAGAGAAATACCATCCAAGAAGAAAAGAGGAGGATGGAATTAGAAGAAGGGCAGTGGAGAAGCAGTCAGAGGAGTGACGACACAAAAATGGATATGCACATTTGTCCTGGTGTTGCACAAGCCTGGGACAGTGTTCTGCCAGCTTGCCAAAGTGGTCGGCTGATCATTTCACTGTTCTGAGCCTCGGTTTTCTTAACTACAAAATGGGCAGGGAGGGGGCAAGATGGCGGCTGAGTGAACATCCCTGTTAGAGTCTTCTGCAGGGAATCGGCTGGGCGGCGTTGGAGACTCTTTGGGACCGGATTGTTTCGGGATTTTTGCTGGTCCGGAGGTGTCTGGACATCGATTTGGAGGGAAGGTAACAGAGAGGATTCGTCTGTGAAATATACACGGAGATCCCAGCTACCTGTAGAGGATTCCCTTCTTGGGTAGGCGGAGACGAGGCATCTAGCCCCGCTCTGTGGGGCTGAGCCAGGCCGGGCCGCAGCGGCGGACGCCGGAGCCGGGCCGCGCTGCGCCGGCGGTGAGAGGGGCCGGGCGGGGCCGAGCCAGGCCGAGCCGGGCCGCGGTAGCGTTTGGAGCCGGGCGGGGCCGGTGCAGGCCCCGGCTGCGGGCCGCGGTAGCGCTTGGAGCCGGGCGGGGCCGGTGCAGGCCCCGGCTGCGGGCCGCGGTAGCGCTTGGAGCCGGGCGGGGCCGGTGCAGGCCCCGGCTGCGGGCCGCGGTAGCGCTTGGAGCCGGGCGGGGCCGGTGCAGGCCCCGGCTGCGGGCCGCGGTAGCGCTTGGAGCCGGGCGGGGCCGGTGCAGGCCCCGGCTGCGGGCCGCGGTAGCGCTTGGAGCCGGGCGGGGCCGGTGCAGGCCCCGGCTGCGGGCCGCGGTAGCGCTTGGAGCCGGGCGGGGCCGGTGCAGGCCCCGGCTGCGGGCCGCGGTAGCGCTTGGAGCCGGGCGGGGCCGGTGCAGGCCCCGGCTGCGGGCCGCGGTAGCGCTTGGAGCCGGGCGGGGCCGGTGCAGGCCCCGGCTGCGGGCCGCGGTAGCGCTTGGAGCCGGGCGGGCCCGGGTCAGGCCGCGGCGGGTACGGAGCCGGGCAGGGCCGGTCCAGGCCGCGGTGGCGGGAGGTGGACGCCGGAGCCGGCTGGGCCGCTGTAGCGAGCGGAGCTGGGCGGAGCCAGGCCAGGCCAAGGCGGCGTGAGGAGCCGGGCAGAGCTGGTCCAAGCCTCCGCGGCGGGCGGAGCCGGGCCTGCGGAGGGGTTTCTGTTTTCTTTTGTTTGTTTGTTTGTTTGTTTGTTTGTTTGTTGTTGTTTTTTTTTTTTAATTTTACTTAATTTTTTTTTTTTTTTTTTTTGAGCATCTGCAGTACTGGGGAGTTCGTGGGCCCTGGGCGGCCTATTGGGGGTTTGTGGGAAGGGAGGTGCTTGCAGACCCATTTGGGCAGACAGACGGGGGGGTTTTAGGGCAAAGCGGGGGGAAGTTGTTGTTTTAGATAGTGTTGCAATTGTGACACGTGTGTACCTGTATCTCTCTTCTCCCTATCCGTTCCCCACCGTTTGCCCATCCTCTTTTTCTTTCTTCCTTTCTTCTTGCCTTTCTTTTTTCTTTATTATAATTAGTTTGTTTTTTTTTTTTTTTCGGTTTTATCTTTCCCTCTTGTCCCTCATCTTCCACTTATTTTTACTTTAATTCAAGTATACAATAGGTGCTACAGGGAACACCTCACATTTGCTGGGTTTTCCCATCCTCCACTGCCTTATTTCTGTGTGAACTGATTTAGGCTACCTACACTATCCCCCTTCCCCTGCATCTTGATATCCACTATCATCTACTGTCTCTCCTATATTCCACCCCCCACCTCCCGTTCTTTGATCCACAAAGTGTCTAACTCTTAATTTCTAATACCTTTGTTCTGTTTTCTGTCTATTATCCACTCTTGAAACTATTACCTTTCTTTTCTTTTTCCCTCTCTCATGAAAACAATAGCTGTGTAGTTCATACCATATTCCTCCCAAATTCAGTCATCAACTTCATAAAAGGTACTCTACCTACAGCTATAACTCTATACAATCTACATGAATCTAACCTCCATCCTTCCAGATCTCATATTCCTGCTTTATTAACATACATCACCAATACAACTTTACACTTTTCCCTTGCTTACACAATTGCCTTTCCCCAACACTAATACTTTCCTCTAAAGTGAACTTAACCAACAACAAGTAACTAGAATAAGAAGAAAAAAGTGACAAAGAGAAGATATAACACCTGTGCAAAAATAACAACTAATTAACCTCCAAGAGCAGACAAAGAAGCTAAGGAACTGATTAAATTCGTCAAAATAAAGAGATGAACAGAAAGCAACAAAAATCTACGAACCAAACCAATAATCAGGAAAACATGGCTGAATCCAATCAACAAACCAATAATCACGAAGGGGAGCAAAACTTGGCACAAGCAATGAAAGATCTCAGAACATTTATCACCGACAAATTTGATGCAGTAATGAAAGAGGTTAACAACATGAAGACATCACTTGGAGGGGAAATTGCAGACATACGCAAAAACATAACAGATATGATGGGAATGAACACCACAGTTCAAGAAATCAAAAATACACTTGCAGCAAATATCAGCAGACTAGAAGAGACAGAGCAGAGAATTAGTGATGTGGAAGACAGTACATCAGAAATCAAACAGATAGTAGAAGGGGTCAATAAGAAGATAGAAAAAATCCAATTAGGATTTAGGGACCTGAATGACAATGCAAAACGCTCAAACATACGTATTATAGGCATTCCAGAAGGTGAAGAGAAGGGAAAGGGGTCAGAAAGAGTGTTGCAGGAAATAATGGCTGAAAACTTCCCAAATCTACTGAAAGAGACAGATGTACATATCCAAGAAGCACAGCGCACTCCACAAGTCATAAACCCCAACAGGCCCACCCCAAGACATATACTTGTCAAATTATCCAATGCTCAAGACAAAGAGAAAATCCTAAAAGCAGCAAGAGAAAAGAAAACCATCACATACAAGGGAAGCTCAATTAGATTAAGTGCTGATTTCTCTTCTGAAACCATGGAGGCAAGAAGACAGTGGTATGATATAGTCAAGGTACTAAAGGAAAAAAATTTCCAACCAAGAATACTCTATCCAGCTAAACTAGCATTCAAACATGATGGAGAGTTCAAAATATTCGCAGACAAACAGAAACTGAAAGAGTATACCAACAAGAAACCTCCCCTTCAAGAAATTCTAAAGGGAGTTCTGCAGGAAGAAAGGAAAAAACAGGAAAGGCAAAGTTGGAGGAGAGTATAAGACCAACAACAACAACAAAAAAGACAAAAAAAATATACAAACAAAATATGACAAACACAAATCCAATCAAAATATGGCTAACACAAATAATTCCTTGATAGTAATAACACTGAATGTCAATGGATTAAACTCACCTATCAAAAGATTCAGACTGGGACACTGGATAAGGAAATATGACCCATCCATATGCTGTCTACAAGAGACACATCTTAGACCCAGAGACGCATGGAGATTGAAAGTGAAAGGCTGGAAAACAATCATACAAGCTAACAATAACCAAAAAAAGGCAGGAGTAGCTATATTAATATCAGACAAAATAGACTTTAAATGTGAAACAATTGTGAGAGACAAAGAAGGATACTACATTTTAGTCAAAGGGAAAATCTGTCAAGAAGTTCGAACAATCATAAATATCTATGCCCCTAACAAGGGTGCCTCTAAATACGTCAGGCAAACGCTGGAAAAACTAAGTGAAAGAATAGATACATCTACAATTATAGTGGGGGATTTTAATACACCACTATCAACTCTGGACAGAACATCTCAAAAGAGAATCACCAAAGAAACAAAACATCTGAATAGTATATTAGAGGAGCTCGATCTAATAGACATATATAGATCGCTACACCCAAACACAGCAGGATATACATTTTTCTCAAGCGCACATGGATCATTCTCCAAGATAGATCATATGCTAGGCCACAAAGAAAGGCTGAATGAATTCAGAAAGATTGAAATCATACAAAACATTATCTCTGACCACAGTGGAGTCAAGCTGGAGATTTGCAAGGGAAAGAAGCCCAGATTTCACACCACGATTTGGAAATTAAACAACACACTCTTAGAAAAACAGTGGGTCAAAGAGGAAATCTCAAAAGAAATCAATGACTACCTTGAAACAAATGATAATGATAACACAACATACCAAAATTTATGGGATGCAGCAAAAGCAGTACTGAGAGGGAAGTTTATAGCCATAAATTCATATATCAAAAAAGAAGAAAGAGCATAAATTGAAGAACTAACTGCACATTTGAAGGAATTAGAAAAACAACAACAAAGTAACCCAACAGGACGAAGAAGGAAGGAAATAACAAAGATAAGAGCAGAACTAAATGAAATAGAAAATAAGAAAGCACTTGAACAGATAAACAAGACCAAGAGCTGGTTTTTTGAGAAGATTAACAAAATGGACAAACCTTTAGCAACACTAACAAAGAAAAAAAGAGAGAAGATGCAAATACACAAAATAAGAAATGAGAAAGGCGATATCACCACTGACCCCACAGAAATAAAGACTATCATAAGAGGATATTTTGAAAAACTATATTCCAACAAAAATGACAATCTAGAGGAAATGGACAAATTCCTAGAAACACATAAACAGCCCATATTGACAAAAGAAGAAATTGATGATCTTAACAAACCAATCACAAGCAGAGAGATAGAATCAGTTATTAAAAATCTCCCAACTAAGAAGAGCCCAGGGCCAGATGGCTTCACAGGTGAATTCTATAAAACATTCCGGAAAGAACTGACACCAATCCTGCTGAAACTATTCCAAACCATCGAAACAGAAAGAACATTACCCAACTCCTTCTATGATGCCAACATTACCCTAGTACCAAAGCCAAACAAAGACATCACAAGAAAGGAAAATTACAGACAAATTTCTCTAATGAACCTAGACGCAAAAATACTTAACAAAATACTTGCTAATCGTATTCAACAACACATTAAACGAATTATACACCACGACCAAGTGGGATTCATCCCAGGTATGCAAGGATGGTTCAACATAAGAAAATCAATCAACGTAATACACCATATAAACAGATTGAAGGAAAAAAATCACATGATTATATCTATTGATGCAGAAAAAGCATTTGACAAAATACAGCATCCTTTCTTGATAAAAACACTCCAAATGATTGGAATACAAGGAAATTTTTTGAACATGATAAAGAGTATATATGAAAAACCTAAAGCCAATATTGTTTACAATGGAGAAATCCTAGACTCCTTCCCTCTAAACTCAGGAACAAGACAAGGATGCCCACTGTCGCCGCTCCTATTTAACATTGTCTTAGAAGTACTTGCTCGAGCACTGAGGCAAGAACCAGAAATAAAAGGCATTCAAATTGGAAAGGAAGAAGTCAAAATTTCATTATTTGCAGATGACATGATCCTATACATAGAAAACCCTGAGAGATCTACAACGAAGATTCTAGAACTCATAAATGAGTTTAGTAAAGTCGCAGGTTATAAAATCAATGCGCAAAAATCAGTAGCATTTCTGTACACCAATAATGAGCAAGATCAGGAGGAAATCAAGAAACAAATACCTTTCACAATAGTAAATAAAAAAATCAAATACTTAGGAATAAATTTAACTAAAGAGGTAAAGAACTTATACACTGAGAACTATACAAGATTGTTCAAGGAAATCAAAGAAGACCTAAATAAATGGAAGACTATTCCTTGTTCATGGATAGGAAGACTGAACATTATTAAGATGTCTATCCTACCAAAATTGATCTACACATTCAATGCAATCCCAATAAAAATCAATGCAGCCTTCTTTAAGGAACTAGAAAAACTAACTATGAAATTTATTTGGAAAGGAAAGAGACCCCGAATAGCCAAAGACATACTGAAAAAGAAAAACGAAATTGGAGGAATCACACTACCTGACTTCAAAACATACTATAAAGCTACGGTGGTGAAAACAGCATGGTATTGGCATAAGGAGAGACATATAGACCAATGGAATCGAATTGAAAGCTCTGATATAGAACCTCACATATACAACCACATAACATTCGATAAAGCCACCAAACCCTCTCAACTGGGAGAGAGTGGCCTATTCAACAAATGGTGTCTGGAGAACTGGATAGCCATATGTAGAAGAATGAAAGAGGATTACCATCTCACACCTTATACAAAGATCAACTCAAGATGGATCAAAGACCTAAATATAAGAGCCAAGACCATAAAAACCTTAGAAAGCAGTGTAGGGAAACATCTACAGGACCTTATAATAGGTAATGGATTTATGAATATCTCACCAAAAGCACGAGCAGCAAAAGAACTAATAGATAAATGGGACTTCCTCAAAATTAAAGCCTTCTGCACCTCAAAGGAGTTTGTCAAGAAAGTAAAAAGGGAGCCCACACAGTGGGAGAAAATATTTGGCAATCATATATCTGATAAGAAACTTATAACTTGCATATATAAAGAACTCCTACATCTTGAAAATAAAAAGATAAACAATCCATTTAAAAAATGGGAAAAAGACTTAAACAGACACTTCTCCGAAGAAGAAATACAAATGGCAAGAAAGCACATGAAAAAATGTTCCAAATCTCTAGCTATCAGGGAAATGCAAATCAAAACCACAATGAGATACCATCTTACACCCATAAGATTGGCAGCTATGAAAAAAACAGAAGAATACAAGTGCTGGAGAGGATGTGAAGGAAGGGGAACACTCATCCACTGCTGGTGGGAATGCAGAAGGATCCAACCATTCTGGAGAACAGTATGGCGGTTTCTCAAAAAACTAGCCATAGATTTGCCATATGACCCAGCAATACCACTGCTGGGAATATACCCAGCAGAACTGAAAACAAGAACACAAACCAATATATGTACACCAATGTTCATAGCAGCATTGTTCACTATTGCCAAAAGTTGGAATCAACCCAAATGCCCATCAACAGACGAGTGGATCAATAAAATGTGGTATATACACACAATGGAATACTACTCGGCTGTAAGAACAAACACACTACAAATACATGTGATAACATGGATGAATCTTGAGAACCTTATGTTGAGTGAAGCAACCCAGACATTGAAGGACAAATACTACATGACCTCAATGATATGAAATAAACAAGCTGCCCTAGATAGCAAGAGACTGAACGATAGGCTTGCAGGAAATCGGAGGGTGGAGGAAGGATATGAGCCGATGTCTGCAGGGGTGGAATTTAAGACGAGATGGTGGTAAGTATGAACACAAAGAAGAGATAAAAGGGGGGCAAGGGGTTGCCTTTGCTTGGGGCTTTGCGGGTTTGAGGGTGGCTGGGGAGGGACGGGTGGGTAACGTTGCCCAAAAGTGGGGGGAGGGAGGGGTAGCATACGAACCAGGAGAGGGTCAGGTGTTGGTGGAGAGTAAAATGCCGAGAAAATCATATCAAAATATAATAAAGAGGGTTACCTGTTTAGAATGCTCGGAGGGGAGGGTCTGATGCAGGACGGGCTCCTGGGGAATGTCTAAATGCTCATTCTGCCAGAGTGGGTGACACCATGGGGTAGAAACCCAAGTAGTGAGAGTGGGGGTGGACCCACATCCTGGGGAGGACTAATGCCATCCAATAGAGGGAACTGTATCCCTCGAGAGAAAGGGTGGCTCCCAGGGCATTGGGGCAGTTGAGCAAGTTAGGCCCTGAACACTATTCCATCTATCTCTGGAAGTGGCTCCTCAGGAAACGGAGGTTGGCTATCACTGAGGGCACCAAGGTGGAAGGGAAAATGGACGTTAAATGTGTGGAACCAAAGTAAATGGGGGGTAAGAGAGGAGTTTCTTGAGAGTACACAAGGATGGATATAAAACATGTAATATTACACCATAACATATAGGAGATGACAGACTGATAATGTAAACCATAATGTAAAACATAGGATAACTAAAAATGTAAAGAACTGTGTATCCTAAAGTATGCACCATAATGTAAACACAGATGTCACCTTGTTAGAAAGCTAATGTCTCAGACTCTGTACATCACTTTAAGTAAATATGATATGAATAGGGCGTAAGAGTATCACTGTGGAAGGGAAAAGGTTTTCTGGTGGATGTGTGGGAGTGCTGTATATTATATATATACATTGCTGTGGTCTAGGACTCCTGTGAAGAAAAGCTGAATAACTAGGGGGGGGGGGGGGGAAAAAAAAAAAAAGAAAAAAATAGGATGTGGAATTTTTTCAAGTCAACATTCTTTATCTAAGTTCTTTATCTAACTTTATCCAAGTTCTTTATCTATCCTTTAAACTCATCGCTATATGCCATTCCCTAGTAAGGGACCATGACATTATATTGGGCTTCAAAATTCGGGGAGTTCTGGATCACAGAGTGTTTCAACAATGGCAATGGAGGGATACTGGTATGGGATACCAATGACAGGTGATATATGACTGACAGGGAGCTGTACAGAACATATGTCCAGGGTGCATGGTAATGTTTGGATATACTCATAGTGGCAACAATTAAAAACCACAGTAGGGGGGGTACTGGGTTCCTGGCCAGTGGTGCTCTGTCGTGGTCCCTAGGGGAGCAGCGACAGTCTCCCAGGTACAGTGGTGGGGACCGGGAGGGAGTGAGGGTTCAACAGTGAGCCCCTGATACTAATGACTATGCTTGTGAGCTGATAAACCCAAAATAATAACAAGGCCTAGAGCAACTTTGTGCCTGGGAATTTC
Organism: Dasypus novemcinctus; assembly: GCF_030445035.2. Classification (NCBI taxonomy): domain Eukaryota; kingdom Metazoa; phylum Chordata; class Mammalia; order Cingulata; family Dasypodidae; genus Dasypus; species Dasypus novemcinctus. The sequence goes on from NC_080704.1 coordinate 177,775,494, forward strand.
CTTCTGTCAGCCTTCATGTTACTCAAATGTGGCCAGTCTCGAAGCCAAACTCAGCATGTAAATGCAATGCCTTCCCCCCAGCGTGGGACATGACACCCGGGGATGAGCCTCCCTGGCAACGAGGGACCACTATCAACTACCAACTGATGATGCAACTGGAAAATGACCTTATACGGAAGGTTCAATGCGGATCAGCAGAATATCCATGTCTACATAAAATACCATGACTTTAAAATGCTGTTTGAACTAAAGTAAGGGGGAAATGGAAAGGAGAAATGAGTTTATATGGCTACGAGTTTCTAAAAAAGAGTCTGGAGGCTGGCAGAAGGTTTGCCCTCATGCACAACTGAGCAGAGTCAGAGAGACAGATAAAGCAGATACAACCCCCAGATATTGGTTCCTTTGAGGGCTAAAGAGACCCATGGGAGTTATGGTCATGGCCGATGGGGTTAACTACCAGGGCAGATGGCCCCTCTTTGGAAATGGTGTTTATGTGTGATGAATCTGGACTCAGATGGGATCTCCCTTCATAAGACTTTCATGCTAATGTGCTGGAGGTGCAGTTAATGTTGGGGTTTAAGATATATTTAGGGGATTTGAATCTCTGGACTGACAATGTGATAGCCAGATCCTGAGCCTCAACAGACTCCAGCACCTACAATCTGATTTATTGGACTTACCACACTCAGCTAAGATGGAGGTGAAGAAGGACAACCACCACACCATGGAGCCTAGAGTGATTACAACTGAAAATGGGAGGATTGCATCCAGCATCCAGGTGGAATCTGAGCCTCCTCTTGACATAAAGGTGCAATGGACACAACCAATCCAGTGTCCACATAGAAGAGGTGGCATTGGATTGGGAAAAGTGGACATAATGGACAAAGGGTATGGGGAAAGGCAGGAAGAGATGAGAGGTGGAGGCGTCTTCGGGACATGGAGCTGCCCTGGATGGTGCTTCAGAGGTAATCACCGGACATTGTAAATCCTCACAGGGCCTACATGATGGAATAGAGGAGAGTATGGGCCATGATGTGAACCAATGTATATGAGGTGCAGAGGTGCCCAAAGATGTACCTACCAAATCCAATGGATGTGTCAGGATGATGGGAACGAGTGTTGTTGGGTGGGGGGAGAGGGGGGTGGGGGGGGTGGGGTTGAATGGGACCTCACATATATATTTTTAATGTAATATTATTACAAAGTCAATAAAAAATAAAAAAATTAAAAAAAAAAAAAACAAAATGGGCAAAACATTGGTGCTGACACAGAAGATCATTGTAAGGATTAAAGAAGAAGTTGTACATTAGAGTGCTGAGCTTAGCTCTTGGCACATGTAAAGGGTGTGATAAAGGTCAGGTATGATTGTTGATTTTGCTGTTTTGTTGTCTTCTTCCTGAGCGGCATTGGAAAATCACTTTCCCCCAGCTGTAAAATGAGAAATCCTTCACATCTCTTTAAAAAAGACAAAAAGCAAGAGGGCTAAGTTGTAATAATAGAATCATCCGAGATTTGGGAGATAAGAGATATGGGTGCTAATGGTGATGTGTGTGTTTCTGTGTGTTTAGGGAATTAAGCGTTCCTAATAAAAGGAGCAGCATAAGCAAACACATGATTGCAAAAAAAAGTGAAGAGGCAAGTTTGCAACATAGGAGCAATTTCTGTCTTCAGGGCCATAGAGCGAGGCGCATGGATTCAGATGTCTGAGATGTAATGATGGACCATCACAGAATTGCATAACTCGATTTTTATGCCCTTTCTTCCAGCTCGTCCTCATCCAGCAGGAAGTCAGGGTGGGCTATGAGGGGTGCACTGCCTCCAGCTTAAATCCTCAGTGCCAGGAAGCAAAAGTGGCTCAAGTGATAAGGCCTCCGCATACCATATGCAAGGACTCAGGTTCCATCCCTGGGGCCACCTGGTAAAAAAGAAGAAGAGAAAGCGTGCCTGCATAGCAAGCCAGTACTCACGTGGTGAGCCAGTGCCCACAAGGCACCCCAAGGGTCCACGAATCAAACCGCGTGCCCATGTGGTGAGCCAATGTCTGCGCAAGTGAGTCACATGGGAAGATGATGATGCAACAAAAGAGTGGTGAAGGGGAGAGCCAAGGTGAAGCACAGCAGAGACCAGGAACCAAAGTAGTGCAATTGACAGGGTAACACTCTCTACATCAGAGGTCCCCAGGATCAAATCCTGGTAAATCCTAGAAGAGTAAGATGAGAAGAGAAAACAAAAAGATGAGAAAAAAAGACAAAAAGAAAAATAGATATAGAAGAACACACAGTGAATGGACACAGACAGCAAGAACAGCAGGGCCAGGGCAGGGGACAGGGAGGGGGAGGAAGAGGGGGAGAGGGAAGAAAAAAAGAAAGAATTAAAAGAAAATGCCTAGTTGCCTAAGGCTGGCCCCCATGGGAAAGCCCTTCCTGGCAGGTCCTGGGATGCTTGCCATCCCTCTTCCTGCCTTGAATCCTGTCCTCTTGCCTCCTACTCCCGTAAGTGGGCCACCATCTCGAAACCTCATCTTGGGTGAGCCCAGTCCCCAGATTCATTTCATGCTTAAAGAGATGGCTGCGAGAAGCAATGCCCATTCAAGTATGTCATGAGGTGTCCACTAATGATCCATGAACGAGGATGAAGTGTGACCAGCTGACCCTTGAAAATGGACATTTGTATTAGAATCATGCCTGATGGGCCTATTTGGATGTTCTCTTGTTTTGGATTTTTATCCAAACCATTCATTTGGCACTTAATATGTGCCTTCACCCCCAAGTCCTTGAAGCATAAGCACCATGGAGCAGCAATAAAAATGAAAAACTACTCTTAATATTTATATAAGCAGCCTTAGGTTTCCTTTGGTCTATTGGTTTTGCATTATTGGAATGCAGCTGGATAGATTTTATTTCATTAAAACTGGAAGACTGTACTGAATCTTTCTTTGACAATATCTACCAAAAATGAACTTTCCATACCCTGAAACCAAACTGGATTTGGAATATACAGAAGAAAAGAGGGCATATATGCACCAAATATCCATGTAATAAATGTTCACAGTTGTATTAATATAATTGCGAAAAACTGGAAGCAACTCAAATGGCCACTGGCAGCAAAATGGATGGATTATGGTATTGTCATCAACTGGAATACTATGGGACAATAAAAAAGGAATGAATTACCACACAGAAAGAAGATACAATTACAAACATAGTGCTGAGTGAAAAGGGACACATTCAAAACTTGTGTATTTCCAATCCCAATCTAATGCTTTCATGAGCAGGGAAAACTAATCACCAGTGGTAGAAGGCAAAACAGGGTTATCCCTGGAGCTAATCTGGTTGTTGGAATGTCCAGTTTGAGAAAGATCATCGAGCTATAGCCTTACATTCAATGGACTTTTGTATGTATCCATTACACGGTCATGAAAGATTATAAACCACTTGAAGAGGTAGGTGTGGGACCAACAGACTTTAAATATGGCCCCTTTGGGTGTTGGACACAGAAGACCCAAATTCTCATTCAATGGTCCTTTCACTCGGCCAAGTTGCATCTGGTTATATTATAACTAGATGCAAACAAGACACTGTCCAGGCAGGGGTGAAGGACAAACCTCAGGGCACCCCTTGCTCCCAGCTCCACAGCCTCAGACAGGCATGGGTACAAAGGAGCGAGCTCATTTCCCTTTCACCTCCTCTCTCTAGAAGGGGACTGCAATATTTAAACCTCCTTCCGTACTGCTTGACACAATGCTGGCACCCAGGTTGGGGACTTGGTGAGTGATTGTTGAGTGACTCTATGAGGGTATGGATGGATGAATGAATGAACTGCAGTTGTGAAGTTTAAACAAGATTATGTATTTGGAGTCCTGAGATGGAGTAGAGCGAGTAGTTACTATGTCAGATGGACCTGGGCATAAATCCCTGCTCCATCATCCTCTCCCAGTGTGGTCTAGTGAATTTCCCATTCTGAGCCTCAGTTTCCTCATCTGCAAAATGGGGAATGTAGTACTGCCTCCATCACAGGGTAGTTCTGAGGAATAAGGAAGACACTTTGTGCATGATAAGGCTTGTGGTGTAGTGGCCGTCACTGTCATTCTTTTAGAAACTGTTGGTATTTTGAATGAAATCACGGTATTGTTTGTGAGAAAGGGAGAGAGCATCTTCCCTGTTCCATCTTTTCTGTCTCTCTTTCTCTGTGCCACAAGTCCCACATGTGCTTGGCCGACCCTGGCATCCTTCCCCCACTCCAAGGAGATGGCTCAGAGCCACGGTTGCGGGCACAGTGCCCATGAAGGGAACCAGCTGGGCCCGGGGCACTGAACCTCTCTGTTTAGGCCCTGCCAGGGTCAGGGGCTGAAAAAGGCTGCTCTGAGGACTGTTCAATCTCCTCCTCCAGATCTTCACCCAGTGCCACACCCACCAGCTGCCCACTCCATGGGCTGGAGCCCCGTGAAGGGGTGCTCAGGGCGGCACCTTGGCCTCATGTCCACACACATATGAGCTGTTGTTCTTGTGGGCCTGGGGAGCTCATTAGGCTCTGGAGAGATGCTGGGTGGAATCCAAGAGGCCCAGGGTACAGGGAATGGTGGGCCCTGGGTCTTGACCTGGTGCCAGCCCACTATAGCATGCACAGGGGCATATCTGCCTGGGGAGAACCTTGACCATGGGGGCTGGGAGGAGAGATGGTGAGTTAGGCATCTGTGCATCTGCCCAGTAGAATGGGCACTAAAAACACAATTATAGAATGGGACCGTGTGAAATGGGGTGGAATGGAATGGGATAACGTGGCGTGGATGGGATAGGCTCTAATGGGGTAGGGTGGGATAGAATGGAATGGGGTTGGGATGGAATACAATGTGATAAGGTAAGATGAAGTAAGGTAGAATGGAGTAAGATAGGGTGGGATGGGTGGGATTGAAAGTGATAGGGTGGGATGGGGAATAGAATGGGATTGAGTAAAATGGAATGGGATGGAATTGGGTGGAAGGGAATGGGATGAGATGGGGTGAGGTAGAATAGGATGGAGTGGGTGGGATGGCTGCGGTGGAATGGGATGGAGTGGAATGGCGTGGATTGTAATGACTCAGGGCTTTTGCTTCTCCTATTGGGGGCCCAAATACCCCTTGGCGTTGACATAGGAGGTGGCAGGTGTGGACGTGGCATGAGCATAGTCCCTCTAGAGAGCAGGGGAGTAGTAGGGAAAAGCAGAAATTATGTCTTGCCTCAAGACCCAACATTTTCAGCCATAACTTCCCAAAAATTGTCTCTTAGAATCTCCTGTCCATAAGATATCATATCTGGAAAAGATATTAGAAACCACCTTGCCTAGTGTATTTCAAGCCCCAGCCCCGCCACTTACTGACTGTGTTGCTTTGGGTAAATGACTAAACGTCTCTGAGCCATGGTTTCATCATCTGTAAAACCGGGGTAATAATATCACCTACCTCCCAGGAGTGTTGAGAGGAATAAATGAAATGGCCCATGTACTAGCATTTGCTACAGGGCCTGGCATATAATAAGCATTGATTCTCCATAGCCACCATTGTCACCATCTTCTCCATCACCACCCCCACCACCATCCTCTCCATCCTCTCCATAATCATGGTCATGACTCAGGTAGGGGGAAAAGTTAGGGCGCAGTTCTCAGGCTCCGGCCCAGACTCCCAATTACATCCACGTGGTTCTGATTTTGACAAATTGTATATGTCATTCCTCTTGAGGTTTTATGTGACGAAATGATTCCATCGTTCAGATGGTAAAACTGAGTCCCAGAAACGAGAACAGACTTTGACCAAAGGCCAAAGGGGCTTCCTTACTGTCCCAACCCAGAGCTTTCTCCTTGGCAACACGAGTCGCAACCATGTCCCTGGAAAGAAGACCTGGTTCTCTGTGACTCTCTGGACACATCTAGCACTCTCCTTCATCCTAAGGGTTTCTGCCCCAAGGGGTCTACAGGAGTCTTTTAGACAGAGCAGATCCTTGCTTTATTAAGGTAGGTGACACAGAAGCAGTCAGGCCAGGCTTCACAGCCAGCTGCAGGAACAACACAGAGCAAAGGGAGCCCATTCCCTCGTCTCGTTGGGGTATGGGTGAAAGGGTCAGATGGCCCTAAGATCAGATACCGACTTTGCCACTTACCCACTGTGGGACCTCTCTTGGCCTGGGTTTTCTCATCCTTAAAAGGAGGGCAACAATACCTGCTACTCACAAAAAACAAAACTAAACCTCTTAATGCCCTCTGGGAAGGCATATGAAGAATCTGTTATGTCCATAGCAAATAAAGCAGCTGTTATGCACATTACATTTGAAGAGAGGAAGGCTCTCGTAGCAAATGAAATAAATTGAGCATTGCACTTGTCAAACAGCCTCGAACATCTTCAAATGTGATCGGACACATAACCCTCCCATCCTTGGCCTCGGTTTTGGTTTCTCTGAATTTGAGCAGTCAGGGAGCTCCCTCCTCGCTGTACAAAGCAGGAAACCAGGGCTTAGAGAAATGGCATTTGCTCCAAGTCACCAAGAAGTGCGTTGGCAAAGTCGGAACTTGAACCCTGGTCTCCTGGCTTCCTGTATCTTCTCCATCTATGAGCACGTCCTTGAAAGCAGGCTGGGGTGCCGGCCTGTTTTGTTCTTGTCTGTGAACCTGAAAAAAGAGAAGTGAACTCAATCCTGATGTCTCTTAACTTCGCTCGTTCCTCCCCACAGATTCTCTTGGTCTCTGTGAATTCCTAGGTGATCCATTCTGGAGAGATTTCCCATCCCGGCTTTCCTCTCCTGGGTTGCCCGAGTTCATCCTCAAAGACTCACTGATTTTCCTGGGCACAAATCACACTGATTTCTCTCTCCCCATCACTGCCAGCAATAAATCACACAGTCACACCTCAGCTATGAATGGAGAGGTGGTGGGGATGGAGGTGGGCAGGGAGAGTAGTGCTTAAATGCTAATCAGCTGTCACTAATGTCAGCCACGCTTAATCAGATGGTTAAAGCTACAAGGGCAGGGTGCCACCCCCCACCCCCTGCCAACAGCTATTCGGACTCATTCATGGAGAAGATGGACATGCCACTCAGCCGCCAGTCCAGTGAGAGCCTTCAAGGCTTTCTGGACTCAACATGAATGACAAAGGAGGCCCATTCAAGGGGGAGAAGCCGCTCACAGAGAACAAGGATCAGAGACTTACTCTTGTAGCTGAAACACTGAGAGGGTCTTTTCTTGCTTGAACGAGCTCCCACCCTCGACACTTGCCCCAAGTCCAAGTTGGTTCCCTGGGCTCTGCAGCAGCCTCAGAGGGGGTCTGGGTGAGCCATTGGGTAGACTGCTTCAATGACAGATGGATGCATCGTGCCAAAAGTTCCCCTCGACCCACGTGACGGTGCTGTGTTACACGGTGCCAGAAAACTGAAGAGACCAACTGGGAAATTCAGCAAATATCTTCCGTTTGTTCTAATGCAAAAAAAAAAAAAGCATGTGATGGAGGTGGCTGAGCTGCCTTCTTGCTCTCTGCCTGGACCTTGCTGAAGTGGTGTTTTGTCTTTAGAACAAGTAGGTTTGCAAATTCACCTCGAACAACTCTCCATCCGTGATATCTTAAACTGAAGCCTGCTTACTAGGATTACGCTTTAACAAGAATTGACCTTTATGATGGCTACGCGTGCAAAGCAACTGAGAGTCTGCAATTCCTCATTTAAAGGGTTGGTGTCTTCTGATACCGTGAGGCTTGCTCTCTTTGAGTATAGCTACCTTCTTAATCCTTTATTTTTTTTATTTTTTTTAATTTTATTCATTTTGTAAAAATATTACATTCAAAAAATATGAGGTCCCATTCAACCCCACCACCCCCACCATAGCAACACTCACTCCCATCATCATGACACATCCATTGCATTTGGTAAGTACATATCTGGGCATCTCTGCACCTCATGGTCAATGGTCCACATCATAGTCCATACTCTCCCACGTTCCATCCAGTGGGCCCTGGGAGGATTTACAATGTCCGGTAATTGTCCCTGAAGCACCACCCAGGACAACTCCAAGTCCTGAAAATGCCTCCACATCTCATCTCTTCCTCCCATTCCCCATACCCATCAGCCACCATGGCCACTTTTCCCACACCAATGCCACCTTTTCTCTGTGGACCTTGGATTGGTTGTGTCCATTGCACCTCTATGTCAAGAGGAGGCTCAGATTCCACATGGATACTGGATGCAATCCTCCTGCTTTCAGTTGTAGGCACTCTAGGATCCATGGTGTGGTGGTTGACATTCTTCAACTCCATGTTAGCTGAGTGGGGTAAGTCCAATAAATCAGAGTGTAGGAGTTGAAGTCTGTTGAGCCTCAGGGCCTGGCTATCATATTGTCAGTCCAGAGATTCAAATCCCCTAGATATATCTTAAACCCCAGCACCAACTACACTTCCAGTAAAGTAGCATGAAAGCCTTGTGAAAAGAGATCCCATCTGTGTCCAGCTCCAACACGCAGAAACACCAGCTCCAAAGAAGGGCCAATGGCATGGCAGTGAACCCCATCTGCCATGACCCTAGAACGTGTGAGTCTCTATATTCCTCAAAAGAACCAATACCTGGGGTTGTATCTACTTTATCTGTCTTTGAGACTCTGCTCATGTGTGCATAAGGGCAATCCTTCTGACATCCTCCAGACTCTTTTTTAGAGATTCATAGCCATATAAACTCATTTGTCCTTTCCATTTCCCCCTTAATTTAGGTCAAACAGCATTTTTAATTCCTGTTATTATATGTATACAGGGATATTCTGCTGGCCCGCGTTGAACCTTTAATTCAAGGTCATTTTCTAGTTGCATCACCAGTTGGTACTTGGTAGTGATCCCTCGATGCCAGGGAGGCTCATCCCCGGGTGTCATGTCCCACGCTGGGGGAAGGCATTGCATATACATACTGAGTTTGGCTTCGAGACTGGCCACATTTGAGTAACATGAAGGCTGTCAGGAGGAAACTCCTAGGCACAGTGTTGCTCTAGGCCTTGTTCTTATTTCAGGCATATAGGCTCACAAGCATAATCACTAGTATCATGGGCTCACTGTTGGACCCTCATTCCTTCCTGGTCCTTACCGTTGCACCTGGGGGACTGCGGCTGCTCCCCTAGGGACCACGACAGAGCACCCCTGGCCAGGAACCCAGTACCCCCCCAGCTGTAGTTTTTAATTGTTGCCACTATGAGTATATCCAGACATTACCATGCACCCTCGACATATGTCCTCTATAGCTCCCTGTCAACCATATATCACCTGTCAGTAGCATCCTATACCAGTATTCCTCCACTGCCATTGTTGAACCACTCTGTGATCCAAAACTTCCTGAAAAGTGAAGCCCAATATAATGTCAGGATCCCTTACTAGTAAAATGGAATATAGTGATGGGTTTAAAGGTTAGATATAGAAAACGTATTGATTTGGAAAAATTCTACATCCTATCTTTTTCTTTTCTTTTTTCCTAATTATTGAGCTTCTCTTCACAAGAGCCCTAGACCACAGTAATTCATATATACAATATACAGTACTCCCACACATCCACCATAAAACCTTTTCCCTTCCACAGCGATATTCTTTTAACTTATTCATATCATATTTACTTAAACTGATGTACAGACTCTGAGACAATAGCTTTCAAACAAGGTGATATCTGTGCTTACATTGTGGTCCATACTTTAGGATATACAGTTTTCTAAATTTTTAGTTATCCTATGTTTTACATTAGGGTTTACATTATTAGTCTTTCATCCCCTATATGTTTATGGTGTAATATTACATGTTTTATATCCATCCTTGTGTACTCTCGCGAAACTCCTCTCTTACCTCACATTTACCTTTCCTAATCCTTTAAATAGATATGCATTAGGGGACTACGATGTTTCAGGCCCATGACCATGGAATGAGTTCTGGGGAGACAGTGAAGAAGAGCACATGAAGGACCGCTGCCCTCAGGAAACTTAGTTTTAGTAGGAGAGACAGAGAGGTAACCAGACAATTAAAAGGCAGCGTGATGTGTGCCGCGCCTTACCTCCTCAGTGACATTAAGAGTTAGGGTAAGAGAAGTGTGATCCAGGTGGAGGTCAGAGCAGGTATGAACTGTCGGAGAGATCAGAGGTGAGGGAAAGAGTTTGAGGTTGATTGTGTGAGTGAGCTTAGGAGGCCTGAAAGGATGGGGTTGTGATGTGGCCAAGAGCAAGAAGTGAGGATGGGAGAGATTGCTGGGACAGATCCCTGGGGCACTTTGAGGAACAGTCAGGGAACTTTACCCAGAGGGCACCACTGGCCGCTGAAGGAGAGTGGTCTAGATGGATTCCTCTGGCTGTCATGGGGGGAGCTGGCTGAGGGACAAGAGTGGAGGCAGGGAGGCCCGTGAGGAGGCCACTGGAGGTCAGATAAGGACGGTCAGCAGGGGGTTAGGGAGCGAAGACTAGGAACAAGCGGCTATCCCAATATGTCTTTTGACATATTGATAACACGGGCTCACTTTGCTTCTCTCTCTGTGGGACCAGCCCCTTTCGTGTATTGTAAAAATGGAAAGTCAAGTTCATCCAGCTCCCTGCATGTGCTGATCAGAACCTGGTCCCTCAAATGCCCCAGGTGCCTGGCTGACTTTGACAGTCCCTGTCTGGTCTATGACCCCACGAGGTCACCATCAATAATCACCTTCTGCAGTTTTGTTTAGAGCCCTGGACACCTGAGCGTAGTGGAGTCGATCTCTTGGTTGAGGCTGATGCTGTATTGAGGAGATTTTCCCACGTGTCTTGGCATGGACGGCGACTGCCTGTGGAGAACGTGGTGGAGCTTTCCTCGGGGCCACATTCTCCTCGGCGGTGGCCGATCCTGAGAGTACGAGGAAGGCTAGGAGTCTCGGCTCATGAGGTTGCGGTCTGATCACAGAGAGCCAGTCAATGATCCCAACCTCCTTGTCTCCCCTTTCCTGACACTCGTTTTAGTGCCAATGAGCTCGGCTCCTGGCAGTGGAGGTAAATGTTCAAATATTAATTGGGAGAAAAGGGAGGAAGGTAGAATAACTGTCCCACGAGTAGGTGGGGAACAAGGCTGCCAAAGCTTTCCTAATGACGAGGCTCGAGCACGTCGCCTTGTGTAAGTGAGGCCAACGACCTGCTCCCCAGCACCCACGCACATACACAGAATTCTGAGATTTCTGGATTAGAGGGAACCCTTCTTGGCTTCTAGGCCCTTGCTGAACACCCCACTGCACCCTGGCCTCTTCTCCCTTGACAGTGGTTGGGTGTCTGGCGCTCTGGGAAGTCTAGGTGATGACTAGCCTCCGCTCGCCTGCCCTGCTCCCATGCCACCCCATCCTTCCCTGACTTCTTCCTCTTCTGACTTCCTTCCTGGATGGATTCAACAAATATTTACTGGATTTCTTCTACGTGGAAGACCCTATGGTAGGTGTTGGGGGATGGAACGGGAGACAAAATAAGGGAAGTTCACATGCTTTTGCTTTTTCACTTTTCCCCCAGCACTCAGTTCACTTAACTTTAGGAGAGAATGAAGGGCAGTGCACAACACAGCAGGTGGGACAAGAGCAGAGGGGGATCCTGGGGTTCCTACATGGTGCCTGCGTGTCCCCCCATAACAACAACCTCCTCCATCATCTTGAGACATTCATTGCACTTGGTGATTACATCTCTGAGCACCACTGCACCTCATGGTAAATGGTCCACATCATAGCCCACTCACTCCCACAATCCACCAAGTGGGCCATGGGAGGACATACAATAAAAATAAAAACGAAAGGGAGTGGCAGCAGTCATCTGAATCTGGAGCACCCTTTTTCCTGGCCGGACAGCCGTTCCCTGAGATACTAGACCTTTTCCATATACATGATTTACAAATATTTTCTCCCATTCCATGGGTGGTTTTTTTCACTTTATAGTTACCTTTTTGTGCATAGAAGTTTTTCATTTTGATGAAGTCCGGTTTATTTTTATTTTGTTGCTTGTGGTTTTGGGGCAACTGCTGCCATATATTGAGCTTGGTCATGATGTTCTGAGGGCCACGCTATAGGGGGCAATTAATCCTCACAGAAATCCTATATGGAGGGGATTACGATCCCTCTTTGACAGGGGAGGAAACTGAGGCTCATAGAGGTGATGTCACTTGCCTTAAGTTAGAAGATAGGAACTATTGAAGGCAGCCTCCTAGCCCTGTCTGACTACCAGTAGGAATGAGAATTCGGCTTCCTAGGCATGCAGATAGATCTGAAACTGAAAGGACAGAAGGAATGTCAGCCCACATGTGTGTTTCTTTATGCCAAGGAGAGCTTTTCCTATTGAGTATCATTCTACTCTCATCAACTGAGCATCCTCCATGAGTGCAGCACACAGTGCATGGTGCTGGCACTACTGCGGGGACCCTGGACCAGTCTCTGCCTCATGGAGATTCTAGTCAAGTGCAAGGTGCACAGTGGAAACAAGTAAAAAAATGAGTCAACAAGAGTGTAAAGGACTTAAGGATCATGAAGCAAATCAACAGGTAGAGTGACAGAAAGTAAATGGGAGAGAAGAGATACATCCATTGTGGTTGTGAGAAGCGTTACCATGGAGAAAGAGGAAGCAGGGCAGGGATGGAATGGATAGGGGACCTGACCTGGGAGAGCGGCGGTGGGAGAGGAGTCAGGGAAGAAGACTCCTAAACTGAGATCTGGAGGTTGAGGAGGGGAGAAGTGGACTGAAGGTAGAAAGAGGACTGTTCCAGGCAGAGGAACCAGCTGATGCTAAGATGCAGTCATGGAAAGGAACTTGATGAGCTTGAGGACATCACATAGGATTCACCTGGCCAGAAGGGCAGAGAACACTGCAGGATATGAGGTTGGGGTAGGGGTTAGCAACACTATTGCTCAAGGTTTCTAGGAAATATGTGGACCAGGCAGGAAATACAGTTCATCATTATCCAATTATCTTTATTTCAAATTCTCATCCTCACTAAAGTGTATTTCTAATCCCCACATCACTACTCATGGTCATACATGGATCCGTGCTGAGCAGCAAAATATCTGAGTTACTGATGTACGTGTTCTCAGCTGAGATGGAGCCAGGCAATGCGCTGCCTTCTGGTTTTTGCTCTTTGACTGTAAACAAGTGTCCTTTTCACAGTATACGTAATGTCAAGTTTTTTGCATTTCTGTGCTTGTTGGTGATGATTTCGCTGTTTAAAATCTTCCCCCAACATAGTGCTGCAGTGCTCTCTAGTATTCCCAAGTGCAAGAAGGCTGAGATGTGGCATACAGAGAAAATACGTGTATTGGACGTGCTTCATTCGGGCATGAGTTACAGACTCCAGTTGGTCGTAAGCTCAATATTCATGAAGCACCAATTTATGTTTGAGAAGGTGCCTTTGAACACAAACACACATGAAACAAGCCACGTATTCATCAGTGCACAGAAATGTTGTGATGGAGGCTTACAGGATCCTAACCATGTATTTCCCCTGGGAGCAATGGTTCAGAGTTTGTGGCAACTTTCTGGAACATATCTAGCACGAAGAATGAGAGTCGACTGTATTCAAATGGATTTAATCACAGGAGTGATGTGGTCAGAGTTGCATTTTAAGTTTGCCTTCTAGGTGGCAAAAAAATGATTGTGGTTGTCAGAGTGGACCCAAGGAGAAAAGTTAGGAAAGCATCTGCTGTTTCACAGGAGCTCCTGACTATGTTTGCAGGACTAACAGGTAGAGAATGAGGCTGAAAGAGTTGGAAAGTAGCTTGCTTAATACGGCAGGAGTGAATCCAAAAGAACTGAGTACAGACTCCTTGTATCTACCAGGGCTCTCCAGAGAAATGAACCAATAGGAGATGTGTGGGCATGTGGGTGACAAGAGATTGATTTATAAGGAATTGGCTCCCATACTTGTGGGGGCTGGCAAGTCTAAATTCCATATGGGCCAGAAATTCCAGGAAAGGTGATGGTGAAGTCTCGAGCACAAATTCTTTAGGGGAAGCTGGCAAGCTGGACCTTGCAGGAAGGGTTTCATCTTGAGGCAGGAGTTCTTTGCTCTGTAGAACCTTCATTTCTTGCTGGGAAGGCCTCCTACTGATTGGATGAGATCCACCCGCAGAATAGAGGGTCACCTCCTTTACTGAACTGATTGTAGGTGGTAATTTTATCTACAGAATACATACATAGTAACAACTCGGCCAGGGTTTGACCAAACAGACACCTTCACTGAGCCAAACTGAAGAAAATTCACCACCACAGCCCTCTCATCTGAGCTCTTCCCTTCCATTTTCATGATTGAAAGTGAGGTTCACGGGCCATAGAGCTTGTTAGAAATGCATAAGCCTGAGCCTTACACCTTCTTTGGGGTGCTAGAGACACAGGAGCCAACAGTTGACCTGGCCATTTGGAACAAGATCACAGAGGGCTAAAGAGCTTGAACTCTGCCTTGTCAACAGCATGCCATCATCCTCCTGGCTCCCTGTCTCTGCTCCTACAGATCACTGCTAAGACGGGGCCTGCCATCACCATCATCATCGTTATTCCATTCAGTCTTCATGGCACTATCACCAGTTGGGAACAGAACATACCTCTTGTGATGGAGTCCTCCATCTAGACTAGGTAGGCTTCACAAGAGCTGGGAGACGCTGGATTTTGTTTTCTTTTCTTTGTACCACCAGCACTTAGAAGAGTTCTTGGTATGTAGTGTGTGCTCGGTGCATGGCTGCTGAATAACCATCTACCCTCATTTTTGCAGAACAGGAATAACAAACAGTTCAGAGGTGTCAGGCCACTTGCTCAAGGACACCCAACTAATAAGTGGAGGCATTGGGCCTTGAGCTCAGTTTACCCCCTCTAGGACCTGTTGCTGTAGCCACTAATCCTCTTATTGTGTTTTATTCAAGATGATATTCCTGTAAGCCAGAAAGGTGCATGGAATATATTTAGGGCTTTATAAAAATGTATTGAATGAAATCATTTTTTTCTTCATCTTTGAACCTGCAGCACCAGCAGAAAGCTTTGCACCTTGGTGCTACAGGAGAAAGGGACCTATGCTTGGCCAAAAAAAAAAGTGAGTCTGCTTTGATTCTCCTAAGAAATGTGGGTGGCTCCCAGGCTTGCAATCCTGGCCTGGGTGGGAGCTTTACCTGAGTGTGCTATGTACCCCTTGCTTCTTGACAAGTGAGTCTAGGGAGATGTACCTGCTGCCCACCAGCTCTCCTAAACCATCGCCAGAAAAGTGTTTTCTAAAAACAGAAAATACCTCGAGAATAAGCTTAAGTATACCCCCTCACATGCGTATAATTCTTCCCACTTCACAAATCTCTTTTTAATATTTCTTTATTGGATTTTTATAATAAGAGCAACCTATGGTTCTTCTAAAAAATAACCTAAGAAATACATAAGTTGAAAAGACAAAAGCAAATCACTTTTATATTCATGGTCTCAGCTGATACTTGCAAATAGCTTATTAAAAAGGGTTTGGCGGCGCCTTTGGGACTTGGAGTTGCCCTGGATGGTGCTTCAGAGGCAATCACCGGACATTGTAAATCCTCCCAGGGCCCACTGGATGGAATGGGGGAGAGTATGGGCCATGATGTGGACCATTGACCATGAGGTGCAGAGTTGCACAGAGATGTACTTACCAAATGCAATGGATGTGTCATGATGATGGGAGTGAATGTTGCTGGGGGTGGGGGGGGAGTGGTGGGGTGGGGTGGTGGGGTTGAATGGAACCTCATATTTTTTTATAATGTAATATTTTTACAAAATCAATAAAAAAAAAAGGGTTTGGCAGACCATTTTCTAACTTGTGTTTTTTTTCCCACTAAAAATAGTCAATAATTTCCTATATTCTTAAGTATTCCTTGAGAACATGTTTTTTTGATAACGAGGGATGGAATGTAATTTGCTTCACCAAACACCTGTGAGTGGACATTTGTGATGTTTCTCATTTTTCACTCATAGAAACAATGTGGCAGTGAATATCCACATTCATAAATCTTTGTGGGAATCTCTGAATCTTCTTCTTACAGAATAAATTCCCAGAACTGTAATTACTAGGTCAAAGGATTTATACATATTTTCTAGACTTTACACTAACTGGCCCTCCTGAAAGGTCACAGGAGTTTGCATTCTATCTAGCAGTGAACAAGAGCAGCCATTTCCCATCACCTCTCTACCATCTTGGGATTTTATCATTGCTTTTCATCTTACCAGTTACATAGCTGGAAATAGAATACAGTTTAGATTTGCATTTCTTTTATTGCCAGTGAGGTTGACATTTTAGAGCTCACTAAGTGTGTATATTTCTTCCTGGGTGAGCTGCCTGTGTATGCCCTTCTTGACTGCCTGTTTCCATAATGAAGAATCAAGGGCCCTTCAGCACCAAGGAGAGTTCTTGAATTATAGTCATTCCCTACCATGAATGAGATGCCTCGTCAAATATGTGACTTTCCCCAGGAGAACAGGACCCCACTGTCAACTTCCTCTCCCATCCTCTTTTCACCCACCCAGGCTTCTGACGGTTCACCCTGGTTAAGGAGTAGAGTCAGGTATCAGGAAAGAGGAAACACTCACTTTCTCTCTCTCTCTCTCCACACCTCCCCCCACCCTGGAAACTGCAATGGGAGCCAGTTCTGCATATGGACAATCGAAGCCTGGGTGGGCCAGAGGCTACACCTGCAATTTGAGAGGCTGTCGCTGAATGACAAGGACAGGGAAACCTCAGCAGGTCCCTGCCCAAACCCCTTCCCTCCCAGAAAGTTCGAATGTGGCTAGAGATTTGGAGTCTTGAAATCCCAAAACTTGGTTTCAAGGGAATCAGGAAAGGAAGAGCTGGGAAAGACGGGGAGGATTTCAGAGATGTCAGCTCCAGCCTCGTCCTTTTACGAATGAATAAACTAGGGCATCCAAACTTGCCGTGGGCCACATATCACATAAGGAAAGAGCAAAAAAGGAAATTAAGTTCCCCCTTTCTGCATTGCCTCCTTCTTTCTCCTGCACATCATTTTGTGCAGTTGAACAAAGAGAGGGTATTTACTGAGCACCTGCTCTGACCTCAGCCATATACTTGGCTCTGTGCAGAGCAGGAAAGAAGAGAACCTTTATTCCTGGTGTGATAGAAAAGGTGAAATGGAGAAAAGAGAGTTATGTGCATGAAAAAACTAGGGGGATGGCGAATGGCAACATCCAAGCAAGAGCACGGTTTTGGACTCTGAGTGGTATGCATAGAACCCAGAATCTTAAAACCTTCATATTCTTGAAAGCTCGTACCCAGATGCTTAGCTTCACTGACTTCAGTTGGATTACCTTGGAAACAGAGGTGCAGGTGAGGATGTGAGGTCAAGTAGTTTATTTAGGAGTTGATCCTAGAGAGCACTGCTAGCAGCACAAAAAGTGAGACTGGAAAGGACGCGTTAGTGAATTGTTGGCTGCTGTGGGCAACTGGGGTTCAGTCCCACCGGGGACCTCTGGGAGCCTGTGTTGAGCACACCTGGGAGCTCGTAGTATTGACCCGCCGTTCCCCATCCATGAACAGTGGATGAACATGTCCACTGTTTTTTGTGTTGGGTGAGCATGCCTGGCCAGGAAAAGCGCTCAGGCAAAGAGTTTGGGGAGGAAGCCGAGAGCAAATGTGGGAACCATGAGTACCAAGAATACCAGGGAGGACACAGAGAGCATCTACTACACTTCCAGAACTGCAGAACCATAGAATTCTGGAATATAACAGAGTTCAAGTGGCCTGGCCTCTTTGCAGTTTCAAAGCTGGAACATTAAATTCCTAGGCAAGGAAAGGATTCTTACAGAAGTCTTCTGTTCATTGAATCATTTACACAAAATTAGGATTTGCTGGGTTCTTTCCATTCATTCATTCATTCACTCCTCAAAATAATCCACAAATACACGCAGCTGCTGTATGCTGCTTATATCCACCTGTTTTCTCCCCTCTTAGCTTCTGTCCAGGACACAGTCTCAGAGAAAACTTGCTTGATTTTCCTTCCCTTGGTCTGTTCCACCCCATTCTCTCAGCCTCACTAAGGAGCAATCTATTTTTCCAGCTGCTCAGGCAAAAACCCTTGGAGTCCTTCTGGGCCAGTGGTGTGCTGGTACATGTTCAAAAACTCGCTCACACAGGAGGAGACAGGGTTCATGGAGGGGTAGGGGAACACACCTTGATTTGTAGCATTTGCCCATTTCCATGCTACAAACTCACCATGGCCAATTTTAGGCTACCAACATGATCAGAGTGGGGTTGCAAAATCCCCGGATATTTAACAATCTGCTCGCACAAGCCAATGTGAGCCAACTCCAGCCTGCACGCTCTGAACTGGATTCTTCTCTTTCTCTTGTCCCCTGTATGCAAGCCTTCAGAAAATCCTGTTGATTCTAAAAATTAATGGCCTTTCAGGAATGGAAAAGAACTACCTCTCCAACTCAAAGATAAAAATTAAGTATAATAAAATTTTTAAAAACAAAGGCGCCCTTCTACTCAGCTTCAAGACAGAGGTCAAATTAAAGGAGGGACTACTGGGCAAAGTATGCCTGAAGGTACCTCAAGGCAAAAATCTCATTAAAGGCACGGTTTCTAATCATTGTTTCATCTAAATAAAATGTCTCAGCATAAAGAGCTAAAAAATAAAATAAAATAAAGTGATCCCCTACTGCCATTATTATTTCCAAAAAACCCCAAAACACTCAGAATCCAAGCCTTTTGAACCCCTTTACCATTACTACATCTTCCAAGCCTCAGGATTACTCCAAAGCCCCTCCCTGGTCTCCCTGCTCACGCCTTCGCCCCCATGAGCTGGTTTTAACCCAGCACCCTGATTAATCTCATGAAAACCAAAGTCAGTCCTTTCACTTACAGGTTGTAGAATTTCCAATGCGGACATTGATCCTCTTTCTTTAATAACAACGTGCTCAACTTCCAGCAACCTTTCTAAAAGATGAAACAATTCTGTATTTATTGTGTTGTGTTTGTTCCTAAGTGGTGCCACTAAATGAGTTTCATTATGTATTTTTCCAGGGTTAACGGTCACACTTTGTACCCTTTGGAAATTTCCTTCCATCATGAAGAGTGAATAGAAGAAGCCAAATATATTGGTTCCTTAGCCTTGAAATTTCACTATCTTCATGTTCAAGTTGTACCTCTTTGGAAAAACTCTGAAAGCCTAAAAAGCATATTTTATTTTTTTAAAAGTCAGATTGCATCCTCCGTACTACAAATTCTATAATAGCTCCAATTTTATTTAGCATAAAATCCACATTCTTTCAAAAATCCGCAGTGCTTATGTGATCTGGCCTCCATCCATCTCCTTCATCACTTCTTTCCACTCTCTCCACTTGGCACTCAGGCCTCCTTGCTGTTCACGGACACACCTCAGGGCCTTTGCACTGGCTGTCTCTCCTCTCCCTTGAATGCTCTGCTCCAAAGCTCACCAGGCCCTTGTTTCCTTTGGGTCTCAGCTCATGTAGCA
This sequence comes from Dasypus novemcinctus, assembly GCF_030445035.2. Taxonomy (NCBI): domain Eukaryota; kingdom Metazoa; phylum Chordata; class Mammalia; order Cingulata; family Dasypodidae; genus Dasypus; species Dasypus novemcinctus. The sequence goes on from NC_080704.1 coordinate 177,794,936, forward strand.
TGCCTCTTCTGACCCCCTGATATAGATGGGCTTGCATGATAAGCACGTGCAGTGGGTTCCATCCTTACCTTCATTTTTAGATGAGTACATTGGGGCTGTGAGAGGTAAAAGAGGGCTATGATCACATGGCTATGAAGTGGCAAAACTGGGCCTTGAGCCCTCCTTACCTTGTCTTCAGGGCCTGGGATTCTACTAAAGCATTTGGAAGTGTATCTTGGCCTCGGTGATTCGGGTCATGATGGCTGCTTTAGAGAGCATGGGCTTGCCCACACTGGATAGAAAGAAAAGGGGGTTAAGGTTTTTGTTATTGTTGTTAAGTTTATTTATTTATTTATTTGTTTCTAACCGCTCCCTCCATCTTCTGCTCTCCATGTCCATTCGCTGTGTGTCCACCTGTGTCTGCTTGTCTTCTCACTAAGTGGCTGCAGGAACCCATCCTGGGACCTTCCAGAGAGGGAGAGAGGTATTGGTTCTCATTGCCAACTCAGCTCCCTGGTCTACTGTCTCCCCCACCATCTCTCCAATGTTTCTTTTTGTTGCATCACCTTGCTATGTCAGCTCTCCACGCAGAAGGCCCTGCGCATTGAACCCTGGACCTCCTGTATGGTAGATGGGAGCCTAATTGCTTGAGCCACATCCGCTTCCCAGGGTGTCGAGCTTTAACAGGGATTAAAGCTTTGCAGAAGGGAGCTGAGCCTTCAGCCACCAGCCTCAGGCTCTCTCCAGCATACTCTGGCACATGCGTGGCAGAATGGCATCTGGGTCTGTCACCTCCTCTCTTCCCCCAAAGGAGTGAAAGTAGCATCTCACCAGCCAGGGCTCTGTGAGGCTCAAGAGCTGCTGGGTTTAATTCATCTTGCTTGGTTTACGCTGACAATTTTAGTAAACGAATTCGGGTTTGATAATAAAAATAATTCCATCCTGAGAGCCCTTCAGCACTGCCTAAGTGTTTGCCATTTTTATTTATCAGCTCATTAAGGGGGAAGGAATATGCACTGCTGAGTAGGTGACCCCTACTAAGTGCTGGGCAAGTGTGTGCTGAGCCGAGAGAACGTGAGATAAGCTACGCGTGCCGTCGAATGGGGATGTTTCCCTGTGTTTCGACCACTTGGCAAGTCTGTTGGATGATGTGGGCATCTGAATAAAAGTTGCAATTAGTCATCTTTTAGTAGGGGCCTACTATGTGCCGGGGCCTGAGCTGTGGATTTTACATCCAAAGCAATAATGAATGTGAACCTTATTATATAGAGATGATAGTAATTACATCAATTAGAGCTAACGTGAGCCGAGATAATTACAGAATGGTAATTACCAAAAGTAGGATAATATATGCAGAGCGTGTTCATGTGGAATCTGCCACCACATGGTTGGCGCTTCATGAATGGAGATTGTGATAATCAGGAATCCTTGCATCAGGCAGCTATTATCATTCATCATGACTTTATGAATTTGGAAGTGAATGCACAGAGAGGTTAAGCTGCTGCCTCAGATCACACAGCTAGCACAGAGCAGGCAGAGCCTGGATGCGAGTGTACTCCATAGCCTTCAATTTCATTGCCTTGAACAGCTTTTTGGGGGGCCTGCTCTATGGCTCAGAAATGAGGCAAGGACTTTCCTGGGCATCCAGAAACGCAAAGTTCAGGGAGTGAAGAAGAGCTATAGACAGACAGCCTGGTGAGATGTTGGCAAAGTGCTGTGGCTGGGCGATGGTGGGGCAGAAGGCACGGGCTTTATCTCCGGCAGTTGTGGAAATGCCCCTGAGAGGATAGCATTCCAGCAGAATCTTGAGGATAGGTGGCAGCTGGCCTTCCTGCTCTGGAGAAGGGCATTCCAGGAAAGGACTCAAGTGATGAGAGCGTTAACGGTGAGGCATGGAATGGGTGTCCAGAGTTGTGGCACGAAGTACGAATTCTGTCTTGCATTCTTGATGCTGGGAGGGGCGCGGGTCAGGTCGCCATCTAGAAATCTCAGGAGTCCCCTGACTCAACCTTCACTGCCCGAGTGACTGTCCCATTACATGCCTTCCAGATTCATCTGGAACCTTCCTCACCCTAAAAGCACAGGTGAATATGGTCCTTTTAAATGCTAAACCGGATTTCTTTCATTCTTCTCCTCAGTCTCTGTGGGTGAGGGTGTGCACATGAGTTTCTCAAAATAAGGAAAAGGAGAACAAGGTACCTAAGGACTTACTGGTAAAGACATCATAGAATGAAGCGTTGGGAGGGGCCCAGAGAGGGGGACTAACCCGCCCAGCATCACACAGCAAGTCGTTAAGACCAGAAATACAGCCTGGGTGTGTGGTTGCAGGAGCATGCACAGGGGCCCCAAACTTGCTGTGATAGAGGAAACCACAAAAGCTTCTAGAGTCAAAAAGAGCTGCCTTTCACTCCTGTCCTGCAGCTCACTAGCTCCATCTCACCATGGGGTATTTTGGCCACCTCATTCCCAGTACCTAGTACACGGTAAGTGCTCCAGAAAATACCTGTTGAATATAGAGGAGAAATATGGTGAGAGAATAAACAAATGAAATAACCTAGCAATCACCTACTACGTTTTCTGGCATAAAACAAGCAAATGCTAACCTTAACTAATATTATTTTCATCCCATATGTAGGATATTGTGCTAAATACTTGGCATTCATTATCTCATTGTTGAAGTTTTTCATCATAAAAATCCATGTCTGACATTCATTGAGTGCTTGCTGTGTGCCAGGCACTGAGCATTTGATCTCTACTAACTAGTGTAACTGTCACCAAGAATCACATGTGATATCCCTATGACAACTCCTTTTAGCAAAAGAAGAAACTGAGGCCAAGAAAGATCAAGACACTTGCCCAAGGACAGACACACACAGCAAAGAAGTGACCAAGTTGGGATTTGAACCCAGTTCTAAGGGAGCAAAGCTTGCATTATAATCACAACGTAAATGACAGACGACAGCCTGTGAAGTAGAAAGTCCTAGCCCGGTCTTACAGAAGAAGAAACTGAGGTTCACAGAGGTCTCTCTCACTCTTTTTCTTGGGCACTTATGGTCTATGTTCATGTATCTCTGAAAGAAAAAATTTCAGCCAATCTCCAGGTTGATTTCCTTGGCTCCACAGCTGAACCCATCCCCAATATCTTCCCCTGTATATGGGCCCCAACATAGTGCTCGAACCAGGAAATAAAAGGACCTAAAAACAAAACCCCGTAACTACATGTTTGATCTCTGCAAAAAATTTCCCTTTACCTGCTGCCAAACCATTCTTTTTTTAAATTACATTTATTTTTTTAAATTTTTATATTAAAAGATCACAAGGAATTTTACATTAAAAACATAAAAAAACAAAAATCTATCATCCATGTGAAATCTAAGCCTCCTCTTGATAAAGATGTGCAATGGACACGGCCATTCTAGAGTCCACAGGATGGAGGAATAGAGTATGGATTACAGTGAACTTACTGATATTCTATTCATGAACTCTTGTGATGAATAATTGGCATTGGTGTGGAGAAAGTGGCCATGGTGGCTGCTGGGGTTACGGACTGGGAGGAAGAGATGTGATGTGGAGACATTTTAGAGGATTGGAGTTGTCCTGGGTGGTGCTGCAGGGACAGTTACTGGACATTTTATGTCCTCCCATGGCCCACTGGGAGAGTGTGGGCTATGATGTGGATCATTGACCATGAGGTGCAGTGGTGCTCAGAGATGTATTCACTAAATTGTATATATTTTTAAAGATATATACATCACACACAAAAAAACTGTTACACTAAAAATTATAAGAGGTTCCTGTATAACCCCCACCCCACTCACCCCACTCCTCCCACACCAACAATCTCCCTCATCATTGTGGCACCATTATCACACTGAGTGAACACATTTTGGGGCACTGCTGCACTACACAGATAATATTTTTCCCTGTAGTTCACACTCTCCCCCAGCACATACAGTGGTTATGACAGGATATATAAAGTACAGCATCTGACCTTGCAATATCATTAGGGCAACACAAAATCCCTAACATGCCCCTACATCACATCTCCTCTACCCTCTCCCTGCCCTCAGCAACTACTGTGGCCACTTTCTCCACCTCGATGCTAAAATTTCTCCTATAACTCGTCATAACAGCTTTATGACAGAATACTAGTAAGTCCACTCTAGTCCATATTTTATTCCTCCATTCTGTGGAACCTGGATGCTGATGTCCCGTCCACCTCTAGATCAAGAGGGGGCTTAGATTCCACATGATGGAGGTTGCAATTACTTTGCTTGCAGTTGTAGGCATTCTTGATTCCCTGTGAATTTTTGACTATCTTTACCTCCCTGTTAGCTGACCTGGGTAACACCAATGAACCAGCGAGTAGGAGTCACCACTCTGCTGAGGCTCAGGGCCCAGCAAGCATATGGGCAGTCGAGATTCTAATCTCCTGAGTATGGACCATCCTTAGCCTTAGGTTAAGTAAAAGTGACAGGAGAAGTATGTGTAGAAAAGTCATATCTGAATCCAGCTCTGTCACACTCTGGAGCACAAGTTCCAAAGTAGGGTCCTCTGACATGGCACAGAGCTCCAACTCCATCTGCCATGATTATATACCCTGTGGATCTGCATAGCCTACAGGAAAAACAGTACTTAGGGTTGTTATCTATTTTGGCTTTTTCTGGGGTCCTGCTAAGGTTTGCATAAGCCCAACCCTTCTGATGATCTCCAAACTCTTTTGGGAAGAAACTTAGCCTTATCAACTCATCTGTCTTTGCCATATCCCCCTTTTATTGAAGAACAAAGAACAGTTTTTAAAACTTGATCCAATATGTAAACTGAGATATTCTGCTGGTCTAAGTTGACCCTTTTATTTGAGGTTGCTTTCTAGTTGCTTCTCCAGTTAGTGATTGGTAGTAATCCCCCAGTGCTAGGGAGGCTCACCCCCAGGAGTCATGTCCCACACTGGGGGGAAGGTAATGCATTTACATAGTAATGCATTTACATAGTGAGTTTGTCTTAGAGAGTGGCCACATTTGAGCAATATGGAGGCTCTCAGCAGGTAACTCTTAGGCACCCTACAGCTCTAGACCTAGTTCATTTTTCAGGCAAACAGGCTCCTAAGCATAGTCATCAGCATCAAGGTCTCATTATTGCATTACCCTTCCTTGTTGATCTTTCCATTGCACTTGGGGGATTACTGTTGTCCCATTGGGGAATGTGACAGAGCTCGCCTGGGTTGGAACTCAGCACTCCCTCAGTTGATGTTTGTAACTGTAACTACTATAAAAATACCCAAATACATCCTAACATATTTATGTTCCCTATATACTTTCCTTGGAGCATTCCCCCTCATGTGCCCCCCATCAATAACACCCCACACCACAGTTCCTCCCCTGCCATAGTTGAAACTCTCTGTGATTCAAAACTTCTTTAACGGTGAATCCTAATATATTGCAAAATTCAATTGATAGGAAATTGAAATACGGTGATGTGTTTAAAGTTTAGAAATAGAGTACATAGTAATTTAGAAATACTAAAATAAACATAAATAGGTGTATTAATAAAATGAAAATTATAAAGCTTTTTTATAAAGTTTTGCCTTTCATTAGTGTAATAGGTTTTGCCATGTATGTACAGTGGCAAGACAACTTCCTTTCTTCCTCAGTGTCTATATCAATGCTTTTTTTTTCTTTCTAATTTTTAATTTTGTCTTCAAAAAACTTTTAGATCTCAGTAATTCACATACACCATAAAGGGGCCTCCCAGTTCCACCTAGAACTTCAGACCTCTGTGTCAGAAACCAAAAGTTCCACCTCTTGCAAGAATCTCTTCTGTCACTGTCTCACCAAATTGACGTCCACACACCTCCTGCCCTGCAAGCACCTGAAGCAGCCCAGTCGACCAGGACTCTGACCCTACTCAGTTGTTTCTTTGCAAGAGAGATTATGAGGTGCACTCACTCAGACGCCATCTTGCCCTGACTCTCAGGAGCTTCTTCTAACGCACTTTTATTTCCAGTGCTGAAGATAGAAAAGGGCATAGAGTAGACCTGCCTCAACAGAGATTACTTCAATATATGAATCAGTGAACTACTTTTTTTAAAGACTTTTTGATTTTATTTTATTTCTTCCCCCCCTTCCCCACCCCAGTTGTCTGTTCTCTGTTTCGATTTGCTACATGTTCTTCTTTGTCCACTTCTGTTGTCAGTGGCACGGAAATCTGTGCTTCTTTTTGTTGCATCATCTTGTTGTGTCAGCTCTCCGTGTGCACGGTTCCATTCTTAGGCAGGGTGAACTTTCCTTTGTGCTGGGCGGCTCTCCTTACAGGGTGCGCTCCTTGCACATGGGGATCCCCTACACGGGGACACCCCGGCATAGCATGGCCTTCCTTGTGAGCATAAGCACTGCTCATGGGCCAACTCCACACTGGTTAAGGAGGCCCAGGGTTTGAATCATAGACCTCACATGTGGTAGATGGATGCTCTAACAACTATAGTCTCCCCTTTTCTTTTCAGTCAAGATTTTTTGCACGCATACTCTGTATTTATTGTCTTACATTTTTTTTATTGACTTTGTGATAATATTACATTAAAAATATATATGTGAGGTCCCATTCAACCCCATCCCCCCCACCCCCCCTCTCCCCCCCCAACAACACTCGTTCCCATCATCATGACATATCCATTGGATTTGGTAAGTACATCTTTGGGCACCTCTGCACCTCATAGACAATGGTCCACATCATGGCCCATACTCTCCTCCATTCCATCCAGTGTGCCCTGTGAGGATTTACAATGTCCGGTGATTACCTCTGAAGCACCATCCAATGCAGCTCCATGTCCCAAAGACGCCTCCACCTCTCATCTCTTCCTGCCTTTCCCCATACCCATCGTCCACCATGTCCACTTTTCCCAATCCAATGCCACCTCTTCTATGTGGACATTGGATTGGTTGTGTCCATTGCACCTCTATGTCAAGAGGATGCTCAGCTTCCCCCCAGCGTGGGACATGACACCCGGGGATGAGCCTCCCTGGCAACGAGGGACCACTATCAACTACCAACTGATGATGCAACTGGAAAATGACCTTATACGGAAGGTTCAATGCGGATCAGCAGAATATCCATGTCTACATAAAATACCATGACTTTAAAATGCTGTTTGACCTAAAGTAAGGGGGAAATGGAAAGGAGAAATGAGTTTATATGGCTACGAGTTTCTAAAAAAGAGTCTGGAGGCTGGCAGAAGGTTTGCCCTCATGCACAACTGAGCAGAGTCAGAGAGACAGATAAAGCAGATACAACCCCCAGATATTGGTTCCTTTGAGGGCTAAAGAGACCCATGGGAGTTATGGTCATGGCCGATGGGGTTAACTACCAGGGCAGATGGCCCCTCTTTGGAAATGGTGTTTATGTGTGATGAATCTGGACTCAGATGGGATCTCCCTTCATAAGACTTTCATGCTAATGTGCTGGAGGTGCAGTTAATGTTGGGGTTTAAGATATATTTAGGGGATTTGAATCTCTGGACTGACAATGTGATAGCTAGACCCTGAGCCTCAACAGACTCCAGCACCTACAATCTGATTTATTGGACTTACCACACTCAGCTAAGATGGAGGTGAAGAAGGACAACCACCACACCATGGAGCCTAGAGTGATTACAACTGAAAATGGGAGGATTGCATCCAGCATCCAGGTGGAATCTGAGCCTCCTCTTGACATAAAGGTGCAATGGACACAACCAATCCAGTGTCCACATAGAAGAGGTGGCATTGGATTGGGAAAAGTGGACATAATGGACAAAGGGTATGGGGAAAGGCAGGAAGAGATGAGAGGTGGAGGAGTCTTCGGGACATGGAGCTGCCCTGGATGGTGCTTCAGAGGTAATCACCGGACATTGTAAATCCTCACAGGGCCTACATGATGGAATAGAGGAGAGTATGGGCCATGATGTGAACCAATGTATATGAGGTGCAGAGGTGCCCAAAGATGTACTTACCAAATCCAATGGATGTGTCATGATGATGGGAACGAGTGTTGTTGGTGGGGGGGGAGAGGGGGGTTGGGGGGGGTGGGGTTGAATGGGACCTCACATATATATTTTTAATGTAATATTATTACAAAGTCAATAAAAAATAAAAAAATTAAAAAAAAAAATAAAGAAACCCAATAACAAAAAAAAAAAAAAAAAAAAAAAAAAAGAGGATGCTCAGATTCCACATGGATGCTGGATGCAATCCTCCCATTTTCAGTTGTAATCACTCTAGGCTCCATGGTGTGGTGGTTGTCCTTCTTCAACTCCATCTTAGCTGAGTGTGGTAAGTCCAATAAATCAGATTGTAGGTGCTGGAGTCTGTTGAGGCTCAGGACCTGGCTATCACATTGTCAGTCCAGAGATTCAAATCCCCTAAATATATCTTAAACCCCAACATTAACTGCACCTCCAGCACATTAGCATGAAAGTCTTATGAAGGGAGATCCCATCTGAGTCCAGATTCATCACACATAAACACCATTTCCAAAGAGGGGCCATATGCCCTGGTAGTTAACCCCATCGGCCATGACCATAACTCTCATGGGTCTCTTTAGCCTTCAAAGGAACCAATATCTGGGGGTTGTATCTGCTTTATCTGTCTCTCTGACTCTGCTCAGTTGTGCATGAGGGCAATCCTTCTGCCAGCCTCCAGACTCTTTTTTAGAAACTCGTAGCCATATAAACTCATTTCTCCTTTCCATTTCCCCCTTACTATAGGTCAAACAGCATTTTAAAGTCATGGTATTTTATGTAGACATGGATATTCTGCTGATCCGCATTGAACCTTCCGTATAAGGTCCTTTTCCAGTTGCATCATCAGTTGGTATTTGATAGTGGTCCCTCGTTGCCAGGGAGGCTCATCCCCGGGTGTCATGTCCCATGCTGGAGGGAAGGCATTGCATTTGCATGCTGAGTTTGGCTTCGAGACTGGCCACATTTGAGTAACATGAAGGCTGACAGGAGTAAATTCCCAGGCACAATGTTGCTCTAGGCCTTGTTCTTATACTTTTTATTCACTCATCCTCAACTCACTGCCATTTGTTGGCGTACATAATCCAGCCCACTGTAGCACTCCACTGAAACTGCTCCTAACAGGATCATAGTGACCTCTTAATTTCCAAATTCAATGAACACCATTCATTCCTTGCATTTACCTAAATTCACCTATCATTCCTCTTTAAAATGCTCTATTTCCTTAACTCCTTTGACAGTACATGCTCCTGTTAATCCTTATAACACTGTTTCTTTTGTTAACTTCACGGTCTTTTTATTGCCTCTTCCTCCTCAATCATCTTAGTTTAAAGGGTGGCACTCTCCATTGTTTTATCATTATATTGCTATTTCTGTGCCCATCCATACATTGCACTCAGGAAATCTCATCTGCCCTGATTGTTTTAACTACACGCATGAATTTACATCTCCAGAATATCTCTGACTTCTCTTCTGCCTTACAAATGCCCATATGTAACTGCCTCCTGGACATCTTTACATGGAAGTCCCACAGATTCCTCAGACTGTGTCCAAAATAAAACTCACTGTTGTTTACTCCCCTACCCCTTAAAGCAGCACTTTTCTGAAGTTCCAATTACAGCTAATGGGACGAGCATCTCACCAGTTTCCAAATTAGGTTTCTTGGACTTTGTATTTTAGACTCCTTTAGATTCCTTCCTCTCTCTTATCTCCCACATTCAATGAGTCACCAAGTTTTTCCAGTTTTAAAGCTAATTAATTCTTCACTCTCTCTACATCTGTTTATCTGTATTATGACTTTCCTAGTACATGCCCTTTATTATCTCTTGCCTTGTCAATTATAGTTGCCTCATAACTATGATCTCCTTGTTTCCAGGCATGCTCCTCTTAATCCTTCTCATTGCAGGTAGGAGAGATGTATCTAAAACAAACAACTGACTATGCCACTTAATGCTTAAACCATTTCAAGGTTTCCCAACCCACTGAATAAAGTCTAGGACCCTTAGAATAAAATAAAAGCCTCTTTTTTTTCTGTCTTTTTAATTTTTTTAATATTACATTAAAAAAATGATGTCCCCATATATCCCCCACCCCCCTCACCCCACTGCTCCCCCCATAACAACAATCTCCTCCAACATCAGGATACATTAATTGCATTTGGTGAATACATCTCTGAGCACCACTGCACCTCATGGTCAATAGTCCACATCATAGCCCACATTCTACCACATTCCACCCTGTGGGCCATGGGAGGACATACAATGTCCAGTAACTGTCCCTACAGCATCATCCAGGACAACTCCAATTCCCAAAAACATCTCCACATCTTATCTCTTCCTCCCATTCCCTAAACTCAGCAGCCACCATAGCCACTTTCTCCAAACCAATGCAACATTTTCTTCGATTACTAATCACAATAGTTCATGAAGAGATTATTGGTAAGTCCACTCTACTCCACACTCTATTCCTCCATCCTGTGGACCTTGGAATGGTTGTGTCCACTCCACACCTGTAACAAGACGTGGCTTAGATTTCACATGGATGCTGGAAGCAATCTTCCTGATTTCAGTTGTAGGCACTCCTGGCTACATGGTATGGTGGTTGACCTTCAATTCCATGTTATCTGAGTGGGGTAAGTCCAATAAACCAGAGTATAGGAGCTGAAGTCTGTTGAAGATCAGGTCCTGGCTATCACATGGTCAGGCCAGAGATTCAGGTCCCCTGGGTATATATTAAACGTAGCACCAACTACACTTACGGTAAAAGTAACAGGAGAGGTTTGTGAACAAAGATCACATCTGGGTCCAGCTCCATCACACAGAAACACACACTCCAAAATAAGACCAACTGACATGGCAGTGAACTCTATCTGCCATGATCATAGAACCTGTGGGTCTCTGTAGCTCTCAGAAGAACCATTACCTGGGGTTGTATCTAATTATCTGTTTCTGGGACTCTGCTGAGGTGTGCATAAGGGCAACCCATCTGATAACCTCCCGGCACTTTTTGGAGACTCATAGCCATATGAACTCATTTGTCCTTTCCATTTCCCCCTTGATTCAGGTCAAAAAGCATTTTTAACTCCTGGTACTATATGTAGATTGAGATATTCTGCTGGTCTGAGTTGACCCTTTTATTCAAGGCCTTTTTCTACTTACATCATCAGCTGGTTCTGGGTAGTAATCCCTTGGCACCAGGGGGTTCATCCCCAGGAGTCATGTCCCAGGCTGGGGGGAAGGCAACGCATTTACGTGCTGTGTTTGGCTTCAAGACTGGACTCATTTGAGCAACATGGAGGCTCTCAGGAGGTAACTCTTAGGCACCCTACAGCTCTAAAAAGCCTCTCTTTTAATCTTACTCCTTTTGCCTTTCCCATCCCTCCCCTTCTAGTCTACTCTCTAACAAATCAAAATTGTACGAAGTTGCATAAACACTTCTGTGTAGACTTCTCCAGGTTCCTCTATTGACCTAAGTTCCTCTGCTTGTTTGTGATGCATACTTCTCTAACTTTTACCAAATGAGACTGAAGTCCTCTCTTCATATATCTTTTTCCAACTCTGGACTTAGGAGAAAACACTGTTTTATTCACTTTGTAACCATAGCAGCTAGAATGATGTTTGGTGCCACATAGGTGTGCAGTGTTATTGCACAGAGTATTTGAACTCAACATTTTGTGTTCATTTCTGTCCCTGCCATACCTGATATTGTGCTCGTCTCCTAGAATATTCTAATTTGCTTTCTGTACAACTCAAATCCTTCCTGTTCTCAGAGAGTCATCACAACATCCCCCACTCTACTCTAGCTCTCAATATTCTTCTCTTTCTCTTTCTCTAATTTCCTATAGGCTTTACTGTGCATTGACAATTGCATCAATTGTAGCCCTTCGACCTAAATAGCTTCTTTGTGATAAGATATTTTATTTTATTCTGAAATATCCTTAGCAGTGTTTTATATGAATATGAGTACCTAGTTTTTCTCAATTTTATTTGCTAATTGTTTTTTGAGAGACAATGTAGTATAAAGCGATAAGCATAGATTTAAAGATATGTTGGAAGTCATGCTCAGTTGAATCTCAGGTACAAACTGAAATTAATGGTATTTCTCAGGGTTGAATAATGATGAAATGAAATAATACATACAATACCTGTCCTGAATAAATATTACTTTTTAAAGAAATATTTTAGTTCTATCATAATTTACGAACAGGTAAATTGGATATTTTCTGTTTTTCTTCATAAGATAGCTTCTGCATTACATTGTATTTCTGCATTTTTTCATACATGCAGCTGTCAATTGATTTTTCCATTTAAGATATTAAATCATTGGTTTTCAACCTTGACTACACATTAGAATAATGCAGGGAGCTTTTAGAAATCCCAATGCTCAGGCCATCCTTAAAATCAGTTAAATTAAAATCCCTGAGACCTAGATATTAGTACTTTTTTCCGTTTTTAACTCCCCAAGTGATTCTGATGTGGAGTCAAGATTGAAAAATCAGTGTTAGACTAGAAAAACATGCATTTCTCCAAACATGCTTTGAAAATAAGACCGTAATCTGGGGAGATAAGAGATAAGGCTATGTTTAGGATATGAGCGGAACCACAAGTGTTAAATTTTGAAAAATTCTGAAAAGTACAAGTTACAAAGAAGCCTTAATATGTAGGAGAACTCAGGAAAAAAAGGAATTAACAAAAGTTGAGGGCAGTGAAGCTGGCTAGGGCCAAGGAGTAGTCCTTGAGTTGGGAGAATGGAGAAAACGAGAAAAATAGTAGAGGCAGGTTCCAGGAGGATTATACCGGAGATTTTTACTATGGGGCCAATTTATATTATTTTCTGAGACATCTACAGCCTGTACAAAGATCAAGAACACCACTGTGTGCAAAGTATAAGAGCTAAGATAATAAAAACCAGACCACAATTTTGGAACTGCCCCTGACTCTTCCATACATGATCTGCAGCTCCCCCAAACCCTTACTGTCAAGGTAGGAATCTTGGTTCTGATGTCACCTTGGAGAAAGAAAGGAGGAACTGGGGAGAACACTATGTACAGTATACTTTATAACTATACACATGAAACTAATTTCATTATGTGAAACCTCTGAACTGTAATCTGAGTTTATAGTCATAATGAAGGTTACTGGCTCTGTAATCTAGGACTGTGCTCTATAATCTCTGGCAGCACAGTAAAATCATCTGGAAAGGTTTCAAGAAGTGCCAAAGCCTGGCTCCATCCCTAGAGCTTCTGATTTAATTGGCAAATAAAATTAATTATTCCAGCCTATCTCACCCTGGCCACGGTGGGGCAGCCTGGAACAGTTTCACTTTTTACAGAACATCCAGGTATTAAGAGGGGAAATAAAAGACAAAAAGACCAAAAAAGAGAGAGAGAAAAAAAGTGTGATTTTGAAATTTAAGAGAACACTGAAAGTTTCTATTTTATAGTAACACTATTCAGATTGCATTTAAACTTTAAAAATATTTAAGATAAGTGTAACCCTATAAAGTTGATGATGTACTAAAACAAGACAAACACTTCTGACTTAAAACATGGATATTTTTAAAATTCCGCAAAGATTCATTTCTGTAAGAATATTGAGACCATTAATCTAGAGAAAACCAGGACTCATGTTTCTCTTGTGTAATTTGGGTACCCTTAAATTGTATGGTATTTGACAAGTTCATCTGAGCCTTAGTTTCCAAATCTGTAAAAAAAGGTGAGTGATCATTTCCTTGAAAAGGATTGTAGAGAAGATGCACAGTCTTGGTGGTGGACTTGGCCAGGTGGTTAGGGCGTCTGTCTACCACATGGGAGGTCCGCGGTTCAAACCCCGGGCCTCCTTGACCTGTGCGGAGCAGGCCCAAGCGCTGTGCTGATGCACACAAGGAGAGCCCTGCCACACAGGGGAGCCCCATGCCGCAAGGAGTGCGTCCTGTAAGGAGAGCCGCCCAGCGCGAAGGAAAGTGGAGCCTGCCCAGGAATGGCGCCGCACACACGGAGAGCTGCCACAACAAGATGATGCAACCAAAAGAAACACAGATTCCCGTGCCACTCAAAACAGAAGTGAACAAAGAAGACGCAGCAAATAGACACAGAGAGCAGACAACTGGGGTGGCGGGGGGTGGGGGGGAAGGGGAGAGAAATAAATCTTAAAAAAAAAGATGCAGTCTTGGGTTTCATACTTAGTTTTGCTGGACTTTCATAATCTTCAGAGTTGATCAACCTCAAATCTGAGATTCACTAACCACAAACAAACTTGGAAGAGGCTGATAAATAATCCAGGAACTGGAAAGGTATGTCCCTTATTATATTTCCCCAAAATTCACTGATAATAATCATTTGGGGTATTAAACTATAACTCCCCTGGCCCTATCCCATACACACAGAGTCATGTTCTCCAGGGAGGGGTATGTAATGTATAATTTCAACTACTACCCCGGGTGAGTCTTATCAGAGAAATCTGGAAGACATTGTAGTTTAAATAAATATATTGTCATTCTGGTATTGATTTATCATAGTAGGAAATATATTTCAGTTCCCAGGTTTTGTTTTTTTATATAATGCTGGGAATTCTCTTCTTGGTCTCAAAGAATGTAGGAAGCAAAATGATAATTTGAAGGTGACTTGGTGAGGATGAAATTAGAAGACAGGGAGAGAGGATAGTTTTAAGAGATGATTCATTCAGATTTTTGCAAAATGTGATGAGCTCTCCTGAGCCGACAAGAGAGTATTTCTCACTAGTGAGCAGAATCCTCATTGTCCTTCAAAATCAGTATCTTTCTTTACCCCTGACAGAAGTCTCCTTTTTCGATAAATAACCTTTGCTTTACCAAGATCAGTAAACTTGGTAAAGATTCATTTAACATCCTTTAAATGATTAGGTTTCTGTCTGATTTGAAAGAAGATGACCTTGGTTGTCCCTCCAGTCTCCTCACCATCTTATTGCTTTTTCCTTAATGAGGGATCATTTTTATATTATGAAATTTATGAACATGTTTCTTCTGAAAGTGGAACAATGGTGAGGTTAAGAAAGTAAAAATCAATTTATCCCGTTTCAAATTCTCTCTCAGGAACAGAATACGATGCAACTAATATATATGTTCTATTCTGTAGTTCTTGACTCTCTTAAAGTGGTAAATACTAGTTTTGTTTTAGAATTTTGCTTTCAGCTTTTACCCTGAGAGTGGGGCTCATTTAAAGTCTCCCCTTTCTAAAACCGCATCTTTCTGTGGAAATTAGTTTTGTTAAACTAATGCACGACACTGATTTCAGGTAAGACAGTAAACATTTGCTTTTATTTGTCTTCAATTATGTACAAAGAAGGAAGTGGTTGGTTGAGGAAATAAGAGGCAACAGTTGGTTAGGTGTGTTAAATTTGAGGTGCTTGCTGGACATCCATGTAGCAGCATGAAGCAGGGAGAGTTTCTTAGGAAAGAGTTCATGGCTAGAGAGGCAAAGTGGTATAGTGGAAAGAATGCTAAACTTTAAATTTAAGCGACACAGGCTATGGAAGTATAACTACTGCCAATTTGCTCGACGACTTTTACCAAGTCATTGAACACTTCAGGCCATTTCCGTAAATTGGGAAAGTTTGAGTAGATGATGTCTAATATATTCCCATACAATTCTAACATTACGAAATTCTAAGTGTATCTATACTGAACTTCTTAAGTTGAACTGTTTTTTTTTTCAGCATTTAGGATGAAAATCTACATTTGCCATATTCGTAGTATCACCTTTATATCTTCAGAAATGTTCCAATCCCGTAAGCAAGGAAATGAACATCAAAATAAGTATTTTTGTCCAGAGGCTTCAGTTACACCAAAGAGCAGGGACTCTGTCAATGCTTTTGCATGTATTTTACAAACTTTAGGCACTAATTTTCCTGAGTTGATCCTGGATATGGTTATTGACAAAATGTAACAATACATTTTTGCATCCCCAAGGGAGCTCTCTAGCCATGATAGTATCCTGAAAAGAGCTGGCCAACTGGTACTCATCCTGACCAGACAACATTGTCTTTCTTTGCAAGGACTTTAAAGGGGTGTTCTAAGACTTACCATACAAATTCAGAGAATCCCTGGAAGGTTGGTTTTGTTCTAGGGATTCAGTAGTCAGTTCACCATTTTTCTAATCAAGTATAGTGGTTAAGAACAAAGATCTGGTTGGAAGAGCAGATCCATCTTGCTACCAAGTGTGTAATGTTAGACAATTCTGTCGTAAGGTTGATACATGAAATATGTGTAAGGTGACTGGTCCAGCACATAGAAGGAGCGCTATAAATGTTTGGTCCATTCTATTTTGTTATTTTAAGGAGGGAAAGATTGAGTGGACAATTGGGAACAGGTAAGTCAGGTAGTAAGGCAGAGGAGGATTTAACAATTAAATATTTGCTTTGTTGCATTTTAAATTAAAGCACAGTATTTGTGTTACGTTATTTCATTCTAGTAAAAAGTACTTATACAATTTGAGTTTGAATAATTAGGAACTAAATTGTCTGACTCAACAATTTAAACTTTAGACTTTTAAAAAGTATTTCCAGGTTCTCAAATAAATAGTTACATTACCAAGGAGCAGACTAATCGAAACTTTAGAAATAACAATGTGACATTTTGATCAGACCATCCATCAGGGCATTAAATATTATTGCTTATTTCCCACACCTCCAATATGCCTTTAATTTTAGTACTATTATTTTAGTACCCATCATTCTTTTAATCTCAGTGCTAAAATTTTTTTGGTAAAAATTGTGAAGTGCCTGAGAGATATTTGAGTATCCCTGATGATTATTTTGGCATAAAAAATAATATATTATAGTGTTTTATGTAGTGGTAAGCTTTAAAAAAATGGTCTTTTTTGAGGTTATTTTTTAAAAGCAAGAAAAATATTCCAAATAAAATAATCTAGTAACAAGATCTTTCTACTGTCTTCTTTGCAGAGAATCCCTTGTTATTAATCTAATAAAAAATTCAGAGAAGACACAAGACTCTTTCCAAGATGAGTTTGAAGATTACAACAAAGTACAGAAAGCTAGAGGACTAGAGCCAAAGACTTGTTTCAGAACGAAATTTCTCCATGGAAAAAACTCCATGGAAACCCATGGGTATAGAGAAGTGGTTGATTCCAGATCTAGAGATAGAATGTTGCAGCAAAGATTCTCATTTGAGACTCCCCATACTTACCAAGCACCATATAATATTTCTCCAATGGAAAGCCAATTACCTCATTGGTTACCAGTTCATTCAAAGAGAACATATGACTCTTTACAAGATGAAATAGAAGATTACATCAAGGTGCAGAGCTCGAGGACTACAGCCAAAGGCTTGTTTCAGAAAGATGGGGAATAGGTCTAGGGAAACCCATGGTTACAGAGAAATGGAGGATTTTAGGCCCAGATATAAATTGTTTGAGCAAAGACTCCCCTTTGAGACTTTCCAGACCTATCCAGGATCATACAGTATTTCATAGACAATGTATAGCCAATTACCTCATTTCTTACCATCTCATGACAGCAAACAGAGAATACACTCTGTGAGCTACTGTCAACTCCCCAGAGACTATTTCTCAGATAAACCAGTACCCCTGTGCCTTAGTCAGCAAGAATATAACTCTGACCTCTACAGTGTAGAATCTGAAGTACACAAGCATCTTTCCTCAGAAAACAATACCAGTAGCCATCAAGCAGGTCATAAACAGAGACATCAGAGGAGAAGAAGACATCTGAAGGAAGTTGAAGAAAAGCCAGAGAAGGAGCAGTCCAAGCATAAAAGGAAAAAGGGATATGAGGGTAAGGATTTAGACAAAGACAAAAGCATCCAACAAAGGAAAAGAGAGATGGATCAAGTCAAGATTGGTTCACGAAAGCTGAAGCATCAAAAGAAAAAAAGCCAGGATTTAGTCTCTGAGAAAGAAGAGCATAAGCACAGAAAAGAGAAAAAGAAACCAGCAGTAGAAAAGATGGAAGAAGAAATGCTTTGGGATGGGTGCATTCTCAGATTTTGAAATTTTTAGTTCTGTTTACCTAAGGATGAACTGAAGCAATTAAGTAATGATATGATTTTAGACAAAGTCAAGAGTATCCAGCAAAGTAAAAGAGAGGTGTTGTTTTAGAATTTGAGAGAAGTTCAATTATTTGCGTATAGAGAGGCCAGGACTCAGGAATGATTTTGAGAAGGAAAAATTGTTTATTGAAGGCTAGCCGGCCAGCCGGACTCGGGAGCTTTCTGTTCATTACCGAGCCCTGAACAAGATTTTTTAATCCCTTTTATACAGAGAGGAAAGGCTAAATGGTTCCTTTGTTTCAGTTTTCAATAGGCTTCAATTAGCAAATATATCTTTCACATCTTAGGTAAGCTTTTAGCATGGACTTCATACATTCTAGATAAGCTTTTAGCATATTTTGTTTGCATTTCCCTTAAATACTTAAAGTTTATAGACCTTGCATTGTTAAACTGTTTCCTGCGACTGGAGTCCTTGCCATTGTTACCAAGGGCAGGACTTCAGCCTCTTACTGTCACACCCACAAGTCAGACAGCTTAGGTTATCTCTGAAGAGACAAAGAGCCTCCCACCCATAGCCCACATCAGTGTTACAGTCAATGTCAGTTCAGGAAAACTGAAGCACTGAAAGAAGAAACAGAAAAGCCTAAATACAGCCTCTGAGAAAGAACTTAAGCACAGAAATGAGAAACGGAAACCTGTCCATGAATAGACAGAAAAGGCAATGATTAAGGATGAAAGTATTCTTCAGTTTTGAGCTGTTTAGCTTTGTTCCTTCCAGGTTGAATTGAATAGATTGAGGAATTTTGTTTCAGGAAATTGATTTTATTTGAATTTCTTAGGTGGTCAGATACTTTTAACTTCTAACAAAAGTCACGTAGAGTAAAAGTACTCACTATGCCTTTTCCCTAACTTGGAAATTACTTTTCCTCATTTTCCAAAAGAAAAAGAAAAATTATACATTTCTTACATATAATGCAATTTCCCTTAATAAAAGTTTCTGCACCTGCATTCATCAAATTTCTGTGATAGCAAATTGTTTACACTTGGGAGATAATTTATTTTAAATGAAAGAATTCCCAGGAATTGCAGAATCCATTCCTGCTTTGGATTTGTATTAACCTTGGTGTTTTATTTTTGTCATAGTATTTTTCTTTATTTTTCTTGATTTACTCCAAGGAAAATGTGTGGAACAATTTAGACTGACTTTTTCCTTTGTTAAACCTAATTTTCCCTGCATTCTTGTATTTTATAGTTGTGAAAATGGAAAACAAAACTATAATAATAAGATACATAGTTTTTAAAAAGCTCTCAAAAAGTACTGATACAAAATCAGTCTATGTTCTGAAATGTTTAAAGTGCTTTAATTTCTACATAATGTTTTATGTAAATTATAATTTCCCATTCAAATGACTTTATTTGGAGATTTAGAGGAGAATTAATTAAGCAGTACATACTTGGGACCACTGGGGAGACAATAGTATAAAGTTGTAATTCATATCTTTCACATCTTCTTGCTTAGTAGAAGCTAATGTTCAAACTTGAGCCTAGTTTTATGTTAGGAAAAAATGACCTCCTAATTACTTGAAACTGAAGAAGGGATAATAATGGTAGAGGTCCATGAGGATGTATTACTTTTAAGATGTTTTATCCTGACCATTTTTTTTCCCTCTGGGATTCCCCTTTTATGGTAAGCACCGCTTATAGGCATTTGAGTATCACTATGGTATAGTAGGAAGAGTAAATGGCCTGGAGATTCAAATCTCTGGGTTCTCTTCTCAGCCTTGTAATCAAGTTGCTGGGTGACCTTGTGGAAATAACCATTAGAATCTAACATAGAGTGACCAAAATAGGAAAAATAACCTATCATATTCTCTTGATGTATTTATTTTACTTTAAAAGTAAATAAACATAAATGGCCACATAAATGTGTTTAGGCAAGGCATTTAATAGTTGTTTTTTTTCCCTGAAATTTACATAAAATGGTAAATAAGTTCTAAAGCATAATGATTCATTTAATTTATACATGGTTAAATAACTAGTTCCAAAGAGAGTTAGGTGGTCCCCAAATCAAATTTTCTTCCTTAAGAATGTTGTTATGAGGTTATTTTGTGTTATAATACCACTTACCCTCTTTTTAACACATCTGCTATACTGATGAAAGACTGGGAAAAAGAACCAGGGTAGAGAAATTTAGGTTGTCCATTACCAACAACAAAAATGGCAAATTGTGTCTCTATTGACTACTCCCCAAAATGCACTTTTTTCCCCCAGAAAGTTCATGCTGAAATCAATTGAAATTTTAGCATTTTTTTTAAAGATTTATTTATTTATTTAATATCCCCCCCTCCCCTGGTTGTCTGTTCTTGGTGTCTATTTGCTGCGTCTTGTTTCTTTGTCTGCTTCTGTTGTCGTCAGCGGCATGGGAAGTGTGGGCGGCGCCATTCCTGGGCAGGCTGCACTTTCTTTTCACGCTGGGCAGCTTTCCTCACGGGCGCACTCCTTGCGCGTGGGGCTCCCCCACGCGGGGGACACCCTTGCGTGGCACGGCACTCCTTGCGCGCATCAGCACTGCACATGACCAGCTCCACACGGGTCAAGGAGGCCCGGGGTTTGAACCGCGGACCTCCCATGTGGTAGACGGACGCCCTAACCACTGGGCCAAAGTCCGTTTTCCCGAAATTTATCATTTTAAGAACAAATAAATTGTGTTAGAGAAGTTCATTTTATGTTTAAAGCTTGGGAAAAAATGCAAACTTATGTATTATAAGAATACTCACTAAGATTTCAAATTACTGTGATCTTTCCACAATAATTTAAATAAATACAGATGTTCATTAAAATTAGCAGCACACAACTGCAATTTATACTGAGTAACACATGCGAATTTTCAAAATTAAAATATTTAAACTGGGTGATGTAGGTAGGGGGTGCAAAGGCATAATTAAGCATAAGGGTGTGGTATTGATTCCAGCCTTGGGGAACTCATTTGTGATCTGCTCTAGGACAGTAGTTTCAAAAGTTTTAGGACAGATAAATATCTTTTAAAAAATGTTATGTTAACCGAAGAGCAAAATTATTTGGTTGAAGCTAAGCATGAGGGACTGGAGCTTTACATTGGCACATATGCTTTGCTCCCAACTTCTACCCCTGAGAATCCTTCAAGGAGCACTTAGAGGTAAGATATCAGGATATTTAAATATATTACAGGAGCTGTGCTGTTATAGAATTTAAGAGAGGTTCAATTATTTGCGTATAGAGAGGTCAGGACTCAGGAATGATTTTGAGAAGGAAAAATGGTTTACTGATGACTGGCCAGACTCCGGAGCTTTCTGTTTCAATCCAGAGCTCCGAACAAGATTTTCAAATTTCTTTTATACAGAGAGGGAAGGTTAAATGGTCCTTTTGTTTCAGTTCTCAATAGGCTTGAATTAGCATATATATCTTCCACATCTTAGGTAAGCTTTTAGCATGGACTTTATACATTCTAGATAAGCTTTTAGCATATTTGGTTTGCATTTCCCTTAAATACTTAAAGTTTATAGACCTTGCATTGTTAAACTGTTTCCTGGGACTGGAGTCTTTGCCATTGTCACCAAGGGCAGGACTGCAGCCTTTTACCATTTCACACCCACAAGTCAGACAGCTTAGGTTATCTCTGAAGAGACAAAGAGCCTCCCACCCATAGCCTACATCAGAGCCATAAAAGATCACTTCCAGATTTAATGTTGAATATAGTAGTTGAAATTTTGTAATATAATATTAAATCCAGCATTTGGGTATAGAAAACAATATACATATTTGAGGAGACATGGTTGAAGTTATATGTGAAAAAAATATTGGGGTTTTTATTACATGCTTGGCTTGAAAGAATAAGATGCTCATCCAGACATAAAGATCATATACAATATTAATGCAAATATATAGAAGCCATTATTCAAAATAAGTTAATAACACCTTGCTTTCATGATGTATCCTAATATGATGATGAGTTCTATGTAGTAAGTAAAGAAAGAAGAGGAAGTGTGTTCCTAGCAGAGGGACTGCAATAGACAAAAATATAGAAGCAGGAAATTAGTTACTTGCTTGGGAAACTAATTTCCTTTGGTTGCCAGGATGAGTCTTCACAAAAGCAAAGGCTGGGAAGAAAGGACATTTCCTGTTAGCCATTTGAAGGAATTGAATATGACCCTAAGGCTTCGAGAAGCCTTTAAAAAAATACCTGATTTTTCTTTTAAACCACTTTCAAAAGAATCTAAACCCATGCCACCAAATATCATAACACTCAGCGTCATTTAGAATATTAACACATATGTTATTTTAAATTTCCTAATAGCCATATTTTTTATCCAAACTTTATTTCAAATTGAAAAATTAACAGACAAAAGGCAGCTCAAAAATTTTTGGAAGCATTTCTCCAAAAAAGTTCTGTCCAGGCACTTTTTTTTCCTCTATTTTTAAAAAATGTTACACTCAAAGAATATTAGAGGTCCCCATATACTCTCCACCACCCTCACTCCATTCCTCCCACAACAACAACCTCTTTCATCATCATGAGACATTCATTGCATTTGGTGACTACATTTTGGAGCACTGCTGCAACACATGGATAATAGTTTACATTGTAGTTTACACTCTCCCCCAGTCAACACAGTGGGCCATGGCAGGACATACATTGTCCAGCATCTGTCTCTGCAGTACCACCCAGGACAGCTCCAAGTCTTGAAAATGCCACCCCCATCATAACTCTTCTTCCCTCTCCCTACCCTCAGAAGCTACCGTGACCACTTTCTCCACATCAATGCTACGATTTCTTCTATTACTAATCACAATATTTCCATAGTAGAATATTAGCAAGTTCACTCTAATCCATACTCTATTCCTCCATCTTATGGACCCTGGCATGGTTATGTCCACTCCATCTCTATATTGAGAGGGGGTTTAGATTCCACATGGATAATGGATGCAACACTCCTGCTTGCAGTTGTAGGCACTCTTGGTTCCCTGGCGAGGCACTTTTATCTCATCTAATCCCAAGACAAACTCAATTGCTCCTTCAGTGTTCAGAAAGATAAACTGATGAACACATATTAGTTAAATGACATAATAAAGTATTGTTAGGTATAGTCTATGTTATATTTTTCCCATGTGTAACCATACTCTTTATTTTAACTCAAATTTTATTTTTACAGAAGTTTTAGAATATGGAAAAATAATATCAAACTATAGGAGATTCCCATATTACCCCCACACACCCACATGTACATTTCCCCCTATCGTTCACATTAGTGAGTTACATTTGTTAGAACTGATGAACCAAATTGAAATGCTGCTACTATTAAAGGTCTATACCTGAAAGTTTACACTTTGCACTGTGCAGTTTTATAGGCTTTGACAAACATATTGTATAATATGCATGTGTCATTGCAGTAACATACAGAATAATTCTAATGCGCTGAAGATGCCCTGTGTTCCACCTATTCATCTGTTCCCCTCCCCTCTGCACATAGGCACTTGCATATCAATATCTAAATCTAAATTGTGATTGGGGAATCACTGAAACTGGGACAAGAGTAATACAGCTTGCATGACTGTAACTACACTGAATTGAGAAACATGCCTGGGCCCTCCTCACAAGACCCTTGAATGATCCAATGTCATTGCTGATCTGAAAGAATGAATCATGTATCCATCACTACCCTTTCCTTTACTTATAAAGCCCTAATTCACATCCTCACTTTGAACTGGTTTTCTGAAAATTCCCCCAGTTATTTGCTTGTGCACTCACAGTAAATCAACTTACAATTGAGAGACTTGTTTCTCCTTTGTGACTCTAGATCGGATGGGCCCTGCTATTGGAAACAGCCATGTGTGCAGAATCAGGAGCAGCAAAACAACATTCTGCATCTCAATTTGAAATAAGTATTTGGAAATTCGATGTTTATGAGTAAAAATAATCATTTTCTGGAAAGATAGATAAGGATTCCCCACAGATCTGCTTTGTTACAGATAAAATAAAACTATCAGTGGGAATGGATGTGGCTCAAGCAGTTGGGCACCCACCTCCCACATGGGAGGTCCTGGCTTGGGTTCCCAGTGCCTCTTAAAGAAGACAAGCAAGACAGAGAGCTGAAGCAACAGGCTAATGCAGTCAACTGATGCAATGGGATGGTGCAATGAAATGACACAACAAGATGATGCAACAATATAATGCAATGAGGAGACACAAGAGACACAACTAGTAGGGAGTGGTTATGGCTCAAATGACTGGGTGCCTCCATCCCAAATGGAAGGTCCTGGGTTGGGTTCCCAATGGGTGCCTTCTTAAAAAAAAGAAGAGAAGCAGATACAGAGAGCACAAAACAAACAGATATAAAGAGCAGACAACTCATGGAAACTATGAGGGGGGATAAACTTTTTTCACAAGAAGAAAAAAAGATTAGCATTAGTAAATTTTTGATCCAGTCATAGTTTCTTCCTTCTAAATTTAATTAGTGTACTTAAGTCATTGTTAGATATATCATGGCAAGATTCAGGAAGTGGAATTCAGAAAACCTTTAATTGGCCCACTGAGGGAAGAACAATCTTTCAGGGAAAACTGTGCACTTTTCTTCCAAGAGGTTACTTGTACATCAATCTCACCTCACCAGCTATATATACAAGTCAAGGAGGTTTGTTTGAAAAAGATAGCAATGGAAAAACAGTATGTGTGCAGTACTTTTGCCTTCATTTATGGAATGGTCTAAGCAAGCAAGAGCATTAATTTGGATCTTTAACATTTGGCAATATTCGGAGTGGATGAATCTATAAGATAAAGGGACAACAATGGGAAGAAAAGAGAGAAATGGCTTATCAAGCTCTCATTTACCTGAAGTATCATATAAAGTAGCCAAGAAAGTAGTCATTTATTTTGATTGTATACTCCACACCATGTTCGTTCAGAGTTGAGTCTTCAAGAGATTGGGTCAGGGGAAAAAAAATCTTGCCTTATATATTTGTGCATTTCACATCCTGTGCAATCAGGAGGTGATTCCTGAGGCTTTCCCTGAATTCGCTTCAGTGTCTTAGTAGTTCAATAACTAGTAGCAACCTACCAAGTGCCCAGGCAGCAGAAGGGTAAGAAAAAAATCCTACACATTACAGGGCGGTAATATGGAGTGGTGTATGCATCAGATTCAGAAGACCTTGGTTTGAAAGGTCACCCACACTCATTTGTTGTCGTGTACCTGAGGACAAAAGTCATTTCACCCTTTAAACCTTACTTTTCTTCATCTGTATAATATAACTTTAAAGAAATGCTTACCTCACAAGTTTGTTTCAGGATTAAATGAGATTATTAATGAGATGATGTCTCAATACAGTGTTTGACACAAATAAAACACTCAATAATTTTTAATTAAATCAGAATACCAAGTAATTAGAGACACCATGACTAAATGCTCAATTAGATGCTGGTGACCTATGGCAAAGCCCTTTCTAGTCATCATGGCTGCCTAAAGGTAGAATGGGTTATCTGAACAGGCAATGGATACTGGCAATGTTCAAATAAAATCTGATTACTAGGCTAGTTTATACAAGGGATCTTGAAGCATTGCATGAATGGTTGACTACCAAGCTTATCCTCAGCCCCTTCTAATTTCTTCTACCTTATTTTTCTTTAGCTACAATTTCATGAATTTTCACAACATATTTTTAAGAAGTCCCTATCTTTGCAGGCTGTCATGAGACTTTTTTGAAACACAGCCTTGTGTAAATGAATACATAAGTATATAAACACATGAACCTATTTTTAAAACTATGATATATTGCATTGGACCTAGGCCTTACAAGCTCTGTTTACATTATGTGTAATGAAATTTGTAGACGAGATTTGGTAGAGAAGATCTGCTTTCAAGGAGTCCAATGCAATAAACATAAGCCACAAATTCCTTGCATTGACAGTTTTCAGGCTACTATTTTGTGAATGGGCATTTTTTAAAATTTTTATTGAAGTTTATCATTCATATATGAACATTGTAAACAATAAGTGCATAGTGTAAGTTGTGAACTTACAACCAATCATGCATATCATCCTGTAGAGCTCCCATACCTCACCCCACCACCATCACCTTGCATTGCTGTGAAACAGTTGTTTCAGACTATGAAAGGGCATCATCAAATCACTACTAACTATAGCAAATATCTTATATTTGGTATATTTTTCCTACAGCCCACATGGTTAATGACACGCTGTAGTAGTATTTTATACTTGTTATAGTTCATGAAAGAATGTTCTCAAATTTGATCTGTAACCACAGCCTATCTTCTACCACAGGATTCATTGTGTTATACAGTCCCACACTTCGTATGATTCATTCAAAGTGTACATTCAGTAGGTCTCATATTCATCACAAAGTTGTGCTTTCATGACCTCAGTCAATTTTAGAACGTTTTCATTATTCCAAAAGAAAAAAATCCCTTACCCTTTTATACCCGCTATCGTTATCCCTTATAATTGATACAATATCTTGTGATGGTTAGGATAATATGTCAACACATCCAGGTAATTGTGCACAGTTGTTTGGTCAAGAAAGCACTGGGCTAATTGTAATAAAAGGACATTTATGGACTTTAGTCACCACTGAGTTTACTGCATAAATAGCTGATTATATCTTCAAAAATCAGAGAGATTGCTGTCAGCAGTGAATGATGCTTTATCCAAGCAGTTGAATGCCTTAAAAGGGGAAGAGATTTCAGCATTGAGACAGATTTCCTAGCTCATCTTTGGACAGTCAACATTTCCCAGAAACTCAGGAAGGAGCTTTACTGGACTTTCATCAGAGTCTCCGGTTTGCAGCCTGCCTGTGGGACTTGTGCACCACCACGGCTACATGAGACTCTTATAAAATCTCTTACTATTGACAGATAACTCCTTTTGATTCTGTTGCTCTAGAGAACCCTAATAAATACATATCTTATTTGCCATTGCTGCAAAAATACTACAAATTTATTGTAAACGACCATTCATTATTTTATATTTAACAAATATATTATAGTGATGCATATTAATAAAGTATGAATCCATCCAACGTGTACAATCAATGGTATCAGTATAATCACATAATTTTACATTGATCACTTCAATTTTAAAGCATTTTCATCATCCCAGTAATAATAATCATGTTAAAAACAAAAACAAACCATCCAAACAAAACTCATTACTTCTCAATCTTTCTATGCTTCTACTACCTTACATAGCTGCTATTCTGTTTCCTTCTCTCTAGTTTATTTGTATTTATATTTTGTAAAACCAGTTTTATATATGTAATATTGGCCATATTTCTATTTCACATGAGGTTTCACTATGTTATACAGTTCCATGTTATATTTTTTAGCTTTACTTCTAGTTATATATACATGCCCTTAGGCTTTCCCTTTTAACCACTGTCATACCCATACTATAGCTCTGCTAGTCACAAACACCAGGATGTGGTCTCACCATTTCCATTTACTTCCAAAGATGTACAAACATCCTTTTCACAAATCCTGCACAGATTAACCATGAGCTTTCCATTCTCTACCCTCATTCAATTTTCTGGTGACTTATATTCAAATTATGAATTCAATGTATTTATATAAAATATTTAGTTCATAATAGCACAATCATACAGTGTTTGTCCTTTTGTGTCTGCCTTGCTTCATTCAACATAATGTCCTAAAAATCCATCCATTTTATCCTGTGCTTCAAGACCTCGTTTCTTCTTACTGTTGCATAATAGTCCATCACGAGTATACACCACAAATATTCTCTCGTGTATGCATCAGCTGATGGACCTGGGTTATTTCCAAATTTTGGCTGTCATGAATAATGCTGCTATGAATATCAGTGTGCAGAAGTATATTCATGTCACTGCTCTTAGTTTTTCTTGGTGTGTAACTAGAAATGGTATTGCCAGGTCACATGGCAAGTTTATACTCAATTTCCTTAGGAACTGCCAAACAGTCCTCCACAGTGGCCAGAACATTCTACTTTCCCACCCCAGGGATTAAGCTTTCCTCTCTCTCCGCATCCTCTCCAATATTTAGAGTTTTTGACTTTTTAACAGTGGCCAGGCTAATAAGTGTGAAGTGAAATCTCATTGTAGTTTTGATTTGCATTCCATAATCTCTAGTGATGTTGAACATATTTTCATATGTTTCTTCACCATTTGCATTTCTTATTTGGATAATAGCCTTTTCATATCTTTTACCCATTTTTTGATCAGGTAGTTTTTCTTTTTATAGTTGAGTTGTATGCTCTCTTTATATATCATGGATATTAAACCCTTATTGGGTATGTGATTGCCAAATATGTTCTCACATTGATTCGGCTGCCTTTTAATCCTTTTGACAAAGTCCTTTGAGGTGGAAAGGTGTTTAATTTTGAGGTGGTTCCATTTATCTTTTTTTTTTTCTTTAGTTGTTTGTGCTTTGGGTGTAAAGTTAAAGAAACTATCACCTACCACAATATTTTGAGGATATTTTCCTAAATTTTCTTCTAGGATTTTTATTGTTGTCACTTTTATATATAGGTCCTTGATCCAACGAGATAATTTTTGTATATGGTGTGAAATAGGGGTCCTCTTTCTTTCTTTTGGCTATGGATATCCAGTACTCTCAGCAGTATTTGTTTAATAGACTCTTCTGGCCCAGCTGGAAGTGCTTAATAGCCTTGTCAAAAATCACTTGACTATAGAAGTGAGGGTCTATTTCTGATTTCTAATTTAGGTTCCATTGATTACGTTGTCTGTCTTTTTGCCAATACCATTCTGTTTATACCACTGGAGCTAAGTAATACATTTTAAAGCAAGGAAATAAGAACCCTCCAACTTTGTTCTCTTTAAAGACATGTTTTGCTATTCATAGCCCATTGCTCTTTCAAACAAATTTGATTATTCGCTTTTCAATTTCTGCAAAAAAGGCTGTTGGGATTTTCATTGGGATTGAGTTAAATTGGTAGATCAGTTTGTACAGAATTTATGTCTTAACAATATTTAGGTCTCCAATCCATGAACATGGAATGTAATTCCATTTATTTATGTTTTCTCTGGTTTCTTTTAGCAGTGTTTAGTGGTTTTCTGAATACAGGTCCTTTATATCCTTAAGTTTATTCCTATATGTTTGATTGTTTTAATCTTATAAATGAAATTTTTTTCTGAATTTTCTCCTCAGATTACATTTCAGTATTTATAGAAATGCTATTGGTTTTTGCATATTAATATTCTATTCCACTACTTTGCTGAGCTCGTCTTTAATTCTAGTTATTTTGTTGTGGGTTTTTCAAGATTTTCTAAATATAGGATCATATCATCTATGAACACTGAAAATTTTACTTCTTGCATTCTTATTTGGATGCCTTTTATTTCTTTATCTAGCCTAATTGCCCTAGCTAGAACTAGTAGAATATTGAGTAATAATGGTGAGATCATGCATCCTTGCCTTGTTTCTATACTCAGTGGGAAAGATTTCAGTCTCACACTATTGAGTACAATGCTAACTGTAGTTTTTTAGTATATTTACTTTTCCATATTGAGAAAGCTTCCTTCTATTTCTATCTTTAAGATCAAGAAATCTTGTTGTATTTTTTCAAATACCTTTCTGTATCAATCGACGAATCATGTGATTTTTCTTGTTCAATTAACCAATGTGGTTTTTACACAATTGATTTCC
This sequence comes from Dasypus novemcinctus, assembly GCF_030445035.2. NCBI lineage: Eukaryota > Metazoa > Chordata > Mammalia > Cingulata > Dasypodidae > Dasypus > Dasypus novemcinctus. The sequence goes on from NC_080704.1 coordinate 177,824,589, forward strand.
TTTTGTTGAACCACCCTTGCATATCTGGGATAAAACCCACTTGATCATGATGTATGATACTTTTAATGTACTTTTGGATTACTTTGCAAGTATTCTGTTGTGTATTTTTGTATCTGCATTCATTAGAGATATTTGACTGTAATTTTGTTTTTTCGTAGTGTCTCTTTCTGGCTTTGGTATTAGGATGATATTTGAGTTTGGTAGAGTCTTTCTGTTGAATACTTTGGAAGAGATTGAGCAAGATTGGTATTAGATCGTCTTTAAATGATTGATAGATTTCACCTGTGAAGGTGTCTGGTCCTGATCTTTTCATCTATGGGAGGTTTTGGATGACTGTTTCAATCTCTTCACTTTTGATTGGTTTGTTGAGGGATTTTATTTCCTCTAGGGTTAGTGTAGTCGGTTTCTGTGTTTCTAGGAATTTGTCCATCTCCTCTACTTTCTCTATTTCTTTGGCATACACTTTTTCATAGAATCCTCTTATGAGTTCTCTTATTTCTGTGGGATCAGTGGTAATGTCCCACACTCATTTCTGATTTTATTTATTTGCATCTTCTCTCTTTCTCTTTGTCAGTCTAGCTAAGGTGGTGCCATTTTTGTTGCTCCTTTCAAATAACCATCTTTTGGTTTTGTTGGTTCTCTCTACAGTTTTTTGTTCTGTATTTCATTTATTTCTCTTCTGATCTTTATTAATTATTTCCATTGGCTTTGTTTTGCATTAGTTTGCTGTGTTTTTTTCTTGTTCTTCTTGGTGTGCAATTAGAACTTTAATTTTACCTCTTTCTTCTTTTCTAATTTAAGTATTGAGGGGTATAAATTTCCCTCTCAGCCCTGCATTTGTGGTGTCCCTCAGGTTTTGATATGCTGTTTTCTTGTTTTCATTCGTATCAAGATATTTGTTGAATTCTCTTGTAATTTCTTCTTTGACCCACAGATAATTATTTATTTTATTTTTTCTCTCTTTCTTTTTTTTAAATGTTACATTAAAAATTTGAGGTCCCCATACAGCCCCCACCCCCGTCACCCCAATCCTCCCACATCAACAACCTCTTTCATCATCGTGGGACATTCATTGCATTTGGTGAATTCATTTTGGAGCACTGCTGCACCACATGGATAATGGTTTGCATTGTAGTTTACACTCTCCCCCAATTCCACCCAGTGGGCCATGGTAGAAAGTACAATGTCCAGCATCTGTCCCTGCAGAACCTCCAAGGACAACCCCAAATCCTGAAAATGCCCCCACATCATATCTCATATTCCTCTCCCTACCCACAGCAGGTACCGTGGCCATTTTCTCCACATCAATGCTACAGATCCTTCCATTAGTAATCACAATAGTTCCATAGTAGAATATCAGTAAGTCCATTCTAATGCAAACTCTCTTCCTGCAGCCTGTGGACCCTGGGATGGTTATATCCACTCTACCTCTATATTGAGAAGGAGGCTTAGATTCCACTTGGATGATGGGTGCAATTCTCCTGCTTGCAGTTGTCGGCACTCTTGGCTCCCTGGTGTGGTGGTTGACCTTCTTCACCTCCCTTTTAGTCAGCTGTGGTAAATCCAATAAACCAGAGGGTAGGAGTTGCAAGTCCCTTGAGGCTCAGGGTCTGGCTATCACATGAACAGTCCAGAACTTCAGGTATCCTGTGTATACACCAACCACAGCGCCAAACACAGGCCCAGTAACAGTAACAGAAGAGGCATGTGTAGGAAGGTCACATCTGAGTCCAACTCCATCACACTCAGAAAAACAAACTCCAAAGTAGGGTCAACTGACATGGCACTGAACTCCAGCGCCATCTGCCATGACCGTAGAAATTTTGGGTCTCTGTAGCCCTCAGGAAAACTAGTACCTGGGCTTGTATCTACTTTGGCTGTCTCATGGGACCCTGCTGAGGCGTGCATAAATGCAATCCCTCTGATGACCTCCTAACTCTTTTTTGAAAGCTCATAGCTATATAAACTCATTTCTCTTTTCCATTTCCTCCTTTTAATCAAGATCCACTGATATTTAAGAGTGTATTGTTTAATCTCCATATATTTATGACTTTCCCCTTTTTCTATCCATTATTCATTTACAGTTCTACTCCATTATGCTCAGAGACAGTGTTTTGTATAATTTCATTTTTTTAAAAATTGAGACTTGTTTTGTGACCCAAAATGTGGTCTATCTTGGAAAAGGATCCATGAGCATTTGAAAATAATGAATATCCTGCTGTTTTGGGGTACAATGTTCTATAGATATATGTTAGGCCTAGTGCATTTATCATGCTATTCAATCTCTCCATTTTTCCTCCATCCAGATAGTCTATCTAATACTGAGAGTCGTTTATTGAAGTTTCCAACTATTATTGTAGAGACATCTATTTCTCCCTTCAGTTTTGCCTTCAGTGGGTACCTCATGTATATTGGTATTCTCATGTTAATTACCTTAAAATTTTATGTCTTTCATAAGTGGTGAAATTTTAATCATCATTTCCTCAAATATTTTTTTTGTCCCTTTTCCATTCTCTTCTCCTTCTGGGACACCCATAATGTATAGTTTGTGTGTTTCATATTGTAATACAATTCCCTGAGACTCTGCAACATTTTTTCTGTTCTTTTCTCCTCTCTTTCCCAGTTCAGATGTTTAGTCCTTGAAATCACTAATTTCCTTCTGGTCTGTTACTTTTCTTTTCAGGCTTTGAAATTGTTCTTTATGCTCACCCAATATCTTCTAAAAATCCTTTATGTCTTTAGTCACATATTCTTTAAATTCTTCAAATTGATTTAGAAGAGTTGTGATAATCATTGATTAATTATGTTAATTCCTATAACTCATCAGGATATTTGGCTTGGTCACTTGGCTGGGCCATCTCTTCCTGTTTCCTAGTATGTCTTGTATTTTCTTGCAGATGCCTAGGCATCTGAATATGTTGGTGATTTCACTCTAATGGCCAATTTCTCTTACCTATTTTTTTGTTACAGCTCTTCTTTACTATTTGGTTCAACTTACTCTAATTCTTTAAACTTGTCCAGCTTAAGTTATAAAATTTGTGACAGGGTCTCACTAATGAGGTGTAGATTTTCTTACGGGAGTTAGGATAAAGAGGACCAAAAGCAGGTTTGTCTATGCAATTTCCTGACTAGCCAGCAGATGGCATTCACGGGTGCACCTTTCCACAGAAATGTTTCAAGCTCCCTTTCCTTCTGCTTTAGTCTGATCAAAGCTGAGATTTAAAGTGGTCTCTGCTGGCCAAATTCATTGAAGAATAGTACCCTGAATCCACCTCCCCTTTCCCTTGTAACAACTGACAGGAAGATGTCTGTTCCCCTTCCAGTCAGCTGTAGTCAGCCAGGGGTTTTATCCCAGGTTGATATCTTGGTATGGGGGAGGAGAGCCCTTCAGGACTTCTACATGGGTTTGATAACTCACATTTGTTGTTTTGAGTTCTTCTTCTTTTTGTTCTTCAACTTTCTGGGAGTTGTGAAGCACTGTCCTGGTCTCCTGACCCTGAAAGTAGTTTCCTCAGACAGCTATTGGCTTTTTCTCCATTGTTTCTGTGAGAGAGTTGAGCCCTGCCTGCCTAATCTTATCTAGTCTTAGGCCATCTTCCCAGAATTTTTCCTCCCTCACTTTTGAAAGACGGTTTTGCCAGATTCAGAATTCTCGGTTGGCAGTTTCTTGTGTTCAGCAATTTACATATGTCTACCCATAGCATTCTTTCTTTGTGACGGAAAATGGTGCTTAATCTTATTGCGGTTCCCTTGTATGTCACATGTTGTTTTCTCTCTGTGGGTTTCAAAGTTCTCTATCTTTGGCATTTGATGGTTTGATTAATAACACAATCTTTGAACATATTTTGAAAAGTCCTTGTCTGAAATGTTCTAGGACTGATCGTCCTCATTGATGCTTTCTTTTTATAATATATATATTTTTATTACAGAAGTTGTGAACTTACAAAATGAAAATGCACATATGCAGAATCCCCACATAACACCCCCTCACCAACACAACACACTGCTCTGAAACATCTGCCACAGATTGTGAGACACCATCAAATTACTGCCATTAGCCACAAACCACAGTCCATAGCATACATTTGGCATATTTCCCCCATACTCCCATGAATGGGTGTTTTTTTAAAAATATCAACTGAGATTGTATGAGTGTGGATATATAAGTTAATAATTATGCTACATAATTTTGGTTAATTTTGAGTTTATTGAATATTTTCACGTTATTTTTAATAGCCCCAGTTAAAAAATGAGCAAAGTAAAATTTTAAGTGTTTTCCCCAAAGTCATACTGTCAAAAGCAAGTACCAACAAGTAACTAGTACCAGCATATTCATCTTTGTGTATATAACTCATCCAACATCAGTTTTTTGGAAGAAGAATGTGCCACCCTGAAAGACTGAAATATCACCATCTACTAGAGATCCTCCCTGGTTGAAAGCACTTGTTTACAGTCCAGAGACTATGAAAAGAGGAGGGTAGGCCCTCTTCATAAACTGCCTGTTCACATAAGGATTGAGATTTCCAATTCCATCAAGATGGTTTAATACTGTATGTTAAAGAGCGTCCTTCGTGTAAATGTAAACACTCTGCAAGGGGTTATATTATACATGTAACTACTACCAACCATTAAATTCCCCTTGGAAAAAGTGACAGAGAATTTTATGAAAGAGAGAAATTAGAAGGTTCAAGAAAGTTTTGAATGTGCGGAGATGGAATTTAAACTCCATTTTGAGTACCACTATTGAGTTAGGAACTTGTACATTTGTTATCTCTTGGAATCCTTACATTAATTCTGGTAGCCAAGTTAAACAAAAAGAGGAAGTGAGTATCATTGGAATTAATTTCTTGCCTTAGGGGCAAAGCTGAAATTTAAATCCTCATTTTTTTTTACTACTAAAGCTAGGGGCAAAGTTGAAATTTGAACCCCTATTCTTTTTACTACTAAAGCTGACATGAGCTGAGATGTTCATTAATCTTGAGAAAGAGCTGACCCAGATTCGCATCTGGGTGTCAAGACCCTGAGAAGGCCCAAGGTTAACTTATCCATTAAGCACAAAAGTTACAGAGCCTAAATTTCAAGATATTTTTAGAGATCCATGAAAATGTTTACATTTAGAGGAGTGATGTCACTAGAAATGGCAGAGTAAGGAACTCTAGGGCCTTTTCTCTACAAATGCAACTAATGTGCTGGCAAAAAATTTTCAGACTCAACTTTTACAGAACACTGTAATCTAGGAGATAAAATTTACCATAGCCAGGAGAAAGTTTAATGAAGAAAGAAGCTACAATCTTGAGCTAAAGGAGTGCTGTGGCATTTTACTTGCCACCCCCTTTACCATCCCATACTACCCAGACAGGCAAAGGCCATGAAAATAGGAACCTGGACTTCTGTCAAAGTTGCTAGTGCTACAGGAGCAATATGTCCCTTATTCTCAAAGAATTACGGTTGTATGCTTCAACAACTGTGGAAGTTACCTGAAGAACCATTGCAATAGCTTGCCTTTGTTTCTCTTTACTTGAATCATTCCAGGCCTGAGGTGGATCCCTGGGATGCATTAGTCAAAAGTCTTCGAAGTCAAAAGTATTGGCTGCAGCAGCCTAAAGCAAAGGATGGCTGTCAAGACAAGCTATAGACAGACCAAAAACCTTGGGAAGGAAGAGGTGGAGGAAGAGATAGGAGAAATAAATTTTTTTAAAAATTTCCACATATATCACAGCATTGAGGAAGGGATGCACTTGTTCAGGATTGGAAGCATGCTCAAAAAATGCCTGAGAAGGGCCCACTGGATGGAACGTGGGAGAGTGTGGGCTATGATGTGGACCATTGACTATGGGGTGCAGTGATGCTCAGAGATGTACTTACCAGGTGCAATGGATGTGTCACGATGATGGGAGAGAGAGTTGCTGTGGGGGGAGTGGGGGGTGGGGGCGGTGGGGTTGAATGGGACCTCATATTTTTTAATGTAATTTTTAAAAATAAATAAATAATTAAAAAAAAATGACTGAGAAGACAGTGGACTTGGCCCAGCGATTAGGGCGTCCATCTACCAAACGGGAGGTGTACGTTCCAAACCCCAGGTCTCCTTGACCTGTGTGGAGCTGGGCCGTGAGCAGTGCTGATGCGCTCAAGGAGTGCCGTACCACACGGGGGTGTCCCCTGCGTAGGGGAGCCCCACGCGCTAGGAGTGTGCCCCGTTAGGAGAGCCGCCCAGCGTGAAAGAAAGTGCAGCCTGCCCAGAAATGGTGCTGCACACATGGCGAGCTGACACAACACGATGATGCAAAAAAAAAAAAAAAGAAACACAGTTTCCCATGCCACAGACCACAAAAAAACAGACAAAGAAGACACAGCAAATAGACACAGAGAACAGACAACCGGGGTGGTGTGAGAAGGGGAGAGAAATAAATAAATAAATAAATAAATAAATAAATAAATAAATAAATAAATCTTTTTAAAAATGCCTGAGAAAACCATAACCTTTCACCTTTGTCTGACCTTCAGGCTCTGTGCAAGCAGAAAGTGAAGACACAAGAATGAGTTATAAACAGCCTGTCTGATTAAGCATTGAAGGAGTGCCACAACAGAGAACCAATCTGAAAATACTGGTAGACTATTTCATTCTTTTTATTTCTGTCTTTTGTCAGGTTTAAGCATTTAAAGAAATCTTTATCAAACACTACCTGATTGTTAAGCCACTGGAATACCCACTTCAATGGCCAGAAATGACAAAGAAGGGGAGGCAGGGCCAAATGGCATCTGAGTAAGTACACCGTTGCCATCTCTCTTACAAATGACTGGCTGTGTGGTGATGGAGTCCAGCAGGAGCAGGCTGTTTCTGAAACCTGCAGGGCGGGAAGGGTCTGGACATCGATCTGGCAAGACTGTAGCAGCATTGGTGCTTGCTCAAGGTAGAACTGTGGGTTTCTAAAACTGAACAAGATAGCTGTGGTAAGGTAAATCCCCTCCCCCTATAGCTAAGAGCCACCACATTCACTGAGAACTGCCAGTCATAAGGCAGAGACTCCAAAACCTATGTTCCCCAAATACGTGTATCCCACGCCTTGTCCCATGAACCACCGTGGCCCACATTTCACAGACCTACATAACCCGAGTTCACATTCTCCTGGGCCTCTGTTTCCCAAGTCCAAAACTCCCATAAATCCAGCATTGACCTACCCCTCTGGTCACGGACTAACTCCAGGAGAGAGAGAGTTTACGTGGGAGGTGCAGGCGGGCCCAGGGAGTATAGTTTCAATTTTCTGGTCACCACCCCTTTAATGATGTTAGAAGAGCGTATTAGCTGACTTGGGGAGAGCCTAAGAAGAGAGGAGAGGCGAATCTGGTGAGAGAGCCCAATTTACCTAAATGCTCTGGGATAGGAAAATTGGTCTGGAAGAAGGTGGAATCAGAAAGTTAACTAGCTCCCTTGTAGCATACTTCAGAGAGAGGGACAGCAGGATGTGCTTACAGGCTTCCAATAGCATATTTAGAGTTCCTGGCTAAGGGTGGGTTCTCTCTCAAGAAATTAAGAGACATTATTTTCTCAGGTGAGTTGTTTCAGCAGGGACCCATTAGAATTTCCTAGTGGACCTTCACACAGCCTTCATGCTGCCTTGGGAGAGAGGGAAGTGAGGAAGGGAGAAAACGGGAAGGTCAGATTCCTAAGCAGTTTATTCAATTGCAAAGAGGATTCTTTACCTGAGGCCTTGTCTGGTATTTTTCTTGATTGGTTTTCTGGTATTTCCTTCCTCTTTATCCCCATCCACCAACCCTTGTTTTCTTTTTCTTTCATTCCCTTCTCTTGTTCATGCTCTGCTTTTTTTCTTTTCTCCTTCTCTTTCGTTTTTTTTCTTTCTTTTTTATATTAGTGCTGCAGGCAACATTTCTTATTTGATGTGCTTCCTCATCCTCAATTTTCTCTTTTCTGTGTGTACTGATTGTGGCTACCAATGCTATCTCCTTTCCTTTATATCATTCTCCCCTCCATCACTTATTGTTCCTCTTACATTCCACCTCTCACTGTTAAGCCCCCAATATTTCTGACTTGTTATCTCTAATACCTCTAATCTGTTTTCTATCATTTATTCGCTCCTTATATTATTGTCCTATCTTTTCTTTTTCCATCTCTGCTGACCACACTGAACTTTTAATTCATAATATATTGCCCCCAAATTCAGTTTACTATCTCATTAGAGATACTCCACTTCTTTTACAGTTATAACTATACAGAGCTTACATGAGTTCTATATCCATTCTCCTAGATTTCACGTGGGTCTTCTGCTAACATTCACTATCAATACCACTATTATATTTTTCTTTTCTTATCCCTTTTGCTTTCTCTGGCCCTAATATTTTCCCATGAGGGAACTTAGGCAACAACAAGGGAATAGAATAATAAGAAAAATGTGACAAAGATAAGATTTAACACGCACACAAAAACAACAACTAATTAAACCCCACGGTTAGAATAAGAAGATAATCAACAAAATAAACCCAACAAGATAAAAATGATGACCAGACAGTCACAAAAAGCTACAGACCATACCAATAATTAGGAAAATATGGCCCAATACAATGAACAAACTAAAAACCAGGAAGAGAAGTTCAACACTGAACAAGTAATTAAAGCTCTCAAAACATGTATCATTGACCAATTCAATGAAGTTAATGAAGAGATTAATCATATTAAGAAAACATTGGAGAGAATACAGAAGAAATTGTGATCATGCACAAAAAGATCAAGGATATGAGGGGGATCAATAGCACAATCAAAATAAGTCAAAAATACACTCTCAACAAATAACAGCCGATTTGAAGGGCCAGAGGAAAGAATTAGTGATGTGGAACACAGTACATCTGAAATCAAACAGATAATAGAATTAATTGATAAAAAAATTAGAAAAAAACTCCAGCAGAAGAGAAGGAAACGGAGAGAGAAGGTATGTTCAAGAAAATAATGGCTGAAAACTTCCCAAATCTATTGAGGGAGATGCATATATGTCCAGGAATTACAAAACACCCCAAACAGCATAAATCCCAACAGGCCTACCAGAAGACATGTACTTGTCAAATTATCCAATGCACCAGACAAAGAGAAAAGACTAAAAACAGCAAGAGAAAAGAGAACCATCCCATACAAAGGAAACTTCATTAGATTAAGTGCTGATCTCTCATCTGATGATGAGAGCATGGAGGCAAGAAGGCAGTGGTATGACATAGTCAAGGTACTAAAAGAAAAGAATTTCCAGCCAAGAATACTCTATCCAGAAAAGCTAACATTCAAAAATGATGGAGAGTTCAAAATATTCACAGATAAAAAGAAACTAGGGGGGTAGGCCAACAAGAATCTTTCCCTTCAAGAAATACTAAAGGGATTTCTGCAGGAGGAAAAAAAAGAGGGGAGACAGAGTTGGAAGAGAATGTTAGGACAACTAAAACTACAAAAAATAGAAAAAAATTTCAAACATCATAGACAAACACAAATCTGAATAAATTATGGCTAATATAAGAAATTCTTTGAAAGTAATAACACTAAATTCAGTGGATTAAACTCACCTGTTAAGAGGTGCAGACTGGAAGATTGGATAAAAATATATAACTATTCTATATGTCATCTAAAAGAAACTCTTCTTAGACCCAGGGATTCAAGGAGATTGAAAGTGAAAGGCTGGAAAACAATCATACAGGCAAACATTAACCAAAAAAGGGCAGGAGGAGTTATATTCATATAAAAAAAATAGACTTTAAATGCAAAAATGTTGTGAGAGACAAAGATGGATACTATATTTTAGTGAAAGTGATAATTTTTCAAGAAGAAAGAACAATCATAAACATGTATGCTCCTAACAAGTACACCTCTGAATACTTAAGGTAAACACTGGAGAAAGTAATTGAAGGAATAGATGCCTCTGTAATTATAGTTGGGGAACTTACAACAATACTATCACCATTGAACAGAATCTCTCAAAAGAGAATCAATGAATAAACAAAGACTGAGAAGAATATATTAGAGGACCTGAACCTAATCGATATATATAGAACATTACACCCAAATACAGCAGGATATACAATTTTCTCAAGTGTACATGGATCATTCTCCAGGATAGACCACATGCTAGGCCACAGAGAATGTCTCAATGAATTCAGAAAGATCCAAATCGTACAAAATAATTTCTCTGACCATAGTGGAGTGAAGGTGGAAATCTGCAAAGGCCAGAGGCCCAGATTTGGCATTAAGATATGGAAGTTAAAAACACACACTTATACAAAGAGTGAGTCAAGGAAGAAATCTCAACAGAAATCAATAGCTACCTTGAAACTAATGAAAATGATAACACGATGTATTAAAGCTTATGGGAAGCAGCCAAAGCTGTACTTTGAGGAAAATTCATAGCCATAAATTAATACATCAATTAAGAAGAAAGAGCTAAAATTGAAGAACTAAGTGAACAATTGGAGGAATTAGTAAAAAAAAAAAAAAGCTAACCCCAAAGAACCAAGAAAGAATGAAATACCAAAATCAGAGCAGAACTAAATGAAAAAGAAAATAGGAAGGCACTTGACAAAATAAAACAAAGAGTTGATTCTTTGAGAAGGTCAATAAAATTGACAAACCCTTACCTAGATAAACAAAGATAAAAGAGAGAAGATGCAAATATATAAAATAAGAAATGAGAAGGGTGATATCACCACTGAACCCACCAAAATAAATACTATAATAAGAGGATACTTTGAAAAACTGTATTCCAACAGGAAAGACAATTTAGAGGAAATGGACAAATTCCTAGAAACACATAAGCAGCCTATATTGACAAAAGAAGAAATCTGTGATCGCAGCAAACCAATCACAAGAGATAGAATCAGTCATTAAAAACCTTGCAACTAAGAAGAGCCCTGTGCCAGATAGCTTCATAGGTAAATTCTACTGAACATTCTGGAATGAAATAATACTAATTTTGCTTAAACTCTTCTCAAAAAATTGAAACAGAAGAAACATTGCCTAAATCATTTAATGATGCCAGCATTACCCTAATACCAAGGCCAAACAAAGACACGATAAGAAAGAAAATTACAAAGCAATCTTTCTAATGAACCTAAATGTGAAATTCGACAACAAAATGCTTGCTAATCATATTCCGCATCACATTAAATAAATTATACACCACGACCAAGTGGGCTTCATTCCTGATAAGCAAGGATGGTTCAACATAAGAAAATCAATTAATGTAATACACCACATAAACAGATTGAAGGGGAAAAAATCACAAGATCATATCTCTAGGTGAAGGGAAAGCATTTGACAAACTACAACATCCTTTCTTGATAAAAACACTGCAAAAGATAGGAATAGAAGGAAACTTTCTAAATATAATAAAGGGTATAGATGAAAAATGCACAGCTAACATCATTTACAGTGGTGAAATCCTAAAATCTTTTCCTCTATAATCAGGAAAAAGACAAGGATGACCACTATCATCCCTTGTATTTAACATTGTGTTAGAAGTACATGCTGGAGCACTGAGGCAAGACAAACATATAAAAGGAATCCAAATAGGAAAGGAAGATGTCAAAATTTTACTATTTGCAGTTGACATCATCTTATACATAGAAAGCCTTGAGAAGACTACAACGAAGCTTCTAGAACTTATAAATGAATTCAGTAATGTCACAGGGTATAAGATCAATGCACAAAAATCAATAGCACTTATGTACACTGATGATGAGCAATCTGAGGAGTAAATCAAGAAACAAATACCATTTACAATAGTAAATACCTAGGAATAAACTTAACTAAAGATGTAGAAGACTTATACATAGAAAACTACACAACACTGTTCAAGGAAATCAAAGAAGACCTAAATAAATGGAAGAATATTCCCTGCACATGAATAGGAAGACTAAATATTATTAAGATGTCTATCCTACCAAAACTGATCTACAGATTCAAAGCAATTCCAATAAAAACCAACACAGCGTTTTTTAATGAACTAGAGAAAACTAGCTATGAAATTTATTTGGAAATGAAAGAGGCCCTGAATATCCAAATATGTATTTAAAAAGAAAAATGAAACTGGAGGAATCATAACACCAGACTTCAAAACATACTACAAAGCTACAGTAGGGTAAACAGCATGGTATTGGCACAAGGGTAGACACACTGACAAATGGACCAGAGTGGATAGTTCTGATATAGATCCTCATATGTATAGTCATCTGATATTTGACCATGGCACCAAGCCCACTCAACTGGGAGAGAATGGCCTCTTCAGTAAATAGTGTCCAGAGAATGAATATTCCTAATTAAAAGAAAGAGTATTGCCTTCTCACACCTTATACAAAAATCATCTCAAGATAGATCAAAGACATAAATATAAGAGCCAAGACCATAAAGACCTTGGGAAACAGTGTAGGGAAATACCTACAAGACCTTGTAATAAGAAATGGTCAGCTGGAAGTAAGTATTTTATAGGGAAGGGACAAGATAGGGACACAGGGATACCTTTGGGTGGGTTTTGTGGGTTTGAGGGAGGGTAGCATTGGGACGATGGGTTAGATGACCCAAGGAATTGGGGAAGGGCAGAGGGGAACCATTGAATATATAAGATTGTCATGTATATGGTTGAAACTATACTCTTGAGAAAACTCTTTAGAAAATATAAGGAAGGATCACGTGTTTAGGGTACTTAAGGGAGGAGTATCTGGTATGGGGCAAGCTTCTAGGGAGTATGTGAGTGCTCATTTTGTCATTTTGTTATAACATTTGTGCTCATTTTGTTATATCATTGGGTGGAGAACCATACAGTGAGTGTGAAGGTGTACCCACATCCTGGGGAGACCTGATGTTCTGAAAGAGAGGGAATTGTGTCTCTCAAGAGGATCGCTGGCTCCCAATTAGATAGGGCAGTCTAGTATGTCAAGCCCTCAGCATTGTTGCAGTATCTGTAAGTCTGGTTCCTCAAGTAGTGAAGATTGTGTGTCATATTGTGCCCTGAGGGGAGGGAGAGAGATGTATAGCATGGATGGAAGCAGGGTAATTGGGGGCACAATGGAAGTGCTCCACAACGTCATGCAATGATGGACATGTCAATTTACCTCTAAAGTGTATAAAAGTCTATATACTAAAATGTAAAATATAATGTAAAACATAACAAAACTAAAAATTTAGAAATTTGCACAATCTAAAGTATAAACAATAATGTAAGTCAAAATGGAAACATGCTTGATAGCTATGTTTAAAAATTTGTACATCAGCTGCAGCAAATATAACATGAATATGTAAAGAGATCATTGCTGGTGAAAGGGGAAAAGGGTATGATGTTGGCTATCTGGGAATCCCCTATATTGTGTTTGTGAATTACTGTGATTTAAAACTTTTTTGAAGACAAAATTAAAACTTAGAAAGAAAATAGAAAGAATGTAGACACAGAGGAAGAAATGAAAGTGTCTTGCTACTGTACATCCATGGCAACACCTATTACAGTGATGAACGGCAAAACATTAGAAACAAAGCTTTATAATATTTTTCATTTTATTAATACACCAATTTATTTTTACTTTATTTTAATATTTCTAAATTACTATGTATTCTATTTCTAAACTTTAATCCTATCACTGTATTTCAATTTCCTATTAATTGAAGTTGGCAATATATTAGGATTCATTGTTGAAGTTTTGGACCACAGAGAGTTTCAACAATTGCAAGGGAAGAACTCTGGCATGGGGTGTCATTGAGGGGGGTGTTCTCCAGGGCATGTATATAGGGAACATAAATATGTTAGGATATATGATGGGTAATTTTATACTCGTTACAGTAACAAATGTCAACTGTGGGAGTGCTGAGTTCCCACCCAGGAGAGCTCTGTCACATTCCTCAATGGAACAACAATAATCCCTCAAGTGCAATGGCAAGTCAACAAGGAAGGATGGTCCAATAATGAGCCCTTGATAGTGATGACTATCCTTAGGAGGCTGTGTGCCTGAAATATGAACTAGGCCTAGAGCTGTAGGGTGCCTAAAAGTAACATTCTGAGAGCCTCTATGTTGCTCAACTGTGGCCACTCTCTAAGATAAACTCAGTATGTAACTGCATTACCTTACCCACAATGTGGGATATGACTCCTGGGGATGAGCTTCCCTGGCATTGAGGGATTACTAACAATCATTAATTGGAGAAGCATCTAGAAAGAGACCTTGAATAAAAGGATAAACTCAGAGCAGCAGAATATCTCAGCCTGCTTGCTGGATCAGGTGTTAATAACTGCTTTTGACCTTGAATAAAAGGGGGAAATGGCAATGAGGAATGACCTGATGTGACTAAGAGTCTTCCAAAAAGAGTCAGGAGGTCATCAGAGGGGTTGTGCTTAGCCACACCTCACCAGGAACCCAGAAAAATCAAAAGTAGATACAACCCTGGGTACTGGTTCTCCTGAAGACTACAGAAATCCACAGGCTATATAGACACAGCAAATGGATTTGGAACTCTGTGCCATGTCAGAGGGCCCTACTTTGGAATTGTTGCTCCTGAGTGTGATGGAGCTGGACTCAGATGTGTCTTTTCTACACATGCCTCTTCTGTCACTTTACTGAACCTGTGATCGGTACTAGGAATTGTCCATACTCAGGACACTTGAATCTCTGGATGGCCCATGTGCCAGCTGGGGCCTGAGCCTCAGCAGAGTGGTGCCTCCTACTCTCCTTTTCATTGGTCTTAACCGCGTCAGCAAACAGGGAGGTGAAGATGGTTAACCACCACACCACAGAATCAAGAGTGGCTACAATTGTAAGCAGAGGACTTGCATCCATCATCCATGTGGAACCTAAGCCCCCTCTTGATCAAGAGGTGGAGAGGTCATCACCATCTCAGGGTCCACAGAATGGAGGAATAAAATATGGACTAGAGTGGATTTACTAAGAGTCTACTATAAAATTTTTGTGATGAGTAATAGAAGAAATTTTAGCACTGAGGTGGAGAAACTGACCACATTAGTTGCTGAGGGCAGGGAGAGAGTAGAAGAGATGTAATGTGGGGGCATTTTGGTGATTTTGAGTTATATTTAATGATATTACATGGTCAGATGCTGGATGTTATATGTCCTACCATAACCGATTGAATGTACTGAGGGAGAGTGCAAACTACAGGGTAACCTATTATTTTTGGGCATCAATGCCCCAAAATGTGTTCACCCGGTGTGATGAGTGTGCCACAATGATGAGGGAGGTTGTTGGGGTGGAGGAAGTGGGGTTGGGTGTTGGGGGTATACAGGAACCTCTTACAATTTTTAATGAAACATTTTTTATGTGTGATGTATATATCTTTAAAAAATACAATCCACAAAATGATGTGATGGTCTGTGGGGTGTGGGCTATATGGGAACCTCTTTTTTTTATGTTTTTTAATGTAATATTCCTTGTGATCTATTAACATTAATTTAAAAATTAATAAATAACAAAAAAATGACAAAGAATACAGAATTCACAAAATTAGTTTACAAAAGTCACTAAACAAATAAACAACTTATGTCCAGAAACAATAACAAATCCTGAGGAGGGTGGGGAAATTTGGCATCTGAGTGAGTGCACATCATAATCTCTCATGCAAATAAGTGGCTGGGTGCATAACCTCTCCTACAAAGAAGTGGCTGGGTGGGTTTGGAGTCCTGCCAGAGCGGGCTGTTTTGGGAGCTTGCAAGGCAGGATGTATCTGGACGTCGATTTGGAGAGAAAGTGACAGAAGTGATGCTTGCTAGATGTAGAATTTTGGATTTCTGACACAGAGAAGTTGTGCGCAGGAACCTTTCCCCTAGGGCTAGTGACCACGGTGTTCCCAGAAAACTGTTGGTTGTGCAGCAGCATTCCCAAGCCCCATGTATCCCAGATGCATGGTTTCAGGGTCCATGCCCTATAAGTCTCCTAGCCCATGCTCCGCAGACTGACATACCTTGACTCCACAATATACTAGACTTCCCTTTCCTGAATCCAGCGCTCACTACCTGAGTTCCATGATTGCCCTAGCCCTCCGGTTTTGGATTGGCTCTGTGAGGGTGAGAGAGTTGGTGGAAGAAGTGGAGGGCATAGGAGAGAAGGTTCTATTTTCTGGTCCCACCCTTTTTTTTCTTTTCTTTTTTAGAGATTGGAGGGGCATACCAGCTGGATTTGGGAATGCCTGGGAAGAAAGGAGAGGTGAATCTGCTCAAAAAGTCCAATTTACCTAAATGCCCTGGGATAGGAAACTTGGTCTGGGAGAAGGAGTCAGAATATCAGTTAGCCATCCTCTAGCACATTTAAGGAAGAGGGAACTTAGGACACGCTTTCCAATGTTCCAATAGCATATTTGGGGTTCTTAGTGAGGTGAAAGGTGCTCTCTCCTGGTAATAGTCATTGTTTTCTGCGTTAAGTTGATTAAATTAGGACCCACTTCATCTCCTACCAGACCCCTCACGCAGCTATCCTGCTGCGCTGGGAGAGAGGGAAGTGAGGAAGAGAGAAAAGGCAAATGTCAGAATCCTAAAAGTTTTATTTAACTGTGAAGAGGATTCTTAGCTTGAAACTTTGATTTTTTTTGTTTTGGTTGGTTTGTTTTCTGGTTTTTCCTACTCTTTACCTCCCAAAGGTTCTTTTTCTTTTCTTTTTTTCTCTTTTTATTGTTTGCTTCCCCTCTTCTTTGTCCCCCCATTTTTTTCTTTTTCTTCTGTATTTTTTTTTTTTTTTTGCATTTTGTATTAGATGCTGCAGGGACACTTCACATTTGTTGAGTTTCCTCATCCTCCATTTCCACTTTTCTGAGTATATTGATTTTGGCCACCAATACTATCCTCTATCCTCTATATCTTTCTATCCTCCTTCATTTATTGTTTCTCTTACATTCCACCTCTCTTTGTTTCGTCCCCAATTTTTCTAATTTTTTCTTCTAATACCTTGGTTCTGTTTTCTGTCCTTTATGCACTCTTGATATTATTGTCTTTCTTTTCTCTTTCCCTCTCTCAGGAAAACACTGGCCTTTTAATTTATACTATATTCCCCCTCATATTCAGCTGACTGTCTCATTATAGGTACTTTACTTTATTTACTGTTGTAACCCCACACAGCTTGCATGACTCTAATATCCATTACCCTAGATCTCACATGATTCCACTGTTAACATTTATTATCAATACTACTGTTAAACATTTTGTTTTTTTACTCATTTTTCTTTCCCTGGCCCTGATATTTCGTTCAAGTGAACTTAGCCAGCAACAAGAAAACAGAATAAGAAGAAAAAAGTGACAAAGAGAAGACATAACACATATGTGAAAACAACAACAAATTAAAACCCAAGAGTAGACAAAGAAGCTAAGGAACTGATTAAATCTCTCAAGATAAAATGATGACTAGACAGCAACAAAAAACTACAAACAAAATCAATAATCAGGAAAACATGGTCCAACCCAATGAACAAATTAAAAACCAGGAAGAGGAGCAGAACATTGAACAAGTAATTAAATATCTCAAAACATATATTATCGATCAATTTAATGAAGTGATGGAAGAGATTAAGAATATGAAGAAAACACTTGGAGAGAATACAGAAGAAGTTACAATCATACACAAACAGATAATGGATATGATGCTGATGAACAGCACAATTCAACTAATCAAAAATTCACTCTCAGCAAATAACAGTAAATTAGAAGAGGCAGAGGAGAGAATTAGTGATGTGGAAGACAATACATATGAAATCAAACAGATATTGGAATTGATGGATAAAAAGATTTAAAAAATCCAGCTGTGACATAGGGACCTGAATGATAACACGAAACACACAAACATATGCATTAGAGGCATCTGAGAAAGAGAAGAAAAGGGAAAGGGGACAGAAGGGATATTGGAGGAAATAATGGCTGAAAACTTCCAAAATCTTCTAAGGGAGATGGATGCACATATCCAAGAAGCACAACACACCCCAAAAACCAAAAATCCCAACAGGCCTACCACAAGACATATACTTGTCAAATTATTCAATGCTCAAGACAAAGAGAAAATTCTAAAAACAGCAAGAGAAAAGAGAACTAACACAAACAAAGGAGGCTCCATAAGATTAATTGCTGATCTCCCATCTGAAACAATGGAGGAATGAACACACTGGTATGATATAGTCAAGGTACTAAAAGAAAAGAAATGTCCAAACAAGAATACTCTATCCAGCTAAGCTAGCATTCAAAAATGATGGAGAGTTCAAATATTCACAGATAAACAGAAACTAAGAGAGTATGCCAAGAAGAATCCTACCCTTCAAGAAATACTAAAGGGAGTTCTGCAGGAAGAAAGAAAAAAACAGGAAAGGCAGAGTTGGAGCAGAGTGTAAGAGCAACAAAAAAGACAAAAATAGAAGGAAAAAAATTTCACAAACACAAGTCTAAACAAATTATGGCTAACATAAATAATTCCTTGAAAGTAATAATATTGAATATAAATGGAGTAAACTCACCTTTCAAAAGAATCAGACTGGAAGATTGGATAAGGAAATATGACCCTTCTATATGCTGTCTACAAGAAACACATCTTAGACCCAGAGATTCAAGGAGGTTGAAAGTGAATGGCTAGAAAACATTCTTATGAGCAAACAATAACCAAGAAAAAGGCAGGAGTAGCTATATTAATATCAGACGAAACAGACTTTAAAAGCAAAGCAATTGTGAGAGACAAAGATGGGTACTACATATTAGTTAAAGGGATAATCTTTCAAGAAGAACAAACAATCATAAATATTTATGCTCCTAAAAAGGGTGCCTCCAAATATGGGAGGCAAACACGGGAAAAACTAATGAAAGAATAGATACATCTACAATTATATTGGGGGAACTTAATACACCATGATCAACTTTGGACAGAAAAAATCAAAAGAGAATCAATACAGAAAAAAACGTTGAACAATATATTAGAGGAGGTGGACCTAATAGATATTTACAGATCATTGCACCTGAATAGAGTCTGATATACATTTTTCTCAAGTGCACATGGATCATTCTCCAAGATAGACCATATGCAAGGCCACAAATAAAGACTCAATGAAATCAGAAAGTTCTAAATCATACAAAATAATTTCACTGAACACAGTGGAGTGAAGCTGGAATTGTGCAAGGACCAGAGACCCAGATTTCACACCATGCTATGGAAAAGAAGCAGCACTCTTAGGAAAAAAGTGGTTCAAAGAGGAAATCTCAAAGGAATTAATAAATACCTTGAAACTAATGAAAATGATAAAACAGCATACCAAACTTATGGGTTGCAGCAAAAGCAGAACTGAGAGGGTAATTTATAGCCATAAATTCATACATCAAAAAAGAAGAAAGAGCAAAAATTGCAGAACTAAGTGCACATTTTGAGGAATTATTAAAAAAAGAACAAAAAGAACAAAGTAACCCCACAGGAAGAAAAAAAAATAAATATCAAAGATTAGAGGAGAACTAAATGAAATAGAAAATAAGAAAGCACTTGAAAAGAAAAACAAAACCAAGAGGTGTTTCTTTGAGAAGATCAATAAAATTGAAAACCCTTAGCCAGATTAACAAAGAAAAAAGAGAAGATGCAAATACTCAAAATAAGAAAGGAGAAAGGAGGTATCACTACTGACCCCACAGAAATAAAGATTATCATAAGAGGATAATTTAAAAAACTATATCCCTACAAAAATGTCAATTAGTAGGAAATGGAAAAATTCTTAGAAACACATAAGCAGCCTATATTGATCAAAGAAGAAATTGATGATTTAAACAAACAAATCACAAGTAAATAGATAGACTCAGTCATTAAAAACTTTCCAACTAAGAAGAGCCCTGGGCAAGATGGCTTGACAGGTGAACTTTACAAAACATTCCAGAAAGTACTAACGCCAATCTTGCTGAAACTCTTCAAAAAAAAATCAAAACAGAAGGAACGTTACTTAACTCATTCTATGAAACCAAAATTACCATAGTACCAAAGCCAAACAAAGACACCACAAGAAAGGAAAATTACAGACTAATTTCTCTAATGAACCTAGATGCAATAATCCTCAACATAATACTTGCTAACCGTATTCAATAACACATTAGACAAATTATACACCATGACTAAGTGAAAATCATTCCGGGTATGCAAGAACGGTTCAACAAAAGAAAATCAATCAATGTAATGCACCATATAAACAGATTGAAGGAAAAAATCACATGATTATATCTATAGATGCAAAAAATAATTTGACAAAATACTGCACCCATTCTTGACAAAAAACACTGCCAAAGATCAGAATACAAGGAAATTTTCTGAATATGATAAAGAGTATATATGAAAAACACACAGCCAGCATCGTTTACAATGATTAAATCCTAAACTCTTTCCCTCTGAAATCAGGAAAAAGACAAGGATGCCCACTATCAACTCTTCTATTTATCATTTACTTAGAAGTACTTGCTCGATCACTGAGGCAAGAACCAGATATCAAACAAATTCAAAGTGGAAAGAAGGCAGCCAAATTTCTTTATTTGCAGATGACATGATTCCATATATAGAAAACCCTGAGAAGTCTACAACAAATCTTCTAGAACTAATAAATGAGTTTAGTAAAGTCGCAGGTTATAAGATCAATGCGCAAAAATCAGTAGCATTTCTGTACACCAAAAATGAGCAGGCTCATGAGGAAACCAAGAAAATAATAACATTTACAATAGTCAATTAAAAAATCAAACACCTAGGAATAAATTTAACCAAAGATGTAAAAACCTCATACACAGAGAACTACACAAGACTGTTCAAGGAAATCAAGGAAGACCTAAATAAATGGAAGAATATTCCCTGTTCATGGATAGGAAGACTAAATATTATTAAGTTGTCTATACTACCCAAACTGATTTACACTTTCAATGCAATCCAAATAAAAATCAACACAGCATTCTTTAAGGAACTAGAAAAAATAGCTATGAAATTTATTTGGAAAGGAAAGAGGCTCCGAATAGCCAAAGACAATACTGAAAAAGAAAAAGAAAATTGGAGAAATCACACTACCTGACTTCAGAGCATACTACAATGCTACAGTAGTGAAAACAGCATAGTATTGGCAGAAGGAGAGACACATAGACCAATGGAATCGAATTGAGAGTTCTGATATAGGTCATCATATATAAAGTCATATAATTTTCAATAAAGCCGCCAAACCCTCTCAACTGGGAGAGAATGGCCTATTCAAGAAATGGTGCCTGGAGAACTGGATATCCATATGCTAAAGAATGAAAGAAGATTCCCAACTCAAACCTTATACAAAAATCAACTCAAAATGTATCAAAGACCTAAACATAAGAGCCAAGACTATAAAGAATTTGCAAAGCAGTGTAGGGAAGCATCTATGGGACCTTGTAATAGGAAATATCTTCCTGAACTTCACACCAGAAGCACGAGCAGCAAACGAACAAATAGATAAATCAGACTTCCTCAAAATTAAAGCCTCCTGCACCTCAAAGGCGTGTGTCACGAAAGTGAAAAGAGAACGTACACAATGGGAGAAAATATTTGGTAACTATATATCTGATAGGAGACTTATAATCTGCATATATAAAGAACTTCAATATCTTGAAAATAAAAAGACAAACAGCTCATTTAAAAAATGGGAAAAGATTTAAACAGACACTACTCCAAAGAAGAAATACAAATGGCTAAAAGTACATGAAAAAATGCTCCAAATCTCTAGCTATTAGGGAAATCCAAATCAAAACTTCAATGAGGTACCATCTTAATCCCATAAGATTGGCAGCTATGAATAAAACAGAAGACTAGAAATGCTGGAGAAGATATGGAGAAATGGGAACACTCATCCACTCTTGGTGGGAATGCAGAAAGATCCAGCCATTCTGGAGGATAGGTTGACAGTTTCTCAAAAAACTAGCTATATATTTGTCATATGACGCAGCAATTCCACTGCTGGGTATATACCCAGTTGAAATGAAAACAAGGACACAAACCAATATATGCACACCAATGTTCATAGCAGCCTTGTTCACTATTGCCAAAAGTTGGAATCAATTCAAATGCCCATTAACAGATGAATGGATAAATAAAATGTAGTATATACATACAATGGAATACTACTCAGCTTTAAGAACAAATATACTACAAACACACCTGATAACATGGATGAATCTTGAGAACTTTATGTTGAGTGAAGCAACCCAGGCATTGTAGGACAAATACTACATGACATCAATGATATGAAATAAGTAAACCAAGCTGCCTTAGAGAGCTAGAGAATGGATGATAGGCTTAAAAGAAATTGGGGGCAGAGGAAGAATGTAAGCTGACACCTACATGGGTGAAATCTATAATAAGCTGAAGGTAATTATTTGTACAAGGAAGGGATAAAATGGGGGCCTAGGGTTACCTTTGGGTGGGGCTTTGTGGGCTTGAGGGTGGATAGGGATGGGAGGATGGGTAATATTGCCCATGAAACTGGGGTTGGTGGAGGAACATATGAACATAGGAGAATGTCAGATATTTGGTTAAGAGTACAATTCTGAGAAAACTTTTTCAGATATATAATAAGAAAGGTTACCTGTTTAAAACGCTTAAAGGGCATAATCTGACATGGGACAGGCCTCTAGGGAGTGTGTGAGTTCTCATTTTGTCATAGTAGGTTTTGTCATTGGATAGAAACACATGATGAGAGTGAAGGTATACCCACATCCTGGGGAGGAGTGATGTTTTCAAATAGAGGGAATGGTATCTCTCGAGAGAAATGGTGGCTCCCAATGAGTTAGGACAGTTGAGCATATGTCAAGCCATCAACATTGTTGCAAGTATCTCTGAACATGGCCCTTCAAGCAATGAAGATTGAAAGTCATTGTGGGCTCTAAGAGGAGGGGAAAAGAGGCATTGAACATATGGAACCAATGTAAAAATGTGCTCAATAGAAGTGTTCCACAAGATTATGCAAGGATGGATAAAAGACATGTTAAATTACACCAACAATGTAGAGAGGCCGATAGGCCAAAATGTAAATCATAATGTAAAACATAAGATAACTAAAAATTTAGAAAATTGTATATTCTAAAATATAAACCACAATGTAAGCCCAAATATTACCTTTTTGAAAGCTATTGTCTCAATATCTGTACATCAGTTTCAGTAAATAGAGTATGAATATGTAAAAAGATTATTGCTGTGGAAGGGAAAAGGTTTTATGTTGGATATGTGGGAGTACTGTACATTGTACATATGAATTACTGTGATCTAAAACTTTTGTGAAGACAAGCTTAATATTTGGGAAAATAAAGAAAGAGAAAGGACATAGACACATGGAAAAGATGGAAGAAGTTGCCTTGCCAATTTGCATACAGGGCAACACATGTTGCAGTGATGGAAGGCAAAACATTAAAAACAAAGCTTTTGCATTTTTTAATTTTTTGATACCCCAATTTATTTTTACCTCAATTATTCTAAATTAATATTAATTGTATGTCTAATGTTTAAACTCATCACTATATTCCATTTTACTCTTAATGGAACCTGGTAATATATTGGGCTCCATTTTTAAAGATGTTTTGGATCACAGAGAAGTTCAACAATGGCAGGGGAGGAATACTCGGGTGGAATGTTATAGACAGGGGCACATGATTGGCAGGGAGTTCTCCACGGAATATATCCAGGGTATATAAAAATGTTTGGATATTTTAATAGTGGTTGCAATTAAATACAACTGAGGGAATGCTGAGTTCCTAGCCAGGGGAGCTCTATCACATTCCCTAAGAAACAGCAGCAATCCCACAAGTGCAAAGGCAAAGACCAAAAAAGAAGGAAGGTACAACAATGAGCCCTTGATACTAATGACTATGCTTGTGAGCCTGTGCACCTGAAATAAGATCAAGGCCTAGAGCTGCAGGGTGCCTAAGAGATATATCCTGAGAGCCTCTGTGTTGCCCAAATATGGCCAGTCTTGAAGCAAAACTCAGCATGTAAATATGTTACCTTCCCCCCAGCGTGGGAAATGACTCCCGAGGATGAGCCTTCCTGGTGCCAAGGGATTACTGCCAAGTACCAGCTGATGATGCAACTAGAAAATGACCTTGAATAAAAGGGTCAACTTGGACCAGCAGAATATCTCAGTCTACATATAATACCAGGAGTTAAAAATGCTTTTTGACCTGAATATATGGGGGAAATGGAAAAGACAAATGAGTTTATATAGCTATGAATCTCCAAAAAGAGCCAGGGGTTTATTAGAGATGTCGTCCTTATGCACACCTCAGCAGAGTCCCAGAGACAGATAAAGTAGATACAACTCAGGTATTGGTTCTTCTGAGGGCTTCAGAGACCCACAGGTTCTATGATCATGGCAGATGGAGTTCAGTGCCATGTCAGTTGGCCCTAATTTGGAGTTTGTTTTTCTGTGTGATGGAGCTGAACTCAGATGTGATCTTTGTTCACATGCCTCTTCTGTTACTTTTACCATATCTGTAGTTGGTGCCGGGGTTTAGTATACACAGGAGACTTGAATCTCTGGACTGATCATGTGATAGCCAGGCCCTGAGCCTCAATAGAATCGCAGCTCTGACACTCTGGTTTATTGGACTTACTCCACTCAACTAACATGGAGGTGAAGAAGGTCAACCACCACCACACCAGGGAGCCAAGAGTGCCTATAACTGAGCGCAGGAGAATTGCATCCAGCATCCATGTGGAATCTAAACCCCTTCTTGATATAGATGTGGAGTGGACACAATCATTCCAAGGTCTACAGGATGGAGGAATAGAGTAAGGATTAGAGTGGACTTACTGATATTCTATTCATGAACTATTGTGATTAGTAATTGAAGAAAATGTGGCATTGTTGTGGAGATAGTGGCCATGGTGGCTGCTGGGTGTAGGGAGTGGGAGAATGAGATGTGATGTGGGGGCATTTTTGGCACTTGGAGTTGTCATGGGTGGTGCTGCGGGGGCAGTTACTGGACAATGTATGTCCTCCCATGGCCCACTGGGTGGACTATGGGAGAGTTTGGGCTATGGTGTGGACCACTGACCATGAGGTGCAATGCTCCTCAGAGATGTATTCACCAAGTGCAATGAATGTCTCATGATGATGGAGGAGGTTGTTTTAATGGTGAGGAGTGGGGTGAGGGGGGTTGGAGGTATATGGGAACCTACTATTTTTTATTGTAACAATAAAAATTTGACAAAATAAAAAAGCAATGCCCCAGGTGCATGGGAGGGGCAGGCTGTGGCTCCACCGGGGGCTGCAGTGTGGCCTGGGGCAGGTCCTATCCTCGCTGGCCTGGTTCCTGTCAGCAGTTCCTGTTATCTCACAAAGCTGTACGACAGGGGTAAGCACACTTTTTCTGGAAAGGGCCTCTCAGTTCTTGGGGGCCTTTTGGCCACGCTAACATCTGCTGATAGGGCAGAAGCAGTGTGTCTAACCCATGCACAAGTGAGCAGGGCTGCGTTCCAGGAAAAAGAGTGCTGGCTAGACTTGGCCCTGGGGCTGAAGTTTGCTAGCCTCTGATCTCATTGGCAAATGGCATTAGACTGCATCTGCATAACACTCATGAGTCCAGCCTAATTTGGATATCCACCTGATTTCAGCAAGTGCCTGAGCACCATGGACAGTCCCCTACCCCATCCAGAAGCTTCACTCCCCAGTACAGTGTGAGCAGAGGTTGTCGTCAGAAGGCTGACTGCTAATGGATTGTGGCTGTTGCACTGAACCTCACTTTCCCCACCTGTACAATGGGAGGGGTGGGCCATAATTTCTCTCAGCTCCAAAATGTTCTGGTTCTAGGTAGAAAGGAAATGATTGTTCTCTTCCTTTGAGGGTGTTGTTTCAGCTTGTGTCTTTGGTCACCAGGACAAAGGGCTTTTGTGCCATTATCTGACCCCATGAGGCCTTTGCTCCCTGGGGCATCAATCTTAGCAGAGCCCCCAAAAATTCCGGGATCAATCTGGAGATGATGGTACCTCCTTGACTCACGTGGTGTCATGAAAAGTAGCCTTCACCTGTGATTGAATGTGCTCCCCTCTAGGTGGTCTCCACTTGGAATTGCCCCTCCCATAGTCTGGAGGGAAGGACAAGTGGGAAAAGTAAATGTTATCAAGGCTTTACTATGACTCTTACCTGTTTTTGAGTTGTTCCAAGGGAAAATTTGGCATTGGGAGTTTTTTCTTGGAAATCAAAGATGACAGATGGTTGGAGCAGTTCTGCCTGAAGGTGATAGCAGCTGGGATGGGAGAAAATATTCCCGCTTTGACTCAAGAAGGTCCAAAACTCAGACCCATCCCAGCCCAGGTGTTCGGCTCTCCCTGGAATCCATGGATGCAATGCACCCTCGCTCAGCAGAGGCCTGGGCAGGCCCCTGTTGCTGGACATCCTGCTGGTGCTCACACAGCAGCTGCCAGCTGGCTGGGGTGGTTGCCTCCAGTCTCACCTCAGAAACTCCACCCAGCTGTGGGTGGCCTTGAGGTGGAGACAGCTCCTTGGGAGAGCTGGAAGGGCCTGCACACCAGTCGGAGACCCTCAGCTTGTGCTGACTTGGCAGGTTCTACCCTACTGAATTTTGGAGCTTGATAGGATGCTTCAGGCCTGCATTTCCTAATTGGAAACATGGGGTGCCTGATACCTGCATGGACATGAAATGTGTCGTGGTAAAGTATTTCCTTAGTAGATATTCATTACCTGTTATGTGCTAGGCATTGTGCCAGAATTTATAGAATTCTAGATGCTATTACTCACCTTTTCCTCATTGCCACTGGGCTAAATATTACACAGAGTAGTTCCTTGGTTCCAGTTTACAGATCTGAAAGCTGAGAATCAGTGAGATTGACTGGGCCCCAGGCATGCACTTGCCGCGGCTTGCTCGGTCGGTAGAGGTGGGGTCTGGCTGCGGACGAGGGGTCGGTCCAGCTCTGGACGAGGGGTCGGTCCCGCTTGGGATGAAGGGTCGGTCCCACTTGGGACGAGGGGTCAGTCCGGCAGCAGACGAGGGATCGGTCTCACAGGGGTTGTGTGGTTCGGCTGACGGGGTCGCCCGGCAAAGCCGGCGACGAAGGGGTCGCCCGGAGAAGCAGGCGACGAACTGGGGACAAGGGAGGCCAGGCCCTTTTTGGGGGCTCTCAGGACTGGAGGGCGCATGGCAGAAGAACTACCGCGGAGACAAGGTAAACACGCAAGTCCACTTTACTGAGGGAGAGGCAACAGTTTTATAGGGGCTGGGGAAGGCTGATTGGTCGAAGCCACGCCCTGTTCTGATTGGTTGCTGGCGAAAGGTCAGTGGGCGGTGCTGGACGGGGGAGGGGTGGTGGTTAGGGATTGGCTGTCGCTGTTGCTGGGGGAAAGGGCAGGGTTTAGGGATTGGTGGCTGCTGTTGCTGGGGTGGAGGGCAGACTTGAGTTTCCCGCCCACGCCTGGCTGTTGCTGCTGTCGGGGGAGGGGAAAAGGGCAGACTGGAATTTTCCGCCCTGCGCCTGCGCAGGGAGAAAGAAGGCATCATGTGGCGCTATCTGGGAGGAGGGGCGACCGCGGAAGCATGGCTGCCGAGAAGGGGAGACCCGAGGGCACTCTGCGCCCATGCCGAGCTTCCTTCAGGGGTGGCGGTGGGCCCGACCAACCACCCTATTATGCGGGCAGCGGAATTAGGCCTACCGCGGCCGCTCCCCGGCCAGGCCAGCAAACCACACTTCAGCCCGAGGAGTGACCGCATGCACTAGACTGAACTGTGGGTCATTTGAGGACTGTGTGCACAGTATGAACTCCCCTGTCAGCTCTGCTGCTTTCTTGCTGGGGCCAGTCTCCTATCTCCTTCCCTCGAAGCTCCAAATTTGGTTCATTCCTCTCACTTTCGGGACAGAGCTGGTTAAAATATGGACTCTCTGTCCTACTTCTGTCTTAAAAGAGAGTGGTTTGTCCTGGGCTTTCTGTTTTTGGCTGCTCTGCAGACTCACTCAGAAGAGGTTTTGTACATATCTTGGCAGCTGCACCTGGGTCCAGGAGGAGCCCTGAGACCTAGCTTTTGAGAAACCCTCTGCGGCTCCTCAGGGTAGCTCCCAGTGGCTCAATGCAGGCTGAGTGCATCCTAGGTGCTCTGCAAGGGCTTGGAGGGTCCTGCACTGCTCCAGGGTCCCCCACCCCACTTCCAGGCATGCCAAGGACCCATCCTGAATGCACCCATCGGCGGGAAGAAATAGCAGGTTTGGTTTCCCGCCAGTGCTCTGGCCTTAGATTAAGCCCCAGCCCAGCCTTGGTCCTTGGCTGCAGTGTGCTAGGCCAAGTACATCCCTTCTCAGAGACGTGCTTTTCTCTCCTCTAAAGTTCATGGTCCTGGGGGCACCTTGGAGTAGCTGTGGGTGTAGAAGGGTCACCCGGAGCTGCTGTCTCTTCCTAGTTCTGATCCACAGGCCTGGCATGGGCTAAGGAGGGGCAGGGCTCAGAGAGCCAATTAAGGGTGCGGGGATGGGGGGGTGCCCCTCCGAAGCCTAGTCTAAGGGGGCACAGCCATGAACTATCCAGGCCGCGTCTTGGTCTTGGTCGGGCTGGTCAGGCAGTGACTCGACTGCAGGCACACACAGGAGCCAGGCCTTGCAAGGCTCCTTGCCTGGAAACTGGAAGAAAGCTGTGCCAGTGCCCGGGCCAGGCCTTGTGAGGCCGCCTGATGGACACAGCCACTTGGTAGTGGCTGCAGGAAAGAAAACCCTGCCATGGGGGTTGTCAGCCAGCTGGAGTTTGGGGCTCCGCATTCAAGAATCTTGTGCCATTTGCAGTTTTGCGACACCACCCCTCACTTTCCCCAACCAGGAAGCTGACATCCCGAGCCGTGGATGTCGGGAGGCTTAGCGGAGCACGATCCGCCAACGGGACTCTGCCCTGGGTCCACCCCCCTTTCATCACACCCCCCACAGCCTTTCTCCCTCTTTTGTGGGAGGCAGGGCCTCAGGACAATGGACAAGATTTAGGTCTGGCTTTCAGTTTTGAGCCTGTTCTTGGTAAATTTTTCAGGAGGACCTCACAGGAAGAGGTTGTCAGGGAGGCAGGGGCCTGGCTCCAGCCACACCTTCTGTGGAGAGGCCTGGCAGCTCAGAGGTGGACACTCTCTTTGGGTAGGAGGTAGAGAAAGGGGGCAAGGCGCTGGGGTGAGGGCTCAGACTCAACTGGCAGCACACAGGCCTGCGTGTGCAGGTAGGTGATAGGGCAGCCCCCTCAGGCAGGTCTTAGTCCAAGGTGCTTTGAGATGGAGTGGAGCCTGACCTCTTCTGCAGAGCCACATGAGGCAGTGCCACCCAAGCACAGTCCACTTTTAGGTCCTGCCAAGCCGGCAGGCTGGACGAGCTCTTCCTTCAGTCGACCAATACAGACCTCTGACCTTTTGATGCTGGATGGTTCTAGAAGCAACAGCCCTGAAATGGCACCGGGTGGGCCATCTCCTCCCCACCCCACCATCCGAGGACCCCAGGGGCCTGCTGCTGGGCGATGGGCAGGGGTCTGGCCTGGGTCTGCCCGGGTCCTGGGAATGGAGCACGTGTGGGTGCTGGTCCTTCACGGTGGGCCCCAGGCAGGTGGGTCCCTCAGGGTGCGCCACTTTGTGGCTATTTTGGTTACTGCACACACTGGATTTTAAGACTACACAGTGAAACTAGTCTACATAGTTTATAAATAGTTCATTAACTGAAAAATAAGCATAGCCCCTGATATCCAGGAACATAGAGACTATCAGCATGGACAGATATTAAGCAGAAAAAATAGTACGCTGAGAGTTAGGTCATTACAAATCTGTCAAGTGCTGTAAAGCAGCAGCACAGGGTGCTATAAGCAGATGAAATCGAGGGGCAGTCTAGCCTGGGATGGAGGTGAGGGTGAGAGAAGATTGTCAGGGAAGTAATATTTAAGCTGAGACCTGAATGATAAATTGGAGTTAGCCAGGCGAATGCTGTGGGGTAGGGGAAAGAATCATACAGGCAAAAGGGAAAATGTGTAAAAAGGTGCTAAGAGCTTGCACGTTCTACAATCCTTGTGCGAGTTGAATGTGGTGAGCAACGTTGAGACTGATGCCTTGATAGTAAGATGGAGGCTAAATCACACAGGCCTTGTAGGTCATGTGAAGGACTCTCAACTCTATTTTAAGTGTCAATGCAGATTTTTTAGTAAAGAAATGACTTGATCACACATGATTCTGAAAGAAGGTAGTGTGGACAGTAGGTTGGAATGCTGGGGGATCAAGAATGGAAATGAGACAAGTTAGGAGGCTAAATATAGTCTCTGTCATTATATATATAAACACACACACACGTATGCTTATTTTTTAAGGTACAAAGTAAACTGTAGAAATTACCCAAAAGTTCACAACCAGCAATAATCATCTTCAACAGAACACCATTCAAGATATATACTCAAACTACTTTTAAAATAGTCATTATTTCCCTACAAGCTACAAGACCGCTTTGAGGAAAGTTTCGAGATATTAATGATGTAGAAAAACAATAGAAATACTATTTACTAAGAGTCTGTCATCTAAAGTTCTGTCTCTGTGACCCCCAAAACAGTTCATTTGATTGACTCAGTCATATAGCTAGTCATTTAAGAGAAATCCATCCAACTACGTCTAAACTTTGTGTACATTGTATCGCTATCTATTTTAATACCTGTAATATTTTAATTACTTGTTTTAAGAGTGACTCTCAATGAGATTGGCGTCTTTTAGAGGAGTAATCACATCTTACTCTCATTTTTACACGACCCAGTGCCTAGGCACACTATCTGGTACATGTTAGATATGCAAAGAATAAATGAATGAATAAATAATTATAGTTAACAATTAAATCATGCTTAGTATGTGCCAGGCATTGTTCTAAACCACTTATTTCAGTTTTTCTCGAAGTACGGACCAGCAGCATCAACATCACCTGGAATTTGAAATGCAAAATTTTCAGGACCCCCAACAGGCATGCTGCCTCAGAAATTTGGGGTGGAGCCTGGCAGCCTGTTTTATGAGGTCCTCCATGGGATTTGATGCCAGCGAAAGTTTGAGAGCCACTGTTTTAGATTATTAACTCACTTGTTTCTTATATAACCCTAAGTGGTAGGTTCTGTTATTATCCCCATCTTGTATGTAATAAAACTGAGGTACCAAGGAAGAGATAAAATGAGGGCATAGGGTTACCTTTGGGTGGGGCTTTGTGGGCTTGAGGGGGGCTAGGGATGGGAGGATGGGTAATATTGCCCAAGAAATTGGGGGGAGGGTGGGGCAACATGTGAACATAGGAGACTGTCAGGTATTTGGTTGAGAGTATAAGGCTGAGAAAACTTTTCCAAAAATATAATAAGGAAGGTTACTTGTTTAAGATGCTTAAAGGGGATAATCTGATGCAGGACAGGCTCCTAGGGAATATGTGAATGCTCATTTTGCCATAGTGGGCTATATCATTGGATGGAGACCCATATAATCAGAGTGAAGGTATACCCACATCCTGGGGAGGACTGATGCCCTCAAATAGAGGGAATTGTATCTCTTAAGAGAAATGGTGGTTCCCAGTGCATTAGGGCAGTTAGGCATGTCAAGCCCTCAACACTGTTGCAAGTATCTCTGAACATGGCCCTTCATGCAATGAAGATTGACTGTCACTGTGGGTCCTAAGGAGAGGGGGAAAGAGGTATTGAATAGATGGAACCAATGTAACTGTGTGGGCAATAAAAGTGTACCAACAGAGTATGCAAGGATGGATATAAACATGTAAAATTAAACCAAAAATACATAGGGGCAGATAGGCTAAAATGTAAATCATAATGTAAAACATAAGATAACTAAAAATTTAGAAAATTGTATAGTCTAAAATATAAACCACCATGTAAACGTAAATGTTACCTTGTTTGAAAGCTATTGTCTCAATATCTGTACATCAGTTTCAGTAAATATATTATGAATATGTAAAAAGTTTATTGCTGTGGAAGGGAAAAGGTTTTATGTTGGATATGTGGGAGTACTGTATATTGGATATATTAATTACTGTGATTTAAAACTTTTGTGAAGATAAGCTTAATATTTAGAAAAAAGAAAAGAGAAAGAAAGGACGTAGACACTGAGGAAAAGATGGAAGTAGTTGTCCTGCCAATTTGCATACAGGGTAAGACTTATTGCAGGGATGGAAGGCAAAACATCAAAAAAAAAAAGCTTTTGCATTTTTAAATTTTATGATACCCCAATTTAATTTTACCTTAATTTTTCCAAATTAATATGTATTCTATATCTAACCTTTAAGTTCATCACTGTATTCCATTTTTCTATTAATGGAACCTGGCATTATATTGGGCTTCATTTTTGACGAAGTTTTGGATCACAGAAAGGTTCAACAATGGCAGAGGATGAATACAGGTGTGGGACGTTATTGACAGGGGACACATGGTTGGCAGGGAGTTCTACAGGTCATATATCTAGGGTACATAAATATGTTTGGATATTTTCATAGTGGATACAATTAAAAACAACTGAGTGAGTGCTGATTTCCTAGCAAGGGGAGCTCTATCACAGCCCTAAAAGAACAGCATCAATCCCCCAAGTGCAACAGCAAAGACCAAAAAAGAATGAAGGTCCAACAATGAGCCCTTGACACTAATGACTATGCTTGTGAGCCTGTGCACCTGAAATAAGAACAAGGCCTAGAACTGCACTGTGCCTAAGAGTTACCTCCTGAGAGTCTCCGTGTCGCTCAAATGTGGCCAGTCTCGAAGCCAAACTCAGCGTGTAAATGCGTTGCCTTTTCCCTAGCGTGGGACATGACTCCTGGGGATGAGCCTCCCTAGCGCTGAGGGAGTTTTCATTTTTTAAATGATAGCCATCCTCGTAGGTATGATTTGGTATCTTGTTGCAGTTTTGATTTGCCTTTCTCTAATGAGTGAAGATATGCATCTTTTCATGTGCTTATTGGACATTTGCATGTTTTTTTGAGAAATGTCAAGTCAAATGCTTTGCCCTTTATTCGTGTGTGCAGTGTATTTTTGTTTTTGTTATTGTTATTTAAAAATTGATTTTTATGTATTTCTCTCCCCTTCCCCCCCCTCCAGTGTTGTCTGCTGTGTCCATTCACAGTATGTTCTTCTGTGTCTGCTTGCATTATCTGGCAGCACTGGCAAACTGCATCTTTTTTTGTTGCATCATCTTGCTGTATCAGCTCTGTGTGTGTGGCGCCACTTCAGGGCGGGCTGCGCTTTTTTCACGTGGTCTGGCTGTCCTCATGGGGCACACTCCTTGTGCATGGCGCACCCCTATGCAGTGGTGTTTCTGTGTGGCACAGCACTCCTTGCACAATGCAGTACTGCACATGGGCCAGTTTACCACTCACTGGTCAGGAGGCACTGGGGATCTAACCCTGGACCCTCCATATGGTAGACGGATGCTCTATCAGTTGAGCCACATCTGCTTCCTTGCAGTAAGTTTAGCTTTTTATCGGTAATATATATACAACTCACAATTTCTCATTTTAACCACTTTCATGTGTATAATTCAGGAGTATTGTTGTTGAATTATATGAGTTTTATATCCTGGATATAAACTCTTTTCAGATATTCAATTTCCAAATATTTTCTCCCATTCTGCAGGCTCTCTTCTCACTATCTTGATAATGTTTTTTGATACATAAATTTTAAAAAATATAATGAAGTCCATTTTTCTTCCATTTCTTGTGCCTTTGATGTAAAATCTAAGAACTCATTGCCTTATGTAAGTACTGATGACATTTTCCTATTATTTCTTCTAAGAGTTTTATAGTATAACCTTTATATTTAGGTCATTGAATCATTTTGTATTATGTTTTATATATGGTGGGAACCAAATTCATTCTTTTGCATGTAGATTTCCAGTTGTCCCAGCACCATTTGTTGAAAGATGTTTTTTCCCCTATTCAATTGACTTGCTCCCCTTGTTGAAAATCGGCTGGCCATAGATGTGTTGCTTTTTTTCTTTGACTCTCAGTTCTATTCCATTTGTCTATATGTTTATCCTTATGCCATCACCACATTGTTTCAATTACTATAGCTTTGTTGTAACTTCTGAAATCAGGAAGTGTGAGTCCTCTGACATTTTTTTTCTTTTTTCAAGATTGTTTTGAATATTAGGGACCCATTGCAATTCCATAGGAATTTGAGAATCAAATTTCCTTTTTGTAAGAAAGGCTGCTAGAACTTTGATAGGGATTGCATTGAATTACAGATTGCTTTAGTTATTTTTGTCATCTTAACAATATGATATCTTCCAATCCATGAACATATGGTTTCTTTCCATTTCATTCCATTTCATTCTTTCATTCCTTTCAGCAAAGTTTTGTAGTTTTCATTGTACAAGCCGTCAACTCCCTTTGTTGAATTTATATTCCTAAGTATTTTATTTTTAATGTACTATTGAAAATGTATTGTTTCTTACTTTCCTCTTCAAATCGTTCATTACTGGTTCCCTAATGATTTTTGAGTGTTGATACTGTATCTTTCAACTTTACTGAGTTAGTTCATTAGTTCTGGTAGCTTTCTTGTGGATTCTTTGGTGTTTTCTATATGTAAGGATATGTAATCTGTAAATAGGGATAATTTTACCTCTTTAGATGCATTTTATTTCTTTTTGTTCCCTGAACTGGCTAGAATTTCCAGTACAATATTGAATAACAAGGTTGACAGTGGGCTTACTTGTCTTCTTCCTGATATTTGGGGGGAAACTTTCAGTCTTTCACCATTGTGTATGTTTACAGTGGGCTTTTCATATAAGAAAAAGAAAAAAAAAACAGGAGAAAAATATAAAAGTAGAAAATAAAAAGAGAACCAAAGAGGAGAAAACACATACTGGAAAAAAGTACTTTAGTATATTCATGCAAACACTAATGGAATATAATAGCAAAAATCAAGACCTTTATACAATGCAAGGTTGCTTAAACAAGTGTAGAAACTTAAAATAAAGAAATATAATCTATTAACATGTAAGTATTTTTTAACAATCATCAGTATGAATATTACAAAGAAAGACATTATTACATATATTTAAGATGTTTTCTAATCTGGCAAACATAGATGATGGTAGCCTGTAAATTTACAAATCAGATTTTTTTTAAAGCAAATCTTCATTTGTAACTGCAGCAGGCACACTTTTCTCTGAACATAGATGATCCTGAGAACCAGTTAAAATATACTTCACATAGTAAGGCTAGTTATTGCAACATATATTTGAAGAAATAAAATCACAGAACATTATACGTAGTTTTTCTGTAAAAACTTTAGAATAACTACAGAAAATTCAATAAGTAAAAGGGGTCAAAGAATGTCACATTTTTATTTTGCCATTTTATTACTTACTTGCAATATATATTTTAGCAAACTTAAAATGTATAGCTTTATCATCAAAGTCAGAGATTTAGAGGACATGAATAAATGGAATTAGCTACTTAAATTAAGAAAATCCTGGGATATGAAATGGTTGCAGTCCATTTGCTTGCATGACTTTAGCAAAATTTTAGCTTTTCAAATTATGGTATTTTTCCAAATTTTGAGTTGGAGGAAAACTTAAGCCATGGGATCATACATACAAACACACATTAGAAACATTTATCTCTTTAGTGAATATTAATTAAAAGCTTACCAAATGGCTATAAGTCTCTAAAAAAGAGTCTGGAGGTTGTCAGAAGGATTGCCCTTATGCACACCTCAGCAGAGACTCGGAGACAGATTAAGTAGATACAACCCCAGGTATTGGTTCTTTTGAGGGATAAAGAGACCCACGGGTTCTATGGTCATGGCAGATGGGGTTCACTGCCATGGCAGATGGCCCTTCTTTGGAGCTGGTGTTTCTGCGTGATGGAACTAGACTCAGATGGAATCTCTTTTCACAAGATTTTCATGATACATTATTGGAATTGGAGTTGGTGTTGGGGTTTAAGATATATCTAGGGGATTTGAATCTCTGGACTGACAATATGATAGCCAGGTCCTGAGCCTCAACAGACTTCAGCTCCTACACTCTGATTTATTGGACTTACCCCACTCAGCTAACATGGAGTTGAAGAAGGTCAACCACCACATCATGGAGCCTAGAGTGCCGACAACTGAAAGCAGGAGGATTGCATCCAGTATCCATGTGGAATCTAAGCCCCCACTTGACATAGATGTGCAATGGAGACAACCAATCCAATGTCCACAGAGAAAATGTGGCATTGGTGTGGGAAGGTTGGCCATGGTGGCTGCTGGGTGCGGGGAATGAGAGGAAGAGATGAGATGAGGAGGCGTTTTTGAGACTTGGAGTTGTCCTGCGTGGTGCTTCACGAACAACTATGGGACATTGTAGATCCCCCCAGGGCACTGGATGGAATGTGGGAGAGTGTGGGCTATGATGTGGACCATTGACTACGGGGTGCAGCG
This sequence comes from Dasypus novemcinctus, assembly GCF_030445035.2. Taxonomy (NCBI): domain Eukaryota; kingdom Metazoa; phylum Chordata; class Mammalia; order Cingulata; family Dasypodidae; genus Dasypus; species Dasypus novemcinctus. Next base: position 177,860,959 of record NC_080704.1, read on the forward strand.
ATGCCCAGAGATATACTTACCAGGTGCAATGGATGTGTCATGATGACGGGAGAGAGTGTTGCTGTGGGGGGAGGGGGGGGTGGGGGCGGTGGGGTTGAATGGGACCTCATGTTTTTTAATGTAATATTTTTTTTAAAAAGAATTAAATAAAAATTTTTTTTAAAAAAGCTTACCAAAGTGTTTTCATTTTCATATTAAATAATAAATGAACCAATGCCAGTGTTTAACTTGGCTACAAACTGTAGAGTCAAATTGCTTTCATTTTACGACTGTTACTTCTCTCACTTCTTCACTAGTATATTTTAAACATTCCAAAGAAAGGACAGCATTATGCTGAATATTTCATATAAATGAATTCTTATAAGATAAACAAATGAACACTGAAAACAATCATATGGAAATTATTTAGTCTTAAATTTGATTAGATAAAAATTCATCTTTTTATCTCACTGTTTTAGAAAAGAAAAGAAAAGAAATAAACCTATATTCTCCAAATGGAAATGATATTTTTGCCTCCTCCCAACTACCTATAAGGATGATAATCCTTTTCGTTTTAAAACTCCTGTTAGTTTCAGGAACGTTTCAAAAAAATTTTGAAGACAAACTCTCAGCAAAAAGCTTCTCCATATTTATTTCAAAAGTTTCAAACAGTGTGAATAAATTCGCTAATATAAAAAATGAAATACAAATACATGTGTTTTTTTTTGAATTTTTATTTTTTTATTTTTTTTAATATTTATTTATTATTATTATTTTTTAATTACATTAAAAAAATATATGAGGTCCCATTCAACCCCACCGCCCCCGCCCCCCACTCCCCCCACAGCAACACTCTCTCCCATCATCGTGATACATCCATTGCACTTGGTAAGTTCATCTCTGAGCATCACTGCACCCCATAGTCAATGGTCCACATCATAGCCCAGACTCTCTCACGTTCCATCCAGTGGGCCCTGGGGGGATCTACAGTGTCCCGTAATTGTCCGTGAAGCACTATCCAGGACAACTCCACGTCCCGAAAATGCCTCCACATCTCATCTCTTCCTCCCGTTCCCCACACCTAGCAGCCCCCATGGCTACCGTTCCCACACCCATTTCACATTTTCTCTGTGGACATTGGATTGGTTGTGTCCATTGCACACCTATGTCAAGTGAGGGCTTAGATTCCACATGGGTACTGGATGCACTCTTCCCGCTTCTAGTTGTAGACACTCTAGGCTCCATGTTGTGGTGGTTGACCTTCTTCAACTCCATGTTAGCTGAGTGGAGTAAGTCCAATAAGTCAAAGTGTAGGAGCTGAAGTCTGTTGAGGCTCTGGGCCTGGGTGTCATATTATCAGTCCGGAGATTCAAATCCCCTACATATATCTTAAACTCAGCACCAACTACAATTCCAATAAAGTAGCATGCAAGTCTTGTGAAAAGAGATCCCCTCTGAGTCCATTTCCATCACGCAGAAACACCAGCTCCAAAGAAGGGCCATCTGTCATGGCAGTGAACCCCTTCTGCCATGACCATAGAACCCGTGGGTCTCTTTATCCCTAAAAAGAACCAATACCTGGGGTTGTATCTACCTTATCTGTCTCTTAGACTCTGTTCAGTTGTACATAGGGGTATTCCTTCCGACAGCCTCCAGACTCTTTTTTAGAGACTCACAGCCTTATAATCTCATTTCTCCTTTCCATTTCCCCCTTACATTAGGTCAAACCGCTTCCCGAAGTCATGTTATTATATGTAGACAGGTATATTCTGCTGTTCCGCATTGAATCTTTAATTCAAGGTCATTTTCTAGTTGCTTCTTCAGCTGGTATGTGGTAGTGATCCCTCGGTGCCAGGGAGGCTCATCCCCGGGTGTCGTGTCCCACGCTGGGGGGAATGCATCACATCTACACGCTGAGTTTGGCTGTGAGAGTAGCCACATTTGAGTAACATGAAGGCTGTCAGGAGGAAACCCCCAGGCACAATGCTACTCTAGGCCTTGTTCTTATTGCAGGTGCATAGGCTCAAAAGTGTAGCCATTAGTATCAAGAGCCCACTGTTGGGCCCTCCTTCCTTCCTAGTTCTTGCCGTTGCACCTGAAGGATTGCCGCTGCTCTCCCCGGGCCCACAACTTTGACCCCCCGGCCAGGAGCCCAGTACCCCCCCAGCTGTTGTTTTTAATTGTTTCCACTATGAGTATCTACAGACATTACCATATATCCTGGGCATATGCCCTGTATAACTCCCTGTCAACCATATATATCCTGTCAATAACATCCCATATCAGTATTCCTCCGCTGCCATTGTTGAACCACTCTGTGATCCAAAACTTCCCGTAAAGTGAATCCCAACATAATGTCAGCTTCAGAAGAGTCTTAGATCACCAAAATTCATATATACAATATACAGTATTTCCCCAGATCCACCATAAAACCTTTTCCCTTCCACAGCAATAATCTTTTAACTTATTCATATCATATTTCCTGAAACTGATGTAATACATGTTTTTTAAAGGCTTTTTGGACTACGTTTAGTAGTACCCAGCCTGCTGGGTTTTCTTGGGAGAGTCTGTCAGAGGGCACTGGGGAAGGGGAAAAGGAACTCGCTCTCCATTCCCCAGTGCATGCAAAAAGCAGCAAACAGCAAAGTTTCGCTGCGAGCTTGCACTTGCTTTGCTTTCTGCCAGCAGAAGATCAATTTAGTCAATTTTTTAGATTTGGAATATTTGAACCTAGGAAAGTGTTTGAGAACTCCCATCGACTGGGCTCCCATTACCTTTCCTATATGTATATGTATAAATGCACCAGGAACCAAACCCAGGACCTCCCATGTGGAAAGCAGTTACTCAACTGCTTGAGCCACGTCTTCTCAAAATATGAGCACACTTCCAATTGTTCATATAATTAGCTTTACACAGTCTTACACAGTGATCATTTCCTGAAGATGCTACTCCTGTTCCTGTTTTATTCCAATTCACTCGCCAAACCTGAGAATTATGACTATCAAACTGAGCCACTACATGAATTTAGAATTTTGTTGACCCACCAGAGGAAATAAATTCTTTCCTCAGAGATTGTAAAATAAAAAAATTGTCGTATCTTTGGTTGCTATAGCTAGAATATGAAAACACTTTCCCAAGTTGGAGAAAATGCATTATCATGTACAAGAACAGTGACTGTCATAAGAGTTTCTGTTGCTGCATATTTCCTGCAGTCTTATTATATTCAAAAGTCTGCACCTTGGCCACTGCATTTGAAGCACTGACATCAGTTTCTACTGCTATAATGGGAGAATGAGCATAAAAGCTTGAAGGTTTCCAGGAACTACAACTATAGCTCAGGTTACATGAAATCTTCTGCTGCAGAGGCTACTGACTGAGGTTCTTAACATCTCTTGCCTCGAACAGCCTTAGGATACCATCTGTTGAACAGGGTATTAACATAAGCCCCATATGCTTGCGAGCAAATTTCACATTGGTAACTGATGTTCTGCTATCTTCTAGAGCTATTCTCTTAACCCAATGCCTCTGTCCTTGCAATTTAACAATTAATTCTCCTATTTCTTCCCAAACAGCAACTGCTCATTCAAAGGAACAGGAAGTGAAAACCTTTCCAAACTCTGGCTGGATCCATATCATAAACCCAACATATCTACCGCATGTCTTCCAATTACCACTTTCACTTTTATCCAAGATCTTGATGCTCTTAGATAAAAGCAAGTTGCCATCTGCCGCCCATGGAAGTTGAAAGAGACATGGTGGATGAGAACTTTGAGATTCACTGCAATGCTGTGTGCAGCAAACATCGGTCCCACCAGGCTACTGTGCTGATCCTGTCCAGTCCCAAAGAAAGAGCCTGCTTGGTGGCTTGTGGGGACTTGCCATCTGCTGAAATCCCAAGACCGCACAGATCATTTGTTGTTGTTTTTTCCTTTCATTCCATTATTATATTCATTGATTTTCTTATGTTGAACCATTCTTGCATTCGTAGAAGAAATCCCACTTGGTCATGGTATATAATACTTTTAATATACTGGTTTGTGTTATTTGTTGAAGATTTTTGCATCTATATCCATAACGGGTATTAGCCTGTGATTTACTTTTCTTGTGATATTTTTATCTGGTTTTATCTTGCCTTATAAGGGTAATGATGCCCTTGTACAATGAATTAGAAAGTATTCTCTTCTCTTCTATTTTTTGGAGGAATTTGAGAAAGCTTGGTGTAATTATTTAAATGTTTGGTAGAAAAAAGCAGTAAACAATTTTTTTCTTCTTCTTTATTTTCTTTAAATTTTACATTAAAAAAATATGAAGTCCCCATAAAACCACCACCCCACTCACACCAGCCCTCCCACATCAATAAACTCTTCCATCAGTGTGGCACATCCACTGCACCCGGCGAATGCATTCTGGAGAACCGCTGCAGCACATGGTCAGTCGTCCATATTGTAGTCCACACTCTCTGCCATTCCACCCAGTGGGCCAAGACAGGACATACAGTGTCCAGCATGCATCCCTGCAGTACCACTTAGGACAACACCAAATCCTGAAAATGCACCCACACCATATCTTTTCTTTCCTCTCCTGACCATCAGCAGCCACCGTGGCCACCCTCTCCACATCACTACTACAATATCTTCCCTTACTAATCACAACACTTCCCCAGCAGAACACCAGAAAGTACACTCTAATCCATACTCTATTGCTCCATCTTGTGGATCTGGGATTGCTATGTTCAGACCCCTCTACATCAAGAATGTATTTATATTACACATGCATGATGGATGCAAATCTCCTGCATTGCAGCTGTAGGAACTCTTGGCTCCCTGGTGTGGTGGTTGACCCTCTTCACCCCCCGGTCAGCTGGCCAGGGTATGTCCAAGAAACCAGCGGGTAGGAGCTGCAAGAAGGCTGAGGCCCAGGGCCTGGCAGTCACATGGACAGTTCAGAGATTCAGGTCTCATGAGTATACAGCAACCCAAATGCCAACAACAGGTCCAGTAAAGTAACAGAAGACGCATGTGTAGAAAGGTTCTATCTGAGTCCAACTCCATCACACTCAGAAAAACAAACTCCAAGGTAGGGCCAACTAACATGGCCCTGAACTCCAGAGCCCTCTGCCTTGACCATAGAACCTGTGGGTCGCTGCAGCCCTCAGGAGAACCAGCACGTTTGTTTCCATCTACCTTTGCTGTCTCTGGTACCCTGCTGAGTCATGCATAAGAATCATCCCTGATGACCTCCCAACTTTCTTTTGGAGACTCTTGGCCATAAAAATTCACTTGTCATTTCCATTTCCCCCTTTTTATACAAAGTCAAAAAGCAGTTTTTTAACACCTGGTATTAGATGTACCCAGAGATATTCTGCCGGTCTGAGTTGATCTCTTTGTTCATGGTCTTTGTGTAGTTACATCATCAGCTGGGTGCTGGGTAGTAATCCCTCAGTGCCAGAGAGGCTCATTCCTGGGAGTCCTGTCCCATCTTGGAGTGAAGGCAATGCATCTACATGCTGAGTTTGGCTTAGAGAGTGGCCACATTTCAGCAACATGGAGGCTCTCAGTAGGTAACTCTTTGGCACCCCACGGCTATAGGCCTAGTTCATATTTCAGGCACACAGGTTCATAATCGGTGCCATCAGTATCAAGGGCTCATCGTCAGACCATCCATCTTTATTGGTCTTTGCCACTGCACTTGGGCAATTATTGTTGTTCCATTGGGGAATGTGACAGAGCTCCCCTGGTCATGAATTCAGCACTCTCTCATCTGTCATTTCCAACTGGAACCACTATGAAAATATCCAAACCTGTCTATGTACCGGTGTAAATGTCCTGGAGAAAGCCCTCCCAACTGTGTGCCCCCCACTAATGACACACCACACAATTGCTCCTCCCCCATCATAGTTGAACCTCTCTGTAGTCCAAAACTTCTTCAAAAAGGAAGCCCAATATATTGCCAGGTTCCATTAACAGAAAAATGGAATATAGTGATGGGTTTAAAGTTTAGATACAGAATACATAGAAATGTAGAAAAATTAAATAAAGGGAAAATAAATTGGGGTATCAAAGAAATGAAAAAATGAAAAAGCTTTGTTTTTGACATTTTGCCTTTCATCACTGCTACAGGTATTGCCCTGTATGTACAGTGGCAAGGTAATTTCTTCCATTTCTTCCTCAGTGTCTACCTCCTTTCTTTCTTTTTTCCTAATTATTAAGTTTCTCTTGACATAAGTTTTAGGTAACAATAATTCACATATACAATATATGATACTCCCACATATCCAACATCAAACCCTTTGTCCCTTCCCTAATGGTGTCTTTTCACATGTTCATATTGTATTTGCTACAGCTAATGTACAGATATTAAAACAATATCTTTCAAACATGGTTCCATTTGGGTTTACATTATGGTTTATATTTTAGACTATACAATTTTCTAAATTTATAGTTATCTTATGTATTACATTATGGTTTATATTTTAGCTTATAGACTTTTATACATTTTTGGTGTAATTTAACATGACCTATACCATCATGGCATGATCTTGGTGAACACTTCCATTACCCCACAGTTACCTTGATTCCATGTGTTCAACACTATTTTCTCCCTCCCCTCAGGGGCCACCATGACAATCAAACTTCATTACTTGAGGGAACATATTCAGAGATACTTGCAAAAAGGTTGAGGGGTTGACACACTTGACAGCCCTAGCCCATTGGGAGCCACCGATTCTCTCAAGAGATGCAATTCCCTGTTTGAGAACATCAGTCCTCCCAGGATGTGGGTATAGCTTCACTCTCATGGTATGAGTCTCCACCCAATGATATAATCCACTATGACAAAATGAGCACTCACACACTCCCTAGAAGCTTGCCCTGTGTCAGATGCTCCCCCCCTTAAGCATCCCAAACAGGCAACCTTCCATATTACATTCTCTAAGAGTTTTAACTGCACCAAATTTCAACCACATACCTGACAATCGTCCAAGAACTAATGTTCCCCTCACCCTCTCCAAAATCTCTTGGGCAATCTGACCCATCCTCCCATCCCTAGTGCATCTAAAACACATGCAGGTCCACTCAAAGTTATTCCTATACTCCCATTTTATCCCCTCCCTGTAAAAATAGTTAGCTCCAACTTATCATAGATTACACCCAAGTAGCTGTCAGCTCACAACCTTCCTCTAACCTCCAACTACCTTGAAGATTATCATTCGGTCTGTAACTCTCTGAGACAGCTTGGTTTACTTATTTCATATCTGAGAGGTCATGTAGTATTTATCCTTCAATGCCTGGGTTGCTTCACTCAACATAAGGTTCTCAAGATTCATCCATGTTATCACGTGTGTTAGTAGTATATTCGTTCTTAAAGCTGAGTAGTATTCCATTGTATGTGTATACCACATTTTATTTATCTGTTCATCTATTGATGGGCATTTGGGTTGATTCCAACTTTTGGCAATAGTGAATTGTGCTTCTATGAACATTGGTGTGCATATATCAGTTTGTGTCCTTGTTTTCAGAATCTGTGTATGTACCCAGCAGTGGAATTGTGGAGTCATATGGCAAATCTATACCTAACTTTTTGAGAAACCGCCAACTGTCTTCCAGAATGGCTGGATCCTTCTGCATTCCCACCAGCAGTGGATGAGTGTTTCCATTCCTCCACCTGCTCTCCAATAATTGTAGTCTTCTGATTTTTTGATAACTGCCAGTCTTATGGGAGTAAGATGGTATGTCATTGTAGTTTTGATTTGCATTTCCCTAATAGCTAGAGGTTTGGAGCATTCTTTCATGTGCGTTTTGGCCCTTTGTATTTCTTCTTTGGAGAAGTGTCTGTTTAAATCTTTTTCCCATTTTTTAAATGGGTTGTCTTTTTATTTTCAAGATATAGGAGTTCTTTATATATGCAGGATGTAAGTCTCCCATCAGATATAAGGTTACCAAATATTTTCTCCCATTGTGTAGACTCTTTTTTCATTTTCTTGAGAAACTCCGTTGAGGTGCAGAAGGCTTTAATTTTGAGGAAGTCCTATTTACCTATTTGTTCTTTTGCTTCTCCTGCTTTCAGTGTGAATTTCATGAAGCCATTTCCTATTAAAAGGTCCTGTAGATGCTTCCCTACTTTGTTTTCCAAGGTCTTTATGGTCTTGGCTCTTCTATTTAGGTCTTTGATCCATCTTGAGTTGATCTTTGTATAAGGTGTGAGATGGTAATCCTCTTTCATTCGTTTACATATGGATATCCAGTTCTCCAGGCACCATTTGTTGAAGAGGCCATTCTCTCCCAGTTGAAAGTGTTTGGTGGCCTTGTCAAATACTGTATGGCTATATATATGAGGATCTATATCAAAACTCTCAATTTGATTCTATTGGTCAATGTGTCTATCCTTTTGCCAATACCATGCTGTTTTCAGTACTGTAGCTTTGTAGTATGTTTTGAAGTCAGGTAGTGTGATTCCTCCAATTTCATTTTTCTTTTTCAATATGTCTTTGGCTATTTGGGACCTCTTTCCTTTCCAAATAAATTTCATAGTTAGTTACACTAGTTCATTAATTAATGATGTGTTCATTTTTATTGGGATTGCATTGAAAATGTAGATCAATTTTGGTAGGATAGACAACATAATAATATTTAGTCTTCCTATCCATGAACAGGGAATATTCTTCCAATTATGGAGGTCTTCTTTGATTTCCTCGAACAGCGTTGTGTAGTTTTCTGTGTATGTCTTTTACCTATGTAGTTAAATTTATTCCTAGGTATTTGATTTTTTTATTTGCTGTTGTGAATGGTATTTGATTCCTGATTTCCTGCTCAGATTACTCATTATTGGTGTACAGAAATGCTACTGACTTTTGTACATTTATCTTGTAACCTCTGACTTCACTGATCTCATTTATAAGTTCTAGCAGCTTTGTTGTAGACTTCTCAGGATTTACTATGTATAGGATAATATCTGCAAAGAGTGAAATTTTTACTTCTTCCTTTCCAATTTGGATGCCTTTTATCTCTGGTTCTTGCCTCAGTGCTCGAGCAAGTACATCTAAGACTATGTTAAATAGGAGGGGTGATAGTGGGTATCATTGTCTTGTTCCTGATCTTAGAGGGAAAGATTTCAGGATTTCACCATTGTAAATGATGTGAGCTGTGGGTTTTTCATATATACTCTTTATCATGTTCAGAAAGTTTCCTTCTATTCTGATCTTTTGCATTATTTTAACAAGAAAGTGTGCTGTATTTTGTCAAATGCTTTTGCTACATCTATAGATATGATCATGTGATTTTTTCCCTTCAATCTGTTTATGTGGTGTATTACATTAACTGATTTTCTTATGTTGAACCATCCTTGCATACCAGGAATGAACCCCAATTGGTCATGGTGTCTAATCTGTTTAATGTGTTGTTGAATACTATTAGCAATTATTTTGTTGAGGATTTTCATGCCAAGATTCTTTAAAGAGATTGGTCTGTAATTTTCCTTTCTTGTGGTGTCTTTGGCTTTGGTACTAGAGTAATGTTGTCATCATAGAATGAGTTAGGCAATGTTCCTTCTGTTTCAATATTTCGGCAGAGTTTCAGCAAGTTTGGCGTTAGTTCTCTGCAGAATGTTTTGTTGAATTCACCTGTGAAGCCTTCAGGCCCAGGGCTCATTTTGTTGGGAGATTTTAATGACTGATTCTATCTCTTTATTTTTTTTTTTAAAGATTTATTTATTTATTTAATTTCCCCCCCTCCCCTGGTTGTCTGTTCTTGGTGTCTATTTGTTGCGTCTTGTTTCTTTGTCTGCTTTTGTTTCTTTGTCCGCTTCTGTTGTCGTCAGCGGCACAGGAAGTGTGGGTGGCGCCATTCCTGGGCAGGCTACACTTTCTTTTCACGTTGGGCGGCTCTCCTCAAGGGCGCACTCCCTGCGCGTGGGAGCTCCCCCACGCGGGGGACACCCTTGCGTGGCACGGCACTCCTTGCGCGCATCAGCACTGCGCATGGCCAGCTCCACACGGGTCGAGGAGGCCCAGGGTTTGAACCGCGGACCTCCCATATGGTAGACGGACGCCCTAACCACTGGGCCAAAGTCCGTTTCCCATGATTCTATCTCTTTATATGTGATTGGTTTGTTGAGATCATCAACTTCTTCTTTTGTCAATGTAGGCTGCTTATGTGTTTCTAGGAATTTGTCCATTTCCTCTGAATTGTGGTTTTGTTGGAATATAGTCTTTCAAAGTATCCTTTTATGATAGTCTTTATTTCTGTGGGATCAGTGGTGATATCTCATTACTTATTTTGTGTATTTGCATCTTCTCTCTGTTTTTCTTTGTTACTCTAGCTAAGTGTTTGTCAATTTTATTGATTTTCTCAAAGAATCAGCTCTTGTTTTTTTTTATTTTTTCAAGTGCTTCCTTATTTTCTATTTTATTTAGTTCTGCTCTGATCTTTGCTATTTCTTTCTTTCTTCTTCTTTGGGTTTAGTTTGTTGTTTTTAACTAATTCCTCCAAGTGTGCCTTTAGTTCTTCAACTTTAGCTGTTTCTTCCTTTTCAATGTATGAATTTATGGCAGTAAATTTCCCTCACAGTACTGCTTTTGCTGCATCCCATAATTTTGGGTATGTTGTGCTATGATTTTCATTATTTTAAAGGTAGTTTTTAATTTCTTTTTAGATTTCCTTTTGACCCACAGTTTTTCTAAGAGTGTTTTGTTTAACTTCCAAATCTTGGTGCCAAATCTGGGTCTCTGGCCCTTGCAGATTTCCAGCTTCATTCCACTGTGGTCAGAGAAATTATTTTGTATGATTTCTATCTTTCTGAATTCATTGAGACTTTTTCTGTGGCCTAGCATGTGGTCTATCATGGAGAATGATCCATGTGCACTTTAGAAGAATGTATATCCTGCTGTGCTTTTTTTTGTTTTTTTTTATTGACTTTGTAATAATATTACATTAAAAATATATATGTGAGGTCCCATTCAACCCCACCCCCCCACCCCCCCCTCCCCCCCCAACAACACTCGTTCCCATCATCATGACACATCCATTGGATTTGGTAAGTACATCTTTGGGCACCTCTGCACCTCATAGACAATGGTCCACATCATGGCCCATACTCTCCTCCATTCCATCCAGTGGGCCCTTTGAGGATTTACAATGTCTGGTGATTACCTCTGAAGCACCATCCAGGGCAGCTCCATGTCCCAAAGACGCCTCCACCTCTCATCTCTTCCTGCCTTTCCCCATACCCATCGTCCACCATGTCCACTTTTCCCAATCCAATGCCACCTCTCCTGCTGTGTTTTGGTGTAATGTTCTGTATATGTCTATTAGGTCAAGCTCCTCTAATATGCTATTCAAAGTTTTTGTTTCTTTATTGATTCATTTTGAGATGTTCTGTCCAAAGTTGATGGAAGTGTATTAATGTCCCCCCTATAATTGTAGAAGCATCTATCCCTTCACTTAGTTTTTCCAGTGTTTGCCTCATGTATTTGGAGACACCCTTGTTTGGAGCATAAATGTTTATGATTGTTCTTTCTTCTTGAAAGATTATCCCTTTCACTAGTATGTAGCATCCATCCTTTTCTCTCAAAATTGTTTTGCATTTAAAGTCTATTTTTTCTGATATTCATATAGCTACTCTTTTCCTTTTTTGGTTATTGTTTGCTTGTAAGATTTTTTCCAGCCATTCACTTTCAACCTCCTTGAATCCCTGAGTCTAAAATATGTTACTTGCAGACAGCATATAGATGGATCATATTTTCTTACCCAATCTTCCAGTCTGAGTCTCTTGACAGGTGAGTTTAATACATTGATATTCAGTATTCTTACTTTCTAGGAATTACTTATATTAATGATATTTTCTTTGGATTTGTGTTTGCAATATTCTGTTTGATTTTTGTTTTCTGTTTTTGTCATTTTAGTTGCTCTTACACTCTCCTCCAGTTCTGTCTTTCCTGTTTCTTTCTCTCTTCCTGCAGAACTCCCTACAGTATTTCTTGAATGGCAAGATTCTTGTTGGTGTACTCTCTTAGTTTATCTGTGAATATTTTAACTCTCCATCATTTTTGAATGCTAACTTTGCTGGATAAGAGTATTCGCGGTTGGAAATTTTTTTCCTTTAGTACCTTGACTATGTCATACCACTTCCTTCTTACCTCCATGGTTTCAGATGAGAAATCAGCACTTAATCTTATGGCACCTTCTTTGCAAGTGATGGCTCTCCTTTCTCTCTCTGCTTTTAGTATTTTCTCTTTGTCTTCAGCGTTGGATAACTTGACAAGTATATGTCTTGGGGTAGGCCTTTTGGGATTTATGCTGTTTGGGGTGCATTGTGCTTCCTGGACATGTACATCCTTCTCCTTCAATAGGTTTGGGAAGTTTTCAGCCATTATTTCCTCGAACACCCCTTCTATCCCTTTCCTCTCTTTTCTCCTTCTAGGATGCTTATAATACATATGTTTTCATGTTTTGCATCATCCTTCAGGTCCCTAAGCCCCTGCTGGATTTTTGCTATCTTTCTATTGACAAGTTCTACTATTTGTTTGATTTCAGATATACCGCTTCCACATCAGTTAAACTCTCCTTTGTCTCTTCGAGTCTGCTGTTATTTGCTGAGTGTGTTTTTGATTTCTCAAATTGTGCTGGTCATCACCAACATATACGTTATATTTTTGCATATGATTGCAATTTCTGCTGTATACTCTCCAATTGTTTTCTTCATATTATTAATCTCTTCCTTCACCTCAACAAATTGGTCCCTAATATATGTTTTGAGATCTTTAATTACTTGTTCAATGTTCTGCTCCTTTTCCTGGTTTTGTTTGTTCTTTGGATTGGGGCATGTTTTCCTGATTATTGGTTTGGTTTGCAGTTTTTTGTTGCTGTCTGGTCATCATTATATCTTGATGAGTTTGGTCAGTTGCTTAGCTTCTTTGTCTAGTTTGGAGTTTAATTAGTTGCTGTTTGTGCATGCGTGTTTAGTCTTCTCTTTGTCACTTTGTTATTCTTATTCTATTTCCTTGTAGTTGGCTAAGTTCACTTGAAGGAAACTATCAGGGCCACAGAAAGTAAAAGGAGTAAGAAAAGAAAATGAGTAATAGTAGTATTGATAGTAAATATTAACAGAGGAACCATGTTATATAGGAGAATGGATATTAGACTCATGTAAGGTATGTAGAGGTATAACAGTAAGAAAAGTAGAGTATGCAAAAATCTGAATATGGGGAGGAATACAGTGTGAATTAAAAGGCCTGTGTGGGATGCAGGAATAGATTATGGATTAGAGTGGACTTACTGATATTCTATTCATGAACTACTGCGATTAGTATTCAAAGAAATTGTGGCATTTGTGTGGAGAAAGTGGTCATGGTGGCTGCTGGGGGTAGGGAGTGGGAGGAAGAGATATAATGTGGGGGCATTTTCAGGGGTTGGACTTGTCTTGGGCGGTGCTGTGGGGACAGTTACCTGACATTGTATGTCCTCCCATGGCCCACTGGGTGGACTGTGGGAGAGTGTGGGCTATGGTGTGGACAATTGATCATGAGGTGCAGCAGTGCTCAGAGATGTATTCACCGAATGCAATGCATGTCTCATGATGATGGAGGAGGTTGTTGTTATGGGTGGAGGAGTGGGATGAGGGGGATGGGGGTTATATGGGAATCTCGTGTTTTTTTTTATTGTAACATTAAAAAAATAAATGAAGACAAAAAATAAAATTAAAGGCCTGTGGGTTCAGAAGAGTGCTAAAGAGAAAAGAGAGGACAATAATATAAAGAGTGAATATAAGGCAGAAAATGGAACAAAGGTATTAGTAATAAAATGTCAAAAAAATTGGGTAGCAAACAAAATGAGGTGTAATGTAAGAGAAACAATCAATGATGGAGGATAGAAAGATGTAGAGGAAAGGGAATAGTGTTGGTCGCTGAAACCAATATACACAGAAAAGAGTAAATGGATGATGAGGAAATACAGCAAATGTGAAGCTCTTCCTGCAGCACCTAATGTAAGATGAATAAGAAAGCAGAGAAAGAAAGAGAAAAAAAAGGAACAAAAGGGAGTGTGAAGTAAGCAGGAAAAAAAAGAGAGAAAGAAAGAAAAATAGCCTTGGGGGGATAAAGAGGAAGGAAAAACAAGGAAAAACCAACCAAATATTAGGGGAACTTTCAAGCAAGGAATTCTCTTTGTAGTTAAATAAAACGCTTAGGGATCTGACGTTCCCCCTTTTCTCCCTTCCTCACTTCCTGCTCTCCCAGACAGCAGGAAAGCTGCCTGAGAGGTCCAGTAGGAGATTCAAGTGGGTCCTTGTTGAATCAGCTCCACACAGAAAACAATGACTCATAATTTCCAGAGAGAGAGCACCCACACCTCACCAGGAACCCCAAGTATGCTACTGGAGGCTTGGAAAGCAGCTCCTACAGTCCCTCTCCTTTAGGTGTGCTATGAGAGGGCTAGTTGATTTTCTGACTCCACCTTCTCCCAGGCCTAGTTTCCTATCCCAGGGTAGTTATGTGAATCGGGCTTTCTCAGCAGATTCGCCACTCCTCTGTTCCCAGAATCTCCCCAAGCCAGCCTCCAAGAGGAAAAAAAAAAGAAAAAGAGAAAAGAACAAAGGGGGGGGCACACCAGAAAATCGAGGCCACTCTAGCCGGTTCCCCTTACTGCACCCCCCACTGAATCCCTCCCACCCAGGGAGTCAGTCCAAAACCAGACTGCCAGGGCAATCCCGGACATCCAAGAGCGCTGGACTTGGGAAAGGAAAGTCCCACACCCTGCAGTCCCAGGGCATAGAAATCCGTGGAACACGGGCTGTGGGACCTCAGGGGAGACTGAGCTGGGGACCACGCATCCAGGGACCACGGGGCCCAGGAACGCCACCGCAAAAAGTTCAGGTCTCAGGAAACACCCCGGCCATCAGCCCCAGGGGGAAGGGTCCCACCAGCCCACAGCTTCCGACCTCTGTTTGTAAGCCGCAATTCTACCTTCAGCAAGCACCACCTCCGCCACTCTCTCTCCAATTCGATGTCCACACACCCTGTGCCCTGCAAACCCCCAAGGCAGCCCACTCCAGCAAGACTCCAACCACACTTGACCGCCTCTTCACAGGAGAGTCCATAAAGTGCACTCCCTCAGAGCCACCTTGCCCCGCCTCTATCAGCAGTAAACAATTTTGACCTGTGCTTTTCTTTGCGGGTTGGTTTTTTGTTTGGTTTTTTATTACTAATTTAATCTCTTTAATGATTACAGGTCTGTTCAGATTCTATTTGTTCTTGAGTCAGTTTTGGTAGTTTATGCCTTCTAGGAATTTGTCCATTTCATTTAAATTTCCTAATTTATTGGCATACAGTTGTTAGTGGTATTTCTTTACAATCATTTTCTTTCTGTAAGGTTGTGATACTTCTTCATTCATTACTGATTCTAGTAATTTGGGTCTTCTCTCTTTTTTTCTTGCTCAGTCTAGCTACGGGATTTTTGTTGTTGTTTTCTCTTTGATTCAGATGTGTTTTTTTATTTTTATTTTTTTTGCTAAAGGTTTGTCAATTTTTTTATTCTTTTCAAAGATCCAGTTAGGTTTCACTGATATTCTCTATTATTTTTCTATTCTCTATGTTATTAATTTCCTATCTAATATTTATTATTTCTTCCCTTGCTGTAGGATAAGTTTGCTTTTCTTTTTTCCACTGTCTTAAGTTCAAATGTTAGGCTACTAATAGGAGATCTTTCTACTTTTGTATAACAGGCGTCTACAAGTACACAATTTCCTCTAAACACTCTTTAGTTGTATCCCATCTGTTTGGTATGTTGTGTTTTGTATTTTCATTCATCTTCAAGTACTTTCTAATTTCCCTTTTGATTTCTTCTTTGAACCATCGGTTATTTAGGAGAATGTTAACTTCCACATATTTGTTAGTTCCCAAATTTCTTTCTATTATTGACTTCTCATTCACTTCACTGTGGTCAGAGAACATACTTTGCAGTGTTTCACGTTCCAAAATGGTAGCCACTAGCCACTACTATCATTTACAATAATTTCAATTAAAAAATTAAAATTCAATTCCTTGGGCTCACGAGCCAGACTTCAAATATGTGGGCTAGTGACCATATTGCAATGGACAATGCAGATAATGAAACATTTCCATCATCACAGTAAGTTCTATTGGACAGTGCTAGTCTAAATCTCCTCTCAGATATTCAGAAACGCCAATTTCATCCTCACTGAGAAATTTCTCCTGGAGCTTTTCACCTCTGACCAGTTCTAGATGGTTGTTCTCTTTGACTGATACCTGTTTCTCATCCTCGAATCTACCTTCGTAACTCTTGGGGATACTTGGCCTGTCTTTTCCCTTAAATCTCCTGTTTCTGTATCCCTTGAACTTTTCCTTCGTTTGCTCCTTTTTTCAGTGGGATGAATCCTCTGGCAACTACCTTAGAGAAAGTTTATATGGAAGTAAGTATTTGTGTTTTTTTGTTTTTTGTTTTGTTGTTGTTCGTTGTCTTGCCTTTTTTTTTTATTGCTCACTGTCTGCTTGGGTTTTTTGCTCATTATCTGCTCATTGTTTTTTGTTCATTGTCTGCTCATTGTTTTTACTTGTTGTCTGCTCGGTTTTTTTGCTGGATGTCTGCTTGTTTTTTGTTTGTCTACTTTCACAGGCATCAGGGACCCAACTTGGGACCTCCCATGTGGGAGGCAGTTGCACAGCTACTTCAACCATATCCACTTCCAGAAGTAAGTTTTTGAGATATTATATGCCTAGAAATACCTTTTTTCTGGCCTTACTTTTTTTTACCTAGTTATGCATTCATCACTTCAATCATTATTAGAGATTTTCATTATTTCAATAATAATAATTAAAAAACAAACACAATTCTTCACCTCTAAATCTCTCTATGCATCCCTGCTATACATAACTGCTATTTCAGGCTATTCTTGCATTATTTATTTAATTTTCCCTTTGATTGAGATATATTCACTTACCATATAATTTATTCAAAGTGTGTAATCCATGGCTTTTAGTATAATCACAATGGTGTGCATTCATCATCACAAAAAATTTTAGGAAAATAAAGGAAAACAACAACAACAAAATTTTAGAACAATTTCATTACTCCAGAAAGAAAAACTTCACACCCTTTACCATTCCTTCCTGAGCCTTACATAACCACTAATCTAATTTCATCTTTATAAATTGATTTATATTTACATTTTATATAAATGAAATCATATAATGTAGTGCTTTGTGTCTGGTTTCTTTCACTTTTTTGTCTGATATTAACATCTTGTAGTATTAACATACAGTGATCAGTTTCAAAGAAAAATTA